>NC_139022.1:104315279-105050277 GCF_964662115.1 Mustela nivalis
CAGGGAAAGGCTGAGGGAGAGCACAGGGCTGGGAGAAGGGTCTAGGAACCCAGAATCTCTCTTCCTCATCTGTGGGACTGGGGACCAATCCCTCACCTACTCCCACAGCCGTCTCTCCTCTTGCTGGCGAGCTTGGAACCCTCAGGTGCCTCAGTTCTGAGCGCTGCCTCCAGGCAGCTCTGGAGATAATCTAGTCCAACTAGATCTAGATTGACTAGTCCATCTAGTCCAACCTTAAATTTTCCAGAGGCGGAGTCAGGCCAGAGAGGGAAAGGGACTTGCCCAAGAGCACCCAGCAGGTCCCTGGGGACACTGGCAGCAGTGCCCAGCCTGCCTCCCTCCTGCCTCTCTTCGGCTTCCCTCCTTTGTCTTCTCCATCAATCGCATTCCCACCTCCTACCCCTCCCTCATCACTGGGCTGCTCTACTTTCTCACTTCCTCTCCCTCTCCTGCTTCCAGCCCTGCCCAGGCCTGCCTGTCGCCTCACCTCTCCCCTCCTTTGCTCTCCCATTGCTGCCTGGGCTTTCTTCTCCCGGCCCCTGGAGCCAAGGGAGGCTCCCCACCCTCTTTGGCCAATGCTTTCTTCTCTTTCCCGGTCCCTCCCAGGGCTCATCTGGGTTGGGCTAGCCCCTTCCCTTCCACCTCCTTTGCTCTCCTAAGAGGGTCCAAAACGAAGGAAAGACACTAAACTCCCAAGTGGGGAGTGTGGATTCCTTTGTGGGCTCGGGGTTGGGTGGGTGAGGCATGGGAAGCCTCCTAAACAGTGGGAATGCATGCCCCCTCCTCCCCGCAGTCTGCGCCCAGCTCCAGCTCAGGACCAGCTGATCTGTGTCCCCTGGGAGCAAAAGGAAAGGGGTCGGGGTCAAAAGAGCAAGGCAGGAAGGTGTGGCTCATCACCTTACTTAGCACTGCTGGCATGGCCTCGGAGCATCGGGAGCTGCCCAAGACCCAGCCTTGGCATTTTTAGAAGACCAGATATGCCTACTTCATCCACTTAGTGGGAAAGTCCTGTGAGGCACCCCTTCTCCCCCCTTTTTTTGAAGGAAAAAATCAAGTCTTGTTCAGAATGTCACAGTCGAGGAAGGACTGGTTTGGAGCCTGAGTGAGTTGATGATTTCACGCTCCCTACCAGACCAAAGCTCAGTGAAGTTCACATGCTAAGGTGTGAGTATAAGTGTGTGTGCTGAGCAGGTAGGCACAATTCTGAGGGGACTGTCCAGGTCTGTGTTTCAGCTCCAGAGGCATTCATGCCCAGCAATCAAGAGCTCTTCTCCAAGGATCTCGAGCCCATTACTCCTTCAGTCACCTTGATTCTTATGGCCTTCCTGGGCTGCTGGACGGAGGGATCTAGGGACATTTCTCATTGTGTAGCTTGAGTCCCTGGTATAGAAAGTGATCTGTTCAGGTTAACCTAATTTCAGGGGCAAAACTGATGTCCTAGCATCTAACCCAGCCCTTCTTGTCCAGACCTTGCAGCCCCCTTCTTTTTGGTTGCCGTGTTCTCAGGCTGTGGGAGGGAGAGGGAGGCACGAGCGAACTTGTGGGAAGGAGAAGAAATCCATCAGGGGTTGCTGAAGTTACAGGAATGCTGAAGCTAGGGCCAGGGCGCAGCTTCTGCAAGAGGCACTCCAGGCCTGGTGAGTAGGGACTGGCCCTCGCTTGCTCCCTGGGGCATGTGGGGCTCCAGCCAGGGGACTGTGACATCCTAGTCACTGGCAGTAATGGCCTTCCCAGGCCTTGCATAATCCCCCAGGGAGCAGGCATTTCTCTGGTCCTACAGGGAGTGGCATATTGATCTATTTCCTCCTCTGGCAGCCTCACTGGGTGGGGAGTGACAGAGAGGAGCCTCAGGAGCCTCGTGACTTGGAGACACGGGGTCGGAGTGGGGGGGCGGGGGTTGGCTGCGGTGAGGGTGGCCTCATCTCCAAGGGTTTTTAACCCCCAGGACCAACATGCTGTGGCTCTGGGATCGCTCAGGGATGACTCCCTGGGGCAGGGGCTGGTCTTTAAAGGACTGCTTTGAGGTCTCTCCAACCTGGGGTTACTGATTTGCTTCTGGAGGATTCCCACCTGAGCAATGGGTCCAAAGGGAAGGGGCAAAGCCCAGCTTGGTTCCAAGACCCCTTTTCAGGAAAACGTACAGGTAATCCTCTTGGAGCCCCAGAGTCTTAGGTGGGGGTAAGGGTAATGTAGGGTGTTTGGTTTTTTTTTTTTTTTCCTCTTTTCACTCAAAGGCATTTTTGCACATGACTCAAACAAGTCTAAACTTTCCTAAACTTCAAAGTTTGCCCATGGCACAGCCTCAAAGTAGAGGGGAAAACGTTAGAAAAGAAAAAAGTTTGTAAGCCAGTTAAACATTGTGTTTTTGCTCCTTACAGGAATTGAATTAACTTGTTATGTTACTATTAGTGTCTCATTGTGAAACCAGGGTCAGGGAGAGGGTTCTTCTCTGGGCACTGTGGTCTCTGGGCCCATCCAGGCTTCAGCTCCCTCCCATAGAACACTGTGCAGAGCACTGCACAACCTGTGGGAGGAGGAAGGGGTTCTCTCTGGGTCATTTTCAGGCTCCTGGCATGAGCCCCCGTCCAGGCTGGGGGGCGCTCTGGGTGCCTGCTGTCATCCTTCCCCCTAGCTGCCTCTTCTGCAGGGGCACGCATGCATCGTAGTACAGTGTGGCGCCCTCCACCTGCCTGTGACCTTGGCACTGAGCCTCGGCCTGTCGGGACTGTGTGGGTCCTGAGGCCAGTGGCTGGCCCTGAGGAGCCCTTTTTCTACTCTCTGCCCCTCTCCTCAACCTGTTGAGCAAAACCACGGACCTGTGCTTAGGGGAATGGGCTCTAGGGACATAAATGCATAGGTTCCTAATTGCGCCCTGCCGCTTACTCGTTCAATCTGGACAGATAAAAACTACTTAAGTGATCTGTACCTGTTTTCTTATCTGCAAAATGGGGATACCCGTAGACTCCCATCATAGTGCTATCACGAAGAAGTATATGCTAAGCATGTAATGTTAGCTGCTCTTACTACTGCTGTTCTCACTCCCTTACGCCGTGCTTCGGGTCCTCCTCACCTGACTGCCCCTCATGAGGGTCATGGCCTGGTACATAGTAGGCTCTCCAGAAGGTTTGAATGGTTGAGCTGCTTAACTGGCTCCCTTGCCTCCCCAGTCTCTTTCCCCTTTCCATCCATCCTGCACACACCAGTCAGATTCATTTGTCTAACGCACACACCCCTTCCTGGCTCAAAAAAAAAAATCATCAGTGAAGTACCAGGATCTCCTAATAGTCCAAAAGCATCAGCCTGGCAGGCAGAGTGAGCAGATCTCTGCCTCTGCACAAGCCGGACAGGGTAATGACCAAGACACGGGCCCCAGGGAGGTGACTACTGTGGGGCGAGTCTTACTCAGCAGCTTTCCCGTGGTAGGAGACTCTGAATGAATTATCTTGTCAGCCCTAGTCTTGGTTTCCTCTTCAGAAAACTGGGAGAGAAGTGAATCTACCTCACAGGGGTGTTGGGAATACAAGAGAGGTGTGTATAACATGCTTAGCACTCTGCCCTGAGCTCTGGTGGACACCAAGTGTCCAGAAAGTGTTTGCTGTGTTCGGCAGCAGCAGCTCCCGTCATTTCCTAACATAAACATGCTCTGCACATGGTCTCCTGAGCCTGTGCCCAGGGAACGCACCCTCGGAGGCTCTGCCAGTATCGTCTACTTGAAATCCTCCCCTGCTGAAAGACCTTCCTCAAGTCACACGCCCTCCCGCAGCACAGAATCTGGACATCCTAGCCCATGGACGGTGCTTGTGCTCCCTTTGAAGTACCATGGTCTTTTCTTTTCTTTTTCTTTTTCTTTTTTTAAATATTTATTTATTTCCGTGAGAGAGAGATAGAGAACAAGAGTAGGAGGGGCAGAGGGAGACAGAGAATCTCAAGCAGACTCGGTGCTGTGTGCAGAGGCATCTCAAGTCTGGGTCTCACAACCCTGAGATCACGACCCAAGCTGAAGACACTTAACCGACTGTGCCACCCAGGCGTCCCAAATTACCACGGCTTTTCTGACTCTCAGCATGCACGGATACAAAGCCATGAGCTGTCTTGGACAGCCAGGAAAGCTCTACGCAGGAGAAGTTATCTCCCTCTGGCCTGTGCCTTTCACTTGGGCCATTTTGTCTTGCTGTCACCCTTGGCCATTCTTCGCTAGCAGGATGGGTCACTCATCTGTCCCCCAGGGACGTAATGCCCTCCTACCAGGTGCCAGGCGCTGGGCTCCCAGCCCTAAAGGGGCCTGACTCCGGTGGGAGAGACAGAGGTCATAAAGACCAATGCAAAGTGATGTGTTCTTGCAAAGACACTCGAACATTACTAAGGAAACAGAAAAGCTGATCATTGACCTCTCCCACCCTGCTAAAAGCTTGTGGTAGCAGAACATTCCTCTTAGGATAAAGCCCATTGCATGTCCAGGGTTTGGTTTTGTTGTTGTTGTTGTTGTTTTTAATGAGCCTACACTGTCTTGTTTGACCTAACCACTGCTTGCCTCCTCTCCAGGTTCCTTTCGCTGTGTGTGTGCCACACGCCCCCCTCCCCAACACAAACACCCCTCAGCACACTAACTACCTTTTCGTGTTACAACAGCAAGAATGCTCCTTCCCACCCCACCGCCCTGGATGTGGTGTTGCTTTGACCAGGAAGGCTCTTCCCCTGAGTCCAGCCAACTCGTCATCATTCTTCGATTCCCAATTTAAATGCTTCCTAAGGGAAGCCTTCTCTCACTGCCCCGTTTCCTCTGTAGGACCCGTATGTCAATATCGAGATATGTTTGTTGCATATGTCCCCATAATATTTAACACAAAGTTTAATTAATTTGCTGCTTATGTCATTAGTTGTTGGTCTTTCCCCTACCAAGACCGGAACCTGTGTGTCAGCCAGCCCAGGTCTGTCTTGCTCACTGCCAATCCCCAGCACTGTGCCTGAAACATAGTAAGCCTTATTGCATATCTGCTAAATAAATGAATAGAGAGGTTGGCCAGACCAAAAAGGGGGAAGGCCATCCTGGGCAGAGAGATTAGTACGTGCAAAGGTAAGAGAGGAGACTGGGTAGTGTGTAGGCCTTGTAGGTAAATGTGGCTGGGGCATAGCATTTGGGGCTCAAGGCTGTGAGCTGGGGCCCAGTGCAGTAGGACTACCAGCACCGTAAGGAGCTTGGGTTGAACCTGCAGGTAGTAGTGAGTGATCTGGCTTGGGTTTTGGAAAGCTCTGTCTGAAGGCCTGGAGGAGGCAAGACTTCAAGCAAGGAGATCAAAGTGTGTAGGACAAGAAGAGGGAGCGAACTGAGGCGGTGGCGCTTGGCTGGGGAGGGGTGGATAGGAGTGCCATTTTAGAAGCTGAATAAACAAAGGTTTGGAGCAGGAATAAAACCTGGGTTTGGACTCTGCCCAGGACCCCTCACCGCCCACCTCACAGGGAGCCATACTAAAAGGAATCAAGATGAGTGCTACCTTGGGAGAGGGGATTGCTCTTCTACTTGGTCTCTCCGCAACTGGCCCCAGTGGGACAAGCTCAAGGCCCCAAGAGCATCAGAGATCAGCCCTCTGCAGGGCCATTGCCTCCATTGCCTCGATCTTCTCCGTTTCTCTGTCCACTAGCTTATCCTCAGCTTGGCCTAAAGGTCTGGCCAGCAACCCCCTCCCAGCCTTGGAAACCCCCCCACCCACCCACCAGTCCTTGGCCTTGACCCAGAGCCCTAGCTTGCTCCAGGCTCTCCTAAGGAGGACACTCCAGAGAAGCTTTGAGACCCTGTCCCGATGAGGCAGAGGAGTGGCTGAGATGATCTTTGACTGGGATTCCAGTTGGGATGGCTGTAAGGGGACACCTCAGGCAGAGAGAGGCAGGCAAACCGCAGGCTCAGGCTTTCTGGGAGCCAGAAGAGGGAGAGCCTTTGCTGTGTAACCCTTTCAGCACCACACCCAGGCTGGAGCCAGGACGCTGTCCTTTCTGGCAGCTCTTGCCCAGTGGCTTGTGGGAGGTGGAGGGTTGGGGGGTGGAGGGCTCTTGGGGTCTGAACTCACCTCTACAGGCCTGGAAGAGAGGAGCCAGCTAGTGCTGGCTGCCTGGGCTGTCAGTGTGTGTGTGGGAGGGGGGCTACCCGCCACCTGGGGCGCCCAGGTTGCTTCAGGCTGCAGCCCGCCTTGGCTGGGAGGGGCTCAGGGACGCAGACTCCCGCAGCCGCGCATAAAAATTACTCCCCCAGATGGTGGTATCCCATGGGGTTGAGGCCAGAGCTTCAGGGATGAGGAGGCACAGGCAAACTGCCTACAGGACACTAGATCGGGGGCTGGGGGGGCGGAGCTCAAGGCCGGGGAGAAAGACTGCAAGAATCAAGAGCGGGTACTACCTTACCCGGGTGGCCAGTGGGCTTCATTTTGGCCCCTCCCTGGCCCCTACTCTGGCGGTCTTCCCAGCCCCATGCTGTCCTTAGCCTGGCCCTTACTAGGAGATCTCTACTCCCTCCTCACCAATCTTGGCTCGGCACCCCCGCCGCCCCAGCTGATTCCGGTCCTCGGTGGCGAGGTCTGAGGCGCTCTGTTTGGACACCGATCCTACCTCGCTCGGCGACCCGAGGAGGCGGTCCAGGGTCCAGACCCCGCTGTCCGCCGCCCCCTGTAGCCCGCACGATTGGAGGGGGGGCCGCGGACGGCGGGCGCGGGAGGGGAAGAGTTAAGGCTGGCTGCTCCCCTCCCCCGGAGGGTGTGACCGCCCTATAAGAAAGGCTCCGCGCTCGGGCACTGGGGCTGCAGGCAGCGGGGGCGCAGCGCGCCAGCGGAGAGCCGAGGCCGTCCTAGCCTCGAGTCCCACCGCTTGGGACCCCAGGCAGAATGTCGGAGTCCAGGAGGAGGGGCCGAGGCCGCGGCAAGAAGCACCGAGAAGGGAAGAAGCGGGAGCGGGAGCAAGAGCCTGAACCCGGGGAGAAAGGTAGGGCACCTCGATGCTCCCAGAAAGCCCGTTTCACTGGGAGAAACCTGCCACTCGCTCACCCGCCCTCAGCTCCTCGCTGGCGAGTCTGGAGCTGTGCGAGCGCCGCCCAGGTGACAGGCACCGAAGGAGCGTGAGTGCTTGCGGGCGAGCAGGACTCCGCGGCCAGGTGGGCATGGGATTGCGCGCCCGGGGTCTGGGGGTGGCTGTGCGCGCCTGTCCCCTGGCCGCTGCGTCCGGACCAAGGGGCGGCGGAGAGGGGCTGCCCCCCCCCCTCCGGGGACTGCCTGCAGATGCGGAGCCCTGAGTGAGCGGCAGGATGGAGCCGGGGGGCACGGATAGGAAAGCGGACCAGTAGACAAGGGGCCTGGCCTGGCATGGCTCCGAGCGTTGAGGGAGCTGTCACTGCCTCTCCGACCTCTGAGTATGCTCTGGGAGCACTCCCACCCATGTGCCACACCTCCGTGAGTTCTCCTCAGCCATTGGAGCAACGGCAGCAGCGCCTGCCAGCTCTGGAGACTCAGAGGGGATGCCCTGTTCAGCTGGGGAGCTGTAGGAAGTAGGGAGCCAGGGCTTTGTGGCTGACATTGCTCCCAGAACTGGACCAGGGACCAGGCATTTGTCTCTCTCTGGTCTTCAGGAGTACTCTCTCATGCCTAGGGGTTCTGTCCCCAGGGAGGAAGTGGAGAAGGTATTCTGGGTGAGCAAAGAGCCCTGTGCTGACACTCACATTAATGCCCTCCCAGAGCAGCTACAGGGTAAAGGAGGAAAGATCCCACAGAAGGCACTGGTCTGGGAGTTGGGAGGCTTCAGTGGTGGTTGAGGATATGGCCAAATCTTTTCTGAACTTCTATATAATGCGGCAGGAGCTGTGGCAAGAAAGTCTCTGAGGTCTCTTTGTTAAGGAGAGCCCAGGAGTCAAACTTTGCCTTCAGCCTGGTAGTTAATTAGGAGCTAGCGAAATGTAAAGGCCAGGGCTGTGTTTTCTTTATAAAGAACACCCCTTAGGGCACCTGGGTGTCTCAGTTAGGGCTCCTACTCTTGATTTTGGCTCAGGTCATAGTCTTGGGGTTGTGGAATCAGGGCTCTGCATCAGGGTCCATGTTCAGTGGGGAGTCTGCTTGGGATTCTCTCCCCCCCTCCCTCTGCCCAACCACCTCCCACACTCACACTTTCTCTCTTCCTCAAATGCATAAATCTTTAAAAAGAAAGGAAGAAAGAAAGAATGGCTTTCTACCCATCTCCACTAGGCAGCTGTGTCTAGGAGTCCACCGTAAGGAAATGGACACTGCTGGTGTGTGTCCTAAGTAGTGTGTAGGTCAGTTTAAGCTGGGCACGTGTAATGTGGGATTAGCTCCCAATCTGAGATCTGAAGAAAGTCAGGGTGCCTATTTTCAGGGTCAAAATTTATGGATGTGACTCAGTGAGCCACCCATTTTTCTCCCACCCACCCACCTACACCCCGCCAACCCCAAGCACATCCTATCATGGGCAGCTCAGAAGGCTGACTGGTTAAGGACACCTTCCCAATGTCAAGGAAGCCACTTGATGGGCTTCAATGGGTGAGTAGTAGTGCCAGGGAAATGAAACTCCTACTACCAAGGGTAGAGTACACATTAGGGCAGTGGGAGAGTGGACTATGAGTAGGAGGTTCCACAGACCTCTCAGTGATCTCTTCCAGAACCTTCTGCCCCTGTGAGAAAGTCCTTCTTGATGTCTCACTATAATCTTTCCTGCTTTTTTCTTCTCTGCTTCATGTTATTCCCCGCTTCCCAGTGGGAAGCCTGCTCTTCAGAATGCCTTCCTTCATGGAGCTGGCTGGTGAGCAGATACCAAACAGAACCAAGGCCTGGGCTAGAGGGACTTTGGAGACCTGGGACACTTTGGAAGGGGGAAGCTATGGGGTAGGGTCATGCTCCAAAACAAGGTATCAAGAGAAAGTACCATGTCGGTGAGAAACAACAGTCTTAAGTCCATGATGTGTCTAGGGGGTCTGATTTCAAACCCAGTAGAATCAGTGCTTAAGTCAACAGTGGCCTGTAGAACTGGAAGTCACCCTCACAGTTCCCCTCCAGGCCCACCTGAGGCTGCAGGGCTCTCTTAGCACATGGTCAGAGCATGCCAGTAGTGGAGGACATGGGCACTGGGTAGCCAGGGTGGGGCCACAGTTGGTTGAAAGTCTAGGAGGTGCAGACATGGACAGTGTGAGCAAGTTATCCACTAAAATCTTCAGCTTAGATGGCAGGGTGGGGTTGAGGTGGGATCTGGAAAGTGGGAGGGAGAAAGGAAGAAAGAGGAGGTGATGTTAATTAATTGGCTCCCCCCCCTCCCCCCCCAACCAATCAGCAGCCTCCATCTCCTTCTTGGCAAACAGCAGGAGTCCCCCAGACACACACACACATAGGCCAGCATGGGGGGTGGGGGTAGACTTTTCTTCTCCCTCAATGCAGGAGTGCCTGCTGAGCTGCAGGTGTGACTCAGTGAGAGTTAGTAGGGCTGAACCTGGTATTCCTCACCTGGGGCAGTTCCCCCCATTTCCTTTTGCCCTTGGGGATTGAGGAGGGGGCTGCTGGCATGACCCGTGCCCTGGCAGCAGTATTGGGGGATGGGTCATAAACTCTTGTACCTGGGGTCTGCCCCCTGCTCTACCTCTGTGTGACCCCAGGCACTGGCTGCCCTCCATCTGGGCCCCTGGAAATGGGCTCTGCTCTCAACTTGTGCTTTCTCTCCATGGCGAGACCAGAGCCTCAGGCCTCAAGCCCTGTACCTCTGAGAAGCCCAAGGGAGGAGAGCTGCAAGATTGAGGTGGAAGAGGAGCCAGCCCCCAGAGAAACTGATCAGCCCTGAAAATGCTATCTGGTTTTGAAGAAGGGCTTGGGGATTAGACTCCAAGTCACCGGCCTTTTCTGGGTTTCCCCTAAAAGGCCAGTCAGGGATGGATGGAAATGTCCCCTCCATTGAGCTCCCCGTGAATTGGGAAATCATATCTGCTCACAAGAGGCCAGGGGCCACACTTTGGTCTGGGTGTCCTGGAATATGAAGGTGAATTAGCATCACCAGCTGAGAACTCCGGACATCTCATTTGAATGGGCATGAAGAAATCCTTGCAAGGTCTTTCTCATCTTTCTCATCTCCTGCCTGTGGCAAAAAAAACAGCACCCAGAGTTCTAGAGCAGGCTACTCTTTAGGCTGTCAAGGGTCAGGTCAGAGGTGGTGACATGCCCACAGGTGGTGATGTGCCGCATCTCATGGTCGGTCTGGCCGTCTCCACCTCTGGCCTCAGCCCCAGGCTGACCCTGCTGGCCAGGCACATAGAGCGGTCCTCCTGCCACTCTGGGGCTCAGTGTTTGCCTCACATTCTGGCTGTGGCTTCCTGGCACCGGGGAGTTCGTTAGGATCAATAACAACAAGCAGAGAGTGACTTTGTACTCGCCAGCGCTCTTTCATCCTGACAGCTCAAAGCAGTTTACAGACCAGGACTCATCAGCCCTCAGCCCAGGTCTCAGGAACTCAGCAGGGGGGGACGAGGGGACAGAGATACTGGCAGCACCGAGGTTGGAGGAGGGCAGTGAGTCACCTGGGGTGGGGGAGCTGGGTGGCCACTAGGTCTGGGAAAGTAAAATCAGACTGAGGGCTTCAGACTGCACACACAATGGATGTTCTCCCTTTGAGAAGGAGGAGCTAGTCCCTTCTGACCTGTGTGGACTCCATTAGCTGGCTGCTGGAGGAAGCAGCTGCAGCTTCGTGGGCAGCAGAGGTCCTTGGACGAAGATATTGGCAGGAATCCCCAAGGGACCCCAGCTACTGCCCTCTGCCCTCGGGGCAAGAGCTGCAGGGCCAAGTCAGGACAGCCCTGACCTGGAGTGGTGCCAGAATGAAATGTGTGCGGGAGGAAGGACTGGCCCCACATGGGCGAGCCCCAGCCCAGGCTGGAGGTGAGCTTCCCAGTGTGGATACCCATGCCTGATGCACCCCACCCACCTGTCTGCCTTCCTCTTCTCTCCAGCCCACAAGGCTTGCCTGAAAGGACCGCTGGCAGAGAAGAGAGAGGGTTGTTTATTTTATTTTATTTTTTTAAGAAGCTGGCAAAACATTGCCAAAACTTGAGACCTGGAGCCCATCAGAATCATATTCCCATTGTGTTTTCCCACCATTTCTGAGCCTGTTGCCCACCATTTGTAAGAGTCATTTATCAGAGTCAGGGGTGCCTGGGTGGCTCAGTTGGTTAAGCATCTGTCTTCAGCTCAGGTTGTGATCCCAGAGTCCTGGGATGGAGTCCCCCATTGGACTCCCTGCTCAGCAGAAGACTACTTCTGTCTCCCTCTGCTGCCTCCCTCCCCTCATGCTCTCGGTCTCTCTGACAAATAATCTTTTAAAAAATGCAGTTTCTTAAAAAAAATAATAACTTAGGAGAGTCAAGTACAGTATATACCTGTCTTCCTCCAACCCTACCTGGGCATAAGCATTTACCAGGACTTCCAGGTCCCGGCCCCGCGGTAACTCTACAAAGTGCATGTACATTCACTTCGTTTTATAAATTCAGTTCCGCAAACTTCCACCTAGCTCCTACTCTGTGAACGAATCTTGGTCTCTGCCCTCAGCAAGCTCAGACGGCTCTTGACACAAACACCTGCGATCAGAACCACGTGTTAAGCCAGAAAAATGTTCAGTGTGTGATGGGGAGAATAAATGGCCCTCCTGGAAGGGTGTAGAGAGGGCTTCCCAAAAGAGGTGCCATTTGAGCAGAGTGTGGATGGGAGGAGGAATTCAGCAGGGTGAGACAGGGCTTTCCAAGGGGTGGGGGGAATCATGTCCATGGCCAACCTGCACTGGGGGGAAAGGAGGAGCAGCCTTGATGCACTGAGCACATACCATGTGCCAGGACTGCTTCTATGAAGTCTAGGTATTATTTTATCGTCCCCATTTTACCAATGAGAAAACTAAGGCAGAAGAGTTCATGACTTGCCTGGGATATGGCCATGAATTAGTGGCAGGGTCACCAGGTCCAGGTCTGCTCCCTGTCCTGCCTCACCATGCACATGTCACTTGTCCCTGGGCTCTAACAGTTTGTGTCCCTCCAGAAATACCAGTGAGGGGCATAGAATGCCCTGTTTGTTCACTTATAGGAGCAGGTCCTTCCCCTCACATCAGCTGGTTGGGTATGAACTTCTTGGGCTCTTGGGCAGGGTTTAGGGGGATCATAGATGAGCGGGTTGAGGCCCTGTTCTCGACGTGAGCTCACAGTGGGACTGTGATGGTAAGGTATGAACAGGAACCGTGGAGCACCAACATAGGGGGACAGCCCTGAAAGAGTCTAGCTAGATCTGTCACAAGTCTGGGTAGTTTTCTGGTTCTATTGAGTCCCTTGTGCCAAAGGTCAATGTTTAGCTCAGCAGGAGCCTGATTTAAGGCATAAACTGGGAACTTGCTAGAAATGCAAATTCTGGGGTCCCACCTCTGGCCTACCGAAACAGAAACTGCAGGGTTGGGGGGCCAGTATGTGTATTTTAGCAAATCCTCTAGTTGACTGTGATGATGCTAAAGTATGGGAACCACGGATGGAGCTGGGTGGCTAGCCTCCTGGAGCAGAGCCACCCCGGAGGGAAACTGTTAGGCCCACGGGTGTTGAACCAATGTATCAATGCCAGGCTTCATGCTTGGGGGCTATAGGCTATCCTTGGGAAATTGGTCACCCACCACCTTGTGGGCCAAGGTAGGTGTGGACAGACCTAACTACTGTTGCAAGAATGCCCCTGGCCAGGACTGACACAGAATAGAGATGAGAGACTCATTCCCATCAGAACAATCTGGGAAGCTTCCTGGAGGAGGTGGGGTTTCAGTAGACTTTGAAAGATAAAAAGGAGGAAGGCTCTGAAGAGCTGGGCCTTTGGGCTAAGGAAACCCCTTGAACAAATGTGCAGAACAGAGGATACTGGGAAATAACATAGAGTCCTGAGGATATGCCACCCTACATGGTGTATGGGAGGGAGAGACCAGGCGGGCCCAGCAGTGGGTTTGCTGAAGGTCAGGCTGGGGAGTTTAGACTTATCTGAAATAGTCTTATCTGCAGCTTCTGGGGCAGTCAGGTGAGGTTGGATCTGAGCTCATGGTGCAGTCCCTTCACTGTACAAATGGGGAAAAATGAGGCCCCAAGAGAGAAGTCTGCACCCCAATGAGGCGAAGAGTTTGGTGGCTTCAGGCCAAGAGGGAGAGCAACAGCTTTGTGAGGTGCCACCCTCTCCCTGGCCCGCTGTGGCCTCATGTCTCCATGCTCACCTTTCCAGTCAGAAAGAATTTCTCATAGTTCCTGGAGTGTGCTGTGGTCTCCTGCCCCAGTCCCTTGAACCTTTCATTCCCTTTGCCTGGAGCACCGTTTCCCTTCTTCGGCCTAACTCCTGTCATCCTTCAGCTTTGCTTTCTCCACAGAACACATCCTGCCCCAAGATGAGGAGGGAGGGAGACGGCCAGCCTCTCTGTTTGCCCCCAGCACCTCCCCGTCACAGTGCCCATCCAAGTCAGCGGACTCTGTGTCCGCTGCATGGGCCAAGTCAGCGGACTCTCCCCCAGGGCCAAGACCACGTCAGCTTGACCCTCAACCCTCAGCACAGGACATATGCCAAGTGTCCAGTTCATACTCGAGTGCAGGAATGAAGGAGAACATTCCCGAGCCCTTTCACTCCTGTACAAGGAGACCCCTCTGGCCCCTCTCTTATTTGAGGGCAGCCTCCCACCTGTGGCCAGGGGCCCCTCAGTGGTTGGGCAGCCTGGTGGGCCGAGCAAGCATAGTCCTTGGTGTAGTCCCCACCTTATCACCTGCTCTGCTATCCTGGGGCAGACACTTGTCTGGGCTGAGGGGGAAGGAGAGGGCAGAGTCAGGGAGCAGTGTTGGGTGGGAAAGGGCTCTGAGATGGGCTACAGAGGGACCCCATTCTCCCCCTGAGTGCTTGCAGCAGCCTCGTTCAGGGCCACTGTGAATCACCAGCAGTCACAGTAGGCCCTACGTCATTCATTCACTCATTCGGCCCGCGAGCACTTGCTTGGTGCCAGATGCCAGGGATAGAGCGAGTCTCCAACAGGGTAGGAGATGCTGGGGGAGCCTGCATGAGGTGGAGATTACTCCTGGCTGGGTGGTTTAGAGGAGGACAGTGGCTCCCGGGGAGAGCCTTAGGCTTCTAGATTAAGAAGAGCAGCCAGTTAGGGAGCTCTCTATTCCCAGTACTGTGCTGTACACTTCTTGACAGACTTTAACCCCATTTCTTTCCAGCCGCAGTCCCAAGAGGTAGGCGGGAGGGTACCTTTTTCATAGACAAGGAAATAAAGGCTCGGAGAGGCTGAGTCACTTTACTAGCTACACAAGACACTGGGCAGAGCCAGGATGTAACCGAGACCAGTGTAACCCCATGGCTGTGTGTCTGACACTCTCAGCTGTGCTTGTGGCGGGGGTATGGGATGGTGGGGGAGCAGCAGAGGGCGCGGAGGCATGCGGAGCAGAGAATAGGCATATTGGGGAGCGGCCAGTGATTTGGTTTGCCTGGAATATACCATTCCTGAAGAGAAGTGGTGAAGGAAAAGCAGACAGGTGTGTATGGGAAGGGGGCCCATTCGCTGACCCAGCAAGCTTCCCCCAAAGGGAGGGCAGGCAGATGGCCTTTCTTCTACAGACATCATGGAGCCAAGGCAGGTTTTGGAATGGTAAAGAGGCCCACCATAGAGGTGACTATGTCCACTCTTAGTAGATTGGTACTGGGGCTGGTGGGAGCTGAAGCAGGACCAGGTGGATGAGGAAGGGTGAGGAGGATAAGAGGCTTGGTGGACGGCGAATGGTCTTAGCCTGTGGGGAAAGTCAAGAGAAACACAGTTGTTACAGATGACAAGTTGTCACAGATGACTAGAAGAGGAGACCTAGGAGAAAGAGTGGTCCTGGGAGAGATGGGAAACTTGTTTCCCACATGCTCTGTTTGAGCCAGTGACTATCCAGAGAGTTGTTCATTTTGGGGTGAGTCCCTTCCAAACCCTCCTCTCTCATAAGCCTGGACCACAGGGCCTGCATCTCAGCCCTCCAAGACCCCAGAGTGCCTATCACAGGCTCTCTAGGCATGTGGATGGACTTGCAAGGGAGGCGGCTGGGCCTTGGTAACCCCCCGGCCTGCACCCACTGTGGTATCTGCCTTTGCCGAGCACATGGGCCCATCTGTGCCTTTCTTGGATCATGCCTACCAGGACCTTTCCCCTGAAAGCCAGTGTTTCTTAGAATTCTTTCTATTTCATCTTCAAAAATCCCCATCCTATGTCTGTTTGCTTTAATACAAAGATGTTGCTTTTTCTTACCAATGAGACTGGCAGAGCCCTCAGAAAGCGGCCCTGAAAGCAGCCTGCGACTTTGCGGGTGTCCCAGTCTGAGAAGTTGGTCTGTGAGCTGCCTCCCCTCTCTCTACCCCCACTGCACTTCCTTGTGACCTAGAGCTTCAGAAACAACTTTCTCCAGCCAGGCTGAGGAGGTGGGAAGGGCAGGCCCTTCCTGAAGGGGATCGGGGCCCTGGGATCTCCTCCTTGGCTCTCACCCTGAGTTCCCTGAGCAAGGGGCGGCCCCGTGGAGCAGCTGCAGGCGCCCCCACCCCCCACCCCACGGCTTCTGGGCTGGGCCCAGCACTTGGGCCCAGAGCCCAGCCTTCCCCAGTGGGGAGATTAAACAGTTTGGGCACATGTAAAGGCCTTCCAGGGATGTCGTCTCTGCTCTGTCCGTCCGTCTGCTCCCAGCAGTGGAAGGGGTGACAATGGTAAGAAACTTCCATCTCCTCCACAGAGAGCTTTCTCTTCCTCCCTTCTTCTAAAGCGGGCAGGAAGCAGTTTACAGATGAGTCAGCTGCGGCCCAGAGAGGCTAAATCACTCACCTAAGGGCAGAAGCTAGAAAATCGGGAGACGGGGACAAAGAGCTGAGGTACAGTGTCCCCAGCTGCCACCCTTTCCTCTGTTGATGTGCCAGCTCTGGGTGTCTGGGGCCTGTGCCCCAAGGACTGGGAAGAACCCAGAGAGACCTCATGTCTGTGCTGAGTAGCAGACGCTGCCCCGCAATGGATGCCTCCGCCCTGTGACCCTGTGCAGTGTCCCCCAGACGTCAGTGACATCCCTTCAGTCCCCCATCTCTACTGCTCACATGCCCGCGTTGCAGCCCATGCGAGGAACTGCGGCACATACCGGCCTGACTCCAGGAGCTGACCATATCTGCCTTGGCAGGACCCCAAGGAAGCCAGTGTCACCGGCAACGGGGAGCGGGGGTGGCCATAGCATTGGCCCTCAGGGTCAGGCCAGGCTTGTTATAAGGGTTGGGTGTCAGTGGATGGGAGCTTCTGGGTGGGCAGGAGAACCTCTAAGGCAGAAATGGTTTCTGTGGGTATTGGAGCTCCCAAGTTCTCTCTCCTTCTCCCCCTTCCCTCCCCCTTCCTCTGTACCCACCTTCCTGGAGCAGGGTCTGCCTCCCTCTTAGCTCCTGTCCCCAGCTGGCCCTGGCCTCTGTCCTCTACCTTGTAGCTGCGGTGCCAGGTGTAGAGCTAAAAGCCCAACAGGTCTGGGCTGCTTTTCACCGATGCAGGGAAATGGTCCCGTGTGAGGCTCGGTCCCCTGCCAGTGTCAGCAGAACCCTGAATGGTAGGCAGAGCCCAAGCCAAGGGTGGGTGCCATGTTGCCTTGCTCAGCACCATATCCCTGATGTCAGGTGGGGGCCTGCTACATCAGAAGGATTGTTGGAGGTGGATATTTGTTGGATGATTGTGAGAATAGGGCAGGGCAAGCCCAGGCATCAGGCTGGGCCTGGTTGGCTGAGGAAATGAGGCTGGGGAGGGTGGGGAGAAAGCCAGGAGGCCTGGCAAGGTGTAAACGGCCTTTAGGAGGCCTGGCCCCGTGAGTCTGAATAGCTCTTCTGCAGGCCACGGGGAGGGTACCTGGCTGCCCGTTTCACAGAGAAGGCCTCTGTGCCCACTTAAACCAGCTGTGTTTTCAGTTGTTCTTTTCTTTCCCATTTGAACTTGGAGTCTGTAATTAACCTCCGATAGGCTGCAGTCACTTTATGGGTAGGAGAGGGGTGGGGAGGGGGCGAGCCTGGAGCCCGCCAGCAGCATGCTGGTGGGAGACTTTGATGCCAGGCAGGCTGGCCGCCTTGTCTCCAGGTGTTGCCCTGCAAAGGGGACTGCTCAGCCTTAGTCATGAAGGGAGGATCATTAACCCTTTCAAGAGTCCACTGCCCCTGCCCCCTGGTTGCTGGGAGGGAGGCCGGGCCAGGTCCTCCCCGGCTGGGCTGCCTGGCTCTGTCCTGGGCGTCTGTCTTGCTCTCAGATCTCAACAGGCTCCGCGCCCACCGCCCACTGCCGAGAGGAATGAGGTCAAGCTGCTGGCAGCAGCGGTACCTCCTGGCCTCAGGGCCGGGATGTGGGAAAGGAGCAGCCCTGGTTGTTCTTGCTGTTGTTATCTTCAGCAGAATGCTTGGTGGGGATTCCCTCTCAGACAGATACAGCCTAGATGCCCTGGCTTGGCATCAGGGGATAAGGAAGCAGGAGCCACCGGACACCCCATGGGGAGCCCAGCTTGCGACAACTGTGGAGGTCTGTCTGAAGGTTTACAGGACCTATCTCCAAGGGAAAGTTTCTGTGGTAATCTGGGTCATCCTTTATAGATCTTCCTCATAGTGTTATAGAGCTGCCAAAAGAGAGGTCCCCACGACCCCCCCTCCAGAGAGCCCTAGTCCTGCTGCTCAGGTGGGCACTGGATGAAGGGAGCTGGATGGCTGAGGAGCTCTCGGGGAGCGGGATTGCTCAGCAGAAAGGACTGGGTCTGAGGAGGAGACCTGAGGGGAGGTAAAGGGAGGGTTGCCCAACAGCCACCCAGGCCATCATCTTGCTGCATGCCCTTCCACCTTCGGGGAAGGAGCAGCCACAGACAAGCAGGGTATCAGTGACAGTCATGGGACCCCCTTCTCATGTGCACAGATCTTCCTCTTCCTTCTGCTTGACATCTCGCACCTGGGTTCTCTCCTGTGTGCTGAGGGGCCTTTGTGAGTCCCTTCTCTGTGTGGGGAGATACAGACCCTCCAGACTGGGGCTCTTCACTTTGGCTATGAAGCTGAATTTGTAGAGAAGCTTATTGCAGTCTTGTTAATATTAGATGATGTTAGAGACGACCTAACCAATTCATTGGAATGATGAGACAGGATATGGACATTAAAATGATTTAGATTTGTATTTCTAGATTCAGGAGAACGTTTTTACAATATATTTACTAAAGGGTAGGATATAAAACATTTTAGAAAAGCCTTGCAGGAGACATTTGAAAATGTTGACAGTGTTTCCCCACCCCCCACCCCCCATGGTAACTGGATTTAAATGTGCTTTTTCCTGACTTGTATAATTTTTCTACAACAAAAATGTATTTCTTATGTAACAAAACAGTAACAGAGAGGGACAAACTAAACTCCTTGAGGGGTGGGAGAGGCTGCATCATACATGGCCAGATCATTTCTGTCTGGGACAAAGCACTGAACCTGGCATACAGTAGGCACTCAGTAAATGCATATCAACTGACTTGCGGCGAACTTCTGCCCACTAGGTTTGATCCAGCTCTTGTCTTGACAAATCTCTCCATCCCAGGAAGCCTGTTCCTCTGCTTGTTTTACCTCTGCCCCAAGACACTTGTGGGACATGGCACAGTGATCTTCATGCCTCACACTAGCATTACATTCTGAGCCCTGGCCCATCAAAGAGACCCAGACAATCCCAGACCCAGCTCAGAGAGAGTGCCCCGGCAGAAGTCAAAGAGCTGGACTGCTCACATCTTAGGATCTGTAAGCACCACCTCCACATCCTCAAAGGTCTGCTGTCCGGGGTGTCCCCAGGGGCTGGTACTGGATCCAGTGGCTGGGAGCCACTGTGGGAGAAGTCATGGTGGCTCAGCATGTAAGAATGACCTTAAAATGCACAGAGTAAGGTCAGGTCATTCCCCGACTTACAAGCCTCTGAGGTCTTCCCACCCCACCTACCAGACCAATCCGGGCCATCCTGGGGAGCTTGTCTGTACCCTTCACATAGAAAGCCTAAGGAGGCTCTGGGCCCAGAAGTGAGGGTGCTGAGGTCCTCTGGGTATTGTTGTGACTGCCACCTCAAGGGTCTTCTCTTTCTTGCCCCCTGAGCCACTTCCGCTCCCCCTCAAGGGACTTGCCTGATACAAAACAAAAACCAAAAAACAAACCAAAAAAACCCACCAAAACAACAACAAAAACACACAGCCTATTCTCAGTCCTATTCCCTTTCAAAAAGCCTGTGTTTGGCTTTCAGAGAGCTGTGAACTTAGAATTCTGTGAACAGGGACCAAGACTAGACACTGTTAGAGCGGGAGGCATGGTTTTTAGTATCTTAGATGAGTCTGGCGAGAGGAACTGTTAATAGATGCAAAAGAAGACTCTGTAAAGAACATGGCATGATTCAAATGTATGGTTATTTTTATTTTTTTCATCCTTTAGGCCAGTCCTGTTGAATAGGAATATAATGCAACCCAAATATGTAATTTAAACTTTTCTAGTAAGCACATAAGTGGAAAAAAGAAGAAAAAGAAGAAGAAGAAAAAGAAAGAAAGAAAGAAAGAAAGAAAGAAAGAAAGAAAGAAAGAAAGAAAGAAAGAAAGAAAGAAGCAAAACATCCAGATTTCTTGCCCTGGCTCACACAGCTCCACATCTATCACTGGGCCTACCCCTCCAGGCTCCCCTCACACTCCCACTGCCTTCTAGAATCTTCCAGCCACATGAGCCTCTTTTAGCCCTTGAGCTCACCAAGCTCATTCTCACCTCGAGGCCTTTATCTAGCTGCTTATTACTGCCTCATAGTCCCTATTGATCATTTGCTCTTGTCTCTCCTCACTAAAACTCAAGATTCCTGCTCTTAGGGAACCTATCTGTCTTCTTCACTACTGTATACTCTGGGTCCACAACAGTGCCCGGCATGCCGTAGGTTGAATGAATGAACAAACGAGGAACAAGTAAATCAGGTGGGGTTGTTCTGAAGTGAGTGAGGAGACGATCAAGAAATGGCTATCAGGTCACACAGAATTCTCCCTACACAGAGTGTGATCTGAAATGCAGTCCCGGATTTCCCTTTGGTCACAGGGAATGCCTCTGGAGCCCCCGTCTCCTCAGGCCCCCTAACATGGGCTCATGCCTGCTGTGTCTGGGATCAGCCTGTATGTCCGCACTCCCTCCCCATCACTGCCACCATGAGCAGTGGCCCCCGGCTCGGTGCATAGTATCATACCAGGACTCATGTCAGGAAACAAGGTAGTAGAGTGACCACCATTTCTTCCACCTGGTGGGTGGAGGGCAGGAGGCCCCCTTGTGTCAGAACTGCAAGAAAGGTCAACACTCCCCATGCAGTGGGGGTAGGTACCCTAGAAATTGAGAAGAGCACTGTCCCCAGTTCATGATGAGGAGGAGACTAGTTGGAGGTCACCAATTAACCAAGAGGTTGTTAGATCACTAGGTGTCAACCCAACTTTAGAGAAAAGCCACACATGAAGAGGTTTTTAGCTTGGTCATTGAGCCAGTCATTCAGCTGTATACTGACAAGAAGTGTACATTCCTTTATGTTATATATGTTTCTAAAGCTCACACACCCAGACTCGCTTTTTACAGGTTCTGCTTCAGAACATCTAGATGATCCAGGCACCTACAGAAGTTTTTAAAGCTTCCTTTGTGGTGCTCAGTAGCATCTAAGGTTAAGAACTATTGATAAGGAGGGGTGCCTGGGTGGCTCAGCCAGTTAAGCGGCTGCCTTTGGCTCGGGTCATGATCTCAAGATCCTGGGATCGAGCCCCACATTTGGCTCCTTGCTATGCAGGGAGCCTGCTTCTCCCTCTGCCTGCTTGTGCTTGTTCTTGTTCTGATAAATAAAATTTTAAAAAAGCAAACAAAAGGAAGAACTATTGATAAGAAGTAACTAGGGACCCCAGAGCAAGCAGATGAAGGAGAGAGTGGTGTAGGTAAGGGGCAAGGATACTGACGCAGGACGTCAGTCACAGTTAGGTTAATACACATAAAACCTCTGGGTGTCTAAAAACATACCCCCAAATCAGCATTGAAAACTGTAAGCAGCAGGTAATTGGGGAAAATATAGAGAGCAGAAGGTTAATAGCCTTAATATTTACAAAAAAAAAACCCCTTACGGATCACTAAGATGAGCACCCAGTAGAGAAACAGTACAGACATGAACAGACAGTTCAAATAGAAGAAATACAATGAGCCAATACATTTATGAAAAGTGGTCAGCCTCCCCAGGAATCAAATAAACACAAACTACAACAACAAAGAGACGTTATCTTTTGCCTAGCTAATTGGCGAAGATTAAATATGTGATAACACCTCATGTTAGTGAAGGTGTGGAAAAAACAGGCACTGCCATTCACGGGTGGGAGTGCAGACTGGTGCAACCTTTTCCAGAAGGCAATTTGGCACCGTTGAAAGCTGAGGAAGATCGCATGCCCTTTTGATGCAGCCATTCCCCTTTTAGGAAGAGTGCCCTAGGAAATTATTGTGGATGGTAATAAACAGTAATAGCTAACCTTTGCTAAATGCTCTGTGCAAGCCAGACTTTACATGCGTTGTCTCATGCGCTGCTCACAGCCATCCTTTCGTGAGAGAAGAGCTATTATTATCACCAGTATTTCCCAGGTGAGGAAACCGAGGCACAGAAGGATTAGGTCAGTGACCCGAGGACACTAAGCTAATGAGTAGCGAAGCCTGGATTTGAATCTGGACGGTCTGAGTCAAGAGCCACACTGCCCATCCGGCAGGACACGCCAGATGTGTGCGAAGGGTGAGCCCTGCGTGCACACGACAGGCACGCTGCATATATATGCTGGGCAGGGCTGGGCCCATTTATAATGAGGTGGCAGTGGGGAGAAAACACGCTGAATATGCCAGGATCGGAATTGGTTCTGTCAACTGGTTCCAATTCTGGGGCTGATAAAGGAATAGTATGCAACCATGAAAAATAAGAAAAGTGTGTGTGTGTGTGTGTGTGTGTGTGTGTGTGTGTGTGTGTTTACACTTGGGGCTTATGCATATACATAGAAGGTCTACTGAAATGATAGAAATGCAACCGATGCAAAGGCCCCAGTGTGACTGTGGTCAGAAGTTAGAAGGAGACTGGTTTCTCAAGCCTTATACCCTTCTTATACCTACTTCTTGAATTTTGAATTCTGTGAAGATATTATCGAAAGGTGTATTTATGTGTACTCGCACCCATAAGTTATGTTACAGAGCTATTCCACGTGACTTTATTTCCTTGAAATGCTACCACAGGTTCTGAGGAAACCTGTGGAAATTTGAGGAAAAAGGTTCTAAAACGCTTGCTTGGGGAATCATTCCAAAGTCAGCAATGATACGTCTTTAACTCTGTTCCCCACCATTCCCCAAACTGGTTTACTCATGGAACCCTTTTCTCAAGTAACGTCTATTATCATCTCTCTGGATATTCACGTCCTGTAAAATTTGGTTTGGGAAATGCTGTCATTACTAGTTAATGCCAAGCTCAAAGGCTTACATTTCTTTCATTAAACAAAAGAAATATGTTACCGATGCTGAGCCCCTTTATTTACACTGCATGTGTACGTGCATGTACCTTACTTCTGAGTACCAGGATGGTGGATGATTTTGTTTTATCTGTCTGTATTTTTAAGTTTTCTAAAATGAACAAAATCCTTTCACAAGCACTGTATAATGTCATGTTTGAAGCTTCTGGAGCCCTTTCTCATCTGCTCTCGCCACCCGAGCACCCCACTCCCATCTCCTGCCTGCTTACAAGCAGCCGTTCAGGGGTAGGTTCAGTGTGGGAGCCCTAGCAAAAGCCAGGCCCTCTTGGCTGCCTTCATCCAGAGTTGGCCGAGACGGGACCATTCGGTCCCCAGACAGCTCCCTGGCCCAACAGACCCTGGTTTCTGCTATTGGAGGAATTTCAGTTATGTTCTCTGTTCCCCAAAAAGAGACACAGGCTGCAAAAGCAGACACAGCTCACTCTGGGCCTGATGTGCTGCAAACGCAGATACCTGGGCTTCCGTCCCAGCTCTGTGACTGCCTGGCTGCCTGGCTGTGTGACCCGGGGCAAGTTTCTTAACCTCGGAGTCTCATCTTCCCCATTGATGGCTGCAATGACCCTTGCCTCACAGAGCTTAGGGACTGAATGAGAGCATGCAGAAGGCATTGTGTAACCTATAAAGGACTGTCCTGGTGGAAATTATTATATACCTCAGCAGAGAACACAAGCTGGCCCTTACCTTCCTGAGAACAGAGAACTTCCCCCACCCCCCTTTTTTAGGTTATTGTGTGGAGGGGAGTGAGGAGATGAGGCATGGGAGACCTGGGCAAGTAGAAATAGAATCCTGTGTAAGAAAAGTAGGAGAAGGGGCGCATGGGTGGCTCAGTGGGTTAAGCCACTGCCTTCAGCTTAGGTCATGATCTCAGGGTCCTGGGATCGAGTCCCGCATCGGGCTCTCTGCTCAGCGGGGAGCCTGCTTCCTCCTCTCTCTGCCTGCCTCTCTGCCTACTTGTGATCTCTCTCTGTCAAATAAATAAAATCTTTAAAAAAAAAAAAAAAAGAAAGAAAGAAAAGTAGGAGAAGCCTCTCGGCTTGGCATTTGCAGGCCTGAAGCCCTAGTTGGGCTGGTGTCCCCCCAGTGGAGCCCCAGGCCTTCTCCCCCAGACACCTGCTCACCTGCCTTCCTATCCCTTCTAGCACCTTACACATTCTTCCACTCTTAGCTCAGGCCACTCTTCCCCCAGCCTGCATTGGGGTCACTCCTCTTGGTTTCAGCACCTCCAGGCCTCCGTGTAGCATGCTATGATGTTAGTGCCAGATTGTAGCTCTCCTGCCACCCTGAACTTTCTGGGGGCAGGAATTCTGTCCTCTTGGTCCTCCTGTGTCCTCCAGACCCAACATAGACCTGGGCGTCTGGGATAGGAGTTAGAGCATGAGCCCCAAAGTCAAGGGCACCTGGATTTGAATCCCAGCGCACCCTGAGAAAGTGGCTACACCATTCTGAGCCTCAGTTTTCCCCATCTGTAAAGGGATTTCATCCCTGCAGTGAGGCCATGGGTTTTTTTCATAAGCTAATGTATATAAAGCTCCTAGTGTCATTCCAGGCATGAAGGAAGCCCCATAGGTCATAGCCACACTGACATCATTGCAGACCCTCTGTGACTGCTGACTGAAGAAGAAATAACCCCGTGCCCTCCCTCCACTGCACACGCCTGGCAATGCGCCCTACCTCTATACTGACCTTCCTGCCTTGTTCCCCACAGCCACCCGGCCCAAGCTGAAGAAGATGAAAAGCCAGACGGGGCAGGTGGGTGAGAAGCAGTCACTGAAGTGCGAGGCCGCAGCGGGCAACCCTCAGCCCTCCTACCGCTGGTTCAAGGATGGCAAGGAGCTCAACCGCAGCCGCGACATTCGCATCAAGTACGGCAATGGCAGGTGAGGGACACCCCTCTCTCCCTCCTCCCCGAAAAGGGGGGCTAGTTCCTGTCCCCCTTCCTGACCACACTCATTCCTCCCTGCAGCTCTGGGTCCCTTTGGTTATGGCGGCCCAGTGTCCTGCAGAATATAGATGCTTAATGGGAAGGTCTCTGGATGGTTGAAGGCAATTTGATCATCAAATACAGCTTTCCCTGTGGAAGTCCCCTCTTGGCCCTAAACCTTCTCAAAGGGTCTGCCTTTGGGCCTAAATGCCCACCATTTGACAATGTTTGGTGGGAGATGACTCCAGGATGCATCTGGGAAGTCACGAGAGAGGACTTCAGCCTTCCTCTACCACCAACTCTCTCTCATCACTTCCCTTATGAAAGCGTTCCCTCCCATCACCGGTGCCTGTCCCTCCCCCAGTTGCTGCCCTTCTGCTTCTCCCCTCCACCATTACACAGGGTCCGCTGACTCCTCCCTGTCGTCATCCATGGCTCTCTGCCCTGCTGGTCTCTGCCCTCTAATGACACCCCTCCGCTGCCCGTGGCTGTGGCTCTTGAGAGACCCTGGCAACCTCAGAGCTTCATAGCCCCGGGCCTCCAGGACTCTCTGCAGCCACTGGCCTGGGGCCACTGTCTCTGTGTCCCCTCCCTTCTTCTGGAACTCTTGTGCTTGTCACCACTCCAGCAGTGCTAGAACTTTCCTGTCTTGGGGGCTTCCCTCCTCTGCTCCCTCCCCCTCCACTTGTGGGTAATTTCACCCTCTTCTAGCTGATAAGATTGTCTTTAGTGCTGCCAGCTAAGCACTAGCTCCCGGCAGGGATATGTCCCCAGACAGCTCTGAGCCATATGCCCCAGTCTAGCCTCTCCCTGGCATGCTTTCTAGCCCTGCCGCACCCTCCTGTCTCCCCTCTCAGCGATGGCAGAACCAGACCGCCTACAGCCTGGCATCAGCCCCCATGACATCCCCGCCATCAGAAGACACCCTGCCCTCTGCCTCTGCCCCACATGTTCTTATCTGCCCTCCTGACTCCAGCTGCTTTTCCTCCGCTGTCCCACTCTTGGCCATTCCCACTCTTCCTGGGCCACAGGTCCCTTTGTGAGTTCACTGTACGTAACATGTGCATATAGGACATCAGCTGCAAGCCAGGTCTTCTGCCAGGGGCTGGGCTTACCCCAGAAACCAAACTTGGTCCCTCCCTTCCCTCACAGAGCTTCTAGTCTAGCTTATAGATACAATACAGAAGGTGGTAGATGCCTCCACCCTTTCTTAAAAAAAAAAAAAGTGCCTTATCTACCCAGTTTTGCTGACTGTTCTAGAGGCCTGCCAATCCCTGTGATCCTGGCAGGGGAGATCTTTCTAACATAGACGCATATCCCCTCTTCCTCTGAGTCACTGCCATGCTGTTCCCCAACCCCTCAGTGTTCCTGATCCCTGGTCTGTTCCTTTCGTGATCCCAGACTTGGGCCCAAGCTGTTCCCCATGCTAGCAGCTCCCTGCTGCCCTAGCAAAGCTCTCCAGGCCCAGATTAAATGTATTCTCTGGAATACCTTCCTGAACCCTCCAGGCAGCTCCTATGGTCCCTTCTCACAGTGCCTTGGACATGGTTCCGTTGCATTTCAGGGGAGGTTGTCTGTCCCTGGAGCATGAGGGCCTTGGAGGCTGGATGCCGCCCATGCACACCCTTCCACCCTATGCGGCCTGGCAGACATCTGCATTCAGTGTTGAATTAATGAAACTCTTGCAGGACTAGCTCTCTTCTCCTGGGTATAGGGTGACACTGGGACTACACAGGGCACCCTCCTTGGGTTGACCTAGACTTTGAGCCAGTTGCTGTCATGGTTAAGCCTCAGTCTCACCTGACAAATGGGTTACCTGGTCCAGAAACAGGGCCTGGTCAGGTCTTTCTCTCCTGGGTATTGGGGATCCCTAAGAGCCTGGAGTGTCCCCACCACCCTCTTCCTATTAGGGCCTTGTCCCATTTGCTGCACCTCTGAAACTTCCTCCATCCTCCTATCCCGCCCCTGGTTTCCCAGCTGTGAGTTGACAGGGTGGACAAGTGAACCATGATGGAGGACTTCAGATTCCCTTGCTGCGGCCAAGAGGGCTGCCATCTCCACACACACACACTTCACCTGGCGGAATCTTCTCTTTCCTTCCACCCACGCTACAGCTTGCTCTCTGGCCATCCTAGCACTCCATCTGCCCGGCCATGCTCCGTCTTGACCTGGCCCTCGGTCTGCCGAGGCCGCCTCCCACAGCAGGGACTGCCATTCCCTGGGGCTGCCACACTGAGGTGTCTCGCCCAAGCCACCCCATGCCAGAAGAGAACCAGCTGCCCCAAGCCCCAAGCACGGGGCCCTCCCCTGCAGAACCACATGTTCCCTTATTTATGAGGGGCAAGCTGGAACAGGCCCCTCAGGCAGGCAGCGGGAAGTAGGCCCCAAGGAAAATGCACGGACAGGCAGAGGATGCAGCTGCCCAGATGCCACCCCTGCCAGCAGGAACCTGGCTGAGGAAGCTGGGGAGGGGCAGCCGTTGCGGGGCCAGGCCTCGGTTAGTGTGGCAAGTGGGCATCAGTCCCACCAGGAAGATGGGAGAGAGTCCCGGACCCTCAGGCTTTCCAACCAGAGCTAGGAGTGACAAGAGAAGGTAGCAGCCCCCACTCCTTCAGGCCTGAGAGTCTCAGAGAGCCCCTTCCCTGCAGCTCTGACCCCAGGATCTCTTCTGCAAGTCTGCCCCAGCCCCGCCCCCGGCACTGGCCAGATCACCACCTGGCTAAGAAACAAAGGTGCCTACAGCCAGCAAACTGAGGCCCCATGGTTTCTGTCCACTCTTACCCCTTGCCAGCTCCTCAGAGGAGAGGGCCTCTCCCCAAGCCCTGGACTGACTTTCCACCGGTCTCACACACCATAGGTGGGAAGACCTTCCTTCCATTTCCAGCCTTTATCCCTCCAGATATCTGCAAGCCTAACTCCACCTTTCCTGCTACCTGGAATGTGGTATAAGGGGAGCACCTGTGAATTCAGCTGCAGGGGACAAGGGTGGCTCTGTGTCCCCCTCCCTTGACCCTGTGACCCTCAGGTGGTCCCCTGCTCTTAGCTCATCTAGTGTCAGGGAATTGCTGGCCAAGAAGTGAGAGAAGCCTGGTCCTGGGACTGCCAGGCTTTGTGGCATCAGATTAGGCTGAAGCCAGGAAGGAGATGCTGTTTTAGCCAGAGGGACCTCCGGGAATCTGTTTAATGAGGAGAATAAACTTGAATTGACAGAAGAGGGTTGGAGACAGATACCAGCAGGTCAAGGAGACAGAGACTGGCTTGTGCTGGGGAGGGCTGAAGGGACACAGCAGTCAGACAGCTGTGGCTGAAACATTAGTGAAGACATCGCCAGAGCAACAGGGCCTGTTGACAAGAGCATCCCATGGACCGTCCTTTGGAGGATCTTGGAGTGAGGAGGTCTGGAAAGAGCCCCCCACCCTGGCCTGAGGCAGCAGTGAGCTGGGAAACAGGTTCCCAAAGCACAGCCCCAGTGGGGATGGGGGCCAGTCCTCTGGCTCCCACACCCACAGCACAGCCTTGCCTCCCCTGTCCTCCTGTCACTGTCATGGCTCTATTTTTCGTCCCTGGGCTTAGGGCAACAGCAGCTGGACCACCCTACCTCCTGTTCCACCACCCCTCCAACACACTACACATATTCTGGGAATCTGGTGTCTAACTTTGGGACTAAAAAGAGGACGTTACATCATGTAAAGAAGTTTTCATGCTACTTCTTGCTCCCCCTGGGGCCCAGGCTTGGGTACTAAGATTTATCCAGAGCTCAGAGGGGCCCCTGAATAGCACTGGGGCAGAGGGAAGGACGGGAGGTGTGAGTAGACCCCTCAGAGGCCAAGCATCCCGGGGCAGGTACAGAGAAACCCTGGGAAGGAAGGAGAGGATTGTCAGGGTCTTTGGAAAAAAGAAGAGAACTAGGGCCTGGTGCCCTAGAGTCACTTACAGCCCAGAGTCCCTGCCCAGGTCTGGCCCCGCAACTCTCAGCATGCCAGGGACAGGGTGCAAAGCCCTTCATGGAGGGGGCTAGGCCCCCAGCCTCTGGCCCTGGAGGTAGTCCATGGGCCCCTGAGGGACCCATGTCCTCACCAACTCCAGCTCCTCATCCAGCTCTGCTTCTGCCTTGCCAGGTCCCCTTGCACAAGTCCAGAAGCCCCTTTAGGACTGTTTTCCCATCTGTACTGCCTGTCCATCTCCAGGTTAGCCAGGAGGATCAAGTCAGGCCATCTGGAGCAGGAACTATTTGTTTCCCTGAGAGATCCAAGCTTCCAGCACACAGAAGTTAGAAGTTAAAGCCCCTGGGAGAAGCCACAGAGTACCCCGAGTGGCAGGGCTAAGGTGAAGGGCGGGGAGCCACGGGTTGGAACTAGGAGGCTGGGCAGGTGCCATGCAAGCCCGTTAGCTCAGGGGCCCTGCCCAGGTCCCTGGGAACAGGCCTTCTGTACCTAGAGCGGCAGGCTGCCACTCTGAAGGGAAGGCTGAGGTAACTGGTGAGGCAGTGGCTGCCCTGTTTTGAGGGGGACACTGGGCCTGGGAAGGGACGCTGAAAGGAGAGAGGTAGCCACATGACTTCCTTAAGAGACCCCCATCTTCCTCCCCCTGAAAAAGGCTCCAAAGAAGGTCCAGCCCTGGAAAAGTGGACAGGAGGATTCACAGATTAAGAACATACGTGCAGCTTCTAGCTCTACCCCATGCTCTCCTGAGCCCCCCAGGTCTCCCTCCAGCTCAGGGGACTCAGCATTCCACCTGGAGCCCAAAATCTACTTCTGATCCCCCCTGCGCAGCCGCTGTGGCTCTGTGGGGAGAGGTGACCGCTGGGTGACCGCTGGAGAGCCCCAGCCAGCCTGGGCCTTGGCTCATGTCTCTCCCTCTCTCATCCCCTCCCTAACCAGAAAGAACTCACGACTACAGTTCAACAAGGTGAAGGTGGAGGACGCTGGGGAATATGTCTGCGAGGCTGAGAACATCCTGGGGAAGGACACAGTCCGTGGCCGGCTCCACGTCAACAGCGGTAGGTGGCCCCCCAACAAAGGGAGGGGTTCTGCAGGGGTTTGGTTCAGCAAGCCTGTTGCCCCCCAGCCCTTGGGAGGCCCGCACATGATCTGTCTTGCACTTGACTCCCCTCCCTCCTTCTGCTGCCATATCAAGCCCCGAGATCTGGGCCGATTCAGAGAAATGCAGTCGAAGCATAAATGTTTAGCTTTGTTATCTGGGCCTGGAAGAGCCGCCAGCTCTCATTTTAAATATCCTGAAAACTAAATATTTTGAAATCAAGAGGTGGGGGTGGGGGATGGATATTTTTAGAAGGCAATTATGGGAGGCTGGGCTGCCAAGAGCGGGGCTCCAGGGAAAGGCAGGCCCTGGGCGTGTGGGAGCTGACTGCCTGTTGCTTTGCTGGGCACCGGGGTGCAGGCAGCCGTCTCCCCGGGGCCATGGCCAGGAGGCTGGCCTGTGTCGGCCCCTGCGGGCAGCCTCATTCAGGGACAGCAGACCCTTCTACCACAGACTGGCTTCTCCCTTAAGAACATGCAAGGTCTGAAGCCCACAGCACCCACAGCACCCCTAGCTCCCCACCCCAACCATGGCAGCCCCAGTGTCGGATGCAAGCAGGCTGCTTTCCCTTGGCTGGAAGGTGGCCAGAGCTGCCTGTCCTCAGGCTGCACGCCTCCAGTCCAGCCCGGGAACTCCAAATCCCACAGATCGCTTTCCTCTTCCCAACACCCACACATTGAGCATACCGTTTTGGCTACCTGTTTCTTTGGGTTCACTTCTAGTCCTGCCCCGTCACTCTGACGCTGCAGCTGCCTTTGCCTGCCTGTACTTCTACCAGACAGCCCTCCAGGACTTCCAACCATCCAGCATTATCTAAGGAGAATGTGGGAGTTCCCTGCCCCGGGACCCTCAGTGCAAAACCTGGGGCAGACCCTGTCTATCTGTTCTGTACTGGGAGGGGTCTCTGTGTTCTCCCAGCCCCTTAGGCTCCTCGTCTCCCTTGCTGCCCTGTCTTAAAGGTCCAAGCCTCCAAGTCAGACCTCCTGGTCTGCCTTCTTTCTGGGTCTTTCTCACATCTATACCTCCCACTCCAACCCTAACCCTCAGAGACATCCCGGCCCAGGTTTCAGCTCTATTCACCTAACCCGGAGCAATGGCCTCTTTTAAGGTGCTTTCGTCTTGTCATGCCCTTACCCCCGGAACGCCACAAAACGAGGACTTCGGCCCACTGCCCAGAGCACCCCAGTGTGGCCCCAACAATCTTTCCAGCCCCGTGTCAGTCCCGTACAGTCTGTTCTCGCCCTTCCTCTCATTCCATCTCTCCTAGGCCGCCATCCTCCCCGACCCCTCCATCCCACCACAGTGTCCTTCCCTGCTCGGGGCCGGCTCCCAGGCCACTGCTTGGCCAACTGCAGTCTTGCATAATTCCTGAAGTCTGTTAGATTGGTCTTCACATCTCATCCTCTTGCTGCACTTTCTGTGCAAGTGTGACCTCCGCAGTGGAATTGTGAGCCAGGACCAGGGAGAGCGGCGATGATGTCTTCTCCGCAGGACTTAGTGAGAGCTGCTGTTGACGCAGAGTAGGCTCCTTGCCACATTCTACGCCATCTCTCGAGCCCTGACAGACCCAGGGTGTAGCTCATAATTTAGGAGACTGAAGCTCAAAGAGCTTCATTCTGCCACACGTCTAAGTGATGATTAAGCAGAGATCTATACAATGTAAAAGTAGTTAGCAAACACTGAGACCGCGAGCTCTGGGGGGCTGTGTCTCACCTGATTGCCACTCTAGCTCAGGGCCTAACACAGTGCCTGGCTCATAGTAGGCACTTGGTAAATAATACAGAAAAGGACTTAAAACCTGCTCCAAGGCCTTTACTGACTCCCACCTGGGCACCCCCTCCCCATTCCTCCCCACCTGTCCCAAGCCCAGGAAAATGGATCGTGCTAGGGGGCCAGCACCTGTCACCTCCGGCCATAGTGAGCAGATATTCTTAGATCCACTTTGGGCTTGAGTTTGTTTAATTCAAGATTTTTCTTGGTTAGAACAGAGTGGGGGAGCACCCACTCAGTCGGTAGAACATGCAACTCTTGATCTCAGGGTTGTGAGTTTGTTAGGAGTAGAGATCACTTAATAATTAAAAAAAAAAAAAACCTGACAAGACCCCCAACTTAAAACTACCTTAAGGTAGTTTTGTATTGATTTATAAATTGGAGAAATCCCGAGGTAGAACTGGGCCCAGACACAACAGAATCCACACGGTCTGTTGTCCTCATTCTCTCCTTTTGTAAAATGGGCTTCTCCCATGTTTGAGGAGCAGATAGGGAAGAAGAGGCCATGGCCTCAGATGGCTCCCGGTTTTACACCGCCCCGTCTCCTACCCAGGGAAAAAGAGACAGCTTTTGTCTGCGTCACTGACTTGATCCGTGGATCCTGCAGGTTTCATGGGCCCCACTCAACCCAGCCACTGGCCTCGGGGGATCAGGGAAGCATCCTGCCAGGCTTGCATGTGTGCAGGGTGTTGGGGGATAGAGAGCAGAGTCTGTGACTGATGGCCCTGCCCCAACTACATGGGGGCACATTTCTGAGAGGAGTGCTGGCAGCAGGGGAAGGGGGCAGGGCTGTTGGACCAAAAAGCAGAGTAGCAGCCTCACTCCCGTGCTGGGCTTGGGGAAAGAGGCTGGAGAGCATTGGAAGACCCCTCAGATAGGCCGCAGCCTGGCGACATGCAGGAGCTCCCGTCTGCCCTCAGCAGCCCATGTTCCTGTCAGTTAGGGAGGCGGCCAGTGGAGGTTTGCCCTGGGCACCGGAGGACTGCCCCCAGGGTTCCTTGCCTCTCCTCCCTCCAACTCCGCATGAGAGCAGCAGGGCTGAGCCACAGACCCCAGAGCTCTGGTCTCTTCTGAGCTCTGCAAACCTGGGAGACCTCCTATACCGGGCTTGTCCTCCCTTTCCCCAGCTGAGGCTGAGCCAAATGATCTCTAGACTAGACTCTTCCCCACCCCCACAAAATTCTGGGATTCTGAGTGTGATGTTGAGGTGGACATACTGTGCACCTAGCCCCCCACACACACACACCCTACACCCCTTCTATTGCCCAGTTGAGCCAGTGGCTGGCCCCTATCCTTGACATTGGTCGAGGAACAGGGCCACTGTGGGGGATCAGGACACCCCCGTTGGCGGGGATCGGGGAGAGCTTTTCCACCGGCAGAGATGCCCAGGCTCCTTGTTTACCCACGGAGCCCAGAAGACTCGCAGCAACCACACCCTGGGGAGGAGGTGGAGGGCGGGTAGCGGGCAGCTGTGCCTGCCCCCATGACTCATCCCGAGGTGGCTTGGCTTGGCCCGCCCAGGCCCCGGGGAAGCTGGGGTTACAACACTGGAGCGGCCAGCAGAGGGCATGGGAGGACGCCTCTAGGGAGCAGTGGCCGTGCGGGGTGGGGCGTGGGGGGCATGACATCGACTCACTGTGACCCTTGGCAGCCTGCTTTGGCTCTGTTCCTGAGGATCCTGAGGCTCCTTCCCTGAATCAGAGCAGACCCTCCTTGCAGTCACAGCTCTGGCAGCTCAGGAGACACTGCCTCCCTGGTTGCCGGGGAGGAGGAGTCAGCAAAGAGTTTGCGGTACTTTGAATAAAACAATCAGTTTGGTCCAGTGCACCTCGGACTTAGCAAAACCAGCTGCCTCATCCCCAGCTAAAAGAGAACTTGGGAGCCAGCCCAGGCCCCAGATGTCCAGCTGGACTTCCCTTTGCCCCAGAGGGGAGGCAGATTTGACCTGGGGCATCACAGGACCCCAGAAGCCCTGCAGAGGCTTCTGGGCCTGTCCTTCACCTGGGGGCTTAGAAAGGCTCGATGTTTCGTCACACACACACACACACACACACATCTGCTCTCTCGCTCACCTATTCAGCAAGGCCTTACTCAGAAAGACCCAGTTCAGAGCTCTGGGGAGTCATAGCCTTGGCTCCCAGCAAAGTCCCTCAAAGTTCCTGGCAGGATGCCCAAGCCCAAACTCAAAGCATCTGCCTGTTCTGACCCATGAAAGAGGAAAGGCAGTTTTACCCACAGGAGAGCGGGCATACTGGGCAGGTGGCTGGGAGCCTTGATGAAGGGAGATCCCTTGATCTGGGCCTTGAAACAGATGCGGAGGTTCCTCCCTGAGCTGTGGGTAGCTGTTGTAGCTGCCAGCAGCAGGGAGAGCATCCCCTTGCCATCAGCTCCCCTCCTGGCCCTTCCCCCCTCAGAACCTCCAAAAGCTCTTGACCACCAGGATGCTAATGGCTGATAGAGGCCACCTGTATCCTTCCAGGTGTTTTTAGTTTTAATTCCAATGCAATTAACGTGCATTCTATCAGTTTCAGGTGTGCAGTAGAGGGAGTCAACAATTCTTTCCCTTACTCTGTGCTCACAACAAATGCGCTTCTCATCCCCTTCACCTATTTCACCAATCCACCCATCTACCTCCCCTCTGGTCACCATCTGTTCTATAAAGTTGAGAGATTTCTGGGTTTTCTTTTTCTTTGTTCCTTGTTTTGTTTCTTAAATCCCTCAGAGTAGTGAAACCATATGGTATTTGTCTTTCTCTGGTTGTCTTATTTCACTTGGTATACCCTCTAGGTCCATCTAAGTTGCAAAGGACAAGATTTTGTTATTTTTTATGGCTGAGTAATATTCCATTCTATATCCCATCTTCTTTATCCATTCATCTATGGATGGAGACTTGGGTTGCCTCCATAGCTTGGCTATTGTAAATAATGCTGCAGTAAACACAGGGGTACACACATCATTTTGAACTAATGTTTTCATATTTGGGGATAAATATCCAATAGTGGAATTACTGCATCATAAGAGAATTCTACTTTTAATATTTTCATACTATTTTCCACAGCGGCTGCCCCAGTTTATAATCCCACCAATAGTGCATTTCTCCTCAACCTCACCAACACATATTGTTTCTTAGGTTTTCGATTTTAGCCATTCTTCCAGGCACTTTTGAAGATTTTCTTTGAGAGAGACAGATAGTGAGAGAGAGCACAAGTGGGGAGAGGGGACGAGGGAGAAGCAGGCACCCCACTGAGCCCATCACGGGGCTCAATCCCAGTACCCATACTTTTTGCCTTTCTGGGCCCCGGCCAAGTCCCCATGAGGACACGGCTCTGGGCAGCACAGACATCCCACCCAAGGGCCCACCTTCCTTCAAGAGTCGTCCCCTGGTCCCAAGGGCAGACATGCATGTGGACGGGCCCAAGTGTACAGCTGTGGCCCTGGCCGCCGTCCTCTCTGCTGTCCACTGCTCACTCAGCATGGCCGGGGGCAATCTCTGCCACCCACAGCCACGGTGGTCATCCAGTTGGGCCGAGACATCTCGGCCTTAGCCAATGCCCACAAGAGGACCCAAACCTGTGGTCCACATCATGTTTGCCTTCGTCTGCTCATGTTAAGCCTTGGTGCTGATATGTTCTTCCATGGTGCTGATATGTTCCCTGAGGCCTTGTCCCCACACACACGGGGACTCTGGACAGGACGTCCCCTGCTCTTTTCCTGTACTCCTCCTTGGCAATGTAACTGAAGGGCAGGGCAACCTCTGGTGTCCTCCAGAGTAGCGGATTTTGTAACTCATAGGCAGGGTCACCTTAGCTATTTCTCTTCTCTGGCCCTTTCTTGGTTCTCTGGGTCTCCCTGACCCAGAGAGTGGGCAGAGACCAGCAGAGGCCTCCACCCCCACTGAGTGTGCGCTGTGTGTTGGGAGGAGCCCTCCGCAGGGGTGGGACTCGGAGAGCCAAAGGAGCAGCCGCAGGCAGGGTGTGGAGGGGAAGGTAGGAGCTGGCCCTGCCTGCCGGGTTTTATCAGCGAGCTCCTCAGACATATACAGAGGCCGAGCTGTGTATACACTCCCAGTCCCCGCGCTCCATCTGTCTCCCACATGTCTAAACACTGAGGGCGCCAAGTGCCTGCCCTCCTCCTCCTCCTCCTCTCAACCTCATCCCCACAGGGAGGGGGCCTGGAGGGACTCAGTCCCCTTGAGGAGACAGGAGCAGCCCAGGTAGGGTGGCCCACCTCAGGCAGGAGGCCGCTGCTGGGGGAGGGGAGAACGTGAGAGCTCCAGAAGCTAAGGTGCTACCCAGTCTGGAGTCAAGGCCTCAGGCGTTAGCTCGGGGGATGAAAACCAACCCTGGGGGCAAGACTTTTCCTTGGAAACCAGTTTCTTGAATTCCATCCCCCAGGGGAGTAGAACTGGAGTTATCAAATGAATCTGATCTGTTGGATGGGCAGTCTGGGTCAGCAGCCTGAAAGCCCCGTCCCCCCGCCCCGTACCCTACCCCCCTGCCCCGCTCACCCAGTGTCCACATCCCAGCTGCCCCACAGGCCTCTCTTCCCTGCTCACCTCCTGTCAAGAAACCTGACCTCCAGGATTTAGAGCCTGGGCTGTTGAAGCCTAGGGGCTCCCTTCAACGGCTGACTGGGTCGGGGAGGATGGGGCTGCCCAATGAGGGTAGCGGCAAAGAAAACCCTGGGTGCTTAGGGAGAGGGGCATAGTGGCCTTTGCAGCAGTCCTGAGAAGCTTGTGCCCTCTGGGACAAAGGAGGAACATGTGAAAGCTAGGATTTTCCTCATGCTTCACGAGATCTTAAAGAACAAGTGTCCAGAGGGGACCATTCCCCTCCAAGCCCAGCTCCCTTCCAGCCACCTCCTGGCCACCTCGAGATCCCAATCAGTGTAGAGGTCTCCTCCCTGCACCCCTGTGACTGTGTTCCCCACAAAAGACATGATGTCTCATCCACCTATGGCGGGGAGGGCCCCCAGAAAGGCAGGCAAGAACTGGGCTCTTAATTCCAGTAGAATGAGCACTTGCCACTAGCTTCTTAACTCCTCCCAAATATGGAAAATCGTCCTGACCTTTGGGGGTTTGGGTACTTTGGTCCAGAGTGCAGGGGGCAGGGTGGTGCTGGGCAAAGGGTCAGAGCTCCTGGGGGCCTACCCCTGGCCTTGCAGGTGATGGGGAGGAGCCACCAGACCTTCCCTCTCCAGCTGTTGCTGTAGTTCCTGACCTTCCAGCTATGAGATGGGCCAGGAAGGGACAGCAGAGAGGTGGTTCTTGGGGCCCATAGGCAGTCTCAGTGGGTCACTGGCACGTGTCTCTCGTACCTCCAGTGAGTACCACTCTGTCATCCTGGTCGGGGCACGCCCGGAAGTGCAACGAGACAGCCAAGTCCTACTGCGTCAATGGAGGGGTCTGCTACTACATCGAGGGCATCAACCAGCTCTCCTGCAAGTAAGTGACCAGCGGGGGCGGGCAGGGGGCTGAGAGTAGGGCAAGAGAGGCTGGGCCAGAAGCGGAGGGCTCTAGGAAAAGTGGGCTTCGAGTCACTGAAAGGAGGTCCCCAAGGGGTGTAGACAGGGAGGTGTGCCCCTCACCCTAGCCCTTTCCGGGAGTCGCAGGAGATATCAACCCTGAAGAGCTCGGGGTTTCTGCAGTGCCAGTTTCGCAGGCCCCGACCCAGCCCACCCCACCCCATCTCCCAGTGGCCGCCCTTTCACCAGCACCTTCTAGGGAGATGGAGATACCAGTCTGTGCCCTAGGCACTGGGTTCTCGCTCTCTCCCCGCCCTCCCGCTGTCTCCCCTCGTCTCTCACTTTCTCCCCACCGCCATCTCTCAGCAACTCTCCAAACTGTGTTGATGAACATTTCCCAGGGGGTGTCTTCCCCAGCAGTGAAGAGCTTGGCGGGGTCAAGCACATTTCCCAGAGCCCTGGGTAGTGGACGGTCTGCTCTCCTTGCCTTGAGGGGAGACGAGGACTCTGCATCCAATGCTCACCCCAAAACCTGGGTGCTCTCCCTGCCTGGTGCCCAGATATGCCCTGGGTGCTTCTTGTTCCATTTGTGACCCTGGCCCCTCTCTGTGGGGGGAAAGGGCCCCGGTGAGGATACCACTCTGGGTGTGGCCCAGTGGGGGAGCAGGGTTGAGGAGAAGCTCAGGTTGGGGCTTCTCTACCTCTAGCAAGGCAGGGCTCCCCCAACAGGATCTCCATCCCTATCCCCTCGGCAAACAGGGCAGCTGAGAGCCCAGCAATCCTTGAGGGCTTATTCAGGTCCAGCTGGGTCCTACTCCACAGTTGGGCCCACAGGGCCCCCCAACACACTCTCTCCCGGGTGAATGAGGAGCTGCAGGGTGAGCTTGGTGAGAGCAGCACAGGTTCCAGTCAGATCGAGGAGGGGTTGGGGGGTTAAAAACTAGTTAAAAACTAGTTACAAACTTTGGGTTTTCAGACCCCGGCAAGGTGCCACAGTTGCCCCATTCCCATGGCATCTGGGCAGAGGCCACCAGAGTACTGGGGGAAATTCAGAGAGGCATTTGCCCTCCCCACGGACAAAGTCAGATTCAGCACTTCTCAGCTCTCCTGCCTCTGGGCTCCAGCTCCAGAGCTGCACCCCCCCCCCCACACTGACTACAGCCTTAGCCGGAGACCCCTCCACCCCCCACCCCAAGGTGATAAGGAGGGGCCAGACCTCCTAGACACTTTCCCCTCAGTGCCAAGCTGTGTGAGCCTGGACTGCCAGACTCTGCCTCTTGCCCCAGCCAGCTTCCTTTGCTGGCTTCCCCCCAGCCACAACCTCCACCAGCTGCCTTCCCCTTACAGGCCTCCCCTGTGCTGAATTTCCGGGGACTGTCCCGGAAGCAAAAGAAGGTCCCCCAGGGAAGTTCTCAGCCTGGACTCAGCCCCTCCTCTCCCTTCTTCTGCCTCTAGGAGGCTGCCACATTCACAAAACCAACCCTGGGGAATATATATTCTAGCCATGAAAATGCTCTGAGCTCTCTGCAGTAGATCTATAGAAACTCATAAGGGTTCTGGTATACCTCACAGACATCCCCCAGCCCTGTACGCCCCTCCCCTCTGGCTTTTACCCCCTGGCACACACGCACACACATACACACACGTGGGCACACACCAGGCCTTTCCTCTATCCCTAGCCCCTCGGACCCTGGAACCTTGAAAGAATCCAGCAGCATCACTGAGATCAGCCCTAGCTCCAGGCAGGGAAGATTTCAGCCACCCATAATGGGTGCCGGGGCCAAGGAAGGCCATGGGGGCCCAGGGCTCGAGTGCTAGTGTTGAGTGTGGAAAGGGGTAGGAGATGAGCTATATGGGTTTCCACAGGGTCCTGCCAGCAAGGCTGTACCCCTAGGAACCTTGGAGTCACACCCAGCTAAATTAGAGAAGCAGAGGGCAGGAGCCTCAATCATTGCGAAGATGGTGTCCCGTGGGCAACTGGGGTTCATCGCTTAGAACTTGAACTTGGTACCCCAATCCACTGCCTCCCCATTTCAACCTGCCCTAGGTCAGCCCCAGCCAGGGCTCCTGGAACCCGACTTCCCTGACTCCCTGAGCCCTCAGGGGAGAGGGGCATCCCCTGTGAGGATCACTCTCAGGAGGGCAGGTCCTCAGAGCTGTGCTGGAGAAGGACAGGGGGGGGGGGGCAGGGCAGAACCCAGAGGCCATTCTGGGGGCGGGCGAGCTGGGAGGGAAAGGGGGGCAGGCCTCTTGGGATTCCTGATGACACCTGAACGGAATAAAAAGAAAAGAATCTAGGAACTGAAACTCACGTCTTACCATTTGTGCTGTTTGTTTACTTTTTATTTTGATTTTTTTGCATTTCCGCTTAGCTTGGATAATGAAACTAGACTGGTCAGTTTCATTCCAGTTTCTATAAAACTCAGTTTTCCTTCCTGGTTTTCGGACACTTGTTGTTGTGTATTGGTTCAGAGCCCTGCAGGGAGTGTTGGAAAGCAGGCACACTCCGTCCCTCCTGTTTTTCTGGAATTCAGAGCCAAACTAAACAGTGTCATGGATACTGAATTTTGTTAAAAAAAAAAAAAAAAAAAAAACTTAGGGGGATTGGAAAATGGGGGTCCAAATCCAGGCGACTGTCCCCTGTCTGGGCGAGACAGGGGCCTCTGTACTTCTTTCTCGCTGCTTTCTCCTCTTCTCTCCGTGTTTTTGTGGAGCACGGTTGGTGCGTGACTCTTGGGGACTGGTTCAGGGGATGATGACAGAACAAGACTCTTTCCAGCCCTGTGCACATACCAGCGGCATGCCTCCCTCTCCCATCCGGCTCATCCCCCCCACCCGCCCCACCCCATGTTCAGGCGGTTCTCCCATGCCATACCCATCTGCCTGCTCTCCTCTCCGCATCTCCACCTCACCCCCTCATGAGGCCAGAGACCCTTCACCCCCTTCAGTGCCCGGGGCACACCCTCATCCTTCATCCTCCCCTTGCCCCGGGTGAGGGCAGCACACATGGCATTATCCCCAGGCTACCAAAAGGAGACTCTGAGGCCCGGGAGGTGGGTGGAAAACGGGGAGGCAGAGTCCCAACCTCTCTGTCACCCCAGAGACAGCCCATGGGCTCTCCTCTCTGCCCCTGTCTCACCTCTGCTCTTCTCCAGCCCTGGGCACAGACCTTCCCATAGTCACAGATGACTCGGGGGAGGGCTGAGAAAAATGACCTGCCACTCCTTCTTATCCATCCCCTGGGCCCCTGAAACTCAGAGGGCCCATCCCTGTGTCCATAGGAAACTACCCACTACCAGCCAGCTCCTCACGTGGTGTCAGACACCCCCTCCACCGCCGCCTCGTGGTTGATAGGTTTCTGTAGCCCCCACCCCATTACCTGGTCCTGAGCACAGGGTGGCAAGCTAGAGGCTCACCCCCAGAACCTTCCCCAGGGAGGCCCCAGGCTCCTGAAGGTGGCTCATTCTCAGCAGGCAGAAGTGCGGAGAGTCCAGGAGCCCGGTGGAAAGATCTAGTACCCAAACAACACTATGGGTGTCAGTCCCCCAACCCCTGCACTATGCCCACCCCCCACTGCTTTTTCTTTTGTTCAGCCAGTGGGGAAGATGCTTTCCCAGGACACAAGATTAGGACCATATTACATAAGCCCAGGAGGTGCATTTGTGTTAGACACTGTGCTCATGGTGCCAACTGGAGTTCTGTACAACTCAGTGGCCATGAAGGATAGGAGAGGATAGTTGGATTAGTCCAGGCTGGGTGTGGGATCAGGGATGCAGGAATGGTCTCCAAGAGCCATGGGACAGCATCCCTCATGGTCAGCAGTGGGAATGGATTCCCCTTGGCCCCCTCCTGCCCCTGCATTACCCCCTCTCGCTCTTAAACACACACACACTCGAGCCGGGCTAATCTCATACACTGGACACAGTCAAACCTATCTCTTTCCCATTCCTCTGTGGATTCCGAGACTCATTTTGGCAACTTCCTGGGTCTTTATCCTCCATCCTCAAAGGTGCTGCTGCTTTGATAGTCACTTCTCCCCTCCAGCCCTCATCCCAAGTGGACAGCAGTCTGAGAGCTGAGGAAGGAGAGCTGAGCCTGACTGGAGCTGGTTGGGAAGCCTTAGCAACTACCTCCATTTTCCTGGGATGGGAAGCTTAGACCACAGTAGGGTGTACTGACAAGGTGCGAGCCGCTGCTGCCTCCTCCTCCGAGCCACCCTGTTCAACAGGATGAGTGTCCCTCAGGTCCCACTGCAACCCCCACCATCTTCTCCAGACACACTTCCTAGCCCCACACCACCCCCGGCCAGGCATGCCTGCACACACTCCCACACCGCAGGGACCAGCCTCCTGTCTCCCCTGCGGGAGACTCCCTCAAGGCCCAGAGAAACTCCAGCTACCTGTCCACCAACCACTCCCAGTCCCCCAGGCTAGACTGGGGCAACAGGGGCTCTGTGAGTGTCCATCACAGCCAATGGCAGCCAACCTGTTAGCTCAAGGGGTTGCTGATGGTTGAGACACACCAGAATGCTAAGAGGTAGAGTACACTCAACCTCTTGAGAAAGTTTACTGATTCATGTGAAACAGTGACCTATTACCGTGGCAATGGAGTTACCCAATTCCCCAACAAGAAAAATGAGGCAGAGGCAGAGGCAGCCCAAACCCATCTTTGAGTAGGGGGATGGGCGTGGTGTGGTCAGTCTGGCCCGGTCTCTAAAGCTTCCCTCAGGTATCTGGCCTTGTCAGGGTTCAGAGGAGAGTACAGGGCTAGGCAGGTCTCCCAGAAATCTGCAGGACAGGGACTCACTTGAGAGCAGAGTGGCAGCCAGAGAGCAGAAGACAGTGTGGCGTGGGGGTAAAGACAAAGTCAGGGAGCGTGGGTGCTGCCTTGCGGCTACAGAGGACCCAACTCGGGAGAACACGCTCCCACCTGAGCCAGGCAGTGATGAAGGAGCAGGGCAAGGGGAAAGGACAGGCAGCCCAGGCAGCCAGGAGAGCCCCAGCTGGAAGAGGTTTCAGGGTCCTCCGGGGAGCCTGCTTCGGCCCTCCCCCACCGCTGTGGTTCTTGCCATTGAGGGCTGATGTGAGATGCTGGTTCTTGCCACTGAGGCCAGCTGTGAGATGCTGGTAATCCCAGCTCCTCTCCAACCTCACCTGTTCCCCGCCCTCCCCGCCCCTGTGTATTGCTCCAGGGCAGCCTTCCCCAAACCATGTTCATAAGTGTTCCTCAAAAAAACATCTTCCATGGTCAAATAAACTTGGGACCTACTGGAATATTCAGCTCTTTTCCTCCTACGAGACTCTTCCTAGCCTTTAAGATGCCAGCATGCACTGCAACTCTACAAGGAAACCTGGGGATGGATTTCCTAAATTTATTTGGCCACAGAACCCTCTTTGAGAGAACAGATGAAACCTCTCCAAGGTCACTTTTGTCACAGGCACACAGTCTAGAAAAAGCATTCTAGAGTTCTCCTTTGAGCTTTCTGGGAGCTGTTTCATGGATGAGAAAACCTGCCCAGGGCCCTGGAGAGAAGCCGTTGGTAGGGCTTGGAAGGAGTGGTTTCCCAGAACTTGGTGTTCTGGAAGTTTCCCAGCACTCTGCCTGCCTGCCTGGCACTGAGGGGCTACCGTTCTGGCTTCACGGGGTCCCAGGCAGGTCAGAAGGGAAGTGTCACCAACCACAGGACAATTAGGCATGAGGTTCCCAATCTTCCCACCCACTTCTCCCTAAATCATCCTCCTCTCCGCCCCACCCCTGCCCCCACCACCCACCCACGGAGCCACATCTATTAGAGAGATATGGAAGATTTCTGAGCCCTTCCCCCAGCCCTGACTCCAGCCCCTGCAGCGACGAGTGTGCCCCAGCGCCCGACTTGGTTTTCTCATTCATCACTGTGCACTTTGATTTCTAACCTGAGCCTCGCGGATGATGCCAGTTTGTTCTGTGATTTTTCCCCTTTTCCTTCTCCAGATGTCCAAACGGATTCTTCGGACAGAGATGTTTGGAGAAACTGCCTTTGCGATTGTACATGCCAGATCCTAAGCAAAGTATGTTTGAAGATACAAACACAAGTCCCTGCTCCTTAGAAAGCTTCCGGGTGCAGTCCCCCCAATGTAGGGCATAGGGCCAGGGGTGTTGGTTGTTTTGATCTTTGGCTGTTTTGTTTTCTTTTTCTTTTTTTTTTGTATTTTGGTTCGTTAGTTCTTTTGTTTTGTTTTGTTTTGCTTTGTTTTTCATTTTTGGCCTAATCCTTGGGTTGCAAGTTCAGGGCTGCAGGTAAGGGGCAGAGTGGCGAGGCCAGTGCAAGCGCTAACGGTGGCAAGGAACCCAGCTGGCACCGGCAGGAGCCCGTGCCGGGGTGTTGCCGTGTCTGTGGCTCGCTATCCTGGCTCTCTCTTTCTGGTTTTCTTTCTTTTGGTAGGTGTCCTGTGGGATACACCGGGGACAGGTGTCAGCAGTTCGCAATGGTCAACTTCTCCAGTATGTCTCTTTTTTCTATTTCTTTCCTATCCTGGTGACTGACAATCTCCCCCCACCTCTGGAGCGGGTGGGCTGGGGCTTTGCTTAGTAAGACTTAGCAGGGGACCGAGGGATGGGGGTTGGGGAGAGTGGTGGTTGTCCTGAGCTCCTTTTGGCCCTCAGTGCTCATTCACCTGGAGCCTGCCTGGAGGAGAGGGATATGCTTCCCTGCCCCAACCCCAGCCCACCCACCTCTTCCTCTTTTGGGGGCACTGGGCACCATAACTACCTTCTCGGTGATGAAAAACATGCTTCCCCACCCACCCACCCAAACCCCACCCGCTTCTTCCTCTTTTCAGGGCGCAATAATGCTTTCTCAGAGACAGATGAGCTTCCTGCCCCACTCCCACCTGCCTTCTCCCTCTTTTTGAGGCACTGGGCACAGTAACACTGCCTTCTTGGAGACGAATATGCTTCCCCACCCCACCCGCATCTCCCTCTTCTGGGGGCACTGGGCACAATAACCCCAACCTTCTGACCCAGGCAGCAGCAACCGCACTCAAGTCTGGGCAGCAGTAAGGGAGAAGCCTGAGCGGAGCCCTCACCTGTCTTTTAAGGCCTGTTTGAGGAGGTCACGTGCTGCAGGGCCAGGCCACAAGTGTGTGCACGTGTGGGCCGGTGCATTTGAGAGAAACAAGTTCTCTGGGTCTGGCCAGAGTTTATCTGGCTTTGATTTGGGGGTGATGGGAGACAGTGGGGAGGGGGGATGGAGGGAGAACAAGCCCCAGGGCAGTGGTTTCCATGGAGGCCAGAGACCAGAGGCATTTCTGAGGCTCCAGGGATAGGGTGGGATAGGGGTTTGCTGCCTGCTGCAAGACAGAGAGGAGGAGGATTCAAGGGATCATGGGTGATTCTCTCCAGGCCCTCTCTGGTCTCAGTCCCCATCCAGAACTCCATTCCCTTCCTTTCTTCTGCTTGTGAGGTTGATGCTTTCAGTTTGATGGTTAACTGAAAAAAATATGAGCAGCAGAAAGAGGAGACCACAATTGGTGGGTGTTTTGAGGCTGGGAGCAATTTCTTGAAGTGCCACCAGGTGGAGGTGGAGCAGAGCAGAAAGCCCCGGCCCGGCCCGTGGACTCCGGGACTCCGTGTGGGGCCCACTGGTCCTCCAGAGCACTCCAGGCCCCTGCTCAGCCCACCCCCACCTCCTCTGCTTCAAAGGAGGACAGCTGGGTCCCATGAAGAATGCCTGGGCACGGGGAGGTGGAGCTCCGAAGAGGCTGAGTGCAGGATGGGGGGAGGGGCAGAGGAGCATTTAGGTGGCCCTTGAGAAAAGGGGTGTGCTGGCTTGGGTCTCGGGCTGGAGTGAATGAGTCTTCCCAGTCTTCCTTAGGCCACAGCACAAAAGCCTAGAAATCATCTCCTCCCTCTCCCTGCTAGAACCTGGAAGCCAAGACTCGAAGAGGAAAGTAGAGGCCCCAGGGAGGGGGGCTGGGCTGCCCAGATGGTAAGCTGTCCTGATGAGGCAGCTCTGTCCCCAGGGCCCTCTAGCTGGAGGCCAGGGAGGAAGGCTGTGGGGCTAAGGATGCTTCGGGGCTAACAGAATGCTTCGGAGTCCAGGCTCCCAGAAGAATCACAGAGTCCAAGCCAGCCCCACTGGAGGACCAGAGGTCAGGAGGGGCCTTGGGAGGGAACAGAGCAGCAAGGCTGAGGCTAAGGACCAGGGGAAAGAGGCAATGGAGGGCCTATTCCTTTGCACCCTCAGTCCCAGAGCCTCCCTGGCTTGCAGGACTGTTCCGGACAGGGAGTCCCAGCCCATTGTGAATCAGAAGAGAAGAGCCTCCAGAACTTGGTCACTGGCCAAGCCTCTCTGCCAGCTGGGCTGCTTCAACTTTCAATTCAGAGCAGCTCAGAGGGTCAGCAGGGCCCCGGGAGCCCAGAAAAAGCCTAGAAATGCTGCCACAGGTGTTTCTGCCTAGTGTTACCAGGATTGTTGCTGTTACCTTCCTGTGGAGGATTGATATTCTTCACACTGTTGGCCTCGAGCACTTCGAGCATTGTTCTAGCAGATACTTACTGAAAAGGCAGTAGAAAAGGCAGTAGTTTAAGTGTCAGGCTTTGGATTCAGACAGATCCGAATGACGATGCCGATGCCGGCTGCAGAGCTTACCAGTTCTGGGGCCTCATTTAACCTCTCTGTTTTCTCATCTGCAAAATGGGAATGGTAGCATTTATGCCTCGAGGATTGCCATGAGGATGGAGTGCAGTGATGGGTAGGGAGGGCTTAGCAGAGAGTCTTCTGCCCTGCGTGGTGGGAGGGCAGCTTAGCACTGCTCCCGGCTACAGCGGCTGGGTGGCGGGGGCAGGAGGGCCAGCACCGGCACCCTGCAGCCCTACTCCCAGCAAGTCCTGAGCAAAGGGTCTGACCCTCCCCTTCCGCCCAGACAGCCTCTAGATGAGATGACCTTTTGCAGTGGCCACGGAAAGGGAGCCTACAGCCACAGTAGCACTTTGAAGCTTCTCCTTCTTCCCCGGACAGCCCCTCCATTTCCCAAGAGTCACACCTTGTGCATCCATGTACCCACCCCAAGTGAAAGAACTCACACACCTACGGGCATACACACATGTAAGCATATATTCACACATGTTCACACACACATGTGCTCACACATACTCAAACACGCAAGCACATGCCTGGACTCATGGAAAACGTGCACATCTGCTCACCGCCCCCACCCCACCCCCCCTGCACACACCTGTGCAAACGCACGAGCACGTGTTCTCCTCAGGGGTCCCCATCATGGCTGCCTCGGCCAGGTCCCCGGAACTGTGTGTCATTGGACACAGCCAGGATGAAGACTGTACGTTGTCTGGTAAACCTGGCCCTCATGGAGATCCGGCAGCAGGTTGCCATGGTTACAGGTCAGCCTGCACACTTCCGCTCAGTGGGACCTGTCTGTGATTCAGTGGCGCCAGCCCATCCTGGCTGAGGGGCAGCCTGTGAACATGATGAGGGAGAGACACCTTTGGTGGGAGCAGACTCAGCCACAGGCCCTCAGACTCCATCCCTGGTGAGAGGGAAGCAGGGCTGCCTTCCTGGAGATGGCAAGTTCTCAGGGACCTCACCAGTCCTGCCAGCCACCACTGGTCCACCCTACACGGGACTGGCTTTGACTGACAGGGGAGGCCTCTTAGGAGGCCTAGACGCTGCCCCTGCTGCTGCTCATTGGTTCCCAGAGCAGGGAAGCCGAAGAAAACTCTTCAATGGCTTTGGGACCCCACTTGCTTCTCCAGGTGGTCATTTTCCTCACAGCTAGTCAGTTGGGCCCAGAGACTCCGTAGGAATGGCACAGGACTTCCTGCTCACAGCCCCCATGTCCTCCTTCCTCTAGAGAGGGAAATGTCAGAACACAATTGCCTCCCTGGATCTTGAGAGCTGACTGCACGCGGGGAGGCCGTAGGCCAGGCTCCCGTACACGCACTGAGCCTCCTGCTGTCCAGGCCGCTCACGTCTTCCTCTCATGGTGGACAGCCACTTTTGACAGATGAGGAAACTGAGGCTGGACTTGCTCACATGCACACAGCGCATGAGGGACAAAACTGAGTCTTGGAGCCTGCACAGTGGTGCAGGCCACGTGAGAATGGTAGGTGAGCTTTCCAGAAACACTGTTGAGATTCCTGGGCTCCCAGCCGAGCCCCTGATCCCATTGTCTAGGATGACTGGGATGCACAGCCAGTGGCAGAGTTCCCAGAGATCCAATGTAACAGAGACTGAGAGGTGGATAGGCCAGGTGTCCTTGAAGATGCAGTGGATCTGGTGCAGGGCTGACCCTTGGGCAGGGCCTTTTGATCTAACCCCTCCACGGTGTGGGTGCCCACCTCACGGAGCTCTGAAAGTTCACATTAACAATAGGATCCCACTTCCGAAAGTGCAACTGCCCACCATCCCACACACATGTTCCGCAGCAGAACCCACCTGGCTCTTCCTACAAGTTGCATTTGGCTTTCCTAAGTAGTGAAATCAAGCTCAAAGCCCAAGGCCTAGGCCCTGGAGGCTTCTAGGGTGTTGGAGGTGTCCTGTGGAGAAGTGACCTGCTGCCCAGAGCCTCCTCTCCCCATAAACTCGGGAGTCTCCCAGTAGTTGGGTAGGCCAACCACACCTTTGGGGGCAGGACAAGACAAGGGCCGGTCTGGGCCCCCCACACCCTTGTTCTGAACAGAGAAAAGGGCCCCGTGAATGAGCTTGGGGCTGAGCAGGTGGTCTCCAGGGGTGTGAGAGTGGAAGGTCTGGTGCTGGAGCTACGGGGACAGGGGAAGACGGGGACTCCTCAGACCACCACCCCCACTCACCTTTCCTCCCTGGGGACATCTGCCAACTGACTCTTGCGCCTCTGCCTCTCCACCAGGTACTAACCCCACAACTCATCTCTAAAGAACCTACCCTGCCTGCTGACCCTAACATTTCCTCTCTCCACCTCCCTCGGGGCTCCTGGGGACTGGGTGCCAGGGCAGGGGCTCAGGAGGCCGGGAGGGGACGCCACTAACCTGCTTTCACCTCACAGGCTGGCTGCTGGTGTCTGAAGAGTCCTGACCAACGTTTCTCTCTCTCTCTCTCTTTTTCTCTCTCTCTCTCCCACCCTCCCCCACCCTCCCCGCTCTCCCATCTCTTTCTGTATCCGTCCCTCTGTCCCTTCCCTTCTCTGACCCTCCTCTCTTCTGCACTGCCAGAACACCTTGGATTTGAACTAAAGGGTACGGAGCTCTATGTATCCGTCAGTGCCATCCACACTGCCCCTCTCCACAGCCTCTGCCACCACGTGGGCTGTCCGTTGAGTCTCCTTTCCAAAACACGGAAAAGGGATGAGTCCAAAAATCTCCCCTGGCCCCACCAAGACGTCCGATCCTAAACGACATGGATTTGGGGGAGACAAGAAGCTCAGAATAGCAGAACACCCCAAGGTTCAGCAGTGTCCCCTGGCTCGAGGCCCATTCCCAGGGGGCCTCCCAGGGGAGCAGCCTCTTGGGCTGTGCTCCCCGCTGGGTTGGCTAGACAAGAGCCAGGCCTCCCAGAGAGTGGGTGTTGGGAAGCCACAGCATCCCGGCTTGGAGAGTTGCACAGAGAGGCCTCCTCTTCAGTTCCACTCTAATCCTCCCTCCTGTTCCCACTTCCATTTCCATTGCTTTTCATTCCGCACTGCCCTGGCAGCCGATTGCACCCATTTGTCTCTGCCCCCTGCCCTGTGTATGTCTGCCAGGCTTTGCCATCTGCTTGAGGCTGTTACTCCCTCCATGATCAGTCTCCACAATGGCACACATATTCTTCGCCTGTGGGCAAGACAAGCAAGGGTCTAGGGTGGGCTGGCCTCTGGTGCTTGCCCTCCTGCTGCCCAATTCAGAACCTTACCTCCCTCCGGCTACCGGCCCCCCACCCTGGCCCCTGGGAGACCCCTTGAGTGGGAAGGGACTGGGAGGGATCGGTCTGTCCTCTCTCTGTACTGGGAGGCTCCGCCTGGCCTCAGGGTCCAGACAGGTTACTGCAGGAGAGAGGCAGGGCTCGGAGGGGTCAGACCCCAGACGCAGTGCTATATATGCCTGCAGTATGAGAAGGCCGCTCCCAAGGCAGGACTGGAGAGGCCCCGGCTCCCTCACGGCCTTGCCCCTGTCCGCTCTTCTCAGGAGATGGAGCTAAAGTCTGTGAAGAGTGCGTCTGCCTGCGGATGGTGACAGGCTGGGAGGCTGTCAGACGGGGGCTGAGTCTGCATGGTGTGTGTGGTCATGGCAGGGTGCGTGAGGTGAACCTGCGGGGGGTGCACAGTGGTGGTGGATGTCACACCTCTCGTTAGGGCCCACGGTGCATGAAGGAGTGCAGCAGGACATCTTCAAGGGTGAGCGTCATGCAGGTGGAACTGTGAGGGTTTGGAGGTGAGCAGCAGGGTGCCCAGGCATGTGTCTGCATCTGTAATGGCAGCCAGGATGTCTTTTCATGCGCCAGCTCAACCAACATCTACTGAACCCCAGAATTGCCAGACTCTGGTGATCTGAGCGCCCCTGCCCTCCTGGCGCTCACCCAGGATGAGACAGACAACAGACATGATAGATAACAGGTGGTGGTAAGTGCCAAAAATAAAAGAAGGTAATGGGAGGGTACCTCGCTGGGTAAGCAGTCACCTTAGCTGAGTGGCCAGGAAAGGCTCATGTGACAGGCTATCATCTGGGTTAAAACCTGATGGAAAGTAGGCAGCCCTGCCAAAAACTGGAGGAGAGTGTTTGAAGAGGGGACATGGCAAGTTAGTGACAGTGGGTGGAGTGGGCTCACCTGATACAGTGCATGGAAGGAATGGCAGCACCTCTGGGCACAGCAGACATAGGGACCAGACCAATGATGAGATATAAAGGTCAGGCTGGGACCATAAGGCAGGCCTGCAAGGTTATGGTGCATGTGTGGGCTGGACTCGAATTGCAGGGAGAGGCTATTGAGGGTTTTCAGCAGAGGAGTTGATGATCTGCTGACTTTGGGGTGGAGAAGAGCCTGGGTTGTGAGACAGGCTGGGAAGGAGTAGAAGCAGAGAAGCCAGCCAGAAGTTGCCCAGCTGTCCAGGTAAGAGGTGACATCACTCTGGACTGAGCTAGAAGTGGTAGAAGTGGTCAAACCCAGAATCAACTGGGGAGGCAGAACTGAGAAGACGAGCTGAAGCAGCAGGTGTCAGAGCCGGTGTGGAGAAGAAAGCCATCGGCAGTGACTCCAAGGTCTGGGGCCTGAGCAACAGGAGAGGGGATGCTGCCACTGATGAAATGGGAAGGGCAGGGAGCAGATTTGGAAAGAGGCTGGGGAATCAGCACTTCTGCTTGGCTGTGGCCCTTGGGCAGAAGAATCTGGAGCTCAGGGAGAAGTCCGGTGAGGAGATACAAAGTTGAGAGTCACCTGCATACAGATGGCATTTAAAGTCTGAGCTGTGTACGATCATGAGAGGAGAGAGGGCAGGCAGAGGAAAGAAAGAAGCCTGAGAACCCCTTCTACCTTGTGGTCCACAGAAAATATAGGCAACAGCAACTTAACATGTCAGCCAGTGAGGGAGAAGGACACTCAGGGGGAGTGGACCCAACAGGGGGAGTCACCTGGGAGGGAAGCAAATGACCAGAGGACCTGGCAGTAGGAGGCTGTCGGTGACCAGGACCAGAGTGGTCTCGGGGCAGTGATGGAGACAGATGCCCCATTGGAAAGGACTGGGGGGTGAGAAGGGGAGAGAACTAGAGGCAGGACATGGACCACAGAGCCCTGAGATGGGGTCCAGGGTGGAGGGCTGTTGAAGACTGCATGATCATGTGTGTGTATGTGTGTGTTTCTCCGGACACATGCAAGTGTAACTTTGTGAAGGCGTCTGTCTGCATACAGAGAGGCAGAGTCCAAGAAAGGTGTGTGTCTGGAGGGTTTATACTCCCAGTGTTTGCTAGTAAATGTACGCAAGGGGTGCTGCAAGCCCAGGGACTTAGGAACATTTCCCAGGGCTCTATCTAGGTCTTGGGGTCTAGCCTTCACGTGTCCCTATGCTGGGGAGAGGGAGCCACACAGAGGGGCCAGCTGGCAGGTGTGAGGAGGGGCTGCTGCTGTCACCTTTTTCCTTTTCTTCCTCCTGGTCTTCTCTGCTCTAGAAGGGCAGGGGTTGCCCTACCAAGAAGTGGGAGGTGGAGGAGATAGTTGGTTCTTTTTGGAGGGTTCTGAAGCCCAGCCTAGCTCAGATCCTCAGAGAGGGAGGGGGATTCACCCCAAAAACAGGGCACCAGGGGTTCTGCTGCCTCTCATGGGCTTCTGGAAAGCAAAGGGAAAGGCTCGAGTGGGCCATGGCCATGTGCTATCCAGGCCCAGGGACAAACCAAGGCCTTTCTCTCCATGCCCCACTCCCTGGGTCTGGTCTGCTCTGTCCCTGCTCCTGGCATCCGTCTGGGTCCACCCTCTGGGTCGGATGTCCTGTCACCAGCCCAGGATAAATCCTCTCCAGCTTCTTGGCAAAGCTGAAATGGCAAGCCAGGCCTTTGCCCGGGGTCCACGGTATGCTGCTGTGAAGAACAGCTCTCCCCCACCCATCCAGGCTCTTTGAAGCCACCAGGCCATTGTGGAGGAGGGCAAGGTTGCTGGTCAAGCTGGGTTGCCCTTCCCTGTGGCATTTGGAATTTCACCTGCATCCCATCCACCCCCATCTGCCTGCATTTGTCATTCATGCGCTCTGGGCAGGGTGTATGGTTTGGGAAGGTGAATTCAGGGGTAGTCCCTTGGGACCAGATCCATGGATGGGTAGACTTTGGGACAACAGAAGGCAACTCAGGAGGGAGGGGCTAGCTGGGAAAGGAGGAGATGCAAAGGAGCTGGGAGGCCCTGAACTAGAGGGAGCCTGAAGCTTTGGCGGTAGGGAGGGGGGGTATCTCTGCATCACTGTCCCCACAGATCTGCCTCCTGCCCTGCCCCCTCACCTCCTCTTTCTCTGCCTCTGCAGAAGCCGAGGAGCTGTACCAGAAGAGGGTCCTGACTATCACCGGCATCTGCGTGGCTCTGCTGGTGGTGGGCATTGTCTGCGTTGTCGCCTACTGCAAGACCAAGTGAGTGTCAGACACTCAGGCCAGTGCCTCCAGGATGGCCTTTGTGAGGACAGTCTCTCTTCCTCCCCCTAACCCTCCTATGCCCCAACAGCCTCTTCAGGGGCCTCTGTAGCTGATGCAGGGCCAAAGGGCTAGGCCAAGAAGCAGGAGCAGAGAGGGTGGAAGAGACTGGCCCCAGGAGAGTGCATAGACTCATCAAAAGCACAGATCTGGGTTCGAATTCAGTTCTCCCATGTCCCATGACCCTGAGCAAACTGATGGACCTCTCTTAGTCCTCATCAATAAAGTAGGAACAATCCTAGTAGTACCATGAAGGACACATGTGGAGGACAGATGTGAAGGAGAATCTGGCCTGTCAAGAAGGCACCACAGGGGCAGAATTGGGGGTAGGCAAGCACAGAAAGGAAGGCTATATTCCCAGGGGCCAAAGAGACCTCAGGAGGCACTGTCTAGTCCCACATGGGAGAGGTCTAGGCTAGAACACAAAGAAGATGGGGCCAGGGAAAGGGAAGAGGGTGCAAGAAGGGGACTAGGGCAGTTCCCAGAGAATAGTGGGAGCTGACAGACAAATGCTGGAAAGGATCTACTTCCTAGAGCATGAACAGCCCAGATTAGTTGGAGCCAAGGCCTGGGGTCAGCAAAAAGAGAGGCATGAGTCTAAGGAGATGACTGGAAATCAGATGGTACCATAGGGCACTGAACCCCAAGCTAGGGGTCCTGGGTTTATCCTGTGAATGATAATGGAGCTCATGACATCTGTAGAGTGATGTAGTACAGAAAAAATGGTAGGTGTGTCCTGTCCATTCTTATCTGGAAAGCAAGGGTCTGGGCATAACCACTATTTAGGGTACTGAGTCCCTCCATCTTGATTCCTGCTGTGCCTATCTGTGGGATCTAAGGCCCTGCCAGCCTTGGGAGTTAAGGGTCAAAGTGCCCAGAGGAGACTGGGCCCAAAAAGGAAAACTGAGATCAAGAACTGGGGTGAGGGGGCAAACCCCTATTCTAACCAGCAGTGCATTTATGCATTTCTTGGACAAACTTTCATTCTATGCCTGCTGGCTACCAGACCCTCCACAGGCACATGGCCAGTGCTCTAAGCAAGGTGTCCAGTGTAACAGGATACATTTCAGGGGTGCCTAACCTCAGCTCGAGCCCAAGAAGGGTTTCCCTGAGGAAGGAGCTTTTAGGCTGAGCCGGGGAGAAGAGCAGGAGCTAGCAGGTGAGGAGGCTGAGTGCGTTCCAGTGGGGAGTCGGAGTACACGTGCAGAGCCACAGAGGCCAGAGGAGGCCGGCTCTGGGGAGGGGCAGGAGCAAGCCCTCCAAGGACACAGTACACTGGGGTGCAGAGGGAGGGTCGTGAGTGAGGGCCCGTGGAGGGTGTTCAGTGGGGGAATGACTTGACTGGGCTTGATCTTTACAGAACAGAGGTACTGGGCACTTAATATGGCCACAGTAAAGTAGTCCCACGAGCCTCTGACCACAGCTCCGATTGTCCTCTGTCCTCAGTGCACTTGACTGAAAGTACCTTGCTCATTAATTTGTTTATGTGTCTATTATCTGCCTCCCCTACTGACCCTCGAGTTCCATAAGGGTAGGGAGGGATTGTGTCCGTTGCCTTCTCTGTTCCAAAACAGCAGCTGGCAGATAGTAAGAACCCAAGAGAGAGCGAGTGAATGAATGAATGGACCAGTGCTTGAGTATTTTATCAGCTCTTAATTCTCAGTGGACTTTGCACTGGGTTAGGGGTCACCCAGTTTACGATGAGGAAAGTGCAAAGTGGCGAGAGTAAGTAACTGGCCCAGGATTACACAGCTGGGAAGTGGTGGGGTTCTAGTCTCTCAGCAGAGCCAAAGCTCAGAACCGCTGGGCTCAAGTGTTGCCGAATTGAGGCTGGTGATGACAGTGGAGGCGGCAGGGGCGTGGTGTCCGGGCTGAAAGCAGTAGCAGGACTGCCCCGGCATCATGAGGCCAACGGCTAGAAGAGTTCCCCTGGAGGGCCAGCTCGGGAATGTCATCCTCACTGTGGGGGGCACGCCAGGCTAACACCCCCCTTCTTCTATGCAGAAAACAGCGAAAGCAGATGCACAATCACCTCCGGCAGAACATGTGCCCTGCCCACCAGAACCGGAGCTTAGCCAATGGGCCCAGCCACCCCCGGCTGGACCCCGAGGAGATCCAGATGGCAGATGTGAGTGGTGTTCCCAGAACCCCCTTGGAGCCCTCACTGGAGAGCCAGCCTTGTCCTGTGCCTTGCCAGGCCAGGGCAGAGCAGCAGCAGGCCCCCACCATGCTCAGCCTTCCCTGCTTACCTAGCCTCACCAGGACAACTGGCCTTGCTTTGCCCACTTCCTCAAGGCATTGATTTGCTGGGGCCTTCGCTGCCCTAACACCAAGTCCCTCACCCAGCGGACCGCTCCCCAGCCTGAAACTGAGTGTGTCACTTCCCCATCCCCACCAGGAAGGAGGGCCAACCCAGTGACCCATCACTAACTCCCACCCAACTGTGTCTATTGCAGTACATCTCCAAGAATGTGCCAGCCACGGACCACGTCATCCGGAGGGAAACCGAGACCACCTTTTCTGGGAGCCACTCCTGTTCTCCTTCTCACCACTGTTCCACGGCCACCCCCACCTCCAGCCACAGGTGGGCACTGGCCAGGTGCACATCTGCCTGGGGACACACAGAGAAACCCCCCCAGCCAGGCTCAGCTCTGTGTTGAGGGTCCCTCAGAGTCAGAGGCAGGAGGTGGAGCACCTCAGACCAGAACCCACCAGCAAACATTCATCCAGATCCTCCGTGGCCCAGCTTCCCTTTTCCAGTCTAAACTGACCCCAGAGGAACAACAGCATCCCTGGGCTCCCACCTGACACGTGTTGGCATCACGTTATCCGGTGTTAAGTGCCTCCTCATTCAAACACCCACACCTATTTGATTCCCTCTCTTGGGTTTGCTCATATGAACCTAGTTCCCCGTAGCTTCCTTTCCTTTAGAGTGGGGAGGTCTGCCCTTCCAAGCACAAAGGTCCATGGAGCTCAAGAAATACCATAGCTGGCCTTCTTTCCTGGGGAGTAGCATGGACTAGGCAGGGCCCCCAGGTATTGGCCACGAGGTCTGCACTCCTGACATAGGTGGCCAAGGACCATGGGAGTGGAAGCATCCCACACAGGGAGCCCCGGGCCGAGGCTAGGGGGAGGATGGTGGCACAGAGGAAAAGAAGAGGCTTGTGCACATGGCAGCCCACCCATCCACAGGTCACTTGCCCCCCCCCCCCAGATCATGGTGTGACACTACAGCTCAGAATGGAGAAGGGCGGTGAGCTGAGGGTGCCTGAAATGCAATAAGAACCAGGGAGGGGGCGGGCCCTTGGACCACACCTGCTGGGCCGTCGGGCCCCTTCCTGATCCCTCACCTCTCCTCCACCCGCCTTCTTCAGGCATGAGAGCCACACGTGGAGCCTGGAACGTTCTGAAAGCCTGACCTCCGACTCACAGTCAGGCATCATGCTGTCTTCAGTGGGCACCAGCAAGTGCAACAGCCCGGCATGTGTGGAGGCCCGGGCACGACGGGCAGCAGCCTACAGCCTGGAAGAGCGGCGCGGGGCAGCCGTGCCACCTTACCATGACTCCGTAGACTCCCTGCGTGACTCCCCACACAGCGAGAGGTCAGTTCCTGCCTCATGCCTCTGCCCCACCCTGGCCAGAGAACTGGCACCACTGGCCCAGGGCTGACCCTTATGGCAACTCAGACACACTCCAGAGATTCTCAGGTCCATATTTCAGCTTGGCCAGCAAGGTCCCTGAGAGGTTCAGTGATCTGCTCAGGGTTGTCAACATGTTCATGACAGACTGGGACTACAGCTGAGCCAATGGACCCTGGTGTGGAGTGACTGTCTAGTTTAATTGTCCTACTAGGACACTTTTCAAAGTAGAAGGGGATGTTAATAATTAATTGCACTAGAAAATCAGGAACAGAGGCTGTTCCAGACCAGAACATATGGTGACCCTACCCTGGTGTCACCCAGAGGCTCCATGGCCCAGTGGGAACAGAAAGACACCAAAATGGAGCAGATTGGAGGGTGGGAGGGGAGGCTGTCTGCAAGGAGACTGAGCAGTGCAGGCTGGGCACAAGCCACTAAAGACTACAGGCCGTGGCAATATCAGCAACAAGGCCCAGGGATCAAGACACCATTGAGTTTCCAAGCATTGGATAGAGTGTGAACCAGGAAACTCCCCTTCTTCCCTGACTCCATGCCAGGAGTCACAGGAGGCCAGCCCTCCACCTTGTTCTGCCCTCCAGTGGCCCTTAGCAAGGGGGAACTCTGGAACTCAGAGTATTGGAACTCAGAGCTGGAGTAGAGGGAGAGGAAGTGTTCTCTTGCTCTAACTTAGCCTGCTCTGTGCCAGTCCTCGCTGAGCAGACCTGCCTGGGGACCCACAGATGGCCCACCTGGTTCTTGCACCGGAGGAACTCTGAGCCACAGACACAAACTACTGAAGCTCACAACCACCTAAGGAACATGCTTAGCACAGGCCATCCTACCAGGGCAGAGACCCAGTCTGACTCCAGGCTCTAGGAAGCAGCCAGGTTTCTCAGACCAACCCTTCAAAGCCTAACTCCACCACCTGTGTGATTTGGAGAGGTTGGTCACCCCTGTACCTTGTTTCCTCAGCTGTAAGTCATGAAAAACAGTACCTACCATGCATGGTTCCTGAGAAGGCCATCAAAGATCATATTCACGAAGCCCTCTGCCTCCTACCCAGCTACACTAGGTGCAGCTGTTGTTTTCAGTCGAAGTAGGACTTATGAAATGGTTGGGACGTAGAGACAAGAAGAGCACTTCAGGCAAGGGAAGCACTCTGAGCTTTCCAACATCCAGTTTCAGGACATGGCTAGTGAGTGAGGTGCCCGGAGCCAGGGTGAGCTGTAGGGAGAGTGGAGCTGGCTCTGAACAGGTAGGCTGGGCAGGTAAATGGCCATGGCCCTGGGCTCTGCTTATAATGGGGGCCTTGAATGGGTAAGCAGGAACGGCCTCCTTAAGCAAAACGGTGACGGTAAAAGATTGCTCTGGAAAACTGCATACCGTGAAGGAGGGGCCCTGGAGTCCGGTAATGACCAGAGAGAACAACCAGGCCCAGAATGGGGTAGAGCAGGGCACAGGGTGTGTTCCAGGAGTTGGGTAATGGTAGCTAATTGGATGTACCTGTGAGGGAAGGCGGAGAGGTAAGTGAGGCGATTCAAAAAAAGAGTAATGGGGACTCTGAGAGCACTGAAGTGTAAGTCCTGGTTCCTGCCTGGCGTCGGTTCAAATCCCAGCTCTACCACTTCCTGATTTCGTGAATCCTGAGCAGGTCACTTAAATGTTTTGAGTCTTAGTTTTCCTCATGTGCAGTATGGAACTAAACTGAGGGTCTTAGAGTATGGCTGTGTTAGATGAGATAATACATTGTAAAATGCTCCAATCTGAGCCTGACCCAAAGTAACCATCCAGAAATCCTGGTGACTATGCGCATCCCCCACACGGAAGGATCATTGGGGAGGATCACCAAGCAGGAACTGGCATTCCATTTGATACATTTATGGAATCATCCCAGCGACGCCATGGAATGAGCATTGTGGTTATCCCCACTTAACAGATAAGGCAACTGAGCCTGGTAGAGGTTAAGGAAATTGCTTAAGGACAGTAAGGAGGGCCACCATGATTCCTAGCCGCTGAGTCCCAGGCAAGACCGCTTCTTTCCGTCGGGATCCACCCCTTCAACCCTACCCCGTAGCCCCCCGCCCATGCCTCTGCCTTTCCCCGCAGGTACGTGTCGGCACTGACCACGCCCGCGCGCCTGTCTCCCGTGGACTTCCACTACTCGCTGGCCACGCAGGTGCCGACTTTTGAGATCACGTCCCCCAACTCGGCGCACGCAGTGTCGCTGCCGCCGGCCGCGCCCATCAGCTACCGCCTGGCGGAGCAGCAGCCGCTACTGCGGCAGCCGGCGCCCCCCGGCCCGGGGCCCGGGCCGGGCGCGGACATGCAGCGCAGCTACGACAGCTACTACTACCCCGCGGCGGGACCGGGGCCAAGGCGCGGGGCCTGCGCGCTGGGCGGCAGCCTGGGCAGCCTGCCCGCCAGCCCCTTCCGCATCCCGGAGGACGACGAGTACGAGACCACGCAGGAGTGCGCGCCCCCGCCACCGCCGCGGCCGCGCGCTCGCGGCGCGTCCCGCAGGACGTCGGCGGGGCCCCGGCGCTGGCGCCGCTCGCGCCTCAACGGGCTGGCGGCGCAGCGCGCACGCGCGGCGCGGGACTCGCTATCGCTGAGCAGCGGCTCTGGTGGCGGCTCGGCTTCTGCCTCGGACGACGACGTGGACGGGGCGCTGGCGGCCGAGAGCACGCCTTTTCTCGGCCTGCGCGGCGCTCACGACGCGCTGCGCTCGGACTCGCCGCCGCTGTGCCCGGCGGCCGACAGCAGGACTTACTACTCCCTGGACAGCCACAGCACGCGGGCCAGCAGCAGACACAGCCGCGGGCCGCCCCCGCGGGGCAAGCAGGACTCGGCGCCCCTCTAGGGGCCCCCGCCGCCCGCCGCCCCCTCTGCCTCGCCTGCCCCACTGTCTTTAAGGAGGACAGAGACCACCGCCTGGAGAGAAAAAGGAGGAAAAAAAGAAATAAAAATATTTTTATTTTCTATAAAAGGAAAAAGGTATAACAAAATGTTTTATTTTCATTTTAGCAAAAATTCTCTTATAATACTAGCTAACGGCAAAGACGTTTTTATAGGGAAACTATTTATATGTAACATCCTGATTTACAGCTTCGGAAAAAAAAAAAGAAACAACAACAAAAAAAAGAGAGATGGGCCAATTTTTTGACTCTTTAATAGAAACCTATATTGTGGTGCCTTTTGCTGTACGCTAATCTGGGGCTCCTGGAGAGAAGTCGGGTTGTGGGGTGGGGGGTAGGGGAATGTAGGATCCCAAGCTGGCAGGGGTAAGAGGAAGCTGGCAAAGAAGAGGCTGCTGGGTGCTGGTGGGGGCGGGGAGGGGACTGGCCCTGAGGAAGAAAATGAGAACAGTAGCAGCTTTGCCCCCAGGCAGATCTTGAGTCCCCGACCCCCTGAAGAGAAGGCAGGGATCTAGGCTTGGAGCTAGAGCTGGGGTCAGGTAACATTCAGGGGGAGACTTAAGGCCCAGCGACAGCAACCAGAATGGGGAGAAGGCCTCCCTGTTCCTTACAGCTGCTAAGGGAGGGGGCACTGAGACAGAGATCTTCCCGACAGTCCTGGCTCCAGGGAGGGGGCAGCTCTTCCAGGGCCCCAACTTTCCGGCTCCTCCTCCCAGTGGCCTCCAGGATGCCCTTCTGTCCTCTGCAGCACCTTCGTTTACAGGTTGTCTTTTCTATTTTATGCCTGCATGTCCTTTGCATTTCAGATTCTTTAGATTGGATGCATGGTCACGCTGGGACCAAGAAGAGCCACTCCACAGTGTATTTGATTCCCCTTTTAGCAATAAAGTTAACACCATTTCTTCCAGACCCCAAGCCACCTACGACTTCCACTCCCTCTCCAGCCCTGTCCTCCCCACCCCCGCAAAACTGGGCCCACTGCTAATTTGTCAAAAAAGTAATTGTTTCCAAAAAAAACCACAAAAACAAAAACTACACCAAACAAACAAATGGCAACCCTGCCCTGAAATGTCCAAACACCTGACTGTTGACACTTGAACATTTTTATATTATAAATAAAATCAGAAATAACTCATGTTTGACTGTGTGTGCCTAGCCCCCTGGTGGGGAGAGAAGACAAGGAGGACCTGGGTGGAGATGGATGGATGCCGGTGTGGAGACTGGAGAGGGCCAGGGTAGTCCCAGGGAGGAAGAGACAGTCCCTCCAATCTACCTGGCTTCAGCCCCTAGGACAGGCTGCAACCCTCCTCCCTTTTCCAAGAATATTCACAAGGTATCCCCCTACCTGCCAGGGAACCTGTCCAAGGGGCTGATGCATATTACTCTGCTTTGAGCTCAGTCTCAGAACCCTGGCCCAGTTCCTGCCCTGGAGCTACTGGGACTGCACTGAGGCAGCAATTTCCGGCCTATGTGGGTGAGAAGGGAAGGCTTGTGGGGTTGGCACTAGGGCAGCTGAGGCAAGATGACCCTTGCGGCCTCAGGCATGTCACAGGCAAAGCCCGGACATGCAAGATGGCATAATGGGTACCCTTGGCTGCCAGGAAGACCACAGCTGCTGCAGCTTGTAAGCCCACAGGGTGTTGTGCTTCTCCCAGCTTTATAGCCCCTCAGAGCCAGGGCCTGTCTAAACCTGTAGTCCCTGATGAAGGCATAGAGAAGGCAGATGGAGGTCCAGGGTTAAGAAGCCTTTTCCCTCGTTGACTCATTTATTAAACCAGTGCCCAGTGCCAGGAACCCTTATGCTCCAGCCAGACACAAGGGAGTCTTCTATCCAGAGGTCTCAGGTGGTTGACTTGAGTGTGAGCATGCACAGATGCCCCTAGAATGTGTGTGGTCAGTTTAGAGACCTACAAATGGGAGGGCCGGAGAGGCTTAAGGTTGAGAGGAGTTGAACTCCAGTTCCAGCTCTGCCCTCCTTGGCGGTGTGACTTCTCTAGGCTGCTGTTTCCTCAGCTGTAAAGTGGTGATGCTGACACCTACCTCAAAGGATTGTTGTGGAGATTATATATAAAGCACCCAGGAATGCTTCTGGCACATGATGCCTATTAATGGTTAATTTGATGATGATGGTATCCTGTGCTTTGCATTCTTGAATCACAGAATGGCAAAAGCTGGATGAAACGGAGGTGATGAGGAAAAGTAAAGAACTAAAGTCATTGTGTTCACTGTGGGGGTGCTGGGGGAAAAAGGCACCTGTTACAAAGAAACAAAGGAAAGAGTGAACTAGATGGTATATAAACCTGCAAATCACTGATCTCTCCCAGGCCCCATCTTGTGATCTCATCCAGATCCCTTTGCTAGCTCTGAGTTAGTTTACTGTTGGCTTTAAAATTTTCTGACAGCCAATAATTCCTCTATATGACTTCTGACCTCTATGTGAACCCCAATAATTGTGAATGACTTCTTGGTGAACCCATTGACCTTTTCACAAACCCTCAGGGTCAAATTTGACCCTTCTGAGGGCTCTGAGTTGCTGTTACCTTCTAAATTTTCAGTTAGAAACCACCTCTGACTCCAGTGAACCCACCTGACCTCTATGTGGACCTCAATAATTGTGACTGATGTCTTGGTGAACCTCCCCTGGACTTTTTATGACCCCAGGTAGTTGTATTGAATAGTTTGGTAGTTTGGTTTTCTGCTCTGGATCCTAAAACACCCACCAGGAGTCTAAGGCCAGAACCTAATGGAATTCACCACCCATTCATTTCACAGGTATGAATGGGACCTGGGAGAGATGTGGCCAGAGAGGCTCATTTCCCCCTCTGTTTCTCAAATTTCTGCCTTGAGATGTCCTTAGTGTGGCCCATCAGGAAGAGGTATAGCCCTGTTAAGGGACTTTCCTGCTACCACCCTGCCCTCCAGGAGCACTCAGGACATTCAGGTGGCTTCCTGAATCAGAGTCTTCTTCTCCACTCCAGTCCTTTCTTCTCTCTCTGCCAGGTCAGTTTTGGCTTTCTCCCCAGTGCTCCCAGGGTTCCAAATGGTAATGGTGACTGCCTGTCCCTTCTCCACTAGACTGTGAGCCCCATGTGGACAGAGAGCTGCTCAGTCCTTTTCTCACCGCACTATCCTCAGCACCTAGCGCAGTGTGCAGCACTAGTGACCTTCAATGAATAAGAAAATGAAGGTTGAAGAAACACTGTGGTCAAGGGTCAGCCCCCAGAAGTCCCTGAGCCCACAGCCACTTCCCAGGACCACCAGGTGGCGCAAACCACTTAACAGCATCTCACCCGCGGTCCTCCAGCCCCTGGATTTGGACAGTCCTGGAAAATGGGCATATTACGGGCGGAAGTTGGGGGAAATATGATGGTCCATTAGAATGCAGGAAAAAATATATTAGAACTTTCATTTAGGTTTATTTTCATCTCATCTTTTTAAATTTCTATTTTTGTGTATGTTTTATAATGTACATAATATTTTAGTACAGTAGTACATGTATATAATTTACAATAAATAATTATACAATTAAGAAAATGAACTAAAGATTTTTTTTACTGATGGGAGACATCACTAGTGCTCAGGGAAGCCTGTCTGCAGCAGACAGAAACTTGCTCCTCTGCTTTCACTCACCCACCCTCATGAGGTGGAGGGTGGGAAGTTGACCCCAAAAATCAAAGACCTTTGAGCCAGCATGGAGAAAGTACAGAGAGCTCTGTTATGTTACATTGCTCTTTCAAGTTCATTTAAATGAACACTTACTTCCCCTCAGCAAAACGAAGGGCCCAGATGGTTTGGGTATAAAATACACATTAGCTAATCCAAATTAAATAATCTGGATTTAAATCACTATATATTTCCACAGACTCATACATACCTTGTATCAAATGTGAGCGTGCTTGTACATGTTAGGTACTTAATAAGATAACCCAACCTTGCCACTAACTCAATATGTTACCACATATCAAAATGCTGCCCAAACTAATCTATTTTAAAAGTATAAAGGACCTGCTCATCATAGCTCACTGAAGGCCCATCACCTCCACCGCTGGTCCGTCTGAGGAATTCAGGGTTTACAAGATACTAGTCTGATCATCACATGGCAGAGTTTTCCATCCTTCTCAGGCATGTCCTTAACTAGCATTTCTGAGTCACTGGAAGAGTGAAAGAAATATCAGCTTAAAAACCAATCAGCAACTTCTTACTCCACCTTTCCCCAAGACCAGGAATTAATCGCTTCCATAACCTTCCTCCACCAAACATCTTTGGGCTTGTTGACAAGTGGCTGTTTGCAAGGCAGAGTGTCTTTTATTCTGGGAGCAGTAGGTCTGTAAAAGAGGCCACCTCTGGAGCTCAGAGACCTGGCAGCACCAACATAAAGACCAAAATATAAACAAGGCCATGGTCCCATCCCACTAACACCCCAGAATGCCCATGGGACAGATGGGGTAGCATACACACACACACGCTGTCTATTTATTCCAAACATCAACTGTAAGAGCAGTGTAAGTCACAGGTCAGCCGGAAGAGGAGAAAAGGGAGTGAGAGAAGGTCAGCACCTTTTCTCCTAGACTGTCTGGGCCACCAAGGGGCCAGGTAACAGCCTTTCTCACTAACAGGTAGAGTTCTGAAAGAGGCTTTCCTTCATCTTATTTCATCTTGATATCAATGCCAAAATCATCTTTAAAGGGTTCCTTATATATATAATTCTTATATATATACATTTTTGTCCATATAAAAGAAAGTAGGAGTGGCCTCCATGAATGGAAGGTGAGGTGGACACACACATGAGTAGACAGCTTGACATCAAGAGAGCAGGCCCAGGTCCTGGATTATTGCAAAGGGAGGCAGGAGAACAGGGTGTGGTTCCAGAAGCTACAGGGTGGGTGACGTGGGCAGGATGGTGCCGGTGGTCCATAGACCTGCTGCTGTTCAAGTCTGAGGAAGGTGGATGAGAACAGGTGGAGACCCAAGCTGACAGCTGGAGTCCAGACCTGCCCTTGGGAACAAGAGAGATGGGGGAAGGAACTTGTGAGAAGGGGAAGAGGGCCTACAAAGCCAGCTGCCCTTCCTTCTCCTCCAGTGAGATCGTCGCTAGAGCATGCACACAACTGGCCTAGACAATGAGGCTTGGTGGTAGAGAGGAATGTGAGGGCTGGAGAGAAGGTCTGAGGCCCAGTTCAACCCCAGAAAGCAAGAAGATCAGTGCCACAAAGAATATCTCCATCTCCCTGGGCCACAGGGCTCTCCACACCCCTCTGGCTGCCTGTCAACTGCCTGGAGCTGGCACGAATGGCCCCTGGCTGGAATTGTGCTCACTGACCCCTCTAGGGACATTTGCCTGCCTCTGGGGCCTGCCCATCCACACCAGCTAAGTGTCAGGCCCCGTGGTATCCTTTGTAGCTCTGCTGCCAGTCATAGTCCCGTGGCCCTGACTGAGGGCGGGGCTTGAATGTGTCTTGCGCAGAGAAGGATCGTCCCCTTCCAGAGTGGCCAGTCGGGCCTCAATTCGCTCCAGGTCGTCTGAGCCCACTTTGATTTTCACAGCCAGGAGGTGGATATAGGTCTCATAACGGCTTTTCTAGAAAAAAGGCAGAGAAAGGCCAAAAACAAAGTCAAAGGACAAACAAGAAAATGCAAAAAAAAAAAAAGTATTTGGACCTTATGTAACAAAAGACTAATTTCCTTATTATTCAGAGTGCCCTCACAAATCAATAAAAAGGAGATAAACAATCCAATTAAAAAATAGGCAAGGGGCATACACAGAACTTTAACTCCTAATTTTAAAAATTCAAGTTAAGGGGCAATGTTGAGTATGACAGCAAAAGTACAAATAACCAAAATAAAAGTTGACAGATGAGATTATAAAATTTAAAACTCTTATGTATCAGGGTGCCTGGGTGGCTCAGTCAGTTAAGGGTTTGTCTTCAGCTCAAGTCATGATCCCAGGGTCTTGGATTGACCCACCCCCATCAGGCTCCCTGCTTCAGTGGGGAGTCTGCTTCTCCCTCTCCTTTTGCCCCCCCCTGCCCCCTGCTTGTGTTCTCTTTCTCTCTCTCATAAATAATAAAAAATAATCTTTAAAATAAAGGTAAAAGTGCCCTAAATGAAATCTTTAAAAAAAAATCTTTTTTTAAAATTTTTAAAAAATCTTTGTGTATCAAAGGACAATCAATAGAGTGAAAAGGCAATCCACAGAGTGGAAAAAAATATTTGCAAATCCTCTGATAAGGGTCTACTATCAAGAATATATGAAAAACTCCTACAATTCAACAACAGAAATACAACCCAACTTAAAAAGGGCAAATATCTTAGACATTTCTCCAAAGAAGACATACAAATAGTCAATAAGCTCATAAAATGGCATTCAACACAACTTGTCATCAGGGAAATGCACCTCAAAACCACAAAGAGATACCCTCTCACACCTACTGGAACACCTACTATCAGAGAAAAGTCAGAGAATGAGTGTTGGTGAAGGTGTAGGAAGATTAGAACCCTCATGTGCTGCTGGTGGGAACCATGGCCTACCGCCATAGGAAACAGTCTGGGGGTGCCTGGTGGCTCTTGGTTTTGGTTCAGGTCATGATCCCAGGGTCAATGAGATGGAGCCCTCCACAGGGCTCATCGCTCACTGGGAAGTCTGCTTGAAATCCTCTCTCTCCTTCTCTCTCTCTGCCATACTCTAATAAATAAATAAATATTTTTTTCCAAAAAAGAAAACAGTATGGTTGTTCTTCAGCATTAAAAATAATATTGCCTTGTACTCCAGCAGTACCACTTCTGAGTATATACCCAAAAGAAGTTAAGGCAGGTTTCAGAAATATGTGCATACCCAAGTTCATAACAACACTATTTACAAAAGCCAAAAGATGAAAGCAACCCAAATGTCCAGCAGCAAATGAAAAGATAAGATGTGGTATCTACATACAATGGAATAGTATTCCGCCTTAAAAAGGAAGGAAATTCTAACACATGCTGCAACATGGATAAACTTGAGCATAAGCCAGCCACAAAAACACAAATTCTATATTATTCCACTAATATGCAGTAACTAGAGGAATCTGCAGAGACAGAAACTACAACAGTGTTTGCCAAGGATGGGGCAGGGGGAGTTGGAGAAGAGTTGCTCTTTGATGGGTATAGAGTTTCAGTTTGGGAAGATGAAAAAGTTCTGGAGATCGGTTGTACAACAGTGTGAGTAGGCTTAATACTACTGAACTACACATTTAAAAATGGTTAACATGATAAATTTTATTTTTTAATTTTTTAAGATTTTATTTATTTATTTCTTTGAGAGAGAGAGACAGAGATAGAGAACATGAGCAGGGACGAGAGGGAGAAGTAGTCTCTCCGCTGACCCAGGGCCCCAGGATCATGACCTGAGCCCAAGGCAGATGCTCAACCAACTGAGCCAGCCAGGTGCCCTTCACAATTAAAGAATTTTTAATTCAAATTAAAATGGCAATGAGATACACCTTACTAAAGCTATCAGATTGGTGATTAAAACATTCAGGAGTGTCCACTGCTGGTGAGTAACAAACAGAGAAGTACATTCATGAGCTATTTAAAGTATTATAAACCTGGAGTGGGGAGGTGCTGGGTGGCTCAGTCATGAACCATTGGACTCTTGATTTCAGCTCAGGTCATGATCTCAGGGTTGTGAGATCCATCCCTGTGTTGGGCTCCATGCTAGGTGTGGAGCCTGCTTAAGATTCTCTCTCTCCCAGGGGGGTGGGTGGGGGCATGGGGTACTGGGTGACAGGCATTAGGATTGCACATGACGTGATAAACAGTGGGTGTTATACAAAACTGATGAATTAGTGAACTCTACATCTAAAACTAATAATGTACTATATGTTGGCTAATTGAATTTAAATTTTAAAAAAAATTGTCTCTCTCCCTCTGCCCCTTCCCCCACCCCTCTCTCTCAAAAAAAAAAAAAAAAGTGTTATAAATAGGTAAACATTTAGGAGGGAAATTTGGCTGACTATAACTGAGGGCCTGACTCCGAGCTTCCAGCCCTCACCACAGTCAGAAGAGGCTGAGGTCCTAGAAGAAGCAATGACAAACAGTGAGAAGACACTGTTCTCACACAACTCTGCCACATGAACAGAAAGACCCTTCACTGTTGGGCTTCACCTCCCCTCCCTCCATACTCCCCCAGTTCAGCCAGGGTAAGTGAAAAAGACCAGAATGCCAGAGTCACACTCAGTCATTTGGGCTAGGATCCTGGTTCCTACACTTCTTAACCGTCGCCTCAAGGAAGTGGTCTGCCCTCTCCAAGCCTCAATTTTCCCATCTATAAAATGCAGATAATAACCCATTTCAACAGAGTTGACATGAGGATTAAATCAATCAGTACAAGGGAATCATGCTGACAACTGGCAAGAGATCAGTCCACTGTAGTTTTTGTCATCCCTTTTTTTTTTCTTTTTAAACATTGCAGAGAGAGTGGATCTGAGAAGATTTTGAAAGCTGTACCACTTTATTTTTTGAAAGGTCAGGATCTTCCCTGGGAACTCTCCTCTCTTCCTCACGCTTCAGCAGAAAATAAATGTAGAAATGCAGAGACTGAGATTGGTGACTTACTGCCTTTCCTGCCCCAAAGGTTCCATCTAAGCCTCTATATGGTCCACACCCACCCCAAGCAGGTCAATACAAAGCCCAGTCCAAAAGGGACCAGTGGTTCCTGCCTCCCTCCCTGAGGCTGGCCCCCTCTCGTTCACCTGATGAAGGCGATGCTCCATCAGCTCCATTTACAGAGCATCAGGAGGCAGAATCAGGGTGGGGGCCAGAGAGAGGCAAGATGGAGGGGAGGGAGAACTTAGTTGCTGTGCCTGATAAATATCTGTGGAAGAGGAAAGGGAGACAAAAGTGGGATGGGTCGTGCAGGTGGGCTTGAGCTGTTTATGGTTTTGTTGTAACAGCTCTCCGAGAGGCTGGGTCGTGGTGGGGGGTTATCGCCCTCGACCCGCAAGGACGACAAGAAGCCCCAGTTCGGATGCATCTTCTCTCTCTTTATTTCCGCAAGTCTACACACTTATATACGTTTACATGACCAATCAGCGAGCAGGGTACAGGAGGGAGCCTGACTCAGGCTGTGCACCTAAACGAACAACTTCGCTAGCAACCAATGCTGTTTACTTCCTCTTTGGGCGTTCCGCTTAGTCTCACGAGGCAATCCTAACCTGGCAACTAGCCAGGCGCCATCTTTTAATGGCGGAGGCCGCCCTGGCCAAGGGCCTGCCTCCGACAGGAGGTGTGGAAGTGAGGAGGGTCTTGAGAAGAGTGGGGGCCAACTTGTGCTCTTTGAAAGACACAAGTGAGGCACAACTGTTTGATGAACAACTGGCAGCCAGACTGCACAGGCCGGCCCACAGGAGGCCCTGCGTGGCTCATGACTGGCTCAGGGGAGCTCCCAAAGTGGAGAACCCTCAAACCAGGAGCCCCCGGCTGCAGAATGATATTGGTGACAGGAGAAGGAGGAGAGCTGGCTTCCTCCTTCTGCCCCAGCCCTGTCCTTCGCAATAGCGCCCAAGTAGAACCCACCTCAAAAGTGAGATAGTGCTCCTTCAGCCGGTTCTCCTCAGCCTCCTTGGACTTGACGCCCTTCTCAATGGGGTGACACCTGTGCTCAGCCAGCTCCGCAGTCACCTGCCTCAACTTATTCTCATGAGAACGCAGCTGCTCCTCCTACAAAGACAAGCCCCGGACTATGAGGTCCCACTCTCAAGAAGTCATAGACATGAGTCTGCACCTGTCATGCTGGATCTGCTTCCACAAAGGAAAACTGAGGCCTGGCCAGTGTCATCAAGTATGTGGGGGACCTAAGGGAGTGGTCCTCCACCCTCCTCCTTCCCACCTTGCTTTCACTGGCATCAGCCCTCCTAAATAAATCCACAGCAGACCCGGGAGATGAGAGACCCTCACACTAGAAGGCCCACACAGACACCTGACACAGACACACCATCCCACCAGAACCAACATCCCACACTGGTTCATATGGACTCACAAATGCACACACAAACACAGTGGACCAAGGGACAGTCTGGCCATGGCTACGCTTGGCTCCATATGAGGCACACATTCTCTTGGATTCTTGCCCAGGCACACATGATGGTCAAAGTCCCAGCATCACACGCAGACAGTCAGAGACACTGTCACTCAGGGACAAGTGTGTGCATACGTCTCACCCACCAAAGTACAGGCAGACTACTTGGTTCTGTGTGGGCAGCGAGCTGCGTGTGTGTGCGCATGTGTGGTGCATGTGTGCGGTGGGGGGGTGTGTACCCAGCAGGTGTGCATGCACATGTGCACACGAGTCCCCATATGGTAAATGCATGTGTGGGCTGTGTGGAGGGGGCACCATCTGCACACGCACAGGGACTCTGGGCAGAAGCTGTCGCTGAGGGGCTGAGCGGACAGACCCAAGACAAGGGCCCGCTATGAAAGAGGCCCTGACAAAGACAGGAAGTATGGAGCTCCTCCTGCCCTCCGCCTCCCAAGGGGTGCTCCACCATGTATCCTCTCCTCTCCAGAAAACCTCTGAAAAACTCAAGTACTGATGAGCAAGAGGTTTTTTAGGATTACCAATAAAATAATTCAGGGTAAGTAAGAAGAGCAAAAGAGCCCTAGATGAGGACCCAGCCTGTCTCCCTGTGACACAGCCCGTCCCTGGCTCCCTGTGACACATACAGTCTCTCACATCCAAGCTCAGACATGCACCATGCCCAAGACCCACAATGACATCGACAGGCTATTACACCATTGGCAGAGAAGAATGCAGGCCTCTGTGTGGTGCCTATATTATCCACCCCACTGAGGATGGCCTCAGTCTTCCTATCTGTAAATGGGCATGGGGTGCAACGGGGATGGAGAAGATCTGTCTCTTCACCCTGTCTCTTAGCCCAAGACCGGGCACCATATAGGAGATGAGGTAGAGACTGCTGAATGGCGGCAGTGGGGAGAGGTGCTGGACGCAGCCTGAGGAGGTGGTGTTGGGGTCCCAGGAGATCATACCTGGCAGAGGCGAGTGGTGCAGGAGGGCAGCAGGGGCCGACAGAACTTCTTCATGGAGCTGACAGCAGCAGGGAAGGAGGGGGCCGAGAAGATGGCAGCTACCAGGTTGATCCTAAGGATCCAGGACAGCATTTCTTCCTTGCTCCTGGGGACAGGAGGAGAAGGAAGAGGGCACCAGCTCCTCACAATAGGACTCCCTGTCCCCTACCCAGCACCCAGGACCCACTGCTATCCTGGCACAGGGTGGGAGTCACTCCTTTCACAAAGGGGGAAAAAGGAGTGACGGGGGATGGCAGAATGGGGGCTGGGTGGGTCCGGTCAAGTCTGTGTAGGGAGCTCGCCTCTGTCCCAGCTTCTGGGTTAAGACCTAGATTTTCACATGGAAAGAAAGTTCTCTAGGTCCAGAGTTAACAGTCATGGGTCAATGGGCCCAGACTGATCCCTGGATCAGTGGATCCTAGAAACAGGCAAGGGGTATCCCCACTCAGGCCTCTGGCCCCTGCCCCACTACCTCACCCACAATGCCCACTCCCATCCTGAGAGGTCCTCTACCAGCCTCTCTGCTTTTAAGCTCCTCTGACATATGAAACTCCAATCTCAAGTCACAGAATAGGATTTAGAGGAGTGGAGGGAAGGCCTTCTGGGGACACTGTAAGCCGAGTCTTTCCCATTCGTTTCCCCACCCCGATTTACAGTGAGGGAGGATTCATTACGACCCCATTTGCCCTGATGTAGGGACTTCAGTGTGCACCAGAATGTTTGGCCTGTTAGAACACAACTGCTGGCCCAGCCCCGCAGCTGCTGATTCAGTAGGTCTATGTGGGGCCAGAAAAACTGCATTTCTAACGTGTTTCCAGGAGATGCTGATAGGCCCACACTTGAGAACCTGTACTTCAGGGGACCCCAACTGTCAGTCTGTGCCACGCAAACACACTCACTCTTATGGCTGACACACTCACTCTTATGGCTGACATGAGGCAAGCCAACAGCACCTCACCTAAGGCGGGTGAGGAGCAGGGTGCAGTCAGTCAAGGCTGTAGGCCCTGAGTGCAGGGTGGGAGGGAGGGCCTCCCATTCCTACTTACGGTGCCTGGAAGAGGAAGACCCTCCAGTCAGCTGTCTTCAGCTTGAGCACATTGGACTTCTTGCTGTAGTCAGAGGCCCTGGTGGCCAGAGCATGGTGCACGCGAATGGCATTCTTCAGGTCGCCCTCGGACAGAGCTTTGTCAGGCCTGTACTCATCCTGGACAAGTGGGCCGGGGGCAGGCAAGCCTCTGTCATCACCAGGCTTGGGTTCGCTAACCCACACTTCCTCCATCCTCGCCAGCCCTCCCTCGTGCTCCCACCCCTGTCCCTCCCCTCCCTCCATTCTTTTTTTTTTTTTTTAATCTTTTTTTTTTTTTTAAGATTTTATTTATTTATTTGACAGAGAGAGATCACAAGCAGGCAGAGAGGCAGGCAGAGAGAGAGAGAGGAGGAAGCAGGCTCCCCGCTGAGCAGAGAGCCCGATGTGGGACTCGATCCCAGGACCCTGAGATCATGACCTGAGCCAAAGGCAGCGGCTTAACCCACTGAGCCACCCAGGCGCCCCCCTCCCTCCATTCTTTAGCTCTTGACACTGTGGTACCATGCCCACCCCAACAAAGCCCACCAGCCACTCCTCTCCACAGCCTGATTTGTCCCAAGGCTCAGAGCTTCCACTGTGTATCTTCTGAGCCCTGGTATTTGCAAGATTCCTCCCTGAAAACCCGAAGCTCTGTGAGCCCGAGTCAGGCTTTAATGAGGGAAGGACTCAGCATCTGCCTAAGCCCCAGGTCCTGCCAGGGACACTCTGGGCACCACTAGACAGGGGCCGGTTGAAGGACAGCACTGACCCTTCCTGGGTAAGGGCTCTGGGGCAGTCTCTCACCTTCTGTAGATACAGGATGGTCCCTTTGAGCACCGCGTAGAATTTCTTCCAGCCACGCCTTCCACGGGGTGCTAGGGATGGGGGTATGGGTAGTGCAGCCACAACTATGCAGCCCGATATCTCCTCCCCTGCATGCCCCTGCATGTCTACCAGGGTGTGCATCCCTAGAGCAGTGACTATGGGAGCCAGAACCTCTCCCCTGAACTAGCATCCCTCCCCATGCCCCTTCCCCCGCCTGACACCCACTCCTCTTGCCATCCATGTCGGCGTGAGTCTTCCGAGTCAGCACACCATGCTTGTAGGTGGTAGCGCTGAGAGCCTGCGGGATATCCAGGAAGGGGTTGCCACCATCCAAGATCCGTGTCACTTTCTTGGTGCCTGTCCCAAACTTGTCATCCACCAGCTCAGACAGTGATTTCCTCAGCTCGTCCTCATCACTAGGAAAATGCTAGGCCTGAGCACCATCTCCATGGAAGCCTTAGCCCCACATGGACATGTTCTCTCCCCCACCAACCCATCTTTAGGAAAGAGTCAGAGGTAATGAGCAGAGATCAGAAGGTTCTGATTCCAGATCACAGATCCAGATCTTTGATCTGTCCCCTCACTCTTCAATTCTGACCCATGTCCTCTGAGCTCTGATTCTTGGCCTCCAAGTCCTCTCTAATCCTTACCACTGACTACAAAGGTGGAGACCTTACTAATTTTATTCCTGGTCTTTCTTCTCCTCTTTCCAACCCTGAAAGCCCAGTCCCAGGGAGCTGTGACCCATAGCCAGACTGAAGTGGCTGCCCAAGCCCCACAGACACTGTCTGAGCTGGCCCTGGGCCAGTAGATGAGGACCCTAAAGTTTAGGTTCCCCATTAGAGCCCTGGGAGAAAATGTCAGCTCTTCCCAGGGTTGTTGGGCCTCCTAACAATCCTTACATGTGTGACCTCTACATGAACCCAAAGACCAAGGTTGCCTTGGGGAGCACAGGAGGCTGGGGCAACCACTTTCCCCAGAAGCCTCTCAGTCTCCTGACCCAGCAAGGTCACCACACCTCTTTCCAGATGGCTGGGCACCTCCAGGTCTCACTGCCTTTGCAGGGGAAGAAGTTGGCAGACAACCACCTCTCTCTACTGCCAAGAGAAGTCACTACATAAATATGGTCATATTCTTAGTGTTACAGGGGGATTCGTGCCTCCTGTCTGCCTACCTCCCAAAACGGGAAGAGCTATCATCATTGGAATAGTGCCAATATCCCCAGTACAGAGAATAAGTTGTAGACATCATGAAACTAAAGTCACAGTTTAATTAATTCCATACAAGTTTAACATTGTACACTTTTTATCAAGACAGAAAATGTACCCTAAGGGGAACTTAACACCTGGTGCTGGCCAGCTGGACAGGGGTCACCAGAGCTGTGGTTTGGGAGAAATCAGCACCATGGAGAGTGACAGGAGTGTCCTCCAGGCACCGTCAGCCACTCCCCCTTCTTCTTCCCAGTGATTCACTTTCCCTATACCTGTGCCCATGGGTACTACTCACATGGCCCATTCCAGCTTTTCGTTCTTGATAGAGTTGTAAAGGGTCTGGGACAGAGGAAAAGAGAAAGAGAGGAGTTCAGATGAAGAGTCAGAGAAATCTCCATCTACCTTTAGTAATGTGGTTGCAGTGAGGAAGCAACTTTCTAGTCAGTGGGACAAAATAAATGTTTGATTCACAACTGTTGGATGGGCGAATGAACGAGGGATGAGTTGGGTGGGTAGATGGTTGTTTAGATGAATGGGTGTATAGATTTGAGGAAGAGTTGGGTAGATAGGTTGGTGGGTAGGTGGATGGGTGGGGAAATGGGTGAATGTGTGAGGGGAGGGGCAGGCGAATGATTTTCTGGGTAGGTGAATGGATAAAAGGATTGGGGCATGTGAGATTGGGTAAATGGGTAGATGGGGAGAAGAGGATAGGTGGGTGTTGGGACTGGGATTATTTAGTCTCACTTACAAATACATTCTTAACAAGTCCTTCTGGATGGTAAAGAAGATAATTATAAGAAGAGTGACAGAGACAATGTCCTATTTTTTGGCCTCCAGACCCACTATCGAACTCCCTTCCTGGTATCATCATATCCTTCAAACTCACTATCTGAAACTGAACTCATCAGGACACTTGGGTGGCTCAGTCAGTTAAGTATCTGACTCTTGATTTCAGCTCAGGTCATGATCTCAGGGTGGTAAGATCAAACCCTGCATCAGGCTCTGTGCTGGGTGTGAAGCCTGCTTAAGATTCTCTCTCTCCGGGGCACCTGGGTGGTTCAATGAGTTAAAGCCTCTACTTTCGGCTCAGGTCATGATCCCAGGGTCCTGAGATAGAGCCCCACATGGGGCTCTCTGCTCAGCAGGGAGCCTGCTTTCCTTCCTCTCTCTCTCTGCCTGCCTCTCTGCCTACTTGTGATCTCTCTCTCTGTCAAATAAATAAATTTTTAAAAAATTAAAAAAAAAAGATTCTCTCTCTCCCTCTCCTTCTGCCCCTCTTCCTGCTCACTCTCGCACTCTCTTAAATAAATCTTTAAAAAATAAAAATAAAAAATAAAATTGAACTCCTCATTTACCCCCTAAAAAACCTGCTCCTCTTCCTCCTAAAAGGCCAGAGTTCCACCCTGAGCTTCAGCTTTAGGGGAAAACTAGAATCCCATAATTCCTGGTGATGTTGGAGAAATGAGTGAGTTTTTCCCTGTGGTGATGACAATGACATTTGTAGTGATGGTGGTGGTAGAGATAAAGGTGCTGGTGACGGCAGTGGCAGCTATGACAACTGTTGGTAGCTTTGAGGGTTACTGTGACAGCAATGAAGAGAATGGAGTGTTAAAACAAATCTCATAAAGTGTACCCCTCTGTCTAACTCAGGAACAGGTAACAGTCAAATGTCGAACTGGTAACAGGTAACAGTCAAATATTGAACTGGATGGTCACTAACTCTATCCCGAAGTCATGGTGGCCCTGACCCCAGTATTAAAAACATAGACTTTCGGAAGGGCCTGGCTGGCTCAGTCAGGGATCTTGGGGTCATGAGTTCGAGTACTATGTTCCATGTAGAGATTACTTTTTTTTAAGATTTATGTATTTATTTGAGGAGCGGAGGGGCAGAAGGAAAGGGAGAGAGAGAATCTTTGGCAGTCTCCTTGCTGAGTGTGGAGCCCAAAGCAGGGCTCAATCTCACAGCCCTGAGATCACAACCTAAGCTGAAATCAAGAATCAGACACCTAACCAACTGAATGACCCATGTGCCCCCGATCTAGAGGGGTTTTTTGGTTTTTGGTTTTTTTTAAATCCAGACTGTCAGGATGTAGTAGAGCAGAGACCTCTCTCCCTCCCCACCTGCTCCAGGTACATTTCAGGGGATAGGAACCCTTAACAGGTTTTACCTTCAGCAGATCTTTGGCAAAGTCTTGGCCATCATTCAGCTGGTCCAAGTTGGCAATGAATTGCTGGCAGGACATCTTTTTGCCAATGTTCTGTAATGGAGAAATGGTTCTGCCTGAGAACAGGGTTGGAGGCAGGTATGATCCCCACACCCTGCCCTGCCCAGCCAAAAGTGATGAAGGAGCATCAAGGGTAGTAATGAAAAATACTGCCTAGAATTCCTTTGTATCCAAGAATTCACAAAACTCTTTTTCACTTTTAAGATTCTATGTGATCCTCAATGAGAAGTTAGGAGTTTTCCTCAAACCCAGATGGAATCAGGCTGAATTAAATAACATAACAGATGACATCTGCCAGGTGCCTAGAATGTTTCAGATATTGTACTTGACATGCATTATTTTATTTCCTTTTCATAACAAGGAGAAAGTGAGGTGGGTGTTACTATTATCCCCATTTGATAGGTAAGGAAACTGAGATGTAGGAAGGTGAAGTGATGTGCCCATGATCACACAGCAAGGAAGTGGAAGGGCTGAGTGTATCTGACACCAAAGCCCATGCTCTCACCCGCTACTCCATGGTTAACTCTCCCAAGGTCACACAGCACCAGGACTTGAACCCAGGCCTCTTGGCTGCTGAGCAGAAGCTCTGTGTATTCCGTCACAATTGTCTCACCCTCTCACCTGTACAGAGGGGCGGCAAGACCTCCAAGAGGTAGGTGAAGTGAGGGAGAGGTTTGTCTTAAGAGAATCAAAAATCAATTTCCACCAATACACATGGGTACCCCATGCTGAGCTGGGCTGGGACCAAGGGAACCCAAGCAGAAGGCCTCACTCCAGAAGGCACAAAAAGACAAAGAGCTGTAAATGACTATACCCCAAGTTCTGCATTTTTTAAACCACTGAATAGCAGAGGGGCTCCAGCCCTCCAAACCCAACACCTGATGTGCATACTTTCAGATTCTTCTTGCAATATCCATGTCTGAGGACACACTGAATGGCACTTCACCTTTGTGAAGACAAAGACCCTTGAACACAGGATACTTATTGGTATAGGAGTTTGTGGATTTAGGTTGGCTATAAGACACTATTTTCCAAGACCTAACTACAGATGGCAATAGGTATTGGCCCCACAAAAAGACTTCATAATAAAACAAGTTTATTTACATGTTTCAGAGTCTTTAATATGATTGTGTGCATTGAGAGTCTCCAAAGGAAGGATTCCATGTACAGCCTCTCAAGTTCATTGGCCTTGTCAGCATTTTAACAAGGAGAATCTATTAACATCATGTGGACATTCACATAACACAGAAAATAATTCAGGAAACAAGGATATAAGGCTTTATAAGTAGCTGACAAGCAAGAATTTTCTACACCTTTGCAAAAGGTTAAGGAGACATCCTACCTGCACCGTGATATAGTATATTTCATATATTTATGTGGGTATTTTATATATACATATATGTATTTTCATATGTCACCACTTATGTGTGCATTCATAATAGAGGGATATGAGGCAATAATGTCTGGGTTCCACACACTGAACTTTCCGCAACCACCTCAGGAGTTCAAAATAAAAAAAAAAATAACCAGGCAAGATTTTCAATCCCAGAAATGATGGGCTATCTTGCTGCAAATGAATGTTCCTAACTGAAACAAATGCTGGTCAAAATATCAAAACTTCTGGGTAAGGCACTAAAGAAATGTAAGAGCAGTGGGAACTTCAAGAGTAAAGATCCTGCAAGAAGGGAAGCATGGAGTAAGCCCCATAAGGAGAAGCTTTCCTACCTGAAGCATTTGCTGGTTCACAAGGAGTGGCCAAAAGGGTGAGCAACTGAACAGTCAGCAGGACTGAGGAACAAAAATGGGAATTCAGAGCCCACCAAGGACAAGGGGCCCTGGGGAAACACCCCAGTCAGACTTCAATACAAATGTTGGAATTAAGAAAGGAAATACTAAAGGGATTTTTCTGGCAGAAGGAAAATTATCCCAGATAGAATCATGAAGAAGCAGAAAGGAATGAAGAGTAATAAAAAGGATGGCTACATCCAAATGAATACTGATTATATAAAACAATGATATGATAAGAAAGTTTTCTGGGGAAGGGCACCTGAGTAGCTCAAAAGGTTGAGTGACTCTGGATCTCGGCTCAGGTCTTGATCTCAAGGTTGTGAGTTCAAGGTCTCAAGATTGTGTTGGGCTCCATATTGATCATAGAGTCTACAGAAGAATAAGAATAGGAATAAGAATAAAGGAAGGAAGGAAGTTAGTTAATTAGTTAGTTAGTTTTCTGGGGAAATAAAGTATAGAGAAAGATCCAATAGTTTAAAAGGTGACAACAGTAATATACAAGTTAAGAGGGAGAAATGGAGTTAAACTTTTTTAAGATGATTTCATTGCCCAGGAACTGGAAAAAATACATTAATAAGTTAGGATGCACTGAAAACAACAAAAAGAAATCTTAAAGAATGAACAACTAACAGGCTAAAGGGATAAAAGGGAATTCTAAAAAATGCTTAAATAATCCAAAAGTAGGCAAGAAAGGAGAAGAAAAGGAACAGAGAATGTTAAGTCAGAGAACACAAGTTGTATCCTGGTAGGTTTAAATTTAATTATATTAGTAATTCATTAAATGGTCAAATTAATGGGACACCTAGGTGGCTCAGTCGTCACATGTCTGCCTTCGGCTCAGGTCATGATCCCAGGATCCTGGGATGGAGCCCTGTGTCAGGCTCCCTGCTCTGCAGGGGAGCCTGCTTCTCCCTCTCCCATTCCCTTGGCTTGTGCTCCTGCTCTCTCTCTCTCTCAAATAAATAAATAAAATATTTTTTTAAATGGCCAAATTAAGAGGCCAAGAGTATCAGATTTGATTTTTTTTAAGTGTATCACAAAAGACATACCTTTTAAATATAAGGAGACAGAAAACTTAAAAACAAAGGGTGGAAAGAGATATACATGCAAACACTAACAAAAGAACTCCAGTATAACCGCACTAATATCTGAGAAAATAGACTTGAAGACAGGAAACTTTACTAGAGATGAAAAGAGACACTTCATAGTGATAAGAAGGCCAGATGATATAAGCATCTGAAATGTGTATGCATCTAATAACATAGTCTCAAAAAATAAAAGACAAAAATTGTCAGAACCAAAAAAAGAAAGATACATTCACAATCTTTGTTGGAAATTTTAACACTGCTCTCTCAGTAACAGAAGAACAACAATACTAAACAATTCATTAACAACAAGAGATAAAATGGACGAATTCTGGAAACACACAAACTACTAAAAATGCTCAAGCAGAAATAGAAAATCTGAATAGATCTATAAGAAGTAAAAAGATTGAAGGACACCTGGGTGGCTGAGTAAGTTAATCATCTGCCTTCGGCTCAGGTCATGATTTCAGAGTCCAGGGACAGAGCCCCACGTCAGGTTCCCTGCTCAGCAGGGAGTTTGCTTTTCCCTCTGCCTCTCACCCTGCCCTGCTCATGTTCTCATTCTCTCTCTCCCATTCTCAAATAAATAAATAAGAACTTAAAAAAAAAAAGTAAAAAGATTGAACTAATAATCACAAAACCTCCCAAAAGAAAAGCCAAAAACCAGATGACTTCGGTAGTAAACTTTACCAAACATTTAAAGAACAATTAACACCAATACTCCTGAAACTCAACCAAAAAATTGATGAAGAAGGAAAACTTCCTAACTCCTTCTATAAGGCCAACATTACCTTGATAACAAAACCAGAAAAAGATCACAAGAAAACTACATAACAATATCCCCCAGAAATATAAATGCAAAAACCCTCAACAAAATATTAGTGAACAGAATCCAGCAGTATTTTGAAAGGATTATATACCACAATCAAATGGAATGTACCCCAGTAATGCAAGTGTGATTCAACAAAGAGAAATCTAACAATGTAATATGCTACATTACTAGAATGAAGGGTGGGGAGGAAAGCCACATGTTCATCTCAATTGATGCAGAAAAAAAATTTCACAAAATTCAACACTCCTTTCATGATAAAAATAAAAATAAAACACTGAACAAACTAGGAGTAGAAGAGAACTTCCTCAGTATGATAAAAGGCATTTATGAAAACTCACAGTTAACATCAAACACAATGATGAAAGACTGAAAGCTTTCCCCCTGAAATTAGGAAAAAGCAAGAATGCCCACTTTTCTCAGTTTTCTACATTGTACTAGAAGTTCTGGTCAGAGCAATTTGGCAAGCAAAAGAAGTAAAAGGCTTCCAAATTAGAAAGAAGTAAAACTATCTCTGTTCATAGATGACATGACCTTGTATACAGAAAATCCTAAAGGACACAACCAAAAAATGAACACATTCAGCAAAGTTGCAGAATACAAAATCAGCACATAAAAATCAATGTTAAGTAAAGAATAATCACAAACTGAAATTAAGAAAACAATTTCATTTACAGTAACATCTGAAAGAATTAAACTCTTAGAAATAAATTTAACCAAGAAGATAAAAAGACTTGTATACTGATAACTACAAAAGATTGCTAAAAGAAATTAAAGACTTAAATAAACAGAAAGACCTCTGATATTCATGGATTGGAAGACTTAATCTAGCGACAATGCTAATACTCCCAAAATTGATCTATAGATTCAATACAATCCCTATCAAAATCCCAATGGCCTCTTTTGTAAAAATGTAAAACCTTATACTCAAATGCATATATAATTGTAAGGGTTCCCAATACCCAAAAGAATCCTGGAAAAGAACAAAGTTAGAAGACTCATACTTCCCGATACCAAAACTTACTAAAGACCTACATAATCAAGACAGTGCGGCACTGGCATAAATATAGACATATACATCAATGACACTAAATTAAGAGTCCCTAAATAAAGCCATACATCTTTGGCCAATCAACTTGTTTTTACTAAAAAATCTGACATAAAACACTGCATCCTTTTAAGGTATACAGGTGTTACTTTGATATATTTATATATTGTAATATTGTGGTCAGTTAATACCACCAAGACCATCTAATGAAGAAAGAATGGTCTCTTGAACAAATGGTGCTGGGACAATTGGATATCCACAGCAAAAGGATGAAACTAGACCCTTACCTTACTCCATATACAAAAATTAATTCAAAATGGATCAAAGATCAAAACATAACAGTCAACGCCATAAAACTCTTAGAAGAAAACATAGGAGTAAATTTTCATAACCTTGGATTTGGCAATGGTTTCTTAAATGACACCAAAAGTACAAGCAAAAAGGAAAAAAAGAATAGAGAAATTGGATTTCATAAAAATTAAAAACTTCTGCATCAAAAGATATATCAAGAAAGTAAAAAGACAACCCAAAGAACGGGAAAGATTTCTGCTAACCATATATCTGATAAGAGTACCATATCCAGAATACATAAACTCAACAACAAAAACACAAACAATGCAATTAATAATGAACAAATCATTTGGGGCACTTGGCTACCTCAGTTGGTGGAACCTTCGACTCTGGATCTTCGACTCTGGTTGTGAGTTCAAGCCCTATCAAAATCCCAATGGCCTCTTTTGTAGAAATGTAAAACCTTATACTCAAATGCCCCATGAAGGGTGTGGAGATCACTTAAAAATAAAACATTGGAACGCCTGGGTGGCTCAGTTGGTTAAGCAGCTGCTGCCTTCGGCTCAGGTCATGATCCCAGCGTCCTGGGATCGAGTCCCATATCGGGCTCCTTGCTCCGCAGGGAGCCTGCTTCTCCCTCTGACTCTGCCTTCCACTCTGTCTGCCTGTGCTCGCTCTCGCTCACTCTCTCTCTGACAAATAAATAAATAAAATCTTAAAAAAAAAAAAAAAAAAAAAAAACCTTTAGGGGCGCCTGGGTGGCTCAGTCATTAAAGGTCTGACTTCAGCTTGGGGCATGGTCCCAGGGTCCTGGGATCAAGGCCCACATCAGGCTCCCTGCTCAGTGGGAAGCCTGCTTCTCCCTCTCCCATTCCCCCTGCTTGTGTTCCCTCTCTCGCTGTGTCTGTCTCTGTCAAGTAAATAAAATCATTAAAAATAAAATAAAATCTTTAAAGGGCACCTGGGTAGTTCAGTTGGTTAAGTGTAGGACTCTTGATTTCACCTAAGGTCATGATCTCAGGGTCATGAGGTTAAGCCTCCCATTAGACTCTGTACTGAGTATAGAGCCTGCTTAGGATTCTCTCTCTCTTCCCCTCTGTCTTCCCCAGCCTCTTCACCCAACTGCACTGCCACATGCGTGTGTGCTCTAAAAAAAACTCTTAAATAAAAATATTTTTAAATCAAATCTTTGAAAAATAAAAAATAAAAATAAGCAAAGGATTAAGGATTTTATTTATTTATTTGCGAGAGAAAGTACATGGGTGGGGGGTAGGAGAAGGGGCAGAGGGAGAGGGAGAGAATATCAATCAACTCCCCACAGGGTTTGATCTCACAACCCTGAGATCACGACCTGAGCCAAAACCAAGAGTCAGAGCTTAACCAACTGAGCCACTCAGGTGCTGCTAAGGATTTAAATAGACATTTCTCCAAAGAAGATACACAAATGATCAATAAGCACATGAAATGACACTCAACATCACTAACCATTTGGGAAAGGCAAATCAAAACCACAAGAAGATATTAAGATGGCTACTATCAAAACACAGAAAACAAGTGCTGGCAAGGATGTGGAGAAATTGAAAACTGGTACAGTGCTGGTGGGAACATAAAAAGGCTCAGTCACTTTGGAAAACAGTACGGCTGTTTTTCAGAAAGTGAATAATGATATTAGCATATGATCCATCAATACCACTCCTGGGCATATACCCAAAAGGAATTTAAAGCAGGGCCTCAAAGAAATACCCATACATCCATATGTCCATAGCAGTATTATTCACAGAAACCAAAAGGTAGGAGCAATCCAAGCGTCCATAAGCAGACAAAAGGATAAACAAAATGTGATACATACAGAAAATGGAGTATTATTCAGCCTTAAAAAGGAAAGAAATTCTGTCACAGGCTACAACACGGATGAACCATGAGGACATTATGCTAAGTGGCATATATCAGTCACAAAAATATAAATTCTCTATGACTCCTCTTGTTTGAGGAATCTAGAGTAGCCAAATTCACAGAAGCATCGAGTGGAACGGTAGTTGTCAAGCACAAGGTAGAGGGTGGGTGTTGTTTATTGTGTAGAGAGTTTTAGTTTGGAGAGATAATAAAGTTCTAAAGGTTAGTTGCAGGGCAGTGTGATATACTTAACATTATGGAACTAAACTACATAAGATGGTAACTTTAATGCTATGCGTATTTCACCACAAATCAAATTTTTTTTTACTATAACTGTTAAATAAATTTTTTAAAATCCTAAAAAAAAAAAAAGGGCAAATTACTCAAGTAGACATTTCTCCAAAGAAGTTGTAAAGATGTCCAACAAAAACTTGAAAAGATGTTCTAGCATCACTAGTCATCAGGGGAATGCAGATGGAAACCACAATGAGATACCGCCTCATACCCACTAGGATGCTGATCCCTAAAAATGAAAAGGAGTGGGGTTTTCTGTTTGTTTGTTTTAAAGATTTTATTTATTTGACAGGGACAGCGAGAGAGAGAACACAAGCAGGGGGAGTGAGAGAGGGAGAAGCAGGGAACCTGATGCGGGGCTTGATCCCAGGACCCATGACCCTGACTTAAGGCAGACACCCAATGACTGAGCCACCAGACACACCCAGGAAAGGCAGTGTTAATGAGAATGTGGAGAAACTAAAAACCTCACACACTGGCGGCAGGAATTTAAAATGGCTCAGCCACTATGGAAAACATTTTCACAGCTCCTCAAAAAGTTAAGCACAGAATTCACATGTGAGGGAGCTAGTCTATTCCTAGGAATTGAAAACAAGTGTTCAAACAACAACAACAATTGTACACAAATGTTCACAGCAGCATGATTCACAATACCCAGAACGCAGAACAATCCAAAGATCCATCAGCAGATAAACGGATAAACAAACTGTAGTATATCATGAAGTGGAAGGTTATCTGGTCCTAAAAAGAATGAAGTATTGACACATGCTAAAAAGTGGATGAACCTTGAAAACAAGCGCAAGTCAAAGAAACCAGGCACAAAAGGCCACATATTATATGACTGAATTCACATGAAATACACAGAATAGGCAAATCCAAAGAAAAAGAAAGCAAATTAGGGTTGCCAGGGGTGGGAGGAGGGTGTGACTACTAATAGGCACAGGGTTGCTTTTGGGGTGATGAAAAAGTTCTGGAAGTATAGAGTGGTGATGATTGCACACCATGTGAATGTACTTAATTCCACTGAATTGCATACTTCAAAACGGCTAAAATGGTATGTTATGTGTACTTTACCCCAATAAAAAAAAAAAACTAAGAATGTACAGGACTTGCATGACACAATTAAAAGGCTTGACCTTATCTACACATACAGAACATGACAAGCACCAGCTGCAGAATGGACTTCCTTTACAAGCCCACATGAAACATCTACGAAAATTGTGCATCTGAAGAACATGCACCAAGCCCCCCTGCCAGCTGTTTTATTCCCTCTCTAACTCGAGCTGTTTCTGGGGCCCTCGCAGGCCCCACCTTCCCGAGATGCCCACATCCACCATGGAGTGCAAGGGGGACAGCTCGAAGCAGGGGAAGCCACTCCCGTGGAGAGCCTCTAGAGAGCTCACGGAACTGCAGCCAGGCCCCTGGCTAAGTGCCATCTCCTAAAGCCAAGGAAGCATACATGGCAAATCAGAGATCTAGTGAGGTAAGTAACTTGCCCCAGGCCATACAGCAGTCATGTGAGGAAGTACAGGGGACTCTGGCCCAGAACCCTTTCCCCTGATCCTTCTGCAATAGTGCCTCAAGAGAGAACACCGGGATCCTCAAGGTCTACTGCCTGCAGAAACTACCACCCTGACCCACCCACGAGAGCACCAGGAAGTGGCTGGTGTTTCTCTTCAGCCACCGGCACTGAGGTGGGCCAATGGCAACGAAGGTCCCCCCAGTTTAGGGGAAGCCTCAGCCTAAGGGGTCACTGGACAGTGGCTACTGCCATTCATAACCATGGAGCAGGCCTTCTAGAACTTGGTACAGCAGGGTCCTGAGGTTGCCCTGAGGCTCGGCCAAGGGTGTAGCATCCTTAGTGCTCTTTCTAAGGTGTGCTAGCAACACTTGTTCTCCGTAAACAGAGTGAGCCATCTGGGGGAGCATTAGCTGGTTGACGGGCACTAGCTCTGGTGACATTCGCATGGAATATACTTGTCTTCTCTCCTGTTCCACGCTCAGGCTGCCAGCCCATGACAGCTCTTTATACCAAGGTCAGCAAGGCTGTCACCCTTCCCAGGCCAGGCGCCCCAGTGTGCCCACCTGAGCCAGCCTGCTCAGGCTGCCATCAGGCTGCTGTTTTCATATTCGTGACCCTCCACAGATCTGCAGGCTAGGCCTTGGGGGCTCTCCGTCATTCAAATGTTAATATAAGTAATGAATACCATTGTCATTCTTATGTAATGACATTATTCAAAATAAAATCCTCACTAGGTGCCAGACCCTGACAGTTGGTGTTGTGCATATTAATTCTCTCCATTCTCCCCAGGACACTAGTCAGAATATCATTATTCCCACCTCACAGGGGCATAAACTGAGGCACAGAGAGGTCCAGAGTCTTGCCCAGCATCACAGAGCTTCCATGTGGAGGCAAGAGGAGGATCTGCAATTGGGTGTGTCTTAGCTCTTTCTTCCACTCTATGCCCTGGGCTTTCTTGGTTAACTCCAGCATGATACTGGATGGCCTCTTGTCCCCAGGAGTTAATGGAAGATCCCCAAATTAACAGAGGGACTCTGAGCTCCACTAAGTGAGCAATGATGGGGCAGTGACTGGTAGGGCCAGATGAAGTGATGGGGAACACAGAAGGGAACATGGAGATGGGGGTTCTGGGCTCACAGGCATGCACACCACCAGCTACACTTACCACCTGAAGGAGGGCAAGAGAGCCCAAAGAGGGGGGTCCCGGGAGCAGATGGAGGAAAGAAGAAGGAGTTACTGAGTCACAAGCAACACTGAGAAAGCCCAGGGCTGAGAGAGCATAGCCTCATAGCCTGGGGCACTCACCTGTCAGTCACTGCCCGGGTAGGGGTGACAAGAATGCCCCTTGAGGGACGCCTGGGTGGCTCAGTTGGTTAAGAATGCCCCTTGAGGGCAACCTACCATTTGAGGGGTGGGGGCTGCCTGGGGCCAGACAATGCAGTGGGGTCAAATTAGGACTAGTAGGACAAGGGTAGGAAGAGCACAAGATCTTTTAGCAATGCCTGGAGTTGACACAGATGGGGGCACATTTTACCCTGCAAACCCTAATTCCCCTGTGCCTCAGCTGTTCTCATTGTCCTGCTTGGGGACAGGCAGATCTCAGAGAGATAGAGACAGGGAAGCTAAGTTGCCCAACTCCCAGCTCTGCTTAAAGAACCATGGCCATCAAGCAGCTGTTAGGAAGGGGGCTGGAGAAAGGAGGAGCCCCAGGACATGGTGGGGAGGGTCAGTGAGAAGACACGCCCCTTTTCTGCCTCCCCGACTCACATGTCCATGCAGGTCCGTGTTGAGCAGCATCAGAGCACAGGTGAGTGTATGGATCCCATCTAAATCAGAGATGGTGGCAGCCTCAGTGTGAGGACCCAGTTCTTCCCCAAACCCAGCCACCCAACTGTCTCCTGACAGAGTCAACCTGGTGGCCTTGGAGACAGGAAGAGGCCAGCTACCAGCCAAACGCACCTCAGGGCCCAGGACCTATGGATGCTCCCTGCCCCACCCCCACCACAGCACCAGAGTCACTTGCCTGCCCCAGGTCAGGGCCAACCCCTCCCCTCAGAGGGCCCCCGATCACCCTGGGCCTGTTCTAGGCCAGACTCCTGCCTCCTGTGACCGAACTCATCTTGAGACTCAGACCCAGGAGCGGCGCTGGGTCCTGGACTATGTCCCTACCATGGCCTGTGTCTCCTCCAAAAACTGGCCTCATCCCCCAGGTCCTGGGACTCAGGTCCATCCACAGGGAAAGTTCTGCCGCTCAATTGACTAAGAGGGCCCGGCCCCAGGACTCCACCCCAGGACTCCCACCGCACCAACAATCAGCACTGCAATGGGGGGCTGGGGAGAACAGAACACCCCAGGCCCGAATCTAGGACAGCAGACTCCCAGGCACGAAGAATGACCATAGGCAAGACATTCGGAAGGTGTCTTGTCCAGAAAGCAGACCTCATTCCAGGTGCCATAGTTCCTGTGTTCCATGTTTAGCCAGCAGGATAGAAGCGGCTGTTGGCGGGGTTGGGGGGAAGCCGGGGCCCCGCGGAGCAGCAGGTAGGGCAGGCGGCCGTACCTTCCGAGGTGCTGTCTTCTGGGTTGCACTGGTGGTACCGGCGGGAGAAGTGCGTCAGGACCCGCTCACGCTCCTGCGTCTCCCCCATCAGCGGGAAGGCCTTCAGGAAGGTTCTGGAGGGCAATTTAAGGATGCTGGAGACCTCTAGAGTCCCTCAGTCAGTATGGATCCTCACCCGGGGAAGAACTCGCTGCCACCACCACCACGCATGCACACGCACGCACGCACCACATAAACCCGTCGGAGGGGGCGGGGGCTCCAGTGCACAGCCACCTTCCCCAGGACAGCTTCCGGATTATGGAGGCTAGGGTGCTTTAGAATTTCAGCCCTCAGTGCCTTCCAGGAAGCGGACAGGGGACAGAGTGTGAGGAATAAAGGCCCCTCAGTTCTTTCGTGGGCCTGCTTCAGGATAAACGCCCACTTCTATCACCCTCCTCTCTGGCGAGGCCTGCATGGGCCACACCTGCCCCCCACCCTCTCGTGCCCCCCACCGCACCCCCAGCTCCTCCTCAGTCATTCCTGTTCCTCACTGGATGTGCCCCCAGCTGAACCCCAAGCCCCACCTTGGCCTCCCTCACCCTTCCCCCACACCAAGTCTGAACTGACAGTGACTTGTTCTTCACCCTTGATCTCAAACCCTCCTCCTCCTCTGCCCTCATCATACACCCAGCACACTCACTGTGGCCTCCAGACTGGGGCACCCCTGTGCCTCTCTGATACATTCCCCCTGAAGACACGGAGCAGCCTTTCTAAACACACATGTAGTTGAGACTCATCCCTGCTTAAAACCTGTCACTGTCTCCCCAGAGTGCTCAGGATAATAGCCAAGCTCCTCATGTTCTGGCCTTCACAGAACATGTTCCCACCACGCTCCTGTCCCTCCAAGCTCACCCCCATCCGCCTTCCACACAATATTCACACCCCGGCCAGGACGAACACCTTTCCAGCTCCATGCCTCTGGGGACGCTGAAGCTGTCTGAAAAAACCTTCCCTCCTCTACTGGGCACCTCTACCCACCTCTCCTGGCCCACTTCAAAAGCCACTGGCTTTCAGGGGCCCTAGGAGTTGATCCCAAAACCACAGGGGCTGGGAGATGGGGCCTAGGCACCCCTCTTCTTAGGAAGAAAAACCAAACTGAGCAAATTCGAGCCTCTATCTGTGCAGCGTTCCTGAGACTAGTTCATTCCTAATTTCGCTATGGTTCATTTCATTTCTGGAAAGCCCACTTTGCTTTATGCTCTCTCATGCTGTTCCTGAGGCCCCCCTGGGACCAAGAAGGCCATGGTCTTCTTCGATCCCAGGCAGTCAACTGCCATACAAAACACGCTGTCTGTCATCTAGTCTCCCCTTCCTCCCACCCCCGGTCTCTCCTGTTCCCTGTTCTCTTCCTCCCATCTGGCACCCAGCTCTGCCCCTCCTCCTCTAACCACACTCTGCTAGGACTTTTTAAAACCCATCCCTCATCCCAGCCTTGACCTGTCCTATCTACAAGCCATCCATCCCTCCCACTCCCCAGGCCAAACACCCCTTCACCAGGGGTCCTCCCCAAGCCCCAATCCGACACAGCCACCACCAAACTCTCGGGTGGCCCCCAGGCTCAGCCTCACCACTGCCTACCCTCTCCCCTACACCTTGGCCTTACCCATCCCTCTACTTAATCTTCTGGAGGACCCTCACACCAATCTTTCCTTTAGTCCCACTGCCCACCTCAGACCTATCCTCTCCCACCTCAGGCCTATCCTTTCCCACCTGACCCTCTTCAGAAGCCTGCATGCCTCCAGACCAAAGGCCGCCAGCACTACCTCCAAAATAATGCTTTACATCCAGTAACTTCTGTGGCTTTCCAGTGCCTTTGCAGTTAAGCCTCAATCTACTGGGCTGGCATACAAGGCTCTCCAGCACAATACCCAGGCCTCTGATCGTGACCTGACCCACCAAACGTCTTTTCCCACCACTCTTCCTCATCCCAGTGCAAACTTCAGACTCAGCTCAGGACAGAGCAACTTGCAACAGCACAATATCTCTCCTGAGAACCTGAGATAAGCCAGACAGAATACATCTCTCTTAAGCTCTCAGGAAGCCACTGGGCCAAACTTCCAGGAAGGAGAGAATGGAGGTGAGGGGTTCATCTACAGATAATTTTCCTTGGGGACATTGCTGATTATGTGCAAAGGCAAGAGGCAGAAGACTTGGTTTCAGACACAAACTTGGAGACCTAACGGGTTGTGAATATACGGCCAATATTCCCTTTGAGAAGTCTGCCAAATTCTGAAGATGTGAGGGGCAGGATGCTAAGAAGCTAAGCAGAAAACCTCTAAGAAGTAGAAGGACTGAGTTTGTTTTGTTTTGTTTTGACACTCTACCTATATTGAGGAGACACAATTAGGATTCAGGACCCACCAAAGGGAGAGGCCCCAGTGAACACACTATGCTTCTAGTGGAAAGCCATGCGGTCCTCCACCCTGTGATGGGAGATCCCTGAGTTTACCAAACTTTGGTGCAGCCTTTCCTCAGCTCAGCCATGGTCAGATTAAGAGTACACCCCCTGCCCCACCTCTAACTGCCTAGCAAAGGACAAGGTAAACTTTTGCTGGAGGAAAATACAATTATCTAGAACCTCTCTAATTTTATACAAAATATACAGCATCTCATAAAAAAAAATTACTGAGCATGCAGAGAGACAGGATGTATGATGGAACACCAAGAGAAGAACAAGAGACAAAAGAAACAGATGAGATGATTCCAAAGATACAGATATTGGGATGAGCAGGCTTTGAAAATAAGGACTTTGAAATAACTAGGATTAGTATGTTCAAAAAGAGAGGGAAAGATGGAATAAATGAATGGAAAGATGAGAAATTCCCCCCTCGAGAATTAGAATCTATTTTTTTATAATTTAACAAAATGAAAATTTTAGGGGCTCCTGGGTGGCTCAGTCATTAAGCATCTACCTTCAGCTCAGGTCATGATCTCAGGGTCCTGGGATCAGAGTCCCACATCAGGCTCCCTGCTCAGCTGGAAGCCTGCTTCTCCCTCTCCCACACCCCCTGCTTGTGTTCCCTCTCTTACTGTGTCTCTCTGTGTCAGATAAATAAATAAAATCTTTTTAAAAAAGAAAGAAAGGGGGCGCCTGGGTGGCTCAGTGGGTTAAGCCGCTGCCTTCGGCTCAGGTCATGATCTCAGGGTCCTGGGATCGAGTCCCGCGTCGGGCTCTCTGCTCAGCAGGGAGCCTGCTTCCCTCTCTCTCTCTCTGCCTGCCTCTCTGTCTACTTGTGATTTCTCTCTGTCAAATAAATAAATAAAGTCTTTAAAAATAAATAAATAAATAAAAAATAAAAAAGAAAGAAAGAAAGAACATTCTAGAACTGAAAAATACAATAATAAAAAGTTGAAATTTTAATAAATGGGTTTAACAGCATATTAGACACACACAAAAAAAGGGTAAGTGAACTAAAAGCAGGTCAACAGAAAATATCCCAAATGCAGCAGAGAAAAAGGAATGGAAAATACATTTTTTTAAAGTGTGGGGGACATGTGGGACACAGTGAGATCTGCCATCTGGGGACCACCCCCTACTTAGCACAGAGATTGCGAATCCCCCTACACCCCAACGGCTGTGGCCTGCTATCTCCCTGTGGGCCCTGCCTGTCGACTGGCTAGACACTGGGCTGCCCTCTATTCCCTACCCTCTACCCCTTGGAGCCTGCACCTGACCCTCCTGAAGGCTACTGTCTGTATCCAAACACCAGAGGACCTGAGATCAAACCCTATTTTTGCCATCTCCTCCCTCAGGGACAGAGGGGGAATCACTTTACCTAATGATTGGTTCCTCATTTGTGAACAGCAGTCCTAACACCTACGCTGCAGGGGTGTGGTCAGGATGAAGTCCAAAGGGTATGGAAAGACCCATCCTGTCTGGCAAACAGGAAGTGCTCAAATACTGGCAAGTCCTTTGCCCTTCAGCTCCAGAAACCTCAAGATGGCATTCCCACCTTCCTACGCTCAGCCGTCTACCAATTACCGGGGGCTGTTGTGCTCATGGCCCCTTCTCCACAACATTCCTGGGAGGGTCCAGAGACTCACCCAAGGTTGCACAGTAAGTTTATGACAGAGCTTGCATGAGAATCCAAATGTGTGGCCTGTATCCCATGTGGCTACCCCCCCATCCCAGCCCCACTGACCTGAGCGCTCGGTCCAGGGTCAGGCCCGAGAAGTCGAAGAAGCTGAGATACTCCCCGGCCACCAGCCTGCTGAACTCATTGCTGTCAGGAGAGCATAGGGTGTTCGTTAGAAGCAGGACACATCCACCAACAGGAAGCACATGGGCAGTGAGCCTTGGGGGACCCAGAGCCACCCACCCGAGCTGCCCTTCCCTAGGCTGCCTCCCCCTGCCAGCCAGCTGGGCTATGACAGTCCATCCTTCGGTAGGAGGGGGTCAGGAAGGCTTCCTAAAGGAGATGAGGTCTCTGTGAAGACAGCAGACCTATAGGAAAGTAAGAGCCAGTGAGGTGAAGGGAGTAGGGAGACGGATGACGCAAAGTGTCCCCAGTAAAGGAAACTGCACATGTCCAAGTAGCTATCAGCAGGGCCCTGTGGCCAGAGAGCAGGAGCAGTGGCAGCAAGAGATGAGGTAGGGAGTGGGGCACAACAGCCAAGGGAAGGATGGGTAGTGTTCAGGAAGGGAGTAAAGAAGGGAGGGGTTGAGTGAGTGGGTCAGATCTGTGTGTGGAACACTGTCCGCTGAGTGGAGACCACTAGGAGCTGCAGGGGCTGCTTCCTAGAGAGACAGAGAGTTTGGGGAGGTGTGAGATTTCCAAAGCAGAATCCACAGGCGATGGAACGGTGCAGCGCATGACCCCAGGAGGTGGGCTGTGGGGAGGTGTCCAGAGCTGGACATCAGGTGGGGCTGGATGTCCCAGTGTGAGAGATGGCAGCTGGTTAATGGTTGGAGAAAGGGGATGACCCCAAGCGAGAGAAGGGTGCAGACCTAGGACAGAGATCAGAGGAAGCCCCTCTTAAGGGTCGAGGCCAACTGAGAAGAGAGAGGGCGCCCCTGAAGGAAACAGAGAAACACAGCCAGAGAGAGCCAGGGGTGCAGGGTCCTGGAGGCCAAGGGAGAATTTCAAGAATATTGGAGAGATGAATTCTTATCAGAAAAGAGAACAAATTTCCACCTGAATGTATCCAAGCCCCAAGCTCTCCCCCATTTATAGGAGACTTGGGACTGGGGAAATGGAAAAAGCGTGACATAAGTCCATGGGGACACCAAATTCAAATCATGGGAAATTCTTCCTGACAAATGGCTCCATTTCTTCTACAGATACATGGCCTTAGACAAAGTAGGCAGCCCGGCAGCCTATTAAGAGACTTAAGAGGAAAAAAAGAGAGACTCAAGAGACTTGGTGCCCAAAGGCAAAGCATGGACCTCATTTGCATCCTGATATGAAGAAGCATTTCTGAGACAAATTATTAAACTAAGACTAAATGTTAGACACTCTATGGAATGTTGGTTAGTTTTGTTAAAAACTATAATGGAATGATGATTATATTTAAAAACCCTCATCAGTTAGAGACACATACTGAAGTATTTATGGATCAAATGACAGAATGTCTAAAATATGCCTTAAAATATCCCAGCAAAATGGGTTGGGGGTGGGGAAGGGGGATGTTGTTAACTTTGAAGCTGAGTAATGGGTATGTGGAGATTTCATATATTTTCTCTGTTTTTGTATATGGTTGAAATTTACAAAACAAAAATTGTACAGAAGGAAAAAGAAAGTAGTGGGGTATGTCTGCAATGTTGAGGAGGGATAAACTGAGGCCAGGTAGCAGCCCTTGAACTCAAAGACAAAGGCTGCTAACTTGGCCCTGACCTGGAAGGTATGCTGAAGGCAGATGGTGGGAAGGAAAGCCTGCCCCAGGGGTTGAATGTGGAGAGGGGGAGTGCACTGAGGCCACCCAGGGCAGAAAACTTGAGAATTCTGACTGCCAAGAAGCTGGGGAGGAAGTGCAGTTGTGGAAGAATTTTTGTTTTCAGATGGGAGAGACTTAAGCAGGTTGGAAACTCTTGTAGAGGAGGGGCTGAAGGATGGAAGGCTGCAAATCAAACATAACCTAGGCTCCAGGACAATGTCATTAAGTTGAAGGTGGAGGTCACAGTCCAGCAGGAGAAGTGAGGCTTCAAAGTCATGATGTAATGTCTGGGCTGGGGCTGGGAGGCAGGAGAAATGGGAGGCTAAGAAGGGTAAAGGAGGAAGCAGGGAGAGAAATGGGGGGTTGGAGGTGGCCGGGGAGGGGGTGTTGGGCTGGGGGAGGAGGGAGCGGGGGTTGGGGGAAGGATCCCAAGCAGAGCTGGCCTCAGCTTTTTCAGTCAGTTTCGACTTGGGGCCTAGGGGCTGGACTGACCCTTTGACTTGAGAGCTGTGACTGCCTCCCCATCTCAGAGCCTAAATGTGGGGATGAGAGGCCCCCCTGGAGGAAGGGCAGAGGCAGGTGGCCATGCTGATAGTTGGAAACACATGGGGTGTGTCTGCTGATTCCCTCAGTCCCTGCCTGTCCCCCCAGCCCCACACAGCCCCCAGCACTCCCATGTGGCTAGTTCCCTTTCCCCAGTCCCAGGGCCAGGGTTGTGCTTTGGCAGCTTCAGCCCCCTTAGCCAGTCCCAAAAGACTGAGAGTGGGGCTTAATGACAGTCAGGAACCCCTTCCCAGTTCCTGGGTCCCCAGCAGTCCCCGCCCAGGCCCAGGTTCTCCTCTTCCCCAGCCACGCCCCCCTGTTCTGTCCTCACACCATCACCATAACCACAGGCCACATTGTACTCCCCAGCCCCAAGGGACCGCCCCACCACCACCTCCCCTCCCTGAGAGCACAGGCCTTGCCCAGGCAGCCCAGAAAGGAAACAGATTTAGGGCAAGGCCAGGAATGAGGACAGTAGCAGGAGGAGGAGCTCTTGGGGACTATTTGGAACACCCCAAGCACCAGACACCCTTGACAGTAGTCACCCACACCTCCTTCAGGCTGAGAAAGACACTGAGTTTGCCCGGGGTGGGGGTATGAAAACAACTCACTTCTTGCCTAGCTGCCGGGCAACATCACAGCGCTGAAAGCCCTCGAGGTGGTAGAGGCGGCGGGCCAGCCGGCGAGCGGCCTCACTGACGCCCTGGCACCCGTTGGTCAGTGGGTCTGTACTGCCCGGCTCCAGCCCCTCTGAGCTGCTCAGTTCTGAGTCCGAGTCTGAAAAGCCATCCTTTAGGCTGGGGTCACTGCACAAGGAAGGTAGGGACAGAAAGAAGGGGACCAGGGTCAGAGCCCTGGGAAGAGGCTGGGAGGTCTCCCCAGGCCTCTGAAAACCACCCAGGTACCAAAGCAGGGGCAGAACCCCACTGTATCAGGAGGGAATCTAGTCAGACTTTTACAAGAGCCCCGCAGTGAAATCACTAGAAGCTACATGATCAACACAGCACAGCTCTCTGGCCCCACCACAGCTAGAAGGGCATAAGAGGGAAGCAGGGAACCTGAGGACCGGGGTGGGAGGTCTGGGATGCCGCGACCATAGAAAGGGCTTGTTCACTCTGGGCACTGGCTCGCCCTCATCTGCAGTGCCTGCTCTGGGTCTCAGTTTCCCCATCTGCCTAACATTTCTCCCAGTTCCCAGCATAGGCTCTACCTCACCTGGCTGAGTTCAGCAACTTGTCTGTGTCCTCCTCCTCCTCCTCCTCCTCCTCCTCGTCCCCATCTGGACCCCGGGGTCCGTCTTCATGGAAGCCATTGGGCACGGCTGTGCGAGACAGGCGGCTCAGGACATTCTCTGATCGGCTGCTGGAGATGGAGCATCGCAGGGGGCTGCCCAGCTCCCCATCACCACCAGCTGCTCCCATGTCCCCCTCAGTCCCCATGTCCCCAGTGCCTAAGCTGGGCCCTGGCTCGGGGCTATCACGGGCCCGCTGTTGGATGAGAGGTGTTAGGGGGGCCTCAAAGCTGACGCAACTGTCACTCTCATCCGTGAGGCTCAACACATCCAGGGAGTCAAGGCTGCTGTACTGGGTTCCCCGAAGCAGATCTGACTCCACGATCTTCTCAAACGTGGCACTGAAGCCATCCCGCACATCCGGCTCTCCCGGGCCACCCAGCCTGTGGGATACAAGGACCAGTCACCATGCTGCCAGGAGGCCTCCCTTTCCATGGGCTAGGATGGCACCCATCCACATCTGGGAGCTCCACGGGGGCAGGCTCAGGCATGGATGGTGTCCTGTTTATTCTTTCAGCCCAGATTTCCTGGGCACAAGACACCAGATGCTGGGCTGCGTGCTAAGGTACAGCAATGCAAAAGGATGGGCGTGGTCCTCCTCAGTGCCCACCCTGTCTCTGGCCCAGAGTAGGCATCATTTATTTGCTAAATGAATGAATGGGAGGCCTTTCCCTCCACTGTGGCCCAGGGGCTGCTGCCTCCAGGCTTCCCAGAGCCACGCGGGTATCCCCCATCACAACTAGGGTCATGCTCGGTCAAAACTTTGCCATCCCCACAGCCTGAGAGGCTCTCAGCTTAGCCGACCACACTGTAACTCTCAGGCTTGGCCTTAATATCACCTCCTCAGAGAGACTGAGGAAGGCAGGAACACATTACCCACCTCACTGGCCCCTCTCCTCATCCTCCATCCTCAGGATATCTCCTCCCTAGCTGCCAGCCCCTGTCAGCATTTCCCATCTGTTCCCCAGTCCCACCCCTCACAAGGCCAGGGAATAGCCAGCACACAATCTGTGCTCAGTAAACCCTGATGAACGGCGGGCGGGGTGAACCTACAGGTATTTATCAGCCCCCTGGCCTCCCAGTGCGCAGAAACCACCACAGGACCTTGACCTGTCCCTGCAAAAGGCCTGGGCTGGCAATTCCTCTGCCATAGGGCTCTTCCCTCATGCTGAAGCCCTCCTTCCTCACCCTTTCTCCATGAGGTCTGCCCTGAGTACCCTCTTTATAATTGGGACCCACCTCCAAACACCTCAGCCCTTTTTTCCTACTTGATTTTTTTTCCAAAGCACTTACCCCCCTTTCTACATACTATATAATTATTACTTTCACAATTTATTGTCTATCCCCCCCAGACCCTGAGCTCCATCATAGTAGGAATTTTTGTATGTTCTGTTCACTGAAGTATTCCCAGCACCTAGAACAGAACACACAGAGGTAAACTGAGGCATCCCGGGAAGAATCTTACCCACTGGGGAGATACATAGGGAAGACAGGTAAGGAAGAGGAGACACTGAAAAACAGCAAGATCAAGAGGGATTGAACAAAAGAGCCACAAGAAGAAAAAGAGAGAGAGAGGAAGAAAAATAAGACAAGAAATAGACTGAGAAAAAGAGAAACAGAGAGGAAGAGATAGAGAGAGAGACAGAACATAGAGACAGCGAGGAGAAGAGACCCAAAGGAAGAAGCAGGCTGAGTCCAGCCCATTTCAGATACATCAAGGTCCGCCCTTGCAAAGTGGCACACCCCTCATTCCCCCTGCGGATCGGCCACACACTGCTTCTCCCAGCCCCTGCGGCCTCAGAGAGTCCAAGCTCTATTTGGAGGACTGGGAAGTACCCTCTCCCCTCAGACACCTCCTTGGACCCCAAGTCTGAGATGTGGTCCTACTGTGTTCCCTGCAAAAGCATACTGACCTGAGAGAGGAACTGGAGTCCCAGCCCGCTGCCCCCTGCCCAGTTCCAGCAGATTGAGATCTGAGCCTCATTAGGCCTTCTCTTGCTGGAGAAGCAAGTGGAGAGGAGGGCAAGAATCTAAGAAGTAGCAGGATACCTGGAAGTAAGCTGGGGTGGAGTTGTCTCTGGTGACCTCCAGGAACAGGGAAGGAACATAAGGGTCACTGCCCTGGTTACCAGAGCAGATGCCAGACACCTGCCCAGCAAAGGGACCTCTGCTAGGCCTATGCTAGGTTCCAGAGACATCTGAATAATACAGATCTCTGCCCTTGGGGGAGCTCTCATCTCACTGTCAGAGCCTGAATGGTCTCCCCCATCCCACTACCTCCCACCTTCTCATGCACCAGAGCAGACCTGAGAGGTGGTCCTGACAGAGGCTTAAAGACCATTAGCCTAATCTCCAAACTTCCATCTGCCCCTACCTTCAGCCATCCCCAATAAATACACCACATAAACACAAATAGTATGCTCCAAGAAGCCCCAGACCCTTGTGTGCACCCCACTGCGAGCCAAGTGGCTGTCCTAGGACCTTTCTGGATGGAAACACTCCCAGCCAGAGGATACCTGGTACATGCAGGCACCCAGCCTCACATACTTCCATTCCTATCCACAAAGCTAGCCACACTCAGCCCCAGACCTGGACATGCTGACCCAAGTGTGTACCCACAGATGCACAGGCCAGGCACACACAACCTCCCCCAGACACACACACAAAACCACACAAACCCATGCATATCCATGTGTTCACACATTCCTATACCCACAACAATGCACAGGCCAAACAGAAATATGCATGCCACCTATGCATACTTGCTTGTCCAGGCCAGGGCCCACAACTGTGCACAATAAGACTTCTGTACCACACTAAGACTTTGCTTTTCTTAGCCCACCCTGAGGTCTTCTAGACATTTCCTGTCCCATCCCCACCACTCCCACCCACCCCCACCCAACTAGCACCTCCAAGACATGAAGGTTTCTCCGTCTCCTACGGAGGATAATAGAAATGGGACTGTAACTGCATTAAGTAGGACTGAAGTGAGATTCCTGGTAGAACCTCCAGAGGGCACTCAAGTGAGGGGCAGATGGCAGGGATTAACCCACAAAGTCTACTTTTTTGAGGTCAGTTACAGAATTGGGAGATCTTCATCTCCAGGAAACAGAGGGATGGACCAGATGACCTTCCACGTCAAAGCATTTTGGAACTCAACTCTACTGCCCAGCCTGGGATGGAGGGTGGTGTGTGGTCCTCCAACCCCATATGGATACAGCCCATGATGGTTTGGGAGGCTTTGGGGGTGGAAGGCACAACAGGTCTGCTGGCTTTTGAAATCTAATGGCTCTATCCTTCCAAAACACTCAGAAGCTGGACAAAACAGGGACATGAAATTCCCATTGTATGGAGGAGAAAAACAAGCACCTAAGAGGCTAAGTGGTTAGACCCAGGCCACATAGCACTGGAACAGCTAAATGTAGTGAGCCCCCAACCCAAGACCCCACTTACCCCAGCTGAGTGTCCTCAGTGTCCAGACAGAGATTCTTGGAAACATTGTCCCCCTCTGCCAGCCCACCAGCCCTCCAGGGCCTGGACTCTGTAGAATCTTCCAGAATATTTGAGTCTGGCCCCAGAACTAGGCCATTTGTGAAGGAAAGGCCAAGGCTGAGACCATGGAGAGCTATGTCCGGGCCCTGTATGGGTTCCTCAGTGTCCACCAGAGTGCCCCTCATCTCATGCGCTGGGCTGTTGTAGCTACTGTTCAGGTCCTGGCTGTATGCCATTCCATTCTGGACCCCAGGTTCTTCCTCGGACTCCAAGCTGGGGTCCCAGGCAGCACCACTTTCCCCAGGTAGTACAGACGGAAGCTTATTCTCATCCATGGCTGCCACTACTTCCTCCCCGTGCTGACTGCTCCTGGAACTCCCCTAGACCCGGAGGGGAATGAAGAGATGAAGAGGTGAGTCAGACAGGACAGGTGCCGAGGGGTCTAAAACCCAGCACGACCAGCACTGAGCAGCCTGCCTGGGGACAGGAGGATGGCGAGACGATCTTCTCAGGACCTCCTGGCTGGAATACGGGTTAGGCTATGGCACCTTAGGGCAACAGTACCACTCAGGCCAGCTCATCTCTCCCCTGAGCTGCATTCATCCTGTGTGCCCAGTCCTGCCTTCCCTGTTACCTCTTACTTGTCTCTGTTGTGCCCTCCAGAATCCACCAAAGCCCTGTGAGAAAAATCCAGGTTGGGAGGAACTAGGAAAGGGTCCAGGACTTCTCCAAACCCCCTCCCTTTCCTGCCTGTGTATGAGGTAAGCAAAACTCCAGGCTGACAGCAGCTGGTCCCCTTGTTTCTTTCCAAGTTCTCACCCTGATTCCAGGAGCCAGAGAAGAGTGAATCTGTGGGTGAATGGAGGGAAATAAGCTGGGGCTGCCTTCAGAGGGAGATTTAAGAAAGGAGACAAGGAAGTCAACAGAAGTGCAGCTTCATCAGAACCTGACGCCAACCCAGAGAAACCAACCTGAGGGCCCAGGGCAGCCATCCCAGGCCCAGCATGAGGCGCTGTCCAGGGTGCTGGGAGGGTGAGCCGCCACCCAGGACCCTCACCTACACAGTCGGCTTGTCTTCTCTGTCCAGCGCCCAGAGCCCTGGCTGTGCGAGGAGAAAGGAGGAGTGGGACCTGGGGATCCCCTCCACACCGGGGCCCCCAGAGCTCACCCAGCCTTGAAGAGGGATGCCATGGAACATTCTGGGGAGAGCACCGGAAGGGGAGCTGGGCCCTGCTCTGCCCAACTCACTGAGTGACCCCATGTGGGTCCAGGTTGGGCCTCCTTACCACCCCAGCCAAGCCTGCCCCCACTCCCCTCTGCCCTTCTTTGGGTCTGTACCTCCTCTTAAAATGAGGAGATGCATTTTTAGCTGTTATCTCCATCCCTATCCCCTTTTAAAGCTGATCAAAACCAGCCCACAATTCCCAGAGGCTTGCAGCCCAAGCTAATCTCAGACAAGAGGACAGATGCAATGGGCTAGTTCTAGCTCCCCCTCAACCCTGTCTCTGCCCCTGGCCCCACCTAGCCCCTAGGCTATTTCTGTATCACCTCACCCCACCCCATGACCTTTGTTTCCGGGGATACAGACCATTCCCTCCAAACAACTTCCTTCTTTCCTTCTTCAGGCCTCAGCTTCCCCCCAATACTCCCAGGCTCTTCTGAAGAAAGGGTCCAGGTTTCAGGGGAGTCTGGAGGAGAGAGACTGGTCAGCCTTCTGGGCTGCAACAGAACAAGTTGCAAATACTGCAGTAATAATTTAAGTGAGACCCATTCTTCTACTTGCCTGGTCTGAAGTGTCGCCTGAGGAACTGGTTAAAATAGATAAGGCCTTCACCCCAAACCTCCTAAACCAGAACCTACAGGGATCAGATATGGCAATCTTTTATTCCTTTAAAAAAAAAAACCATGAGTTAGACTCCAAGAGGAACTTCCCACATAGAGAAGATGAGCCTGGATAGGAAGGTCAGTCTTCTTCTCTGGGGGTTTCCAGGCCCCGGAGGGGATATCTGCCACCACAGGCCCACTTAAGATTCATTGAACCCTAGATTTTCACACATGGAGAAAAGAGAACAGGGTAAACAGGGATCTGGGGCCTCCACCCACCACTCTGAGCATTTCTCCTAGAGTTCTGAAGATGGCAGGAGTGTAAGATTTTACTTAAAAACAAATAAACAAGCAAACAAAAGAGCAACAAAAAAACATCTACAGATTAAAACAACAACAACAACAACAAAAACCTCATAAAGATCCAGGCAGTAGACTATCTGGGCCCTGATCCTAGGACGCCAGGGACCCCAAGGGGCTCGGCACTAAGTAAGGGTTCCGTCTGGTCTGCCCTAAATCCCTGCTGCTGCAGCTGCTATTTCAGTCTGCTCCCTCCGGTTGTGTGCTGGGAGTGGGGAGAACAGGAGGTCATCTCCTCAGCTGAGATTTCTGGGTGGGGGGAGCATTTCTAAAGGAGAGAGGAGGGAGAGTGGGGACTTCTGGCTTGCTGCCGGAGTTCTAGTCCTCTGGCCTGCTTTCTGGCCCAGGGGCCTGGATGCCCATTGGATGTGGGGCACAAGGCTCCAACCCAATTCCACCAGGGTGCCTCAAGCTCCCACACCCACACATGGAGGCTGAGCTCAGCAGGACCAAGTACCTCCCTTTGGTCAGGGCTCTGTCTGAGGTCCCAGTGAAGGCTGGGATTTGAAAGCATAAATGGTTTCCCCTTATGCTCATGCTACACCAACCCCAAAGCCAAGGTTATAAACAAACTAAGGACATCTTGGGAGGCCCCTATTTTACCCCCCAACTTTCAGCAGCTGCCTCAGGCTGGCTCCAACCCTACCTGCCCTGCCTTGTCCTCCTGCAGCTGGGAGTGGGATAGAGGTTCTGCCAACACCGGGCACTGGGCCGTGTCCTCAGTTTCAGGGGGTGGGCAGACAAGGGGCAGCATTGAGCTTCTCTGGGCGGGGGGCCCAGAGTCCCTGCCTGGGCTGAGGGCCAGCTAAGCCCAGAAATAGCTGAGCCAGAACACCCCCTCTCTTTCTGAGCCCAAGAGAGGGGTGCATAAAGGGGGGCTTCGGGTCAGAGGTGTGAAACAATACCCCAAGCCTTCACTCTGAACCATCATGTGCCCTGAGATGCCTCACTGTCCCCTCTGGCCTTTATGAACCCATCTTCAGAATGGGAGCATCACCTCTGCTCTCCTCCTTCCCGAGGGCTGGTGGAAGAGCTTGAGATCATGAATGCAAAGAAAGCAGAAATCCAAGGAAGAACAAACCCCTACAGGGATCAAGGGGAAAGGTAGCTATGGTCCACTCTTCCCACTACTACATTTGACAAATGGAGATGCTGAGGCACAGAACCAGGAAAGGCTGTGCCCAAGATTACACAGTTGAGGAGCTGGCTCTACAACTCAGGGATAGCTTCCTTCTGTACCTGGATTGGCTGGAGATGCAGGAGGAGCCCACAGTTTCCCAGGCCCTCTGTCAGATCCTCCCACAAGATCAAGGGCTCAAATATTCAAGCAGGAGACTCTACCGAAGCAGTGACCCTGCCCCCTCCAACCCTGCTGGCAAGACCAAGGGAGGAAATGCAGCTGGGCCACAAGGCACTGATCCCAAGCAGAAGCCTACAAATGACAGGCTGGCAGTGGCTAGATCCCCTGCATCCTCTCTCAGCATAAACCAGGCCCTGCTCCAAGCAGGGGCTCCTACTACCCATTGCCCTTGAGATGACCTTGGGATCAGTGGCATCTTTTTCAGCTCCAACTAAGGTGGACCCAAGATAATAATGGAACACTGGCAGGGCCAGGGCTAAATGCCAAACCAGCCACTTTCTGGGTCTCAGCTGTGCCTAAGACAACCTTGTCCCCCTCCTCACTCTCCCCATGGCAGCCTGAATGAACTGTCAAAACACAAATCACATTATATCCTTCTCTCACTCGTAACCCTCCAATGTCTCCCACTGCACTTCAATTAGAATTCATCCTCCTTAGCATGGCCTAAAAAAGCCTTGTCTAAGCTGGTTCACTGCCCTCTCCCCATCCCCCACCCCATCAGCCACACTGGCCTTCTTTCTGCTCCCTGAGCTCATTCCCACCTCAGGGCCTTTGCACCAGCTGTACCCTTGGCCTAGAATGCGCTTTCCCTAGATCTCTAAATGACTGCCTCTCCTGTCACTTGGGGCTCAACTCCAATCCTGCCTCCTCAGAGAGGCCCTCTCTCAGCACCCTGTACTCTCACACTCCTCCACTGAGCATCCGATCTGCCAAGCATCACTTAGCAGAACTGAAACTCCTTTTTCTATTTTCTTCCTTATTTCCTGCCATCTCCCTCAGTAGGATGTAAGTTCAGGAGGGTGGGGGCTGGGTCACGTTCACCACCTCCCCCAGAACCTAGCACCAAGTCTGGCAAACAGCAGGCGCTCTTTTAAATATTTGATGAATGAGCAACCTGGAGATTTTCATCATCACTATTATGGGCAGGGGCTAAGAGACGTTGAGGAATATGCTTAGGGTCACAAAGCTAGAAAGAGGTAAGGCTGGCATTCTGCTTGGAATGACATTGGACTGTCACAGGGATACCTTGTGTGGTGAATTCCATGTAGAGATCCAAACCAGGGACTATGGGAAGCCCAAGGAAAGGTCTGGAGCAGGGTGCCCAGCAAAGAATGTTCCAGGGCCTGACACCTCTACAAGATAGAGGGGAGAATGCATGGGTACTGAGGCCTGTGTGTATGTCTGTGAGCAAGTATATGGTGCATGCATTTTGGGGCACAAACATACATGCACACACATACAAACACACATGAAGGGAGCTGGGCAGCCCCTCATGTCTACCCTGCATACCCCTAGGTGATGGGGTAGAGATGAGGAGCCCACAGGCCTAGGGATAGGTTCAGGCCAGCTAGACTGACATCACTGGGCAGCTGGGATTAAAATCATTCTGCCTTGAGAGAAGCCAAGAGCCAAAAACAGACAACTCATTGCTTCGGGTTAGGGTGGGGGATGGGGAAGATAGGCACCCACACTGACCTAGTAGCATCAGGTGACTGCATGGGTTTGGGAGGAGATGGGGGAATACAGGCCCACTTGGTAGAAATGGGGATGTAGGAGGCAGAACTGAGGTGGGGAACCCATCGTGTTAAGTACTACCGAGACCAGGCAAAATCTAAGAGCCTGTGGAATGTCCAAGGGTACTTAGAGGCCAGGCAGGCTAAACATAGACGGGAGAGGGATCAGAGAAAATCATTCTGGAATGTCATTATTGAAACAAATCTGAGACTCGGGTTTTGCCTCCAAGGTGCTAGCAGAGTTTGGGGAAATGAAACCGCTCTCTGGCCTCATTTCCCCGTATACGTCAGAGATTCCAAACCATTGCCAAGTCTTGGACTTTGATCATATGATGGCGCTGTGGATCCTACCCAGACTCCCACATATGTGCACAACATTTTGAGTATTTTTGAGAGGCTCAAGGACCCCTGAAGCCCATCCATATGCCTTGGGTATGAACTCCACAAAAGGGACAGTCTTTGAAGATCTCCCACCTCTGCACACTGGACACTCACAGTGAGTTCAAGTACAAGCAAGGGCTACTTGCAAGGCAAAGGAAATGCTGGAAGCCTTTCATTGTCAGAGCTATTCCATGCCCATTGGGAGCCCACTGTGGACATCCCCATTAGTCCCACTATCCTTCCCAGAACTCTTACTACATGGACTCCCTAGCTTACCCAGATTTTTGCACATGAGCTGAGATTGTCACACATACACGAAATGTATCATCTTAAATAAGATGATCAGTGAAAAGAGCTGGCGTGTGCTAAGTGCTCAGAATGGGCTTTGGCCAGTTGTGTCCCGTGCTATTCATGAGGCCCCAGTTAAGCTCCAGGACTCCCCCAGGAAAGGGCTGGGCCACTGACACCGGGAAGCTCACAGGCAGACCCCTCGGTGGAGACCCTGTCCCCCATGCTCACCATGTTTGCCCCCTAAGCCTCTGCCAGTCAAGGAGTCTGGAAGTCAGAGCTCTAAGCACTGTCTCTAGGCACAGACCAGCCTGGTGACATGCCTCTTAATGTCCCAACTGCTTGGGGCAGGCAGAATAACCAGGATAATAGGAAGGGGTTGTCTACCCAGGAGTCTTGGGAACCTCCCTGCCTCCATTCCTCAAGGTGACCTTAATCCCTCCAAACCCACTGTGTCTGCCCAACTTGGAGCACCTCATACAGCAAAAGGGTCTCAGACTGGGAGTCCAGGACAGTGGGTCAGTGTCCTAACTGTACAGTCAGGAAGACCTGCCTTCAACCCCCAGCTCTGCTGTCCACAGGCTCTGTGACCTCGGGAAAGCTGCCCACCTCTCTGAGCTTCAGCACCCTCCTCTGTAAAATGCGGGGTGCTAAGAGCATCTGCCTCGCAGGGCTGCAGAGATGGTGTGGGTGCAGCACTCAGCTCAGAGCCAGGCACAAGTGCTCAGGGAGAGGTGGCAATCATTGCTTCCCAGAACCCTCTCAGGCTGCAGAGGAAAGGGTGGGCTGCCCTCACTAGGGATGGAATGTGCAGAAGAACAGCACAGGATGTTCGGTGGGCCCTGCAGACACTGGCTCCTGGCAGCCTGTCAAGTGGCTTCCAAGGCAAGGGCTTCAGGGGCCCAGCCTGAGGGTGGAGGCAGGAGAAGGGTTCAATCTGGGGCCCAGGAGGCTGGCCAGATAAAGTGCCCCACCCTTACCTGAAGCAGGTGAGGCCCCTCCAGTCTGGCACCACCAACACTCCCAACCCCAGGCGAGGCTCCCTGCTCATGTCCACCTCAAGGCAGAAGAGCAACTCTAGGTGCAGGTGCAGGGCCAGGGCCCCGGACTTCCCCGAAAATATGACTGAGCCCCTCAAGGGGGTGCCAGCCCATGGTTATCAAGGAGCCCAGCATCACCATGCTTTCTTCCACTCAGTTTGGGCCCTTGGGGAACCAGCTTTGCCTTGAGTAGTGAGCATCTGGACGGCCTTCTCTTTCTCATGGTTGGGTAGGCAGAGGTCCCCAGGGCCGGGTGCACATTTGCATCTTATCTGCATGTACCCCTCAGCCTGCTGGGATTCTCAGGGGCCTCTGGGCCCAGCTCTGCAAAGGTCCTTCCTTGACATCTTCCAACAACAACGTGCTTCTCTCCCCACCCACCAGCCACTTGGCACCCTCCTTTGCTTAGCATTTGCATACATCTGCATACCAGTTTGGAGGCCTCTCAACCCTGATGAAATTCCTGTCTGCTGTCAAATCCCAAGTCAAGTTTATAGCTGGGGCTCAATCCCCAGGTGGCTTCCAGCTGGGGGGATGAGCCCTCTGCTATCTGGGACAACAAGGGACTCGGCTGCTCTGGCTAAGAGACCGGCCATTGCTCCGTCTTCCTGAAGCTTCATAGGATACCTGGGACTCACTCAGCTTCTTTTTTTTTTTTTTTTTTTTTTAAAGATTTTATTTATTTATTTGACAGAGAGAGATCACAAGTAGGCAGAGAGGCAGGCAGAGAGAGAGGAAGGGAAGCAGGCTCCCTGCTGAGCAGAGAGCCCGATGCGGGACTCGATCCCAGGACCCTGAGATCATGACCTGAGCCGAAGGCAGCGGCTTAACCCACTGAGCCACCCAGGCGCCCCTCACTCAGCTTCTTGAGCCCCATTTGACCCATGAGCCCGCAGACCGAGAGCAGAACACCAAGAACTATAATGGACTAAGCAAGCAAAGTCCTCCCAGTCATCCCTGCGTCAGCTAACACGCCTGAGGGTGGATCTGGGGCCTCCGTCTCTAAGCAGCCGCTGCCCACCCCAGCCCCCAGTCTGGCTCAACAGCCAGGAGAAATGAACCAAGAAACCTCATCCTCCTTTCTCTCTGCCCAAGTTTTATTTAACTCCTATTCCCTAGATCCTCACATTCTGTCTGCCCCCACCCCCCCAAAACCCCTCTATCTCTCTGCATCTTCCCCTCTGACCTTTCCCCCACCCCCTCCCCAACCTCATAATGCTGTTGCCCCACTTGACCCCACCCCTACAGGGTACCCTGTCATCCTCCTCTCCCCCTCTCCTCACCTGTTCCTGTCTCTGCTTTAGGACTTCAGCACAGGGTCTGACCAAGGTTGTGGTCTCCTTGAGGCAGGATAAAGGCAAGCAGCATGTGCATGAAGCCAGCAGGTGTGAAATGGGCTATAGGAGGCCGTTCCACTGTGACCGTCTGAATCCATCATTGAGAGAGTCCCTCCTATTCAGCCATAGCCCACTGCCAGAAGATGTGGGACCTGGTCAACAGCCTCACACCTTGATGGCAAGCACATGGGGTGATGGCAAGCACAAAGGGGTAGGAGAGAAAGAGAGGAGTCAGGAATGACAACAGCATCTGGGCCCTGAGCTCTGGGGAGCTCAGAGCCATTCCTGAGATGGGGAAGACTGGACAGAGCAGGTCTAGGGAGGAAGATCGGGATCTCCGCTTTGGACAAGTTGAGTTTGAAGGGTCTATGAGACACGACAGTTGAGATGTTAAAAAAGCTACTGGAGCTCAGAAGACAGCTCAAAATTGGGGGTACAAATGTGTGAACTGGCAGCACGTGGGAAGGTGTAGCCACAGGAACGGATGAGGTCGGCACAGGAGTGGAAGTAGAGGGAGACAACGGGCCGTGCAGGGACTGAGTCCTGGGACACCGCCATGTGCAGAGGTGGGGGCGGGGCAGAGCAGAAGGAAACTGAGTAGGATCAACCACGAGGCCAGAGGCAAACAAGAAAGGATATGTTGGAAGTCAAAGAGAATATTTCAGGAATTGGGAGAAACTGAATGTGTCAGATGCTTCAGATGGGGACTGAGACTTGGCCACTGAGGGTAGCAACATGGAGGTCCATGGTGACCTTGAGAAAAGCAGTCAGCAGAACGGAGTGAAAGCCCAGTTGGAGTGGAGTCTAGAGAGAGAGTGGAAGGAGAGGACCAGGAGATAATGAGTCCTAACAACCCTTCTGGGGAGCTTGGCTACGAAGGAGAGTAGAGATGCAGCAGCTGCTGGACGGAGAACACAAGAGAGCCACCTTGTAAGACAGAAGAAACAAGAGCAAGGGTCTACTGATGGAAGGATCCAGTATGGAAGGAACTGACAAGGCAGGAGGGGGCCCTGGCTGCAGCAATGCCCTCGAGCAGGCACAGTGGGGGACAGTGTATAGTGTACAAGGAGAGGGGCAACCTTAACCAGAGAAGGCCTCACCCCCAGGGACAGGAAGCAGGAGAGCCATGGGGGCAGGAGCCGGTAGAATGTCACACTGCAAGTCTGAGAAAGTCCCTATTGCTTCTGTTTTCTCAAAGAAGTAGGGAGCAGGATCATCAGCTGAGAGGGAGGATGGAGAATGAGGAGCAAGGATTGAGGGTAGCAGACAAAGTGTGAAATAGTCAGCTGATAGTGGGAAAGGAGATGGCCTCAGGACCTATGGTGGGAATGCCAGACAGCGCTAAGGATTCACCTGAAGCTCACAGTTTTGAGGCAATTTCAAGTGAGACAGGTCTGGGTTGTGGATTTTCTCAGCCCTGCTCAGCTGTTCAGGGGCAGATGTAGGGCGGGCTGGGTGGCTGAACGTTGGATTTAACCAGGGCTGGGGTTTCACCAAGAAAGTGTGAAGAAGGGGCACCTGGGTGGTTCAGACGGTTAAGTGTCTGCCTTCGGCTTGGGTCATGGTCCCAGGGTCCTGAGATCAAACCCCACATTGGGCTCCCTGCTCAGTGGGGAGTCTGCTTCTCCCTCTCCCACTCCCCCTGCTTGTGTTCCCTCTCTTGCTGTGTCTCTCTCTGTCAAATAAATAAATAAAATCTTTAAAAAAAAAAAAAAAGGCATGAAGAAGTAAATGAGGTAAGGGAGTTGGGGATCCACACAGAAGGCGTTATTCTGAATTTTAGAGTGGCCCTGGGCCGGTGCTCAATCTCCCTCCCCTGTTGGTGCCTGAAAGCCCCCACCCATTCCCTGCTGTGAGTCATGAGTGGCCTTTCCTCTGCCCTCATCCCAAAATGAGCTTCTGAGAGGGCGGCCACAGGCGGCCACCAGCACCTGAGGAATGAGCTTCCCATACACCATTCCTCTGACCTGAAGAGTAACGTGGATCCCACATACTCAAAACTTCATCCTCTGTCACCCTTCCCAGGCCATCACAACACAGCTCCCGACGTCGAGTCAGATGCCAGTGCCTGTTTTTTTGGCCTCCTCCATCTCTCCTTATCCTCCTCTCCACCTCCCTCCTGCCACATCCAGGTCCCGGCAGGGCCACAGCACCACCAACTCCATTCCCACCATGCATTCCCTCTACATGCCATACAGAGCAGCCCCAAATTCAGTGCCCGCCCTCTCGTCCTGGGCCACGTCATGGCAGTCGGACTGGTCCTTATCCACCACACTGGCCCTGCCAATTCCCCTCCATCTTCTTCACACACACCTGTCCCATTACTCTCCTCTCTGAAGACCTTGGTGGCTCCCAGTTCTTTGGAGAAAGGGCCAGCTCATCAGCCCACATTCCAGGCCCCACTCCCTTTCTTCCTCTCTTGGACCCCTCCATCACCTTGCCCCTCACTACTTCCTGCCCCCAGTTGTGGCTCACCCCCATACCACCCCTGAGGTTGGGAGATCCTTGAAGGCCTCATCAGTGACTGCTGAATCACCCTTCTCCAGTACGTGGTCTGAAGTACGAGCTCAGTCAGTTTTGCTGACCTGGTGTGTGGATGACCAGGTGGGTGAAGCTTCTGGAAGTGGAAAGAGAGAGGAATGGAGTGAAACAAAGGGATTCTTTAACCAAGTGACCTCACTTAGCTGACCGCCTATTATAGGACTCCTGATGAGAGAAGCACTGAGAAGGAGGCAAACATCGCCTATGGGATACTCTTGCCAACAAATGTTTAAGGTGGATCTACTCGTGAGGAGGCAACAAGACAAATTCAGAATGTGGGACATTCTATAGGAAGAGTGTCAATTAAAAATGACAACGTGACAAAAGACCGGGGCAGGGGAGGGAAGGCAGGGCAATCGTTCCAGATCAAAGGAGACATAACTAACTGTGATGTGTGATCCTTGAACAAAATTTGTTTTTAAAACAGCTATAAAGGACATTACTGGTACAACAAGAAGAATTCGAGTATGGATTACATACTAGGTTAAACTTTATCATGGTTAAACTTCTTGAGTATGACAATATATAGTCATTATGTAGAAAAACGTCCTCGTCTCAAGAAACTCATGCTGGATTATTCAGAGGTGAAGTGTTAGGGTATCTGCAACTTACTTTCAAAAGATTCAGAGAGAGAAACACAAACGTCAGTAAAATGTCAACAGTGGGTAGATCTAGGTCTCTAGGGGAAGGGTATATAAGTGGATGTTCATTGCACTACCAGGTGTGATGAGACAAAAAATTAGTGGGGAAGGAAAAGAGTGGAGGGACACACTCCAAAGAGGGAAGCTCAAGGACCCACTTGCCTGGACACAAGGCAGAGAGGCAGTCCTGCATTCCAGCAGGCCATGGCTGGATGCTAGGGTCAGCTGGGGCCAGGCAGGCACAGCCCTGGAGTGGCTCACCACCTAAAAAGGTCAGCTCCCAAGGAAGACTTACCAGCGAGCAGACACACTTAGAAGGAAGGACGAGGGCCCTATAGGAAACAACCAGGTCCCAGGGAGACCAGCAAGGCAGCCCTGCCCTACCTCTGCCTGAGCTGTGGCAAGAAGCCAGGTGCAGCCCAGGCTCACCACTCCCCCCAAACACCCCTCAAGGGGCGACAGTCTGAGTGTATCCTCCTGTATGAGGAGCCAGTCTAAATATGGAGCCCCAGACATAAGATGCCGCTCAAAACAGATTTTCCTGGAAAAGACCATCTGGCAAAGGATGTCTAGAACATCTTCCGTCATGGGAGCCAGTGTCATTTTCCTGCAAGCAAATGTCCTGAATGGGAATGCCTTGATCCCACCTCTCTAGAAGACCCTAACTTAGTGCCTCAGTCTCCCCCAAGGTCACTCCCTTGCTCCAGACGGAAAGGCACGCAGTCACCTCCCTCCTAACTTGCATCTCAGAGAAGAAGAAAATGAGACTGGGGACAGAGGTCCAAGCAGCAAACCATTCTGCTTAGGTACAAATCCTCATTCTGCCACTTACTAAGTGACGCTGAACAGGCAACTTCTCCCTGAGCTTCAGTATCCACCTCCACAAAATGGGAATGAATACTAGCAGTATCTCCCTCTAAAGCCGGTTGAATGAGAGTACTTAGCCAGTGGAAGTGCTCTATATACGGAAGCTCAGCAGGGTCATGTCCCCCGCTCAGAGACCCTCTCACTGCTCTCAGTATATCTCCCTATACATTGGAGAGAGGGAGCTCTTGGGTGGGCAGGTCCCTCCTCCAGAGATAGGAGGTGAGCAGGGGAGGGCAGCTGGCCCATCTTATTGATTCAGAGATCCCAGGTCACAGAACTTGTAGCTTCCCTGGGAGGCAGGGCTTCTAACCTTCCAGATGGGGATGGAGAATGGCTGTATTTGCTCAGGGATAGGGGTTGGGCTTGGAGGTAGTCACAATGCCCCTTACCCTCTCTCCTTCAAGCTGCCTGAATACCCCCCAATAAGTTGCTCTTGCATGCTGGGTCTGGAAGGAGTTAGGGAAACCTAAGAAAGTTCAAATGCCTCTCCTTAGACCCAGGCTGCCCATCTGCCCTGGACAAACCCTGAGCCCTCTCCCTGCTCTCCATTCACCCACCCACCAAGCTCAGCCTGGCTTATCCTGAGCCTGCGAAGAATTTCAGACCCACTTCCATTGTGGCTACTGCTTCTGTTCCTAGTTTCCTTCCAGGGTCTCCCCCCCCCAAGATGGCCCCAAGACAAAGGGGTAGGCTGGGGCAGTGCTTCCCCCGGGGGTGGGGGGGGGGGCCTGAGTGGAGACAATGTCCCTAGCTCTGATTCAGGGAGTCCCCAGATTTCTCCAGGGACAGCAACAGTCAGAATACCTCCTCTTAGGAGGGGTCCAGCTGGGCAGGGTGGTCCCCACATCTGGATTCCCTGCCCCAACCCAGCCCAGCAGCGGGCTCTAAGGACCCCTCCCTCCCTGCGGCTGCCACGGCCATTATGGGCCTTCTCAGCCTTGTCCGCTGCCTGCCACGCCCCCACACAAGCCCCCTTTCTAGCAGCAGAGTCCAGAGCTGGGAAGGAAGGTCTGGCCGACAAGCCAGGCTGTCAAAGTTAGGAAACTGGAAACAGAAATAAATCCTCAAAGCTGCTCCGTGGTAAAGGTAGCTGCCAGCAGGCCCCGGCAACCACCCAACCCCCTGGGTCCCCTGCCACCAAGCTGCCATTGGCACCCCATCAACACACACATGTAGCTCAGATTATACAAAAGGGGGGGATCGGCAGGCAGAGCCCAAAAGGCAATCACCCCGCCTGGCCCTGACTGGCCCTGCAGGCTGGCCTGGGGTTCTCTGGTGGCCCCCCCTCTCCCTGGCCCAGACCTGGCCATCCCCGGGCTTCCTCTCCCAGCCCCATCTCCATGACAACCGTATCCTTCGGATGCTCCAGCCGCCACGGAATTGATCTCAAAATGTAGCTTTGTTAGCAGACCCCGGCGGGCATGGAGGGCGGAGGGCGGCGCCCTCCAGCATGCGTTTCCCCCCAGCAACCCCACCTGGCCCCCAACCCCACTTTGGGAGAGACGGGGTCCCGGGAACGAGGGCCCTTGGGACCGGGTGGCCCCGCGGCCCCACTTACCGCTCCTGGTCCCAGTCGCTGGGTCCAGCCTCTCACGGCGGTGCCATGCGGAGGCCTCTGCCGGACTGACCGTCCCGCTCCGCCTCCGCCTGTCGGGACTCCCCGCGCCCGCTTCAGTCCCTTCAGGTGTCAGAGCCGAGGCTGTTGGAGAAGCTGAGCAGAGATGGGGGGACGGACGGCAGGAGGGAGGGAAGGGAAGGAAGGAGAGAAGGAGGGAGGGAGGAGCGGGAAGGGCGGGGAAGGGCGGGGGAACTGCAGGCGGGCGGGTAGCGGGAGCAAAGCCCGAGGCGACAGCGGCCACTCTGGCTAGCCCGCCAGCCACACCTCCGCCCCCAGGTCCCCACTGTGTGCCCTGACCCGGCCAGGGAGGGTGTGGCCAGCCCCTTCCCTGTGCAGCCCCGCGCCCCGGCCCTTTAAGAAAGTGGGGGAGGGGAGCGTTGCGAGGTTCCGCACCAGCCCCCCCTCGCCCAGCGGGGCCCCAGCTGTCCTCTAACCCTGGGTCAGACCCAGCCACCGCTCCCCCCACCCTGCACTGCAGGACCCTTAGCCTCAGACCCTCAGGCTTGGCTCAGCCCTCCTCCAACTGAAGGAGGAAACAGGTCCTTGTCCTGCTCCAAAGGTCTGTTCCTCCACTAACTCTTTGCCCTCCTCTCCCCACACAAGCCTGGAGACATCCTACCTGGGGTGGGGGAAGAGGTGGACCATCTCAGAGATCGGTAAACTGAGCCTGCCCTACCTACCTACCTACTGAGACAGAGGGACAGACAGACCTGAGCCATGGGGTGAGAAGGGGGGGTGAGGACAGAAGATCAGACAAAGCAGAGAGAACCTGAGGGAGGAAGAGGGGAAGGGTGGATCCAATCAAGAATGCAGACTCCCAGCACCAGGTCAGGGGGATAGGCTGCCTAGGCAGAGAGATACAGATGCTGTGGGCTGTGTAAACCATCTCCGCAGGACCTGCCCCACAGTTCCCCTCATGCTGATCACCACCTTAAAGACACCCCCCCACCCCGCCCAGGATCCTAGCTCTGAAGAACAAATGTGAGAGGAATGCACCTGGACTAGACACCCAGAAGGACTTCCTAGCCTTGAATCTCCTGCAAGGCAAGAAGTCACCTCTCACATAGGTAATAATGGGCCCCCACCTGTAGGGATCTACAGAGACCAGAAGCTGTGGGAACAGGGGAGGGTGAGCAGGTCCAGTTCCACTAAAGAGGGAGATCAGGGTAGAGTCAGCCCTACCACAGAAAGCCACTTTCTACAACTTTCCTTCCACTCCGGCCCCAGGAGCTGTTCACTGCACTGGGCTCCTTGCCATCTCTAGATCTTTGCAGATGTTCCACCCTCTGTCTGGTCAGGCCTTGATCCTGCTGTGCCTGTTGAACTCCTACCCAGGCCTCAAATTCCTGCTTAAATGCCCCTTTCCCAAAGAAGCTTTCTCTGACCTTCTTTTTACCCATACACACGCAGAATTACGGGCCCTCTTCTTAGGGAGCAGAGGGTGAGAGAGGGAGAGGATTTGCTGATCTATTAGGGGTGTCTAAGCTGTGCAGGATGGAGTAATTGGAGATGCAAGGTACAAGCTGTGATTAGTCTCCTCCCTCTTCAAGCAGGGCCGCAGCTGAAGCTGGGGTGTCACCAACCATGGTGACATGGTGACACCTTCATTATTAACTGTACATCCACCATGTGCCAGAGTCCACAGTACATGCCTTCCATGTGTTACATTTAACCCTCAGAACAATCCTATAAACCATTTTACAGATGAGAAAGCTGAAACCAAAAGTACTGGCAGCTTGCTTAAGGTTCCAGGTGGTCTGATCCTGTAGACGCAGCTCGGCAGTTGAGAAACCACTCGGCCCACAACTCTTTGCTGCCCATCAAACCCGAGGAGATTGCCACAGAGCCCAGAAACAAGGGGGCCACTCTATTTCAAGTGCCCAGGATCTTTTTGGAGGGCACAGAGGGAACATGGTTTCCATGCTGTCCTGCCCTCTAACCTTCTGCCCTCTGCTACCTGTAGGTAGGGATGGGGGGCAACCAACAGGAACCATGGGCAAAGAAGGAGTCACAGGGCTGTTTCCACATTCCCCATGCTCAGGACCCATGACCTCAAGTCACAGCTGGACAAAATTTCTGAGCCTCCACTTCCTCAACTATGCAGTAAGGATGGTAATATCCCTCTCTTGTGGGGCTGGGGTGGGATGAAAGGAGCTGTTATGCTCAGTGCCCGCCCACCCACCCAAGACCTGGGTTATTCCAGCTGTGGTTATTCCAGCTGTAATGAGGGACTTGCTCATGGAATAATTGTTTACTCTCTGTCCACCTAGATGGACTGTGAGCCCCCTGAAAGCAAGGTCTTTCTTGTTCACAAGGTATGCTCAGTACCTAATGTGATAGATACCTCTATGTGGAAGGAAAGAAAGGAGGCAGGGAGGGAGATAGAGCTGTCTCCCTGCTTCATTTGCCACAGAACCCCATCCCTCGCCTGGGTCTGCTCCCCATGATAGGCAGCTCTGGGAGCCTGTTGCACTGGGCACGAGCTGGCCAGGGCCAGAGGCCTGGGTTCTGATCTAACCTTGTGGCTTCCTAGCTGTGCAACCACAGGCAGCTAGATCTCCTCCCTGAATCTCACTTAACCATGTAATGTGCAACTAGCCCAAAGGGCTTGAAGGGCTGTCACGAGCCCACGGATGGCCTCTGTGTGATAGGAGCACTGGACACAAGAGAGAGATTTACTGTGTAGCTACTTTCCCTTATAGCTACTTTCGCCTCCTGGAAGAGTACAGTTTCAGCTAAAAGCACTACATTCCTCAGCCTCCCTCCAGCGCAAAAAAGAAGCAGCAGCTTCTCCCGCTTCCTCCAAGTGACACCCTTTCCTTCTCCCTGACCTTTCCCTGCCCACCTGAAGGTGATTCTCAGGAAGGCAGGTGCTAGAGGCTGAACAGAGGCAAGGGGCCCAGTTCCCAGCCCATGCAGCCCAGCACAGCCTGCCAGGGGGAGGCCTCTACCTGACCTCCTGCCTTCCCAGACCCAGGCAGGGCCTCCTCCTCTTCCTCACCCCGAACAGAGTGGTGCATCCAGGGAAGAAAAGAGGCCAGGACCCGAGACCCGGCACCAGGAGAAAGGCATATGGGTCCAGAGGGGGTTTGGCCCAGAGAGCTCCTGCAACACCCAGGGCTCCCATCTTCCAGCTGGTAGACTGAGGCCAGGGAATGAGAGGCTGGGTCGGGATTCTGCAGGCCAATCCTGGAGGACTCAGTGAGCACCTGCTGTGCACCCAGCTACGCTCCAACCCTGCCCGTGCCCCTTTGCCCCCAAGATAAAGCCTCCAGCCCACCTGTCCAGTGTTCTCTCTTGACACCTCACACTTCAAATGTGATGCTCTAGGACCCCACCCACCTTAGACACCACAACCATTTCTAATAACCTCACTTTGCTTATGCTGGTCCCCTGCCTAAGATGCCTTCTCTTAATTCACTCTCTCTTGCTAATTCCTCCCAACTCTCCAGCCCCTTCGAGCTATTGGGCCATTCGTTTTCCCCCATTACAGCAAAGCTCTTTGAAGAAGTTGTCCATGCTCTCCAATTTCTTTCCCATTCTCTCTTGAACTCACTTCCATCTGACTCTCATCCTCTCACCCACACTTATTCCACTGACGCTGTTCCTCAAGGTCACCAACACAGCTAATGAGTACAGATGTACAGGTTGGACACTGTGCCAAGGCACCTGGGGTCCATAAGGGGCGGAGAAGGAGCAGAAATCCAGCTGTGCCCGGTACAAGGCTACATCATGCTGGGAAGAGACACCTTTTCTTTTACACTGAGGTATCTCCCTTTTGTGTGCCTGCACACTGGGTCCACCTAGAAGAGCTGCCTCTCTCTCCTGTTTGTACAAAGGGACTAGATATACTGACCGGGGCCTGGTCCCTAGTGACCACTGTGATGTCAAATCCAAAAGTCAATTCTCATACCTCATCTTAACTTATTGGCAGAATCTGCCACACTAGATCACCCTCCCTCCTTGAAACAGTTCCTCCTGCTGGCTTCCAGGATGCCTGTTGCCCTCCAGTATCCCTGCCTGTACCTTGTAACCTTTTCAGCTGATTCCCTATGAGATCTACTTTCAAAACACATCTCCAGTTGTCCACTGCCCATCAGCTGGCAGCAGCCACCATCGCCTCTCACCAGGATTGTTATTGTCGTCTTCTCAGTGGTCCCCCTGCTTGCACCCCATCCCACTACTGATATTCCCAACATGTCACTAAGAGTTAAAGCAAAGCCTTACAATGACTACAGGTTCCTACATGATCTGGGCCCCACTACCTGTCTGACCTCACTCCTTTCTAGCCACAGGGGCCTCCTCACTGATCCTCTAAAACATCAGGCTCATTCCCACCTCAGGGCCTTTGCACTTGCTATGCCCTCTACCTGAAACTCCTCCCCCAGGCAGCTGCATGGCTTACTCCTCACCTCCTTCAGCTCTCTGCCTAAAATACCACCAGTCTCCCCTTGGCCTGCTTGTTTTTCCTCCAGAACATAGATTTATATCCTACATACCTACTTGCTTATTCTGGTTATTATCTGTCTTTCTTACCACTACTATCATCACTAGACTGTAAGCTCCAGGAGAGCTGGAAATCTGTTCACCTCTGTACACCCAGGGACTAGAACATTGCCTGGCACATAGCATGTACTCGGGAAAACGCTCAGATAATGAGCACACCAGCAGATAAAGAAAGAAAATAACTACAGATACTAATATGTACTCTGAAAAAAAGAAAATGGGGATGTGACGACCCCTAGCTAGAAGAGTGGGAGCACCTTCAGCCAAGTGGCCAGAGGAGGCCTTGCTAAGGATGGGTCCCCAGACTGGGCACATGCCCTCTGGGCTCACACAGCACCACCATCTCCCCCATCACAGCACACCTCACTGTGCCATTACTGTCCAGACTGGATAGTCCATAAGGCTAAGGACCCTTCCCACTCTTCTCTGGGTTCCCACTTCTTCCAGAGCCCAGAGCTAGCATACAGTAGGCACTCAAAGGGTGATAAAGCCAAAGAACGGATGGATGAGAGGTCATGGTCAGATCCATGCCTGAGGACACGTGTGACGGAACCCACGTTAGGGAAGCTGTTGCGGTGAGGGGAAAACGGGAAGCCACAGAGGCCTCGGGTGGAATCCTCGGAACCTCGGGATCTTCTCTGTATAATCCCCCACATTACCTAAGACTTCTATGTTAGCTGAGAGGGAGTGTGGGGAGGAAAAGCCATTCTCACTGGCCATCCCGTGGCCAGGACGATGAAGATTCACCCATATGTTCAACAAACCTTTACTGGGCAACTCCTGCCTGTCCTGTGCCAGGCTGCTGGAGGAGAGGGGCGGGCCCAGACAAAGTCCCTCCTTCCGCAGCTCACAGCCTATCAGATGATTTCCCAGAGGAAACACCCCTGTAGGTTGAGCTTCCAAGAGCAAGCGACTTGTCTGCTTCACCCTAATCATCACGAAATGAGATCAATTTTTAAATACGAGTTTTAGGAGTCTCCTACCTACTACCTCCCCAGACTTTGAACTCCAAAGGACAGGAACTGGGTCTTGCTACTGCTGGATCCCCTAGCATCAAGCACGGGCCTGGAGTGTTGTTGGAGCTCAATACATACTTGCTGAATGCACGGATGAATGAAGGAATGAGTGGGAGGATATAAGCGGGACCTGCGGACAGCAGAGATTTGGGCTTGCAGCCAAGTGAAGGACACGTGGGGAAAAGGCCACAACAGCTGAGCAGGCCTGAGATGCTGGAAGGTCTTCAGGAGAAGAGCAACGCCAGGGGCAGGAGGGAAAGGACAGGGGAGACTGCTCAACCTCCAAGAGTTGCCTGTCCTACCCCCACCACCCAGCAAACAGGGCCCTGCCAGCACTAGTCCAGGGCTAGTGGACAAAATCCCATAAGGAGTGCCAGGGACTTGGAGTACCTAGAGCCAGCCGGCTGTGGGCCCAGGGCACAGGCAAAGCCTGGCCCAGAACTTTGTCTGAAGGCCTTTGTGGGCCTCTGGGAGCCTGTCCAGGAGGATGCCGGGAACTGGCTAGGGTGCTATGGGGTGAGCACTGTCTTGCTTCCGGAGGTCCAGCTGACCCTCCAAGCCTAGGTTATGGGGATTAGCAAGAGGATCTCTGTCTGACGCCCAAATCCTTATCCTTGGAGAGAAAACACCACCTTAACCCAGGAAGTCCTGGCTCCTAGGATTAGAGTAGCCAATGGATCTCATCCTGGTAACTGAGACCCAGGGAAGAGGCAGCTCCGCTAGAGGATGCAGAAAGTTCGGGTTGAAGTTGACCCTCCCCTCACCCAGCTTTCGTCACCAACCTCCCCTTCCCCATTCTCAGGAAGCCTAGCGGCAGAGAAGAGGGAACACGCGGACTCCTGGCCTGGGAGGCGCCTCCAGCCCCAAATTCCCGGGAGGGCGTGCTCGGGACTCCTGCGAAGCCCAGGAGGCTCTCTGCTTCCCTCTGCTGGCCTCATCCAGAATTACCAGAGCGTCCGGCATCACCAGGCCAAGCCGGGTACCTGGGTGCTCCGTGGCGGGCAGCCCCCCTCTCAATCTTTCATCAAGAGAAGAGACTAGAGATCATATGGGTCATCCCCTTGCCTCAGCACCAGGCCCAGCCGTGCCCCGAGGTCCAGCCGCAGGCCCTCTCTAACCGGCCTCCGTGCTCGGATGTTCGCTCCTTCTGGCAGTCCCTTACCAGGTCCAACCTGAGTATTTTCTCAACTTGACCCAGGCTGTCTCCGAAGGCCACGCTCTTCCAAAATACGGACGGAAAACTGAGGCTCCACCGACTATGCCATAGTGACCCAGGCCCCGTCTTCTTTGGAACTGAGGGGAATGCAGATACCTCCCCCCACCGCAGCCGGTAAGGCTGGAGTCTAACCCGCCAAGATCCGAAAGGCCGCCCTGCCCAACCCCTTCCGGAGCCCTTATTTAAGCAGTCCAGCCAAGAATGAGCTCTTTTGGGGTCAGGGCGTCACCTGCTGGTGGCTATGAGAACTGCACCTGCCCCGCTAGGCACAACCACTGGCCAGAAAAGACCTCCGATAATAATCCAAGCAGCTGATTTTTATTAAGAGTGTTCCGTGAGCCAGGTTCATACTGAGTTCTTGGCATTATCTCACTTCACACATTATCTCATTTCATCCACACAGAAACCAGAGGAGGTAGACAGCATTCACTCCATCTCACCTATGAGGACCTTGCAGCTGGGAAAGTTAAGTTTCCTACCCCAGAACACACCTCTAGCAAGTGGCAGAACCCAAGGAGACCTCGTTTACGTGCACTGGGGCAGGATGGAAATGACAGACCAGGAGTTAGCTCTTTGGGGAAGAGCTCCGCCGTCCTACTTCCCACCCAAACTTGGGCACAATCCATCTCAGCCTAGCTTGCTCCTGGCAGAGCTGGATCCGTCTGGCCTGCACCAGTAGGGTCCATGCCCCTCTCTCCTGACAGAGTGAGAGCTTGTGTAGTGCAGAGCCAACGCAAATCTGCTCCCTTTTCCCCTCCATGCAGCACTAATAATTGACTGCTCGCCTCCCCCCCCCAACTTGAAACTGCCTCTGGGGCCACCCATTCCACACACGTTGCAGACCCTACACTCAGCCTCTTCCTCACTTCCCAGTTCATGAGCTGCAGCAGGTACGGTGTAAGTGGTAGCAAGGGACAGAAACCAGCTTCCAAAAAAAGAGGCTTAAGTGAATGAAAAATCCCAGGACCAGAGCCAGCTGCAGGTAGTACTGTCTCTAGGCTCCCAAATGTCTTTCTCCAAACCTGTAGCCCAGTATTCCTCTATGTTGGCTCCATTTCCAGGCAGGCTCTTCCCACAAAGTAACAAAATGGGTAAGACACCTTTGAGCTTATATCTACCTTTGAGGGAAGAAGCCTTCTCTATCCCAAGGATATAAGCCAAAGTCTCAAAATTCAATCTTATTGACCCAGCCAGTGATATAGACCCAGGCCTGAGTCAATCACTGTGGCCTGCAGGGTCCCTGCTCCCCTGGGAGAGGAGTGGGGTCAACCCAGGAGATCCATATGCCCTGGTCGGGAGAGCAGAAATGTCCCAAAGGCAAACAAGGGGGGAGTTACCAGGAGCAGGCAGTCGGATGCTGCACAGCAAACTGCACTCATGTCCGTGACCCACAGCCACACCAGAAGCCCACCCTTTCTTGGTTCCAATGTCTTTTTAGATTGCGGACCCCTTCCCAAATTATCACACTTTCTTTCTTCATTCCTTCTTTCAACAAATTTTTATTGAGCCCCTGCATGTACCAACCACTATACTAGGTGAATCAGAGAGGGAAATCCGCGGCCTCCAGGAACACGTCTAGCGGTGGTGAGACTAGAAAAGAAACAATAAATACAATAAATTAAAAAAAAAATTGCAATAGAGACAGTGGCAAGTACTACAGGAGGAAATATGCCAGCATAGAGAGGATAAGAAGGGTGGGCAGGGTGACAGGTATCTCAGCGTCAAACAGAACACTACCAGAAGACTCTGAAAAAGTGAATTTAAGGAAAGATAAGAAAGGAGTAAAAGAATCTGTCATGTAGATATGGGGGGGGAGGGAGGTTTCCAAGGACCAGGAATAGCCAGCACAAATGCTCTGAGATGGGAGTGTGCTTGGCTTGTTCTTGGAACAGCAAGGAGCAAAGGGAACAAAGGAACAAAGGGGGTGAGGCACAGAGATGGCAGGGACCCAGTGATGTAGAGCTGTGCCACCTGTGTGAGGGTTACAGCTTTGACTCTTAGTGACATGAGGAACCACCCAAAATCTGGAGCAAAAAAATTGACCCAATCTGAGTTGTATTTTTCTTTTAAAATATTTATTTATTTATTTATTTATTTATTTATTTATTTTAACACACAGAGAGATCACAAGTAGGCAGAGAAGCAGGTGGAGAGAGAGGCGGAAGCAGGCTCCCTGCTGAGCAGAGAGCCTGATGTGGGGCTCAATCCCAGGACCCTGAAACCATGACCTGAGCCAAAGGCAGAGGCTTAACTCCCTGAGCCACCTAGGCACCCCCTGACTTATATTTTTAAGGGATCCCTTTAGTTGCTGTGTTGGGGATAGACTGGAGGGGTCAGGGCTGAGCCTAAAGACCAGTTAGGAGGTTACTGCCAAACTCCAGGACTGGGGAGGTAGTCGTGGAGCTGGGGAGAATTAAGCAGATTCTAGATGTATTTCAAAAGTAAATCCAATAAGATGAGTTGAGGGATTGGGTGTGGAGTATAAGAAAAAGAGAAGTCAAGAGTGAAGGAAAATCTGAGGGCCTGAACAATGAGGACAGAATTGCCAGGAACTATGGTGCAGAAGTGGGGAAGACCATATCTGAGGGAGGAAAGCAAGTGCTCTGCTTTGGACATGTGGAGTTTGAGCTTTCGGTCACCCAAGCGGGGATGTCAAGTAGGTGGATAGAGCCGTGAGAAAGGGCTGGCCTAGGTGTACATTCAGGAGGAGTAATGAGGCCACCCAGAGGTGGGGGTGCGTTTGTCAGAGGGCCAAGGATGGAGCCCTGAGAGCCTCCCACATTCAGAGGTCGGGAAGGAGAAAGGGGAGAAACAAGAACGGAGACTGAGAAGGAGCATCTGGGGGGAGATAGAAAGCAGGAGAATGTGGCGTCCTATAAACCAAAGGAAGATAGACCAAGTCAAATGGTCCTGATGGATCGAGTGAGGTGACCATGGAAAGATGGCCACTGGATTTAGCAACATGGAAGTCACAGGGGTCTCTACAAGAGCCATCTGCATGGGAAGGGTTGGGGTAACCTGATTAGAAAGAGACCATGAAATAACAATTAACAAGCTTCACAGTGGCGTTATTCACAGCAGCCAAAAGGTGGAAATAACTTCAGTGTCCATTGACAGATGAATAGATAAACAAAGTGTGGTGTCTAATGCAATGGAATATTATCCAGCCTTAAAAAGGAAGGAAATTCTGGCGCACCTGGGTGGCTCAATGGGTTAAACCTCTGCCTTCGGCTCAGACCATGACCCCAAGGTCCTGAGATCGAGCCCCGAATCAGGCTTTCTGCTCAGCAGGGAGCCTGCTTCTCCCACTACTCTTTCTCTGCCTGCCTCTCTGCCTTCTTGTGGTCTCTGTCTGCCAAATAAATAAATTAATTAAAAGGGAAGGAAATTCTGGGGCACCTGGGTGTCTGTCAAATAAATTTTTTAAAAAGGGGGGAAGGAAATTCTGGGGCACTTAATCGACTTTGGCTCAGGTCATGATCCCAGGGTCCTGGGATGGAGCCTGGGGTTGGGCTTCCTGCTCAGCAGGGAGCCTCCTTCTCCCTCTCCCTCTGCAACTCCTCCTGCTTGTGCCCTCTCTCTCTGTCAAATGAATAAATAAAATCTTTTTTTAAAAAACAGGGAAATTCTGACATATGCTAAGACAGAGATGAACCTTGAAAACATGATGTGAAATGAAAGAAACCAGACACCAAAGGACAAACATTGTATGTTTCTGCCTACAAGAAATATCCAGAATAGGTAAATTCATAGAAACAGAAAGTAAAATAGAGGTTACCAGGAACTGGGGGAGAGGGAATGGAGAGTTACTATCTACTGGGTGCAGAGTTTTTGTTGGGATGATGAAAACATTCTAGAAATAGTGACTGCGCATTTTTAACACACCTAATGCCACTGAATCACACACTTAAAAATGGTTAAGATATTAACTTTTATGTTATGTATGTTTTACCACAATAAAAAATAAGGTGGCCTTCAAAAAAGTAATCATAAAGAATTCGTTAAGCATCTGCTGTGTGCTATAGACACTGAGCCAAGACCTGGGGGCTGTAAGCACATTGGGTGCCCACATGGGCTCCAACAAGAGATATCCCAGCTCCTCCTTTGTTCTTTTTATTCTTTGGGCCCCTGGGCAAGTATCTGGAGGACTGACTTGAAATGCTGGTTGTGTGGGGATTCCAGAGGCTGTTTGATGAATGCTGTCCTGAGACCATGGTGGAAAGCCACAGCTGGATCCAAGTTCCATGGCTTTGCACCTGGTGGAGTCCTCACCATCAAAGATTATGGGCCAATCAAATAGGACAAAGACAAAAGGAGATCTTTAGAAGCATGCCACCAAGCTCTGCCCTTGGGCCTGGACTTGTCTGGTCCGTAGGTTTTTTGTTTTTGTTTTTGTTTCTGTTGTTGTTGTTGTTGTTGTTGTTGTTTTACCAATAACTTGAATGAAGACCTAGAGGCATGCTCAACGTGTTTGCAGAAACTGGAAGATGGATGGAGATGACATCAGAAGGCAGAAAGAGGCAGAAGAGTAAGTAGTTAAGATTATAATGTCTGGATCCAGACTACCCGGGTTCTAATCCCAGCTCATTTATGACTCAGTCAACTTGGGAAAGTCACTTAACTTCTCTGTTTCCATTTCCTCACCTCTCAAATGGGGCTAACAGCAGCTCCCCGGTAGGATTGTTCTGAAGTCTGAGTGGGGCAGCTCCGTGTCTGGCATGGGGTAAGTGTATGGGGGTGTGCTACTCTCTCCCTTATCAGGCCTGGCTGGAGGTTAAGTCAAAACAAGATGGAATTTAATGAGAACAAACGGAAAAGCTGACATTCAGATTCCAACAAAGCAATTGTACAGATTCAGGGTCAAGAAGACTTGGCTGGGCATCCATCCATTCATCTGTCCCTGAGAAACAGCCCAAGGTGTCCAGTGATTTCCAGGGCAATTGCAGCCAACCCTGTTATTATGACCTTCAGTGGTATTCACTGAGATACAGCATCCAACCTCATCAACCTCATCGGGTTACAAGCTTCAAACTCAGTGGTGACCACCCTTTGTCGGGGGGCGGGGGGCGGTATGCAAGCATTTGGTAGAAAAGTTGTACAGTTTCTTATAAAACTAAACACACAACTACCCTGTGACCTAGCAATTCCACTTCTATTTCAAGAGAAATGAAAACATATGTTCACACAAGGACTTGTACTGGAATGTTCATAGCAGCTTTATTTATAATGGCCCCAAACTGAAACCAGCCCGGGTGTCCATCGAGAGGCAAGAGGATTAACAAACTGTTACACATCCATACAATAGAATTCTACTCGACAATAAAAAGGAGCAAACTACTGGGGTGCCTCAGTTAACCGGCTGCCTTTGGCTCAGACCATGATCGAGCCCCGCATATGGCTCCTTGTTCAGCTGGGGGGTCTACTTCTCCCTCTCCCTCTCTCTCTGTTCCCCACTCCCTGCCAGCTCATGCAATCTCTCTCTCTCTCTTTCAAACAAATAAAATCTTTAAGAAAAGAAAGATCTGGGCAAAGAAGTAGCTATGAGGATATTCACTACAAAATCATTATAATGGCAAAAGTTATAAACAACTTCTGTGTCCTAAAATAGGCACTGGTTGAAGAAATCATGGTGTCCTTATGCCCCGGACACAGCAATTAAAAATGGTACATCACAAATATCTGCTGAAATGGGAACACATTCTCACTCCATACGTAGTTGAGAAGGAAAAGCAGATCTCTAGGGTTACCCTGCCCCTCACGAGAGGCTTCATCCCAATCCCTGGAGTTCTCAGGGGCTTTAGTCTCTCCTTATCACAGCTGGATCTTGCTGTCCTCTTTCCAGAGGGAAACGGAGGTTTCCCATCTGCCCCTCACCTCCCCACACACAGTCCCATTTCCCCCTTGTGGTTCCCTGGGGGTACACCCCCTTATTTCTTCACACCTCCGATGCCACCCGTCAAGGCAAGAGTAAGGGGGAGCTCATGGTATAGCTGGATCTTGCGGGGGCCTTCTCTGGGGGACCAGGATGGCAGACTTGACTCCTCCATTCTGAAAGGGGCAGTGGCCAACAAGAACCTGGGTTTGCCTTGCTCCCATGACACCAGCCCCAAGCATCTGAGAGAAGGAAGGTGATTGAAGAGGAAAGCAAATGGCTGTTGGGAGCTTGTGGGAGGGCAGTGCTCCAGGAAACTTTCCCCACTCCTCTAGCATGGCTTTCAGAAACTCAGAACTTCTTTACTATCAGAATTATGTCATTCTTGGAACGCCTGGGTGGCTCAGTCAGTTAAACTGCCGCCTACAGCTCAGGCCATAATCCCAGGGTCCTGGGATCAAGTCCTATATTGGGCTCCTTGCTCCACAGGGAACCTGCTTCTCTCTCTGCTTCTGCCTGCCACTCTGCCTGCTTGTGCATGCTCGCTCTCGCTCTCTCTGACAAATAAATAAATAAAATCTTTAAAAAAAAAAAAAAAGGCATTATGTCATTCTCTTTGTCTCTTCCCTTACTCTTCCAGAGAAAACCTGCCTTCATAACCAAATGACCCTGGAAGGTGTTAAGTTAAACAGAAACTACCTTCCTCCCCTAGGGGGCCTCCCCTCCCACCAGCTTTTGCCTCCCACTTTATTAGCACACACTGGCGGCAGTCTGGAAGGACCATCTCCGAGGAGCTAAAAGGAGCAGGCTTTGGGCGGTGGGACTGTGAGCAATTTTTCCTTGGGTGTATTTTCTAATTCCCCTATAACAAACATATGTTCTCTTCTGTATTGAGGGAAAAAACAGTCACTACAGAATACCCACCCAGAGTATACCCAGGGGAGAGCTGCTCAGGGGATGCAGGTCTGGAAAAGGTGTTTATAGGTGGCTGGGCCCATTTAAACTAGAGTGAAGGCTAGTGGGGGCTGGGAGTATAGAGACCTCCCTGAGGCCCCCTGGAGCTTACAGGCAGCAGATGCACATGCTCTGTGCTCCACAGGGGGCGCTAGTTCCAACACCTGGGCAGCACAAGAAGGCCAGTTCTCATTGAAAGGAGCTGCCCTACAATGGAACAGGCTGCCTTTTAAAGCAGTGAGTTCCCTGTCATCTGAGGCATGCAAGCAAGATGGGAAGCTGTCTGCTAGAAGGCCTAGAGAGGGGATTTCTAGGCTGACCAAGAGAATGGCTGAACGTCTCTGAGGTCCCTTAAACCAATTCAGACAAGCTTGTCAGTCACCCTGACAAAGGGTCAAGGGAACTCTGAGGTCATTTCTCATATTGGTGGCAAAGGAGGTGGTCAGGGAGGATTTCCTGGAGGAGAAAGCCAGGTCACTGTCTTTCTGGGCTCCTCAATCTCCAGCCTGTGGCTATATACTGACTCCCTTGTCTGGAGTCCTTTAGTTCTTTCTGGTTAAAAATGAATAGGGCCTCAGTTTCCAACTTGTTGCAAGATCCTTGATGACTCCCTGCCCCTCTCTAGGCCTCAGTCTGCCCTTCTATTCAATGGTCTCAGTTGAAACCACCCATTTTTTTTTTTTCTCCAGGGATGGTCAAACTGCTAGTCACACACTTATATCAAAAAAGGGGCTTGGGGGTTGTGTATTTTTTAGAGAGAGAGAAATTGAGAGACAGCGTGTGCATGCGAGTGGGGTGGGTATCAGAGGGAGAGGGAGAAAGAGAGCCCCAACCAGAGCCAGAGCCCAGGGTGGGACTCGATCCCACAACCCAGAGATCATGACCTGAGCGGAGATCAAGAGCTAGGCACTTAACTGATAGAGCTACCCAGACGCCCCTGGCTGATGTTTTTTTGCGTGGACGCTGGTTGTATACAGCTATATGTATACAGTCTGTATGTATGGACTGTATACAGTCCTTGGAACTTCTTGGGTCTAATGCTCAGAGGAAATTCAGCAGACGTGGCAAGGGCCCCAGACGCAGGCCAGGGGTGCAGCTGGGTTTTCTAGAACTTCCTCCCCAGCTCAAAGCATAGGGGGAAGGTCAGGAAGAGATCCGCTATTACTATGCCATTGTTACCTTGTCATGGGGGCATACACCTGAGCTCGCCTTAGAGCCCCTGAACCCCTCCTCCCCAGGGGCCTCAGGGTGGGGTCTCAAGCCCCAGCCCACATCCCCAGCCTGTAAGGCCCTGCCCAAAGTGGGAGGGTGCTCCGATGAGCCAGGGAGTGTTGAGGGCCAGGTGAAGCCAGGAGACAGGTGAACAAACCGACACCACACATGCGGATGAACTCATTAACGGTAGGGGCAGTGGTTAGAGCAGAGAGTCAGGCAGGCTGGGTCTGAATCCCTGTGCTGAGACACCCTGGGTAAGTTATTGCACTTCTCTGGGCCCGTGAGGATAAAACGCAACGCCTCTGGGATGGCGATGAACTCCTGGCTTCATTTTATTATCTCACACCCGGCCACCTGGAAACAAACCGCAACGCCCCGCCTCTCTGCCCACCCTACCCTTCCTCGCACAGCCCTTGGCCCACCCGCCTCCTCTCCTCGGCTCGGAGTCCTCGGCTGCCCCCGTGCGGCCATTCTCGGTACTGCAGCAGCCTGACTGGCCGGCCCAGGCCTTGGCCGGTGCGCCCCTTGCTCCGGCAGACAAGCCCTCGCCTTCAAAATGTCAAAGACTGGTAGCCATTCTCGGAAACGATCCTCAACCCCTAGGTATGGCTCCGCATCCTTCCTGCTGGCTCCCGGCCGATGGTAGGAGCCTGGGAAGACACATAGCGCCCTGCTGGCCGCGACGGCCAGTGGAGGCAGGAAGGAAGTGGACACAGCACATTCTTGAGACAGATCACATAATGATCTGAAGCTTCGGGGGTTTTACACACACACACATGCACACACATACACACACCCACGTAGGTCAGGCCTCCATGTGCATATGTGAGCACAGAGCCACAAGCCCCATACACCAGAGCCCACACACTGTGCACGTGCATTGTCCCCATACACACACAGCAACATCACAGGCCAATCAGCCCCTGTCTTTCCGTCCATCCATCCCTCTCTCCCGCGTCTCCCCACCTCCCATGACTTAAGGAAACTGGCCATACTCAAAATTGCAAATATAAACTTCTCTCTATGGCCTAAAGCCCTCCCCACCCCTCAGACAACATTTCCCACCACTATCCCCCTGCCCATTATTTACTCACTATTCCTCCAGCAAAAATATGTGGCACTCACTCACACTTCAGGTCCCCTGCCCAAACTGTTACCTCTCCCTGGAATGTTCTTCCTCCAGATCCTCCACTGGCTGTCTCCTTCCCTTCTTTCTTAAGATTCTATTTATTTATTTGACAGACAGAGATCACAAGCAGGCAGAGAAGCAGGTAGAGAGAGAGGAGGAAGCAGGCTCCCCGCTGAGCAGAGATTCCGATGCGGGGCTCCATCCCAGGACCCTGAGATCCTGACCTGAGTCAAAGGCAGAGGCTTTAACCCACTGAGCCACCCAAGCGCCCCTCTCCTTCCCTTCTTAATTTAAACACCGCCTTCTTCCAGACCACCAGAGTTAAGAGGTTCCCTACCCTTCATCCTCTCAAAACCTGTTTATTTCAACATGGGTATCCTAATCACTACAGAAATGCAAATCAAACCACAGATACCACCTCACACCCATTAGGGTGGGACTACTATTTTAAAAAAAGAAAGAAAGAACAAAACAAGGGTTGGCAAAGATGTGGGAAAAAATGGAACCCTCGTGCCCCATTGGTAGGAAGGTAAGGGTGCACAGCTCTTGTGGAAAACAGTATGGTGGTTCCTCAAAAAGGTAAAAATGAAATGACCAAACAATCCAGCGGTTCCACTTCTGGGTATAGACACAAAAGAATTGAAAGGAAGGTCTTGAAGAGACTTTGCACAGCCGCATTCGTAGCAGCAGTATTCACCATAGCGGAAAGGGGGAAGCAACCCAAGTATCCATTGATGGAGGAATGGATAAACGAAATAGGGCATATACAGAAAATGGATATACTATTCAGTCTTGAAAAGGAAGGGAATTCTGATATGGGCTACATGTTGACAGGAGGACATGATGCTGAGTGAAATAAGCCAGTCACAAATAGTTTGAACAGTCAGACTCATAAAGACCAAATGTAGAATGGTGACTGTCAGGGCTGGGGAAGTGGAAGGAATGAAGAGTTATTGTTTCAGGGCGACAGAGTTTCAGTTTTGCAAAATGAGAAGTTCTGGGGATGGATGGTGGTGATGGCTGCCTGTCTACGTGAATGTGCTTAATGCAGCTGAAGTGTATACCAAAAACCCATTAATATAAAAAAAAAAAGTAATGATTAAGACAGTAATTTTTTTTTTTTTTAGATTTTATTTATTTACTTGAGAGAGAGAGCAGGGGGAGCAGCAGAGGGAGAGGAAGAGGTGGGCTCCCCACTGAGCAGGAAGCATGATGCAGGGCGGGCTCGATCTCAGGACCCTGGGATCATAACCTGAGCCTAAGGCAGAACCAACTGAGCCACCCAGGTGACCCAAGATGGTAATTTTTATGTTATGTTGTTTTTTGCCACAATCAAAAATAACAAAAGAATAGGTAGCAAACAAGGGTTTGCTTGTTCAACCACACCTCACTCGTTAAACTGGGAACTCCATCAAAGCAGGGCTCTGTCTGTGGGGTACACCTACTACATACTGCCGCTCACTGACAACACAGGGAACCAGACTGACAAGGTGAAGGCCTAAGGCTCACAGCCTTCAGGGAGAGGAGAAAGACACCACACAAACAAGTAAACAAAATCACCACCTCTCAAGGACTGTGAGGAAAAATACAAGAGTGAAATGTCAGAGTGGCTTCACTGGAGACAAGTCAGCTGGCCTGGGGGGCACACCATCCTGGAGGAAGTGACCTTTATGCAAATACCCAAGAAACAATCAAGTCAGTCATCAAGTATCTGGGATACCCCAGTTACAGACAAAATGAAAAGCAAGTGCAAAGGCCCTGAGGTAAGCATGAGCCTGGTGTGCTAGAGCAACAGCAGTGAGAAGAGGGGGGAAGCAGAGTAGAGAGAAAAGAAGGAAGATCTGAGAGAGGAAGAGGCAATGGAGGACATTCCTGGGGGCAGAGGAGGGAACACCACCAATTCACCAACCTCCTCCTCCTCAACCAGTGAGCTTCTGTGAATGGCAACCTCAAAGTGCACAAAATGCTTTTTGCAGGGGTGCCTGGGTGGCTCAGCCGGTTAAGTGTCTGCCTTCAGCAAGACACCAGGGGCCTGAGATCAAGCCCCACATTGGGCTCCCTGCTCTGCGAGGAACCTGCTTCTCCTCCCCAACTTGTTCTGTCTCTCAAATAAATAAAATCTTTTTTAAAAAATGCTTTCTGCAGATCAGCTCAGAGAATGTTCACACCAGAAGAGTCTTAACTGCCCTGTGCTGCCCGCTCCTCCCCTGACTTCCTCAAGGACTGAGTCAGGGAGTCTCTTTCTTCCCGCCTAGCCCCCCCTCCCCTTTCCGCCTCAGGTGTGAGGGCAAGCAACAGGCAGCAAGCTGCTGGTGGATCCCTGCCTAGGGGGTTTTGTTCCTCGATTCTCAAAAGCAAGTCATGTAGAGGGGCACCTGGGTTGCTCAGTCTTTTAAGCGTCTGCATTGAGCTTAGGTCATGATCCCAGGGTCCTGAGATCATGGTTTGCTGCTCAGTAGGGAGCCTGCTTCTCCCTCTGCCCCTTCCCCACTTGTTTTCTCCGTCTCTCTGTTTCTCTCTCTCTCTCTCAAATAAATAAATAAAAATCTTAGGAGGGGGAAAAAAAGGGGCAAGACAAGTAGATAGAACCCACCTCCTCTCCCTGAACCAGCTGGGGACAGAAACCCATCTCCAGCTTCTTCACAGCCTGTTTCTGAGGCCCATCTGTAGGCCTTGACCTTGGAGACCCTCATCTTAAGGAGAAGGACCCAGGAACCCATGGGGCTTGCCAGGTTGGAGGGCAGCTTCGTAGTCAGTGAAGATGCCCTCCAAGGCCAGAGATGGCATCACCTTCAGGCTTGAGGGGGCTGGCTTCCCCCAAATGCCTCCACTGTCCCAAACCCTGAACCGTGACACACCAGAAGAGAGCAGGACCCCAGGGAGGGCTTAGGTCTTCACCAGCTGGGAGACATTTGTACAAAAGGAAGCACATCCATTCCAACCAGCAGTCCTGGGCTCTGGGAATAGAGAGCCTGACCCACCACACTGGCTGCACCAGAGAAGGAATTCCCCGGGGTGTGCGGCTCCAGGTCCCACCTCCACAGGGCCACACCCCAAGGTGGACATGAGGTGTCTTCCACCCAGGACGGATCCATTGCAGGACCCAGCACAAAATGCAAATACAGAGCCCCTTGTCCAAAGAGCAAGGGAATGCACTCAAGGCACTCAAATATAAAACTAAATATGGGAGCACCTGGGTGGCTCAGTTGGTTAAGTATCCGCCTTTGGCTCAGGTAATGATCCCAGGGTTCTGGGATCAAGTCCCATATCAGGCTCCTTACTTGAGTCGAGAGCCTGCTTCTCCCTCTTTCTCTGCCCCTCCTGCTGCTCATATTCTCGCTTGCTCTCTCTCAAATAAATGAAATCTTTTTTAAAAAACAAAATATATAAAAAGATTTTTCCTTGCCTCTGTGGTCTCTCAACTTGCCATGACATTTTTTTAATTTTTTATATAATTAAAAATTTACACAACAAGCATGAGTATTACTGTTCGTCTTTATATTTTGCAATGTCAGTTTTAAAATACAAATATTGGGATGCCTGAGTGGCTCAGCGGGTTAAGCCTCTGCCTTCAGCTCAGGTCATGATCTCAGGATCCTGGGATCCTGCTCACCAGGAGCCTGCTTCCCTCCCTCTTCCTGGCTACCTCTCTGCCTAATTGTGATCTCTCTTTCTGTCAAATAAATAAATGAAGTCTTTTAAAAAATAAAAGTAAAAAAATAAACTGCAACTATAAGGGCATTTCACTTGTATCCAGAATCATCAAAATGATGAAATTTGTGTTTTGAAGTTCATGCATGCACGTGTATTTCATTCTTACCTGAGCAGTGGGAACACGGGACAAACTAACTACATTATTTTTATTTCACTCGATTCGTGCACATTCTACCAACACTCTCCAACTTTGGCTGACTGTTAAGTAAGATGGACTGAAAGGAAAAGGAACTGTGGGTTGCTTGATCTTTCCCTGTGCTCTGGCTTCGTGGTTAGAGTAAGGTGTTGGCTCTTCAGGTAAGGGAGGAGCTTTGGCAAAGAAGCAGGTAGGAAAACCCGAGGGGTTACTGGGGGCTCTGTTACTCCAACAGGCCTGCTCCCCATAAAAGAGCCATGAGAGATGAGGGCACGGAGGTGGCAGGTTACACGGAGGCCCTGAGTGCCCTCCATTGGGCCTTATTCCAACTCTCACCATGCCATACCTGCCTAAAACCTTCTGTGGCTCCCCAGTGCCTTCAGAATGAAATCCCCAGCCCTATTCCCGAGCACCCAAGGCCCTGCCTCCCTCCCACCCCTGCTCATTGCCACACCTTCTGCAGCAGCCCAGCTCTCCCTGAACCACGGGCTCGAGACCAGCTCTTCATTCTATCTAGAGCCCTCTTCTCCACCATACCCCTTCTTCTAGCTAATGTGTACTCATCCTTTGGGTCCAGACATGAATATCATCTCCTCTAAGAAGGCTTCTCTCACCTCCCAGTCTAGGACAACCACCTCTCCTGGCCTGTCACAGGCTCTGTGCTCCCCTCATCACTGCCTGGCCTGCACCACCACCCCCCATCACATCCCTTCCTTCATTACCAACAGGCCCTCCTAAGGCAAGGATTGACTTTTATTCAGGTTAAGAGCCCCAGACGTAACACATGGTAGGCGTCCGGTAGCTGTTGTCTAGTGGCTGTGTGAGTTCACAGCCAGCGGAAACCCTGGAGTCCACTTGAGCTATTTTCTCCCAGGTCAGGCAGCCGGGGGAGCGGACAAACCTGAGGCCCCTGCTCTGTTCCAGGCCCTACCTCCTTCACATCCTGACAGCCAGCCCAGGAAGGCAGTGTTCTTCTACCTGTTACATGGATGAGGAGTCTCATCCTGTTTTCTGCTCCCCACCACCCACACATCCAAGCCCCAGCCAGGGTACCAGCCCTGCAGCCTCAGCCCAGCCAGTGCAGATGGCCCCTTTCCTTGGCCGGTCTCAGAGAGAGCTCACTCCCAGCTGGGGCCTGTCCCATCCTTTCTCCCTCCCCTCCTTCCTCCCCCTCCCCTCTTCCTTCCTTCCTGCTCTTGGATATTCCCTCTGCAGGAAAGGCCCCAGGTTCCGGGGCAAGGCCCCTAGGTCCAGCTGCCCAAGCCAGGACACATGCTTCTTCCATCACCTAGTCCCCTCTGCCCTCCCTGGGGGGCCGGAAATCTGATCCAGGCCTAGGGAACATGGAAGGACTGTGCAGGAGACAGCCCAAGGTCATCTTGTCCCTCTCCCTGCCTCTAGCCCAATCACTAGCCGAGGAGCTCTGGATCTCATCCTGGAGGCCTGGAATCTGGCACCAGGCCTGGTAGGGGCTTTGTCACTCTGACTGTGAGCTGGGCATTCCCAAGAGCCTCTTCAGGAAGACCCTGAGACTTTGTCAACCTAGAGTAATGATGTCTTGGATCCCATGTTCTGAGTCAGTTTACATGGCACCCAGCACAAAGCCCTGGGCCACCAGTGCCTATAACCATTATAATTCTCTCCAGCATCATCATCATCAGAGTCTTCGCAACAATCCTGGGAAGACAATAGCGTGGCTATTCTCCACTTATCAATGAGGAAACTGAGGTGGGTTTTGTTGTTGTTGTTGTTGTTGTTGTTAAGATTTTATTTATTTATTTGACAGACAGAGATCACAAGCAGGCAGAGAGGCAGGCAGAGAAAGCGGGGTTGGGGGAAAGCAGACTCCCTGCTGAGTAGAGTGCCCGATGCAGGGCTTGATCCCAGGACCCTGAGATCATGACCTGAGCCAAAAGCAGAGGCTTAACCCACTGAGCCACCCAGGTGCCCCAAGGAAACTGAGCTTAGAAAGAAGGGGTAGGTCAAGCGCCTTCAGCAAGTATCAGAACTGACACCAAACCCAGAACAGCCAGCGCTCTTTATCACTTCACCACCAACCCTCTGTTCTTGTTAATACTGGAATAATTCTTTACTTCCCCAGTGCCTCGGTTTCCTCATCCGTGCAATGAGGAGGAGGAGGGAAGAGACATCTCTAAGGACTTCACTCACGAATCCATTGAGCAGAGGCTCAATGAGTTCTGTCCTAATGCCAGACCATATATGGGCACAAGATGACAGACCTGACCACGGATGGTCCTACAGACTAAGGTCACCCCCAATAGACTGCGGGAGTCTAACCTGGGTCCCTCTTTCTGTAGCTCCATCTATTTCCGCAATACACAGGGGAGAGAGGAAACCCCACATTGTGGGGAAGGGGGAGAGGGTGCCCCTCTTCCTGTACTATGGAAGATTAGGGAAAAGGCCCAGACAGGTGGGCAGAGGACCGAGGGCTGGCAGGTGGGCAGAGGCCATAATGGGGTCATTTGGGAGTAGGCCAAAGCAGATGCAGACGCTACGGGTGTAGCGCCAGGCAGGAGCTGCCAGGCTTGGAATGGAGACACCTCACCGTACCACCACCACCATGTGATCCCCCCACACTTATGCAGGCAGCAAGTGAGGATAAAAGCCCAAGCAGCTTGATCCATGAGTAGAGATCCATTTCTTGGCAGACTCAGTGCCCCCCTCGTCCCCCCACCATCCTGCTCCCACAGTCCCTTTTCAGGAGCCCTCAGTCCCAAACTCCCTAGCTAATATTCTCCCTTCATCCCAAGTTCCAGTCCCTCTGTCTTGCCCCCAGAGAGCGGCTAGACTAACAACAACCCCAACACTCCGGTCCCCCTTCGCCCCAACCCCTCTGCGTCTCAGCTCAAGGACAGGCCTAATAAACTAGGACATGGAAGAGGGAGGGAAGGAACGCACATCTCCCTGTCCCCGCGCAGCAGCCCGGAGAGCTGAGCGGCTTCGTGGCCACCAGAGGGCGCGCGCCCCCTCCCGGAGCCGAAGCCACGACGGCTGTGGCGATGAACCCAGCGGGGCTAACAGAGGACGGGGAGGGGTGGCCCGAGGTGCGTCACTCCAGGCAGGACTCCCCCGAAATGCAGGCCCATCCTGGTCTTGGACTTAGGCTCCGTGAGACAACAGCCTCGGATGCAGCTCCTCGACCTCCACCCCGGCCGCGCCCCGAGCTTCCGTCTTTGGCTGACCGTTCATGCGCCCCCTCCTGGCCTCAGTGATCACGGCGCTCTGGCGGAGCTGGGGCTGGGGAAGTAGGGGAGCAGGAAGATAAGGGGCATTTACTAGGAAGCAGAGAGTAGGGTAGGTACTGGACAGACTGAGGTTGTAGTGGCACTAGGTGAACAGGAGTACTGCGAAGGTACTGGGATCGACATTGGATATGGAAGGTACTGGGTGAATAACAAGGGGCCTAGGGACCACTAGGAAGGTCCTAGGGGCAGTGGGTCATCTCTGGGGAATATTAAGGGGCACCAAGCCTAAACTCGAAGGAAAGTTCCATATGGTTATTGGATAGTAATTAGGGAGGGTGCTAAATGGATATGTGAAAATACTAAGTAAGCATAAGGGAAGAGTGGACAACAATTAGACAGCAAGTGGGTATTCAGAAGTACTGGGAGGCACTGAGAAGATGTTGGGGGAGTACAAGAGGCACTGGATGGGAACTGGTGGTGTCACTGAGACCACAGTGGGAAGCTCTGAGTGGGTTTCAAGAATATGGCATGACCAAGAGGGTAAAGGGCCATTAGGACAGTTCTTGGCAGATACTGGGAACTTGGGCATTATGGGAAAGAAGTGGGGATACTGGTGGACATAGGGTGGGTACTGTAAGTCACCAGGTTTGCACTCATACCATGGAGCAGGGTGGCACTTCCCAAGCAGGACCTCAGTGCCCCCTCACAACAGCCCCTCGAACCTGGATCATTGTGTCACATTCACTGCCAGAACTCAGATCAGAGATGTCCCTTGCCCAGTGAGGATCTCCTGCCCTAACTAGGACCTGTTCCTGATTTCCTGGCCAGAAGAGGGGGGAGGGAGAGGAGGGACGCTGCACATGGACAGAGGACAGAGCCCTCATGCTGTCTACCTCCCCCAGATGGAGAGGGAAGTAAAGACAGGTCAGCCCTTCATCTCGAGAAAAATAAGGAGCCCCCTCCTCAGTCCCTCCCACCAGGCTTCGGCCTCCTGGCCCAGCTTGCTGGCTGCTGGGCCGGGAGGGGCTGCCAGGCTCGGCCTCCTGCCCACAGCGGGGCGCCGGGGGAGGGCGGCGCGCGGCTCGAGATGCCGCGTTGCCATGGAGACGCTGCCGCATCCTGACTGCTCCTGGCAACGGGGTCCCGCAGCCAGGCAGGCGCTGGGCGGGGACCCCAGGGAGCGGGCGCGCCAGGCAGCCCACGGCGCCGCCAGACCCCCGGGACGGGCACGGATACGGCTCCCCCACCCACAGATACCCCTCACTCACACTCCCACCGCACACACATGAACACAGGCGCCCCAGCTGCAGCAGCCCAGGCGGAACTGCAGCCCAAGCCCTCCCTGCAGCCCCCACTCATTAATTCAGCAAACATTTGCCGACCGTCTCAGTGCCAGGCGCGAGCTGGCCACTGCGGCTGCGGCGACGAGTCACACGGGGACGCAGCGCCACCACACAGGGCCCCCCTCCATCTCACAGCCCACAGAGGAGACAGACACAGAAACAGTGTGATCAATACCGTGACCCCAACAGCGGCCACCCACTGACTGTGTGCTAAGCCCTCCTCATGCAGGGGCTCACTGGAAGTTTACCGCTCTTAGGAAGCCACTGTGGGAACCTCTTTTTACAGATGAGGAAACTGAGGCATAGGAGAGCTCATTTATTCACCAGAGTCCACATAGTATGAGGCAGGGCTGGCCTTCCAATTTGGATCTTAACCACTTTCCCACACTCCCCCTGCCAGAAGTGTTTCCAGAGCATAGATGAGGGAGGACCCAACTCAGCTGGGGAGGCAGCCGGGAGAATTTCAGAACCTGGGGCCTGGGAGCAAATGCAAGGTGGCCAGGCAGAGCTAGGGGGCCTTCTTCAACTGAAAGGCCAGTCCATGCAGAGACCTGTAGGATCGAGAGTGGTGGGCTAGGTGTGAGGGAGAGCAGGTGCAGATGCGGTTAGCAAGCCCCCTAGAGGAAGATCCAGCAGGTTCCTTGTGCAAGCCAAGGGGCCTGGACCCCATTCCTAGAGGAGCAGGGAAGGTGTGAGCAAGGGAGGACTCCTATGGACTGTTGCTCCGGCAACCATGGGGAGGGGACTAGAGGGCTGGAGAGCAGGCCACCATGGTCATCAGCCCAGTGAGGGATGAGTGGAGAACCCAGCCCCAGCAGTGGGGTTCAGAGAGGAAGAAGGACACATCCTTCTTGCCCTCCCAAACAAGGGACCTTCGCCTGGGAATGACAGGGAACCCAGGGAATGACAGAGGTAGGCAGATGCCTGGTTAAGGTAGGGGCTTCAGGGAGAGCAAGGCCTTCAGGAGGGCAGCAAATGGGAACATGCTGGGGTGGCTGGGTGGCTCAGTGGGTTAAGCCGCTGCCTTCGGCTCAGGTCATGATCTCAGGGTCCTGGGATCGAGCCCCGCATCGGGCTCTCTGCTCAGCAGGGAGCCTGCTTCCCTCTCTCTCTCCCTCTCTGCCTGCCTCTCCATCTACTTGTGATTTCTCTGTAAAATAAATAAATAAAATCTTTAAAAAAAAAATGGGAACATGCTTCAGGACATGAGGAAAGATCAAGGCTAGACTCCAGGAAGAACTTCTAAGAGGAATAGGATGGAGTTCCTGAGAGAGGCCAGGGAATCCTTGAGAAGAAAAGAGCCCCTCACACATCCAGGCATGGGGTCGACAAGCTGTCCCTTCCAGACCCCTCCTGCCAAGATTATTCCTTCCTGGACCCTCTCCAGCATGTGGAGTCCAGGGCACCCCTCTGAGGAAGCCCAGTATCCAGCCCCAACCAACACCACAGCCCCCCCACCTCCCCCCACCCCCACCCCCCCGCCAAGGTTAGCCTAATTTTTTCCCTTCCATGGATTCAGGTCATTGCTCCCTGTCCTCTCTCCCAGGCGCCGCGGAATGTGACTAATTCCCTCCCTTCATTTACGGGTCCTGTTACCTGGGAGGTATTTATAGCACGACAGCCTCCCACCCTCCCCAGCGACTCAGCCGCTCTCCCCCCAGGCCATCTCTCCCCCACTCAGCCAACCTTTGGCTCCCCTCTCCTCTGCTATGGCTCCACCACCTCCCCGACAGCCCTCCCCTCACTTGCCAGTCCCCCTGGGCAGCAGCCGCCTGGAAGAGAGGCAGCCCAAGTGGGAGGGGGCTGACCCAGCGGCTTTCTGAGTAGAGTGCTGTCTGCAGGGGGATGCCTCCTGCTCTTGAACACCCCCAAAAGGCAACTGAGGGGCCAGGCCAAGGGAGAGTGCCTTGGTGATCTCACCACATACACTTACACTAACAACAGGTAACAGTTATTGAGTACTTAATGTGGGCCAGGTATTATTACTTCTGGTTTGCAGATAAGGAAACTGCGGTTCAGAAAGGCTGAGTGACCCTCTCAGATCTTCATAGCTGAGCTGGGGTACTCCTGCAGAGACACCCTCCAGAGCCCCACCTGGTGTGTGGGAATACCCCAAAAGACAGTTTGGGTAGAGGAAGGCCCACAAGATAGCTAGGGGGTGCCTGAAGGAAACACCTCTCAGAAAGCCAGCTGTGTCCCTGATGATCACAACCCATGCCTCATCCGCCCAGGGGATGTCCAGGGAGAGCATCAGACGGAGGCCACTAGGTCCAAGATGCTGCCCATGCCACACACAGCCCCTCCTCGAGGCGAGGGTCCCTGAGGAACTGGAGGGGGAGGGCACAGAGGTAGCCAAAAACAGAGAAAAAGGGAACCCTGCGACCACAGAGGATGAATGAAGGGAAACTGCAGCAGAGGGGAGGGAAGTCAGACTCCATGAAGGACTTAGAGTTATGGAGAGCTGAGGCAGGGATGAGCTGCCCTTCTACATCCCCAGTCTCTCAACTCCCCCAGCCTCCTTTTCACAGCAAGTGAAGAGACTGGCTCAGTTTCTCCCAGATCTTCTGACCAGAAATTCTACAATACTGATGAAGTGGCTTTGACAGGATTTCTAGGAGACAGGATGGGACGGAACAGGAGACGGAGTTCAAATCTCAGCCTGTACTCATAAACTTGGTGACACAAGGCAAGTGACTCTGCCTTCCTGGGACTCAGTTTCCCCATCCATAAATTGGGCTAACATCACAGGTGATCACGAGAACTTCGAGCTGTAAAACAGGCCGAAGACTGAGGCCGGGGCCTGACATATGGCAGGAGCTCCATAAACCTAGCCAGGTTTGTATTTGTCCCTGCTTATTTCTTCTCTCTCTGATCTGAGCAAAGGGACCACACCTCTTCCCTGAGACGGGGGCATCCTGAGGATAAGGGCTTTGTTTCTACCATCAGCCTTTCATCAGCTGTCCTTGGGACCAGAAGGTACCCGAGCAGGCTGCTGTCGGGAATGAACATTCACTGCCCTTATCAGTACTTTCATTATCATCAGTATATCACTCTCTAGGCTGTAGCCCCAGCATCGCACATCCAGCGAGGCTCTTGGCTTTTGTTTAAGGAAGTCATTCCTCCCCCACCACATTGCCACAGAGCCACACCAAAGTTCCCATATGAGCCCCAGCTCGGGGGACCACGCTGTGTCCAATGGCCCCCATTGTATCCTTTTCACTAATACCCCCCATCGAGGGGTGCCAGGAGCTGGCCTGGAAAAAGAAAGACTCTGAGTCATTCTGATTCCTGCTTCAGGGAGCCAGAGCTGACAGCAGCCCAGCCAGCCCCTCCAAGGGGGACCATCAGGAGCAGAGTCAGGCCCCTGGAACTCTCCTGGCAGCCCAACCCAAGGGGTAAACATGGTGGCACTGGGAGCCAGATTTGGGAGGCTGGGCAGGGGTAGAACATATAGGACCCTAGTGGCTGGGCCCTACCAGAATAGGAAGGGGCAGCAGTAAGCCTCTGTGAGAACCCCTATGGATCTGGCATAAGGCCAGGTCTCTGTGATCCTGGGAGAGAGAGGGCCCCACCCAACTCACAGATAAAGGCTACAGAGAGGTCCCATCAACTGCCAGTGGTCACCCCTGGAAGATGGGGGCCTGCTCAGATGCCCACAACCCTGCATGCTCGTGTCCTGAGTGGACAGGCGGGCCCAGGGTGGGGGAAGGGGAATGGAAGCAGGCAGCAATCCTGTCGGTGCTGGCAGATGGAGGGTGGGACCAGCTTTCACAGGAGACTGGGCACAGAGGTCAGCGAGTAGGGCAGTGAAAGGGAGGCGCTCCGAGCCATTCTTCAGCAAGGGGGAACATGGGGTACAGCCTAGGACTAAACATTGAAGCCTTAGTCTTCAGCCTGGCTCCCACGAAGCTTGCCATGGGACCTCAGACGAGGCCTGGCCTCTCTCTGAGTCTCAGTTTCCCTGGTGGTGCTGCCATAACACCAAGCTCCCATGTTCTCCCGAGCAGCTGGGAGTCAGGCCTCCCCAGGCATACCAGCAGGGCCAAGAGGCCAAGGGGCCAAAGTGGGGTCTGCGCCCAGGCGGCTGTCCTCTCCCCACCCACAGGCACAAGGGGTCCTTGCTGAAGAAACACGGTGTATACAAATAATTAAACAGAAGAATTGGAGTGATTAGGGCAGATGATTATTGTCAAATTATGATTTATCTTGTAGTGGAATTAGTATTCCCCCAAAGGGCCCGGCGTGGCGCGGCGCCCGCCACGGCCCGTGATTAATCGCCGTCTCCAGAAGGTCACCTCCAGCCACTGCAGATTAACTCAGTGGGGAAACTTCTTTCCGTAATTCAAGCTGTTGTTCCCACAACCTGTCATCCGCCGCCGCGGAAAAGGACGATTTCGTCAGGGAGCCCAGGGCGGGTGCCTGTCCGCTCCCCCCCCCTCCCGGCCGCGGACATGATATATGGTGCGTCCCGACACGGGTGACCGCGAGGGGGGGGCAGCGTCCGCCGTGGGGTGGGCGGCAGGAGGCAGGAGTAGGGGGAGCGTGGGGGACCAGGCGCCGCCAAGCAGAAGTAGGCTGTGAGGAGAGAGAGAGCGCGGGCGGTGGCAATTAGGAAGAAAATTGGATTTTTCAGCGTCCAGAGGCAGCTGGGATCTGCGGTGTACGGCACAGCCACTACCCACTTCCCCAACACACACAGGCGCCCCGCTCCAGCCAGGCAGAGACTTCCCAAGAAAGGTGGGGGCGCAGGGGCCGTGGACCTCCTTCAGCAAGGTAGGAGATGTAGAACCAAAAGAAGGCAGAAAGAATGTGGTCAGGTCTGAGGCCGGCCCTGCCCTCCCGGGGAGAGCAGTTTCCGAGAGCTAGAACCAAGACCCCATTTCCTCAGCAGTAGACACTGCCAAAGTCACATGCCCATGTCACCTGGGGCTGCTAATCATGGCCACCTCCGTCTGGCAGTCTGCATCAGGTCCGGGAGGGGGCTCTGGATCTCCCGTTTGTCTCCTTGTGCATGGAGAACAGTGGGGACAAAGCCCCCCATCCCTGCCTCCTCAGCCCAACCCCCACCCCTCCCTTACTTCCCTGAATGGGAAGGGAATATGAGAGCACAGGTACCTCTCCTTCCTCTCTTTCATTTACTTTCCATCCAGGCCTTGGGGTGGGGGGCGGGGGGTGGGGAGAAGTGTCTTATACCCACAGCACTGATAAAGAGGCTGAGATAGGGTGGCTTTCTGCCCTGAAGCTGCCCTGGGTCCCTGGCATCCTCAGGATTATTGCCAAGTTCCTTCAGGTTCTGCCCTTCCCAGCTCATTCCCCCTGCTCATCCTCCCTACCTCCAGAAAAACTCACAGAGCCCTGTTCTTTCAGGCCTCTAGGTTTTGCAAGTTCCCGAAACATGCTTTCTGTCCCCAGCCCTCATCTGGTAAACTTCTATTCATTCCTCTCAATCCAACTGTTTGTCCCTCCAGGAAAAGAGGGTACTCCCGTGTGCAAGCACAGTGCTCTCACAGGCCTCCGTCTACATCTTTCTCCCCAGTACCAGTGCTCATCCAGACCAAGCAGCTTCTGGGGGCGGTGGTGGGGGGTACTATTTAGAAGGCACCAAAGACTCAGGGCCCTGACTTCCCACCCCCTCAGCTCCCAATGCCCACTTACCGGACCCCAGATCTGAGGGTTGAGGAGTGGAGAGCAGAGGGGAGAACCTTGCTGGCTGATACCTTCTCTATCCAGAGGCCTGTGTTCAGTTGGGAGCAGAAGCCTGTATTATGTATACTGCGGTTTGCTCAGAACATTCTCAGGTCTGATATATACTTAGAGTTGTGAAGACCCAGTACTATTTGGGAAAGAAAAACCTATTTCTCTGTGTCTCAGGTGTGGTTCTCTCCAGAACCAAGAACTAAACATTAGCATTTGCTTTGGGGGAAAAGGGGGCTTACCATCCTCCATGGGGACTGTCTGGCAGACACCCACCCTCCGAGTCTTTGGCTGTTGGTGATAATGAAAACTCTGATTTATTCTGCATCTTACTTTCAAAGCACCCTTTGCTGACTTCATTCACTGACTCCTCAGGGACAAAAGGAATCTGTTAACCCCATTTTACAGATGAAGCAGACTTGGGGGAGGGGGCAACTGACTTGCCCAAGGCCAAGGGCTATAAATGATGGGAGTGGCTGTGGGTCTGCAAAGGATGATTCTGGTCCCACTCCTCACCCAGCCCACTGTGGAACCATAGTCTCCACACATGGGGGGGGGGGGGGCAGGCGGCTCTAAAACCTTTGCCCCCATCCTTCCCCAAGGCCCAGGTGGGATAGGGAATAGGGCAGAGAGCTGGGACAGGGCCCCTCCCAGGGGATGACCTTCTTCCTGTGAGCTCTGGATCTATAAGCCTGGTTCAAATCTCAACCATGACCTTCACCAGCTACAGAACCTTGAGCAGGTCACTTTAGCTCTCTGTGCCTCAATCTGCGGTTCTGTAAAGTGAATTACAGCCTTGTAGGGCTCGTTATGCAGATGAACCCAGGCTGGGAAACAGTAAGTGCTCAATAAATGTGAGTTGCACTTGTTTGATCATATTCACCTTCTCACTGATCTCTCGTGGAAGAGGTGGAGGGAGCTGAGCGCTTCCCCATTTCCCAGAGGAAGAAACGGAGTGGGCAGAGCTTCCAGCAAGCAGAAGACATCAACAGATAAATTATCCTGAAGGCCACCTGAGATTCCCTGCCTCCCCTCCCAAGAACCCTCCGTTGCTCCGTGTCCACGGAACACAGCACAGATTCTTCCCAGCCGGAAGAATTCTTCTCAATTCCTAAAACACTGCTGGTGCCTGCCCTCCAGCCTTTGCCCAAGCAGGTCCCTCCGCCTAGAATGCCATTTCCCTACTAGCTCTTCAATTGTTACCGAACTCTTCCAAGGCTCCGCCTACAGGCCACGCCCTCCAGGGAGCCGCCGTCAACCCGCAGCCCACGAGCCGCCCCGGTGCCCCGCTGGACCCCGCGATCGGTCCAGGGGGCTCCGGTCCCGCCACTCAGCACCTCGTCATCCCCACGCGGTTTTCTGACACCCCACACACAGATTGGGCGGTGCCTCCTCCGTCTGACCCTGGGCGCTGGGGCGGGACCCAAGGTGGGTGCCGCGACCTCGGGGGAGCACAGCCTGTCCCCCACCCCACTCCTGCCAGTGCCGCGGCCCGGTCTTTGATCCGGCTGCCTCCGCGCCCCAAACCTGATTGGCATCGAATTACGCCGCGCGGCGGAGGGAGATAATGGCGGGAGGCGCGGCAGACATGAAAGGGGGGGGCGCAGCGGCAGTCCGGGCCGTTGTTAATGACCCAATAAAAAGGAAGAGGGGGGAGAAATAACCCTCCCTTCCATCCCCGCCCCCAAGACAGCGGCCAGTGCACACAAAGCCGCCGCCGACTCGGAAATTACCGCGGCTCAGCCCAGCGCAGCGTGACTGGAAAGGGGTGGGGGGGGGCGGTGGGATCACCTGGCGGGGAGTGGGAGGGAGGACACACAGCCACACACACAGTCACGCAGACGTGCACACATACCGATCCTGTCTTTAATATTTGTGAATTTGTTCATCGTGCATTTTCTGCATTAATTGAGATTTTTTTGGAAAAATATTGCACTAAAATAATTTTCCTGATTACTGAGAAATTTTGTGCCCATCCTAGTCCCAGCTCTGAAACACAGTTACAGACAGTACTGTTCAGTGACACGCATACACGGCGCCTCATACACACAGATACAGTAAAGACAGCCGCACACAGAGATAGAGACACACAGACACAGAGTTACACCTGAAGTCATTGGCAGAAACCAACACCGAATAACATGGACAAACACCCAGCAGGGCCTACAGAGATACTCACCTAGAGACATACCCAAAGCTGGAACAGAGACAGACACAGAAAGATACACACACACACACACACACACACACATACACACTAAAGGAGCAGGAGGAAACCCACAGAAATATACAAATGCAAGCCATGCAGAGAGAGACACAATGATACGCCCTAAGATTTACAAATACAAACATGCATAGATACACAGCCACACAGCACCCCAAAACACACAAATAGATCTGGGCCACATTAAGGGCACACGGTGACACATGTACCCAAGCACTGAGTCCCTGACACATACCCTATGCCCTCAAGGCCACCCATCTCACACCTTCACTAACAACTGTTCAAATGTGTTCAAATGGGTTCAGGAGGGCCAGGGGCTGTGTTGACCCATCGCAGAGACAGAGATGAAGTGGGGTCACTGGCCCACAGAAGCCAGACAACATGGCAATGGGGGAAGGGATGGGGGTGCAGCTGCCTTGAATCCCAGAGGCCTGGGATTATCAGTGTTATTCATCTCTAAAATGGGGTTCAGCTCCTCTCCAAGGGATTGTGTGAGTCAATAGACAATAGGAAAGTACTAAATGTTGAATACCATTACCATGTGGACTCCCTTAGGGGCAGCCCAGACTCCACTGCACATCTCCCCAGCGCCCGCTAGCATGCACACGCACACGCACACACACATACACACATACACACACACCTCCCAATCACTTTACTGCCAGAGAGGTCCCTCTTTAATCTGAGTCCCTCATGCTGTAAGCTAACTCCAATTCTGAGAATGGAGACGAATAGCCCCTCCAAGAAGTCTCTCCTGCTCCAAAACCCAGCACTCTGAGTACCAGGAGTTCTGGTGGGGACGAAATGGACTTCATCATAAAGTCAGGCTCTGGGTCAAACATGCTTTGCTCTGTTGTCTGATTTCAAATCCCAGTTCCGCCACGAACCGGGTATATAACTTGGGCAAGGACTTAGCCTGAGTTTTGGGTGCCTTCACTGTCAAATGGGTTAACAGTATCAGCATCCAACAGGAGACACTGGGAGGAGAAAATAGCTCTCAGGGTGAGCTAATAGGCCAAGGTAAAGCTGCTAGTCTATGTTGGAATCAGAGGTGAGGGGGTAAGGGTTCATACTTTCTTCCACGCACCAGGACAAAGGCTTTCCCTGCAGCTTCTTCTTAGGTGGACATGGGGGCTTTATGAGCCAAACCTCAAGGCCTAATTAATGTAATTAATCACAAGCGCAGCCACAGAGGCCATGGGGACAGCCTGGAGGGAGGTGACAGTCACTTCAGTTACCCAAAAGGATGGGGAAGAAGGAAACAAGACTCTCAGTGGCTTCTCCCTCCCCCATCACCCTGAATCCAGGCTCCCCCAGCCCCTGCTGACCAAACCTCACCCCACACCTAGTTTACTGGGTGGGGAAGTCCCTCCTCATATCTAAATCCAGTTTCTCTTGCTGTTGCTCAGGAAGTACATGGGATCTGCCGTCAAGGTCCTGGCTATCCCTAAACAGGCAAGTTAGAAAGTCTCCTGGGAGTTAGACCCTGTAACGAGTTTGGCAGGAGGGAGCCTCTCAGAGCCCAGTGTCTGGCCTAGGAGCAAGGAAAGAATAAAGAAAGGAGCTGGTGGCTAGAAGGGAAGGTCCCCTTCTCCCTCTAAGGGGCCTGTGTGTGTGATCCAGTGTGATGAGGATTGGGGTGGGGGTGGCCAAAGGCTCTGGCCAGGGCTGCAGCAGGAGGGGACAGCCCACTTGGGCAGGGGCGCTGCCGTGTTATAAATCACCCTCGACTCAATTAGAGCCTGTGAAAGGTTGTGCACACCCAGCAGAAAGCGCCGAGCTTGGCAGACAGCCAGCTCCCCACGGGGGGGCGGGGGCGAGAGAGCTGGTGTGTGCTTATGTGTGTGTACACGTGTGTGTGTGACATACTGTGCAGACACACTTGTGTGTCCTTGTGTGTGTGTCTCTATGTACCTGTTTGTGCCTATGTGTTCCACATATGCGTGTGTGGGGTGGTGAGCACATATGCCTGTGAATTCTTGTGTGTGCCCTATGCTCCCCTATCTTTGTGTGTTTGTTGCTCAGCGTGTCTATATGGACCTGTTTGTACTGATCTGTGTTGTGTGCACAGCTGTGTGTGTGTGTGTGTGTGTGTGTGTGTGTGTTGGGGCAGACACCCTCATGCCCGCATGCACTTGAGCACAAGGATGTACATGGTTTTGTATCCCCACCACTTTGCCGCCATGCATGTCCCCTTGCCTGTGTACACCCAGGTGTGAGGGCCTATGTCATGGGGTTGGCCTGAGAGCTGAGCTGGACATGGGGGTGGGGACAAAGAGATATTCTTGTGTGGGGGGAGAGCTCTATGTGTGGGGGGAGACATGGAGAGATGGCATTAGGGGCAGGCAGAGAGAAAGGGAGAGCCAGGCCCGGCCAGGAGGGAGAAACAGACAGATAGGACAACTAAACTTTCAGGAGAATGGGGGTCTGTGCAGTTCAGATGACCTGCCAAGACCAACAACCTCCAACCCCAAACAGAGAAGCTGGAGGTCAGCCATGCCATGGAGGGTGTGCCCTAGTGTGGCCAAGGAATGACCTGAAGTTCCCGCCTGCCTCCCTCCCTCTCTAGTAACTAAGGACCATGAGCAGTCACCAATAGCTGAGTCCTGTGCTACAGCCTCCAGCAAGAGTCTCTCCCTGAACCCTCACAGACACACTAGAAACACAGGCTACTAGAATTCCCACTTTGTGGGTATGGAAACAGGCCCATTGACTTGTTTATGGCTAACAAGTAATAGAGCCAGACTCTGAACCAGGGTGGGTTTAATTCCAAAGGTCTTACCACATTCATTATTGCCTCTTCCGGAGTTCCCCATGGTCATACTCTGGTAGAAAAGGGGAGGGGAGTGTGTATGTGTGAGTGGGGTGAGTATGCCTCCCCATCTCCCTGAGTACTCTCCGAACCCCAAGTTAACGTGCCCCCAGTGCCCAGCATGTAGAAGATCCAAAGAAATATCTATCTGTTGGAGGAAGTTGAGAGCTAAGACATCCTGTTCTGTTCTGAGGTTAAGAGTAGCTGAAAGGTGTTGGGATGGGGTTACCTACAAACCACAGGATGGACACTGGCCACCTCTACCTCCCTCCCAGGAAGGAAGGACTGCCCTTGGCTCCTAAGAAGCTGCAGAGTAGAGGCCTGAGGGCTTCCCAGAACTAGGCTGGGCCCTGCCTCATCTCTAGTCACACACAGAAGTGGGACTACTTGGATGTCTTTCCAGATCAACACTATGTCTCACTTGTCTCTCCTCTACCCAACCCAACCAGGGACAAAGATTTTCACACACACACCCCATTCCCCTAGCAACACTTGGGTCCCTGAATCAGGATGCCTACAGGAGAGGTCTGAACAGGCGCCCTTACCCAGGAACCAGTTTGGGACCCCTGACTCAAAAAAGTTTCACCCATCTACAACGGCATTGCTCTATGGAGTGCAGGGGAGCTAAACCATTAAGTCCTGGGCCTCCCTCTACAGCTTAGAGAACCAACCGTGGATTCGCACCCCCCACCCAGCAGTCTGCCCCCCATAGAGGGTAAATGCAAACTCATAATGGATTCAGCTTCTCTCCTGTCCCAGCCTCCTGGGAGACCTCCTCCCAAAACCACGTTCTGCTCCCATTTACTGACCAGGTGCCAGGAAAGGGAGGTAGATGGCCCTCCCTCAGGGCAGCCTCCAGGAAGAAACCCAGCCATGTGCCAAACATCACCCTGCATCTTCCACAGGCCCCTGCAGTCCCCACATCTGGAACCATTTCAGGCAGGAGAAGCATAGGACTGAGCTGCCCCTCCTTTGATGCTGGGGCTGTGGGGAAGGGTCATGCCCTTTGTGAGGTCGAGGGTCACAATGCATGGATGGCACACCTCCTGAGGATAGGAAAATGGGGGCAAAGTGAGGGAACAGGAATGGGCAGGATGGGGTTGAGGTATTTATGACATGGTGCCCCTCCAACATGTAGGATCAGGGGGACCCCAGAAAGGATCCAGAAAATGAGGAGCATTTTAATTAATTAATTAATTTTTAAAGGAAGCTTTATTCGCAATGTGGGGCTTGAACTCACAACCCTGAGATCAAGAATCACCAACTGTGCTGTACCAACTGAGCCAGCCAGGGGCCCCATGAAGAGCATTTTAATCCTGGAGAAAAGGGCAGGACCAAGTTTTACCCCAGCTAAGCCTCAGTTTGCCCAACGGGAATATTACACGCAGGATTCTGGGAAGGATCCATGGTGAAAGATGTTTTAGCAGGGGCCAGCCCATAAACAATGCTTAGGGCAGGGCAGTAGCTGCTTTTGTTATCATTATTTTGTTCAAAACCTAGCTGCTGGTTGCCTGGGGGGCTCAGTTGGTAAAGCATCTGCCTTCCACTCAGGTCATGATCTCAAGATGTTGGGATCGAGACCCACGTTGGGCTCCTTGCTCACCAGGGAGTCTGCTTCTCTCTCTCTCTCTGCCTATTGCTCCCCCTGCTTGTGCTCTCTCTTGCTCTGTCAAATAAATAAAATCTTTGGGGCACCTGGGTGGCTCAGTGGGTTAAAGCCTCTGCATTCAGCTCCGGACATGAACCCAGGGTCCTGGGATCGAGCCCCACATCGGGCTCTCTGCTCAGCAGGGAGTCTGCTTCCACCTCTCTCTCTTTGCCTGCCTCTCTGCCTACTTGTGATCTCTGTCTGTTAAATAAATAAATAAAATATTTAAAAAAATAAAATAAGGGGAGCCTGGGTGGCCCAGAGGGTTAGGCCTCTGCCTTTGGCCCAGGTCATGGTCTGAGGGTCCTGGGATTGAGCCCTGCTTTGGGTTCTCTGCTCAGCAGGAAGCCTGCTCCCCCCCCCCCACTCCCCAGCTGCTGCTCTGCCTACTTGTGATCTCTCTCTCTCTGTCAGATAGATAAATAAATAAATAAAATAAAACCTAGCTGCTCCCTACCAAAGCTCTCCACCCAGTTGAGGAGACAGGGTGACCACCCAAACCAGTCAGGCTATATGGAATCAGACACTGGAATGTCAGGAAGGCAGGATGCTGGAGGGCTGGGCAGTCAGGAAGAACCTCCCAGAGGAAGTGGTATAGGGCTCATCCTGCAGAAACGAGAGAGTCAGGCAAACTGAAGTGGAAGTGAGAAGGGTGTTCCAAGGGAGAGATGGGCTTCAGCCAACCCCTGGAGACAAGAGGAAGCCCTACAGGGCAAGGGGGCCTGAATTTGTGAGAAGGAGAGATAGGTCAGACAGGGTGTGGTGGGCATGGGAGCTGGCCTGAGGAGAAGAATGAAGGGAGGTGATAGTACCCCATGCCACCTCTGGCCCTGAGGTCCACCCCATCCACACCTGCTTTGCATCCCAAGGAAGCCTTTAGGATCTGCGGGGAACCAGTGACACCCACCCCAATATATTCCCCCCCACCCAGGGCTCTGAGAAATCAGGTGGCTGCTCTCTCCTATGTTTATTTATTCCCCTGTTTTGTTTTGGTTTTTTTTTTTTTTTCCTTTTCAGGAGACGATAATTATTCAGATCATCGCGGTGATTTACTCAGCAATCAGAGTCGCTCGATGCAGTGGCCGCAGAGCTGAGACAGACGAGCATCGCCAAGGAGGATGAGGCCGGGGGGCTTAGCCCCCCTCCCTCCCACCCGCCCGGCCTTTGTTCTCTCTGAGGTCTGCACCCAAGCTGCCTAGCAGGCAGTGAAGGTGCCCACCCTGCAGACACAGCAGCAAGCTTGCAGGGTCATGGGAGCCAGTGTGCACCTGTGCATGTCCTGGGGAGTGGTGTGGTGTGGGCTCATGTGTCCCTTGGTACTGGTTGACAATGGTAGAGCTCCGGTGTGTGTGTTTGTATGTGTGTTTGTGGGGGTGGTGGGTAGGACTGTAGCACTGCCTGAGCATTGAGGTCAGGTGTGTAATCAGAATGTATGCACCTGTGTGATTACCTGGGGCCTGGGGTCACCTGTCTCTGCAGGCTTGCTCAGAAGTGTAATGGGCAGGTACACAAAGGTTTATATTTTAGTCACATAGAGGGGAATGGAAGGGGTCTGGGATTCCTATGCTGAAGCTGTCTGAGGTGATCACGGATGGGAAGGGAGTGAGTCCTAGCTTGGTGTCTCTGACTGTGCTAGTGAGAGTAGGGGGGCTGGTGACCAGCTCATATCCAAATGCTGAGTTCTCCTGGGTCAGTGCTAGGGCTTCAGGGGTTATGGGGTTACAGGTATGGCTGTGTTCACAGGCATGTACACCCGCAGGGCCCCCCCGCCCGGCCCCCGCCGCCCGCAGGCTGGCGCGGTGACGGTGACCTCATTACTGCCTCCGCAAAGGCCCCTTGAAATCCCTGCGCCGTCGCATTTGGCTGCTCTAAGTGATGGGAACGGCCTGCGCTTCCTGATCAATCGCTTAAAATTCAGGGTCGGCTTGCTCGCCGGAGAGGGCTGCCTGCCAGCCCCACGCACCGCGCTCTACCGCCTCCCCCTACACCCCCTCCTTGCTTTGGGGTGGGGGGGCTGCGATACTGCCGTATTGGAAAACATCCCCGCGCTGGCTGGGGGGCCCGGTGGGGCCAGCGCTGGAAGCCGTTCCACTCGAGCAGATGGCTGTGAAACTTTGGCGGCGAGATAAATTGGGTCTGACGGCGTGAGGCCGGCTCACAGATGGGCGGGATTCTCACGCCGGCCCCCACGTCCGGCCCGGCCGCGGGCAGGGCCGGCGCCACTCAGAGCCCCCTTTGGGCACCCGCCCGGCCAGCAAAAGCCTTCGGGAGGCCACTCAACCGCCAATAGCCTCTCTCTGCCGGAGGCGCCCTCTGTCACACTCCTTCCGGCCCTAGATCTCCCCAGAGAGGAGCGCAGAGGGAGGGGCAGCCCCCAGCCCCCGCCTGGTCACCTCCGCCAAGCTGGCAGCTGGGCTTTCCCCCTCCTCTGCCATCCGCAGAGGCCTGAAGCGTGAAGGTTAACAGCTGGGGGGGAGGCTGCGTCTCCTTCCCTCACCCCCTCTCTGCTGCAGCCCCGCCCACCTGCCAACCCTGGGGATGTCGTAAACAGGGATGTGAGGTGTGTGTTGGGGGGGTGCCGAAGGGAGGGAGAAAAGACAGACAAAGAGAGAAAGCGAAAATGAGCAAGATGCGAGAGAGACCGAGGGACAGAGACAGACAGGCAGAGAAAGAAATGGAGACTGTGATGTAGAGATAGAGACAGAGACTCCCACAGAGAGAGAAGGGAGGGAGAGACCTCGGAGCCAGAGAGGAGACACACAAAGAGAGTGGGTGGAAGGCGAAGGACGAGGGGACCAGATACAGGCGGGGACCGCCTCTAGCCGTGGGCGATCGTGGGGGTAGAAGAGCTGAGTTGGGGAGCAGGGCGCGGCCTCAAGCTAACTCCGCCCCCACTATGAGGGCTGCGAGCCACAATGACAGTCGCTGCCCCAGGCCGCGCCCTCCATCCCAACACCGCTTCCTCGCCTCGGTTTCCCCAGGAGTGCGGGCGAAGAGGATGGCGGAAGGGGGGAGGCCTGCACGGCCATCACTCTGCCGCAGAGCCCACCCTGTCGAGCCGACTCCCCGGCGCATCAGTCCAGCGGGCAGATATCGATCCGGTCCAGCCAAGCTCGATACCCGCGGCCTGCAGCCCGCTCTGCGGCGGTCCTACAGAGAGGAGGGGGCTCACTCCCCGTGCCGCCCCCGCGGAAATTCTGTGCCAGAATAAATCCCCGAGAGCCCCGCCCGAACGACGTACTCGCCTCGCCCTGTCCCTAAACGGCCCGGCTTGGCGGGCCAGGCTGCCTGCAGCAGGGGGATGGCCCGGGTGACCACCCCCAGCCCCACCTCCTGCGGGGCACCGGAGGCCAAAGGAAAAAAAATCTTTGCTGAGTTGATGAAGTTGAAGTTTCGTAAAGGGCGTGAAGGAGACAGCCAATCAGCGAGCCTTCATTTACATAGGCTCTCTGATTGGCTCTCACGGTGCCTCTTTAGAATGTTACTTTGAAACCTTAAGAAAATGAAGAGAAAAATCCCACTGATGAGAGACCTGAAGCTGAAGCTCAGACCCCCATGGTTCATGTAGGGCCCCCCCAAGCCAAGCTCTAAGGAGAGGTAGGGAGCTTAGACATGGTGTCACCCAAGCCTCACAATACATATAACCAACTTGAGGCTGTATGGTTAGGGAGGTGGAGCTTGGCCTGAACCCAGCTCCTGGGCTACCCTCCACCCCCGCCCCGCCCCGCACCCTTGCATGTGCCCACCTCCAGATACCCAGAGGGGTGGTCAGAGGTCATTTCAGACTCGAGGTGGAAAGGAGAAAGGCCTGGCCTGGCTTGGCTTGGGAGAGTGAAGCCTGGGGTGCAGAAAGTCTTTTCTGTGACAGGTACCGTAGGTGGTGTCACCAAGTTCTGAAGGTTCTCAAATAATGGAGATTCAAAGGTAGGCCGAGTTGGCTCCCTGGCTGACCCCCAGGCCAGCCTGACATTGAATCCTAGACAGGCACACATGAACCCATGTGTGGTGAACAGCTGAAGCCTGGGAGGCCTAGAGGAGTGGATTCACTCTGCAGAGAGTGGGACCAGGCCACCCTCGCAGTGTTGCACTGCCGGGGATCCATGCTCCTGGGCCCAGCATGCCCTGAGTCACTCTGGGGGAGGGAGAGGAGGTCTGGACTTTGGCAGCATGAGTGGAGAACCAGTTTCTGTCCTGAGGCCTCCACTCTGCCCTCCCCCTGCTGCCCATGCTGGGAAAAGAGTCCCCTGGGGTTACCATGTGCAAATCCAGCCCAGCCCACACCCCTCCCTGGGGCCCAGCATAGATGACTCAGACCTGGGGGGAGGGGAGGGTGTCTAAGATGGGGTGGGGGAACAGAATCTGTGGCTGCAGCTGGAGAGAAAGCCCCACCACTGTCTGCCTATGGCAAATTGGGGAACAGGTGGGAGAATTCACTCTGGTAGGGCCTAACTCCACCCTAATTCTTTCCCAATGACATATCCTGGAGACCCAGCTCTGTCACTCATCTCCAAACAGCCTTCACCAGACTCTGAAGTATACATGAAGGACAGGCTGTGCCCAAGTCCCCAGTGTAGTCACTACTCCTACAACAGGTTACGCACACACCCCTGTGGGCCCTTGGGCAGTAGCAAGAGCTGTTTTTCAGAAGACCCAGGGACTGAACAGCCAATGCACAGACACCTGCCAAGCCCTAGCACTCAGCCCGCTGACATGCCAAACTTACTGTGTGACCTTGGGCACAGCTCATCCATCTCTGAGCCTCAGGCTTTTCTGGAAGGCTATGCTTTCCTAAACATAACGTTCTCGGTGGAGGGCAGTTGCAGAGAAACCCTGGCAGGAGGGCAGAATCCAGGAGGGGCCTGGGAGGGCCTGCTCAGAAGCCCTGCCGGTCTAAAAGTCAAGTGGGATAGGGACGAAATTGCCAAGTCCCACAGTTCTCCCCAGTTCTTGGAATCTCATCTCTCCTCCTATCTCCCTGCCTACCTCATACATATCAGGAGGCCAGGCTGGGTCTGGGCAGGAGTGGGAAGCTGTATGTGCTTGCGTGTTTTCGTGAGTGTGCATGTATACACACATGGGGAGAGTGTGAGATCCTCCCTCCCACCCCCCCCCCCAACCACTGCCGCCATTGCCCTCTGAGAAGCGGAGATAATCCCTCGCCATCTGTCTTGTGTTGCTAACCCGCTCAGCCCTGTGGACAGCTGCCCGGGCCACAGCTCCGCAGAGGAGCGGGTGTGGGGCGTCAGGGGAGCTAGCTAGCTCTCAGGCCCTGGCAGCAGACACACTCAGTCCTCCCACTCTGCTCACTCCACTCACTCTACTTTACCTGCCTGCCTGTACGGAGGGGAGAAAGTGAGGCCAGAGAGAGGACAGACAGGACTTCCTCCATTCCGGCTTCAGACCACGAGAGGAACAGAGGAATAGAAAATTCTCCCTGGCCTGGGGGCTGGGGACTGACCCTCCCAAAATTCAGGGGGAAGGACAGGGTGACCTGCTGGCTTATCTCCTATGAGCCCTCTAAAAACGCATGCATGCATGTCCCTCTGATGGAAAGGGGACAGTAGGAACAAGTCAGGCCTTCTGGGCCTGGGAAGAGGGAGGAGGAGCCGTCTCCCCAGCCTTTGGCAGGCCAGTGGTCAGGCCTCTGAGTGACCCACTTCCCAGGGCCACAAGAGAGCCTCATAGGATATTTGGTGGGTAATGCTTAGTGTGTGGGCCCTGCACCCCAAGTTCTCATGACCACCATAATCTCCATTGTTTTCATGAGGAAATTGAGGCTCAGAGAAGGAAGTGACTTGCCCAACTCACTCCAGTGTGGGAAAGAGCTTGGACTTGGACCCAGCCATCAGGCTCCAGCAACCCTTCCTCAGTACCCAGTTCTATCTGGCCCCTGCAGCCATCAAGTCTCTCACTTGCCTCAACTCCCCTACATGTAGCTCTGCCCCATGCAGCTCTGAGATTCTTCCAGCCCAAGCCAGGTGATCCCCTTCCCAGGGGCATGATCCCTGCCCATCAGATGGGGTGTCAGGCCATGCCAACCAGAGCCCGAGGGAGGATGAAGCTGTGGGGTTGAGTGTGGCCTCCACCCAGCCCTCTCCTGTCAATCAGCTCTCACCCCCCTCTACACACACCACACCCCAATTGAGAGGGCACACACTTGGCCAGCCACACAAACAGGTACTCAGGCACACATGAGTAGGTAAACACAGTCACACATACAGTGCTTATATACATACAAACTCTCAGATACAAACACAAACTCAGGCAACCACCCACATCCTCACACTGGCACACAGACCTCACCACGCACAGCAAAGCTCACACGCAGACCACCGCCAGCCTCCACACTGCAGGCTCCTAGTTCGTCCATTCCACTCCCGGCCCCCAGGTGCCCCATTTTGCCACACACCAGACAGTAACCTTCCAGGAAGGCCAGTGCGGAGGGAGGAGTGGGGGTCAAGCATACAGAAGTCTGCTCTGTCTCTCCTGACTCTGGGTGGGGGCCCTTCAGCAAGAGTGTCAGTGGACACCTGCCCCCTCCCCAGGCCCCCTAAGACTTGGAGGGCTGCCATCTGGCCACAGATCTAAGAGAACAGTCTCCCACCTCTCACCTCCAGGGCCTCCCAGCTTCCCCTGGCTCAGGGGGAGGAAAGGGACAGTGAGACGGAACTGCCTGTCCTCTGAGGGTCTCAAGTCGTCAGGAAATGAGACACACCGGAAATAGTCTGACAGTGGTCTGAGCCCCACAAGGTAGTGGACTCCAGCCCCCGTCCATGACCCAACCTCTCCCAAACCTCTTCCCCTTGTACCCAACACTTAAGGAACTCTGGAAGTAGAGGTGAGCTGCCTCCTCCTTCTCTAGGTTGGAATTTGACTCCCAGGTCCCTGTGTACTCTTAGCCAGAGGGACCCCAGCCCTGAGCCTGGCTTCCCTGTGCCTGAGGGGGGCCCAGTTCCAAGCCAAATCACACACTCCATCACATGCTCACACCCGCATGCTTGCACGCTCGTGTGCAAACACACACTCTCTCTCATTCTCAGCCACACTCACACTCTCGAACGCTGTCACACTCACGGCCACACCTGAACAAAGCTGAAGTTCTGGGGCCCTGAGTCAGCAGAGCCCTGGCAGAGGCTCAGAGGCTGGTGCTGACAGCCTGGTGTGCAGGGGGAGGGGAGGGGCTGCCACAGCGGCCTGGAGGGTCCTGAATAATTCAGGGTGGTGGCAGGAGCCTGTCAGCTGTAGGGAAATCTTGGTGGCTGGATTGTTCTGGGAAGATGGCTCCTGGTGTTTTGAGGAGAGTCAGTCCTGACTGGAGTCTCACTGAACTCACAAAAGCCTTCTCATACCTGCTTGAACTTTGAATCCTCTCCAGGAGCCTGCACAGCACTATAGCCCCATTTCACAGATGAGGAAACTGAGGCTCGGAAGATAAAGAGATTTACAGAAGGCTGTAAAGCAGGGGTACCCAGGCGCCTGCCTGCAACCCTCTCCCCATGTACACACACGTCCCCACAGCCTGGAGAGTTTCTTCTGGTCATTCTGCCCAGATGCAGATGAGAGACAGACCCCAGCCATCCGAGGACATTCTGGAGCATGCATCCAGGAAGTACCCAGGCTCAGAGCACAGCCAGTGCTCAGCTGCTGCCTCGTGAACGGGGACACTGTGTAGGGGTGGCACACTATAAGTCAAGGCCATGCCTCTACCACTAGAAAAGAGACATCGCTGAGCCTCAATGTCCTCATCTGCAAGACAGGCATGAAGCGTTATCGACCTCACGAGATGTTGGTAAGGACTGACTGGGAAAACACAAGTCAAGCCATCAGCATGGGAACAGGCCTGCAGGAAGGGCTCCATGTTACAGCGAAGACATGCGAACCCTTGCCACAAAGAGACAGCCACACAGCAGTGGTGGTCCGTGTGTTCAAAGTCCCCTCTGCCTGGGGCACCTTCCCCTCTCTCCTCTGCTGTCACTGCATTTCTCCTCTTCAAGGCTGAGTACATCTGTCACCTCTCTAGGACAACAGCATGGTTTCCTGCCATACCATGCTCCCCTCGGTGATGTTCCCCCTTCCCCTCCCCCTCCCAGGCATGCAGGCTGCTGGCCTTGGGTGCTTAGAGTGGTCCCAGGCTGTTTGGGCTCACGGCCTGCACACAGTAGGCCTTGAGGGCCTCCTGCTGGACAGACAGCCCCGCACTGTGTCAGCACACAGCAACTGGCAGTTAGGGTGCTTCCGCAGTTAAAATAAACCTCTGAGGTCATGGGTCTGTTCTCTCTGTAAAAACAAAAATATCCAACGGCTCGTGTCTGGTGAGACCCGCAGCAAAAGACCAGACGTGACTGCTTCACCAGCCGGAGGCCAAGCATCAGGCTCCCAGCCAGGTCCCAACGCAAAGAGGCACCTGCCCAGGCCCTGGGGTACCAACACCCAGAGGTAGTTAGCACGTGACTCCCGTGCCCCGTGGGAAAGGCAGGTACTCCATCCCCACAACCCTGAGCTCTAAGGAGAGTAGGGAGCATTCTCCATATTTGATTCAAAATAAAAACCACAGTAAACCATAGACCCAAAACTTATACGTCGGCTGAAATTAAAATAGATTCTTGCTACGTTTTCTGGTTTCAATATTCTGGATCAGTTCATGGAAGCTGAATCAGGCGATTTGTCTGTCCCTCCTGTTTTGTTTCTGTTGTTGCCCCTGCTTTACTAGGATCTCAGCACATGTTCCATCTCCCCTCTGGAGCAGAGCCCAACTGAGTCCGGGGGGTCCCCTAGCCCTGCGCGCATGAGACTCATCCCCCCCAGGAGCCTGCCAGCACCCCCTGGCCCCTCCCTCTTCCGGGGAACCTTGCGGCTGGGCCCGTGCCTGCGGCGAGTCTCACCCCAGTATTATTTTAGTCGCAGACAGACACGAGGCAGATGGTGACAACATCCCTTCCCCGCTCCCCACTGACGAGCTGTTGCAGCCCTGAAGCCTGAGGGTTCTTCTCCCTCAGGAATATTTCAATCCCGACTTGGTGGCTAAATGCGGCTGCTCTTGTGAGCCGTGGGCACATCTGCTCCTCCTCCTCCCTACCCCCTACCCATTTTCCTGGGACTAAGTAGAGAGCCCTGGGGAGGCCCTGCCAACTTCCAGCTCTGCCCAGTCCCCCCAGCTACCCTACTGTGCGCCAGGCACCGGCCCAGGAGCACTGTACCACTGGGAGAGGCAATGATTGTGCCCACTTCACAGAGAAGGAAGCTGAGGCTCAGAGTGAAGGTCGCAGAGCCAGCGATGAGGTGTCCCCTTGGGTCCCATGCATCCTAGAGACACAAGGCGTACCCTCCACTCCGCTCCTACACCTGAATCTCTACCTGACCACCTTTCTGCACAACCTTGAGGTACCACCCCAAGCAAACCACCTTCTCTGTGGAACTACTAGGAGCCGATTTAATTGCTACACCCACTCTCCCACATCAACCACTACAGCCTGGAGCTCAAGGCTAGCCAAGCATCATCAGCCCAGCACCTCACCCTGCTTGTCCTAGCTCACCGGACGCACAGACAGTAATGGTGAGAATCAAGGGCTGGGGGAGGGGCTCTGGCATGGGATAGGCCTGGTTTCCAATCTCAGCCTTGCTGTGACTCTGGGAGTATCACTTAACTTCCCAGGATCTGTTCCACCATTTGTGAGACACACAGCAGCAGCCTCTCCTCTCCCGGCTAATTCAGTGAGGCAAATGCTATATTCCCAGCACCTAAAGCCAGGCCCAGAACAGAGCACACGTCCAATAAACATCTGCTGAATGAATGACACATGGAATGAACTTAGCACCAGGCCTGTCTCAGTGGGGCTGGTCCTCCCCGCAGCCCTAGCCTTGGGCCCAGCAGCACCTGGGGCCAGCTTTGCCTCTGAGGTCCTTTATGAGCTGAAGTTGGCCACAAGGGTCAACCTGAGTGTGTCTCTGGCAGGAGAACAGGCCCAGGGCACCTGGCCACCACGACTTGGCTCTAGTGCCAGGAAGGTGTGGAAGGTGGGCTGAAGCTGTTTGGGTTCCCTCATGCCCCTTAGCCAGCCACCCATCCTGCCTGACCAGGGGCAGGAAAGCTGGACAGGGGCTCTTTGAGGGCTTGGGATGCTCTCTGGGCCAGTGAGGACAGCCTTTCCCAGTCAGACCTCTGGGCTGTGGACATCCTGTCCAGACATGGTCTCCACCCCCAGCGCCTCAGCGGGCCTTCTTCTGGGGCTGGGCCAAGATCTACAGACAAACCATCGCACAAAAACACATGCCTACCACAGTGACCCTCGCACCCCCAAGAGATCTACACAACTATACACACATACATGCCACCCAATGAAGACACAAAAGCAAACACACGCATGACCCAATGTACATGACAGGTTATACAAGCTCACAAACACGTGTGCTGCAGTCACAAACAACACAGCACAAGACACACCGAAATGCTCCCACAGCACAGCCATGAACACGTGTGTGGCACAGCCATCAAGGCCCAGGCCCCCACCCAGGAGCACAGATGTGCACGGCAAGACATGGAGGCCTGTCTTGCAAGAAACTGAGGTCCAGCTCCTTATGTCAGACCTGGCCAGGACCTGAATTTCTGCAGCTCAGGGGGCCAAGGGAGAGCAGGGACACGGGCCTGCTGCAGAAGAAGAGCAGGCCAGGCTTGGAGTGGGGAGAGAAGGCAGTCCTGTGTCCAGTGTCAGCTCTGAAGACCCCACTTTCACAGCACTGGGGCCAAGGCCCTCATACCACATGGACACTCCCCCAACACCAATCCCTCCCCTCTGCAGCCACCTCTGCCCAAGTCACTGACACATTCATGCCTGGTTCAAGAAACTGGGTGAGGCTAGTCACTCTCACCACAAAAGCCAAACCAAAGGAAAAGAGAAGCTGACTGTCAGTGCAGAAACCCATGGAGACACTCTTCAGCAGGGAATTCTGGTTAGGAGACCACACTCTGCCAGTCATGGTCACGAAAGGTAAGTCTGACTGAGTAGCCCTATGTTAACCCAACCCTAAGGACACAACCCTGAGGCCAGCTGGCTTGCAAAGGCCACCCGATGAGGCCCAGGGGCCCCCTTATCTCTGGGCACATCTCGTCTGCTGCTTTGCCTGACCACCCATCCGCAAGTTCCGTGGTGACGTTGCCTGGGGCTGGCATTCGAGGCCCTTGTTATCGGGCCTCACCCTGTGTTCTTTTCCCTAGGCTTTTGCCAATTCTGTTCCCTTCACCAAGAATGCACCCCCAGGTGCCCACCCCCCACATTCTGGCACTCTGCCCATTCATCAGATCTATGTCACCTCCCCTGAGAAGCCTCCCCAGTGCCTGCCAGGGAAAAAAAAATTCTCACTCCAGTGCTGGAATGAGAGATGAAGACCCATGTGGGCTTCCACTGGGCCTCAGTGTCCTAATCAGTGAAATACATGTAAGACGCGCTTATCACGACTGAGGAACAAAGTGAGGCCGATTAGTATAGTGTAGCAGTTCTCAAAGCAGGGTCCGTGGACCCCTGTGAGTCTTCAAGATCTTCTTGGGGTAGGTGAAGTCAGAATGATTTTACCAATAATACTGACATTAGTTGACCTTTTTACCATGTTGAGATTGGCACTGATGGTGCAAAACCAATGGTGGGCAAAACTGTTAACTGCTTTAGCCCAAATCAAGAGGGTAACACCAAATGATACTAGGAGTCATTATATTTGTCAGTGTTAGAAACTTCCATCAAAAAAACAAAAAATAGCTAGATTTCACTTAGGAATGTCCTTGTTGGGGTCACTGGCTAGCTCAGTCTATAGAGCATGGGAAGGAAGAAAGAGAAAGAATATCCTTGTTGAAGTGAAGCAATAAAATTAGGGATTGTATTAAATCTCAGCCCTTCAACGCCAAGGCGGCTCAGTCGTTAATTGTCTGCCTTCAGCTCAGGTCATGATCCCAGGGTCTTGGGATGGAGGCCTTCTCCCTCTCCCACTCCTCCTGCTTATGTTCCCTCTCTCGCTGTATCTCTCTCTGTCAAATAAATAAATAAAATCTTTTTTTAAAAATCGCACTCTTGTGTACACATCTATTTAATGTTGTGTGGGGGAAATTCACACAGAGGACAGTAACATACCAGAGCAAGATTTTTGCTTCTAGGAAAAGCAATTGTGCAGTTGTTTCGGTTACAAGCTGAACTAGCTGCTTTTTCTATGGAACTCCATAAAGAAAGACAGACAAACTTTAGACTAGGATATTTGGCTGATATTCTCTCAAAAGTAATCCTGTCACTTCAAGGAAAATAACTACAGTATTTATTGCCAATGACAAAATTCTATTTTTTTGGAAGCAAAAATCTGAATTTGGGAATACTTGTATAGGTCAGCATAAGCTTGACCACTTCCTGATGTATTTCTGATGAAATCTATGGTGTGACTATTGTGGGATGTGGCTATTAAATATCATATAATGAAATGTGTTAACCTTTGAGAGATTTGCATAAACTAGCAAACCCATGTTCTCTAAATGACCACTGCATGATGTTATAAAATCATGCGTGGGCAAGAGATCCACTTTAAGTGCAGGATAGACAAATGGACCTTCATGTAACAGAATATGAAAAGTTCATTGATAAGGTTTCAGATTCTACATGGCAACTAACCTTTAAGAAACTCCCACCTGTCAAGTTTTGGTGTAGTATCAAATTATCTGAAAAGGCTAAGAAAATACTCCTCACTTTTCCAGCCAGAGATGTGCGTGAGACCACATTTTCCTCATGCATTCAACAACAGAAAAACAAACATACCACAATAAATTGAAAGCAAGAGTAGATACTAGGCTCCAGCCCCAAGGGGCCTGTTTGTTCTATTAAGCCAGATATTAATGAGATCACAAAAATGTAAAAAACAACGCCACTCCTCCTGCTAATTTTGTTTTGTTCCAGAAAATAGTTATTTTTCATGAAAGTATATTATCTATGTTAACACGTTATGAACGGCAACCGTCATTTTAAAATAAATGAATAAATACACGTTCTTCGATTTTCTCAGTTTTCATTTCTAATATGGCAAATCTTTTTTTTTTTTTTTAAGATTTTTATTTATCTATTTGACAGACAGAGATCACAAGTAGGCAGAGAGAGAGGAAGGGAAGCAGGCTCCCCGCTAAGCGGAAAGCCCGATGTGGGGCTCAATCCCAAGACCGAGATCATGACCCGAGCCGAAGGCAGAGGCTTTAACCCACTGAGCCACCCAGGCGCCCCTAATATGGCAAATCTTGATGCCTAGAACCCACTTAAACAAAAGCTCTTCAGGGCCCTCAATAATTATTAAGCCTGTAGAGGGGTTCTGATAACAAAAAAGATTGACAACTGCTGGCCCAGCGCTTCCACAGCAGGAAAAACTAGGGGTAGATGTGAAGAAACATCTGGATGGGCAGAAACAGGCAGCAAGCAAAAGGAGCTATCAGAGATGGTTCCTTTGAAGAGGTCCCAGCCCGGGGCCTTGAAGTCCAGGCAGAGGGGCAGAAGGCGGGGACTTCGGAGTGGGGGGTTTTGGCAGAGGTTTCTGGGAGTCCCTACTTCCCTCTGCTGCCCCCGTAGGGGTTGTGGGTATGTAGGGGGAGGGCGCAAACACCCAACAGACCTCCCTGTACACAGGCTGAGACCCCCCACAGAAGCTCCAGCCCTCCCCAGATGCCTCCGGCCTCCTCCACCCCCAACCCCTACGAAAAGGATTTAGGCCTAAAAATTATCGTCACCGCTTCACAGCAGACAATACAGAGGGGACATTATGTGCCAAGAGAGAGGCCTCGTTGTTGCTGCTGCCGAGGGACAGCAGCGCTCTGTTCTGAGCAGGCCGGGGGCTTCTCCTGTGCAGTGGCCCAGACCCTCACTCAGAAGCACATCCTCACCCCAGCGTACACTTGCAGACTCACCCAGGGTACCCCTCAGGCACATGCTGGGGTCCACGGCAGCCTTCCTGTACACACAGCTCCCACCCACTAACTGCCCTGGGTCCTTACTGCCAGCGACCCCCCACACACACACACACCTCCATGCGCTCCACAGCACAGGTATCCTCCCCCGGGGAACCCTGGTGGGGATGCAGGGGACAAAAGGGAGCCCCACTGGGAACCCTGAGGACGCCCAGCCCACCCCGCCCTGCACCGCCTGGACAGGATCACAGGGCACTGAAACCAGCAGCCTAGGCTGGGCCAGACCTGCCTAGACCCACGGAGGGACACAAAGGCTGCCTTGTTGCTTTGCCAAACCCTCCTGGCTCTGGAGAGGGAGGGAGGAACCCAGGCAACTGGCACCCCTAACCCCAGCTTCTGGGCTGGCCCTGGAACAAGACTGGACTTTAACCCTAGAGGCCACCACCCATGCTGGGGCCAGAGGGCAAGGTGAGGACAAAGGGAACCTCCTGATAAGACAGTCCCAAGGAGGGCCCCCCAAGCCCTGAGCTTACACTCGACCCAAAGTCTTTGTTTTTCCTCTGAGGGCAGGGATTTCTCCCTCCCAACATTTGCTCAGGTTAGTCCCTCAGCCTGGAACTGCCTCCCTCCTCCCCTTGTCTGGGCAAGTTTTCATCTTCCTTAGGGCATTGTTCAGAGAGCATCTCCCAAGCCCTCCTGCCCCCAGAGCTTTCCTACCAAACAGGGAGCTCCAGATGTCCACAAGTGAATGCCCAGCATGGGCCAGGCAGAGCGGGTCTCACAGGCCACCACCCCAGGACTGGCAGAGGAACGGGTGAGAGGGTGTGGCCGGGCCAAGCCTGACCAGCCCGAGTACACACCATGGCAGCAGACGGGATGGGCGGGGAATCACCAGTCCCAAGTTTCAGCCAGCCATCAGTCCCTGCCACCAGGTGACACAGAGCAGAGTTCCTTGGAGGAGACTACTTCCTCACATCCGGACCTTTGTTCTCTTTGCCGAAGACACTCTTTCCCATCGATCTGTTTGCCAAGCCAAGTCTTACTCATCAAGCGGCAGCAGTTTTTATTTTTTATTTAATACGTACAGAACACTTACCGTGTGGCAGGCACTATTCTAAGGGATATTTACAGGAATTAACTCATTAAATCCGCACAACACTTTGAGGTAGGTACTATTATTATTTCCAATTTTTTAAAAAGATTTTATTTCTTTATTTGACAGAGGGAACGCAAGCAGAGGCAGGGGAGAGGGAGAAACAGACCTCCTGCTGAGCAGGGAGCCCGATGCAGGGCTCTATCCCAGGACCCTGAGATCATGAACTGAGCCAAAGGCCAATGCTTAACAACTAAGCCACAGGTGCCCCAATTTCTTTTTTAAGATTTTACTTTTAAAGCAACTCTACACCCAATGTGGGGCCCCATCCCTGAGATCAAGAGCCACAGCTCTACCAACTGAGCTCACCAGGTACCTCTTATTATTCCCATTTTAAAGATGAGGACAGTAAAGCATAACAAGGTTAAGGAACTCTATCAGGGGGCACCTGGGTGGCTCAGGTGGTTAAGCATCTGTCTTCGGCTCAGGTCATGATCCCAGAGTCCTAAGAACAAGTCGCGCATCAGGTTCTCTGCTTGACGGGAAGCCCACTTCTCCCTCTCCCTCTACTGCTCACCCTGCTTGTGTTCTCTCGCTCTCTCTGTCAAATAAATAAATAAATAAAATCTTTAAAGAAAGATAAAAAAAGGAACTCTATCAAGGTTACACTGCTAGTAAGCGCTGGTATGAATAATAGGAACCCAGCAGGGGCGCCTGGGTGGCTCAGTGGGTTAAGCCTCTGTCTTTGGCTCAGGTCATGATCTCAGGGTCCTGGAATCAAGCCCCACACCGGGCTCTCTGATCAGCAGGGAGCCTGCATCCCCCTCTCTCTCTGCCTGTCTCTCTGCCTACTTGTGATCTCTCTCTGTGTCGAAAAAATAAATAAAATCTTTTTAAAATAAATAAATAAATAAATAAATAAATAAAGGCCCAGAGAATAGCCCCAATAGGACTGTGGGATGTAAGAGATAAGGGGCAGTCTCCATGTTTATGAGAATAAATACGTGACTTCACGAGGGAGGAAGAAGCTGACCTAAACCATGGAGAATGGTTAGGGTTACAACAAAGAGATGAAGAGGGAAGGGACTCCAAGCAGAGGGAACAGCACATGCAAAGGCTCCAAGGTGGGAACCTGTGCAGCATGTTTGGGGAACAGCCAAGGGGCCGTGTGTTTGGTTGGTGGAGCAGAGGATCACGGGAAAGTGGGTCAAGAGCAGGTAAGAGAGGGATGCAGCCACAGGGGAAGCAGTGGAGCTTAATGGTTCAGGCTGTGAGTTTGAATCCTGACTGCCGCGGACCAGCTGAGGACCTTGGAAAAGTCTTTTCCCTTCCCTGAGGCTCAGTTTCCATATCTACAAAATGGAAATAATAAAGGTATTCACTTAATAGCATTGTTCTGAGAATTCAAACAGGCACTCTGCCCAGCCTAAGAACTGACAACTGTTGTTCTTGGTACTGGGCCTTGGGGAGCCACTGAGGGCTCCTAACAGGGAGAGGGACTCCAGTAAAGCTGGACAAGGAAAGGACTGGCACCATGGCTCGTAACTTACCACAAATCAGCCCTAGGGCTCGGGAACAGTGAAACCAGAACGCTGGGCCCAGGCCAGCAGTCCCACCCAATGTTTCTTTGACATCTCCTCTTTCATCTTTAAAGAATCTTATGAATTTCCCTATGAGCAATCCATGCTTGTTTCTAATAAAAATAATGTATTCAGTTACTGAACTCTCCTCCCGGTAAGACAGACATTCCAGGAAGCAGAGCCATGTACGCAGCCTGCCCGCCAGCCACCGACACAACCAGGCCCCAGGCTGAGCGCATGGCCTCACAAGGGGAGGGCTTGGCTGGAAGAGCCACGCCTCTGAAACACACTGTCTTCCCACCACAGCCCCAGCCCCAACAGAGCTAGATTTAGAGAAAACTTGGTAAACCACGGATGGGCTCTCTTCGTCCCCAAACTCAAGTGTCACCTTACCTAACTTTTTATAGAGGTCTTCCCTGACCACTGGATCAGCTGGGTAAGTCGGTCCCATCACCTTATGTTAATGCTGTCCTAGCACTCTGCCCTTACACTGTCCAAGTGTCTGTTACGAGGCTATGTGTCTTGCCTAACCAGAAGGGATGTTCCAGGAAAGCAGGACTCAGTCCTATGCACTTCTGGGTTCCCACCATAGGACAGTGCCTGGCACATAGGAGGTGCTCCATTAAATACTTACAGAAAGAGAGAAGGGAGGAGCAGAGAAAGAATAAGGAACAAAATCTGCATTTTTGCTCCCAAGACTAAGAGGTTCCTTTGAAGACTCTGTCACCAGTCCGTGCAATGGGCGGGGCCCAGGGACCAGCGTGAACACACTAAGATTCCATCCCTCCCTGCAGCGTTGTCACAGGCCTGCCTCTGGAGCTGCCCTTCCCTGCCCCACACCCCATCTCAGAGAAACAGAAATTAATTTCCCTTTGGCATAAACTGATTTTGATGAGCCCAGTCCCCGGCGATTCATCATCGACCTCTCGGGGAGCACGCAGGGAACGGCGGGTGGCGGCATGACTTATGGGCCTCGCAGCCCCAGACATCCAGCTGCTTCTGATGGCTCCGGACACCTCCAGCCCCCCTAAATCAACAGCAAGGGAGCGACCTGGATAGCTGCCCAGCTTGTCCTCAGGCTCGGCTGGTGCCCCTGGCAGGCGCCTCCCAGGTCAGGGGGCGCAGGCTGCATGGAAGCGGGTGACTTCATCCAGGCTGACTCACCGGCCGCCGCTGCCGCCAGCCACTGGGGATGAACTGCAAGAGGGAGGTGGTGGCGGAACTCTCCAGCCTGGGACTTCAGGGGGAGGAATCCCTACCCTCCCTCTGCAGCTCCAGGGCTTCCCCAAACCGGACTGTGCCCCTACCCCACCCCCAACCATCATCCCAGGATCCACAATAAGGTCCTACAAATAGTCTAGGTCCTTGGTTCAGTCCCAGCCAGAGGACGTCTGCGGCCCAGGCCCAGGGCCCCTCTTACCAGCCTTACCAGGTAAAATGGACCAACTCTTAACCCCTAAGATTCAGTTTCTTCATCTATAAAATGGGCACAGTGATGCCTACTCCACCTACTGCTCAGAGTTTTAGGCAGATCTGATTGAAGTGCCAGGGTCCTAGAGGTAAGAGCGTACCACATGGAAGCAGGGATGGAAGCCGGACCAGGGGATCCCACACAGCGTGGTGGAAACCAGACCTCTTACCCTGGCCTGCAGTACCCCAAACCAATGACCTGCTCTCCCCGCTACCCTCTCACACTCCCTGCTCGGCCACAGTCAGCCTTCTTAAATTCGTCAGAGGGGCTGTTCTCTTGCCATCTTCAGGCCTCTGGCTCTAGGCTGTTCTCTCAGCATCCCTCCCAACCCCTTCGTGCGGGGGACCAAACCGTTCACAGCTTAAAACTCACTTTCTCTGGGAACCTTTTCCTAGCCCCAGTGTCTATGTCCCCACAGTCTTGCTATTCCCGTATATAATCAGTGTCTCCCACGTGCCTCCCAGAGGCTGCCCTTGATCTCCCCTACATCCCTTGACCCCTGCCCAGTGCCTGGTTGAGGGTAGTAGGTATTCCCCAATATTGGTTTATTTGAATTAAATTCCTGTGTCTACTCATCTTGGGGGGCAGTGGCAGAAGGATTCTGTTAAGAAGGATTCTGAGGCTGCCAAAACGCATATAAGCATCACACTTGCCACAAAGTGAGGGTTCATTATGTGTCAACTATTAACATTGGGGTTGCTACTGGGAGTGGGCTCCTAGGAACCCTCGAGCTCTCCTTATCTGCCCCTGCCTTCAGGCACAGTTCCAGCAGCCCAGGCATAGGGAAGGGAACTGGACAACACTTCTGTTTTAAAACAACCCAAAGATACTTGCCTATCTCTAGCAGAAAGAATATCCCCATGGAGTCAGGAGACCTGAGTTTGAGATGCATACACCCCTTCTGACTTGCTCCAGAGACTGACTTCAACAGTGTATCACCATCTGTAAAGAAGGAATAATTCCCACAGGACAGCTATGAGGGCCAAGGTCAAAGATGTGGAGACAGGTGTTTGGTTCACCTTGATGAAGGATACAAATCACCATCACTATAAACATACCTCAGCCCTTCCCCCACCAAGGCAAGGTAGAGCTCAGAGCTTGGGACCCTAAAACCAGAACCATTACCAGCCAGAGTCGAGTCTCACACCCAGGCCTTCCACCTGGGGACCCCCAGAATCATGCAGTTGCAAGACCTCCTGTGAAACCAGAAAAGGAGGGTTGAACCTCTACTCCTCACTATGTAACTTTGGGCAAACGCACCTCGCAGAACTTCGGGTTCTTCACCTAGCAAATGGTTGTGATGATGGCAGCTGTCTCCTGGACTTCTCAAAAGGATTAAATGAGATAATTAAGTAAAGAATGCAGTTTGCATTTAGCTCGAGGCCCCATCAGTGCTCACTAACTTACCCATCACTGTATCACCATCATTTTCCCCTGAATGCTGTTGCTATGCACGGGATAAGATGCCCGTGTTGATCCTGGTCCCTCTGTACCACAGAACTCCAAGAACCTTCACAGCAAACTGAACTATCATCCTCACTTCCCAGATGGGCAGACTGAGACTCAGAAAAAATAGGACTTTTCAGACTGAAAAATCCCCAAAGGCAGAGAGGCCATGCCTCCCAAGTATGGGGTCCTTGTAGGATTGAGGCTACACCTCCCCCATCAGACTGGGGGATTTTTCTCCCTCATTTGGCCAGAGGACCAGATTTCTTATTTAGCACTTCCAGCCACTCTCAGAGGAGCAGAAGGGGGTGAGGTCCAGGCGCTCCGCCTTCTTGCTCTGCCTTCTTGCAGCACGAGGAAAGGTTCAGGCGGTGGACAAAGGTCGGCACGGGGCCTGCCTGGTCCTAGCTGCCCCAGCTGACACACAGGGAGGCCTCGTGACTGCCCCCTGCCCCCACACTGGCTCCAGCTTCCCGCCTGACTGGGCTGAGCGCTTCAAAGCCAGCAGCCTCTGAAATGAAGCCGTGGCATCTGAGCCAGCAGCTGGTGGGGGAGTCAGGCATCCCCGGCCCCCCGTGTGCATCTCCAAGCACTCCTGTCAGTGTGGACTTTTCGGGCAGCAGGTAGCCACCAGGGTCACAGGGGATAGCTTCGGGTGCCCTCGTCATGGCCAAAGGAGCATTAAAGCTACAGGCATGCCAATGAGGCAGGGCCACAGGGGGCCAACTCCTTTACTAGATGCCTACAGGCTGGTGGGAGATGGAGCACTATAGAGAGTGACCACCAGGATATGTGCGCACACACATGCCAATAAGCACTCATGCACACACTCACTGCAGCGCAGAATAGGAGGGAACTGTGGACATTCCAGACCTGGGATCAAATCCTTCTTGCCTTACTTCCCAAATATGTGACCCTGAGTCGTGTAATGGGTTGAACTGTGTCCTCCCCAAAATTCATATGCTGATGTCCTTAACCCTCCCCCCACCTCAAAATGTCACCTTATTTGGAGAAAGAGCCCTTAAAGAGGTAACAGTTAAAATGAGGTCATTGGGGTGGACCCTCGTCCAATCCAACTGGTGTCTTTACAAGAAGGGGTTATTTGGCCACAGACACGCATACAAGGAAGACGATATGAAGAGACAGAGAGAAGACAGCCATCTACGAATCAAGGACAGAGGACTGGAACAGTCCCTTCCCTCACAGCCCTTTAAAGGAGGCTGCCAATATCTTGATTTGAACCTCTAATCTCCACAACTGTGAGACAATAAATGTCTGTGGGTGAAGTCACCCAGCATGGAGTACTTCGTCAGGGTGCCCTGGGACTGTTTCTCCAGAGCCTCGGTCCCTATAGGCCTACAAAGAAATTATAACAGTACTTGCTTCCTAGGTTGCTGTAAGGCTTAGATGAGATGTATCTGTGAAGACAGCACTTAGCCCAGGATTAGACCCACAGCACAAGCTCAGTAAATGCTGGCTGCTTTTACTATCCGGTTATTATTGACCATACACACTTACACATTTGCTCCTCTATTCCAAATAACACTGTGTTGTACACCTTCTGAGCACGAGGCACGGTTGAACAAATCTCTGGCCTCTGGGGTGCTTGGCAAGGAAGCCATATCCTTGCGGGAAACAGACAATCCCCATACACACAAATTAGCTGATGAGAGAACAAATGCCTAGGAGTTTGCGCAGGTGTGCTCACATGTCTGCACATGGTTTTAAGGTAGACATACGTGTGCACATAGCTGTTGATATGTGCATGGGGACATTGGGCTACCTATGTGCACGTCCATGCTAGTTTCTGTGCATCGGGGTGCCTGAGGGCACACCTGCATGTATTTAGGCACAGGTGTACATGCGTGTGTCATGCATGTGTTTTTACATGTACAGACATCCATGTGGACGTATGAGAACGTGTAGGCCCCTCTGGATCTGGACATGTATGGCTGAGAGGGGATAGATGCGTGGGCAATTATGTATGAGCACAGCGGGGCCCAAAGCTGGGACCCTCTGCTGTCTGCAGCCTGAGGAGGAGTTCTGAGAACTCATCTCAGCCATCAGCCTCAAGTAAACACACACCCTCTTACCAAAGTCGGACTCGAATGCTCTTGTGCCCAGGGACCACCTAAGGACCCTCTTCAGTTTACAGGAAGTCCTTCCAGCATTCTGACCATAATCCCTACTTCAGAAACCAGTAGGCCCAAAGCCCTTGAATGAGACAGACTTTAGTCCTATGTTCCAGGCAAATTTTTGTCCGTCTGCATTCAGCTCCAAAGGATGTGGGAATCCCACATCCCCAAAAGCCTCTCCAATTTGGGTACCCTCTTCCCATCCTGTTCCTGCCCCCCAAATGCCCAATATCAACACTCCCTGTCCCACCACCATCCCTTGGGAAGTGGCTCAGCTACCTGATCTTCTCCCTACCAGCAGAGTCCGACAAAGTATAACTGGGAGTTGCCTGGCTGGCCCAGTCAGAAGAATAAGAGATCTTGGGGATGTGAGCTAAAGCCCCATGGTGAGTGGGCATAGAGATAATTTAAATACAGAAGTAAATAAATAAACAAGCTTTATAAAAGAAGGAGGAGGAGGAGGTGAGGAAGGAAGAGGAGAAGGAGTGTAGCTGGACTAGGAGGGGGTCTAGGTAGCTACACTAGGTAGCTGGGTCTAGGAGGGGGCAAGGCCTCAAGCACTAACCAGGCCGGTGCCCGAGGGGCATCTGTGACTGCCAGAGCTATGAGGGCAAGACTTCCTGAGAGCGGAAAAGGATACCCATGTGCACAGGCACTAGGGCTTCTGGCAGGCGAGGGGGGCATTGCGCTCACAGATGAGACCAGCGCCAGAGGACTGCCTCCTACCCCACACCCACTCTTCCCTGCCCAACACCCAGTGGAGTCCCTAGAAGACCACATGTGGGGAACCAGAGACAGTTGGGCCTGGCTCTCTACCCCCAAAACCATTATCTGAACCACAGACCCGAGTTCTAGTTCTGGTTCTAATAGTGCCAACAATGACAATAGAGGCTCACACTTATCATGCAGTTGCTGAGGACCTGGACCTATGCTCAGCACTGGCCACACAGTGCCCCACTGAAGCCACACACTGTTTTGGTGTGTTGTAACTAGCAGTGTTACCCGCATTTCACAACTGAGGAAACCAAGGCACCGGCACTGTAGCTCACCTGCCCTCCAGCACCCAGGGGATTAGCGGCAGAGCCAAGAGAACCCATACTCTTTTTTCCCTTTTAAGGGGAGCCTGGGTGGCTCAGTGGGTTAAGCCACTGCCTTCGGCTCAGGTCATGATCTTGGGGTCCTGGGATCGAGTCCCACATCAGGCTCTTTGCTCGGCGGAGAGCCTGCTTCCCTCTCTCTCTCTCTCTGCCTGCCTCTCAGCCTACTTGTGATCTTTCTCTGTCAAATAAATTCTTAAAAAAAAAAAAAGATTTTTATTTATTTATTTGAGAGAGAGCAAGAGAGAACATGAGTGGGGGAGAGGCAGAGAGGGAAATGCAGACTCTCTGCTGAGCAGGGACCCTGACCTGGGACTCCATCCCAGGCCCCTGGAATAATGACCTGAGCCAAAGGCAGATGCGTTACTGACTGAGCCGCCCAGGCACCCCAAGAGCCCATACTCTTAAACATGAAGCCCCTGCCTTATGGGGTGACCCTAGACAGTCCCTTCTCCTCTCTCAATCTCCCAGTCTGTGCAGTGAGGGTACTAATTGCCACGACCTCTGATCTCTGTGGGACTCCCAGCTCTGAGTCCTGGGTGAGGTCATAAGGGGTCAAGACTCAAAATGAGATCCAAGGTCTCCTCGAGGGTCTTGTGAAGAACGCAGTGACAGGACCACCCCACGCCAATGAACCAGACTCTCTACCTACTCCCCACATCTGTCCTCCCTCCCCATATCTACAAGCTCACAAGGCCAAGTGGTCTGCTGTGCACCGAGGCTTAAGAATCCCTGGGGAGCGGGGGGATTCCCTTGGTGGGAAAGTAGGTAAAGGAAAGTGGAAAGCACCCTGCTCAGGCCCTGCTGGGGGAACTTAAGGTCACAAGGCTGGGGATATTCTGAGGCCTGGCTATAGCTTCCTCATCCAATGGGCAAACCTCCTCCAATGGGGAGATGACTGAATTCCAGAGGAGCTCCTCATCATGGAGATGATGAGGAGGAAGAAGCAAGTTCTGTCCCAGTCATCTCTCCCTGCCATCCTTGAGCCAAATAGCCTCAAGGGCCTTAACCGATGCCCCACCACCACCACCACCCAGAAAACCAGAGCACAGCTGAGGGAGGGGCAGCCTGGGGATGCTAAAGAGACAGGGAGGTGGAAATCCACACAAAGGCTGACCCCAGCCAGGCCAATTGGCCAGCAGGCCCACCCAACCCCCTGCAGCAGGCAGCTTGGCAGGGCTGAGCGCCAGCTCCTGCAGCCAAACCGAGTTCCCACCGAGTGTGCTTAATGCAGCGGCAGCGGTGACATTTCTGCCGTCAGAAGCAAAAACAGGAACCCGGCCATTTTGATGAAGGGCGCCCAGAGTGCGAGTGCGAGATGTAGGAGGGAGGGGTTCCCACTCCTGCACCCGTTGCCCTAACCACCCACCCCTGCCTCTGCTCGGTGCCCAACCCAGAAGGTCACAAAACGGACCGCTAGCCAGGGAAACTGCTATAGAAGAACCCCCACCCTTTGGCATAGGTTGGGAAACTGAGGCCATAGCACTGACACTAGCCAGATCTGGAGAAGACAAGAGAAGGGATCGAGAAAAGCCCAGGGGAGGATGCCTTGGGGAATGTTCAGGTGGGCACGCCAGAATGCTGAACCCAAGAGGCAGCAAGGACTGGTCTCAAAAGAGCCTACACACCTGCCCCCCAACCCTGGGGCGCCCTCATGGGGGCGCTCGCGACGCCTCTAATCTGCCAAGCAGCGAGAGGGTTAAGCTTCCTCTTCGTACTTGCCGCAGTAAGTGGAAAGGAAAGAAGTGTCAACTCTGTTCTCACCACAGCGGGGCTGTCGGATGGCACCTCCCCCCGCCCCGCGCACCCCGCCCGGCCGGCTCCCCCGCCCTCCCCTCGGAGCGCGCGCGCACACACCTCCCACCGCTTTGCCCAAATTATTTTCGATCCCGGGAGACTCCGGATGCCAGACGCGCTCCGCGGCGGCGGCGGCGGCCGCGCCTGATTCATTGCGCCAAAGCTGCAGATGCGACCTCCCGCCTGCGCCCTGTGCCCCGGCCCGCACGCACCGGGCTGCGTGCACGCCGGGAGAGTTGGCGGGGGTGGGGGGGTGGCAATTTGTAGGCGCCCCCCCAAGAGGCGGGACCTGGCCCCCCGGGGCCAGGTCCCCAGTCCCCAGCTCCCCGGGCAGCGCTAATTAGCTTCCTCGGGGGGCGCCACGCGGCGTGAGGGGCGGCAATTTCCCGGCTGGGCTGCGGGGGAAGCGCTCCCACCGCCTGGGAAGGTGAAATGGGAAACTCGATTCAAAGAGAGCTTTTCTCCCCCCTCCCGCCAAGCGCCGTAGAAAACGGGTTTGAAATTCCTCCTCTTTTTTTTTTTTTTTTTATTTATAGTGCACCGTCTCCATGGAAACCGCGGAGGAGGTCACGGTAGCTGGGCCCCCGCGCGTCACCCCGCGCCTCGCCGGCTGCAGGCGCCCGGATTGCGGCCTCCCAGGCGCCGCGGCCCGCGTGGACTCTACTCCGAGTTCCCCGCCCCCGCTCCAGTCAGCCCGCGGCTCAGGCCATATGACTCTGCCGGGTCCCAACCGGGAACCGCGCACCTGGGCACCAGCGCACTAGGCTGTTGTGCCTCCGTCCCCCGGCTCCAGCACGCGGGAATGCGCCAAGAAACACGTGCCTAGCTCCAAGATGGGAACATGTGCGGCAAGGCGCCGCCGAGGAGCTCTGCGCTAGTGAATACCCTGGGGGATCGACCTATATAGGCGCACAACTCCAAAGCTCTCGCTAAAATGGGACCACCCGTGGTTAGGAACTCTGGAGTCAACCGAGTCCTTCCTGGGTAACTTACTAGCTATGTGACTTCGGGCAAGTCACAACCTTTCTTCCTCTCAGCTTGCTCATCAGCAAAATGGAATTGAGCCTTGAGACAAAGTACGTTAAACGCTTAACACTATGTTCGGCAAGAGGTCTCTGAAAAATGGTAGCTGTGGCTCGGGTTTCGGTTTTGGTGTTTTTCAGGCCGGTAAAGCCGAGGCCCTAAAGGCTTTGCTCAAAGGCGCGGTCGGCCTGGAGGCTGGGAGTTACCCCCAGGAAGCTCCCAGCAACCCAGCCTAGACCTGAAAGGTGGGAGGTGAGGGGACGCGTGCCGGCTGCGCAGGGCCTGGGCCCGCCTAGGGCGCGGCGGGTGGGGTTGGAGTCTCCTAAGCTAGCCACATCCGCACCCGGAACCCTGGAAACGGGGCTCCCCACGGTGTCCTCCCCCCGTAGCAACACCATTAGCAACAAGCCTGCCTGCCCTCCCTCCCAGGGCTAAGACCGCACCTGCCCCACCGGATGGCCTCCCCGGGGCCAGGCCGTGCCCCCCACCGCGCACACTTCCTCCCGGACCCCCAGCGCCCCGTCGAGCGCGCAGGGGGAGGGGACCGGGCCGCCCCCGCCCCGCCGGCTTCCCACAGCCAGAGCTGCCCGGAGTCGGGGAGGCAGGAAGTCTCAGAGCCGGGGCGTGGAGGCGGGGTAGGGGCAGGAAGTTGGGGGTGACTCTCCCAGAGACCCCAGACGGGGCCCCGGCGTGGGAGCGGGGTGGGCGGGCGCGTAGGGATTAAGGGCGCCCCCCCTTCCTCTGTGGCCTTCGGCCATGTGACCCGGCCGGAGCAACCCGCTGGGTGAGGGCGCAGGCCGCTACCTCTGGGACCCCCAGCAGCGCGCGCGAGGAGGGAGGGGCCGCCTTTGTCTACTTTGCCGCAGAAGCAGCCCCCCATAACCCCTCCCCGCCGCGCCCCGCCGGGCCCTGCACAGCCCGGGTTTTCCATCCGGCCCGGCTCGGCTCGGCAGCTGTCAGGGGACCGAGCTGACCTTCGCGAGCAGGGAGTTTCAATTAGCCGCAGATCAGATAAGCGGGCGGGCCCGTCTCTCCGGGCACCGCGGGGGCGCAGCCCCGCCCCCGCCACGCCGCGCCAAACGCGCTCCAGATGGGAACAAAGATGAAGACGCAGCTCCACCTGCCTCCCCGGGGAGGGGGGGCAAAAGAGGAGGCCCCACCGGGAGGAGCTTCCCAACGGAGGCAGGGGTTGCGCGCCCTCCCCTGCACGTCTAAGGATCCCAGCCCGGGGCAGGGGGTCTAGCCAAGAGGATCTTTCTGGCTCTGCCGGCCTCCTGCACAGCAGGGAAGTGCCCGCCGCGCTGACCTCACCCTCAGGAGGGCATCGTGTCCTCTCTCCCGGGAGGGAGACTTTTGCCATCTCTGATCTCACCCAGAGCACTCCTGGGGAGGCTGAGCCAAGTGAGGCATAACCCAACAGAAAAAGGAAACTGAGGTAGAGAGGGGCCAGGACTTGATCCAGATCACACATCCTTTCAGATGTTTTTTGTTTTTGAGTGCCTGCTAAGTGTCCAGCACTGTTTAGGGAGACAACAGAAAATAGTTTCATCCCCAGATTCACAGAACTTACATTCTAATTCAAGGAGACAGACCATAATCAAGTAAACAGTTGAACAAGATCGTTTCAAAGAGTCTGAAGAACCATGAAGATATTAAAATAGGTCGTGTGAGACTGACTTCAGGGAGGGAACCATATTAGCTATGGTGGTCAAAAGGGCCTCTCAGAGGGGGTGAATCTGAACCGAGGCCTGAAAGATTGGGAGAAACTAGCCAGGCAAAGGAGAGGGTACGGAACATAACCCTCTGGGCATGACCTTAGGCCCAAAGGTCATGATTTCAAAGACCAGGTGAGAGAGTTTATGCAAAGTACAATGGGGGCCTTTTGTGGGTTCTAAGCTGGGGGTGACACAGTCTGACTTCAATTTTTAAAAGATCCCTCTGGCTGTTGTATAGATCAGAGGAAGGCAAAAGTAGAAGCAGGGAGGAAGAAAAAGATGATGGGGTTGGAGGGGAGCAAGAGAGGGCGGAGGACATGTTACTGGATGTTGGGTTCTCAGTAAATTTGGGCTCTTAGTATGGATTACTACTGCACCACCGCTGCCCTGAACAACCCCCCAGGCCCACCCCACAACACACACATACACCTACCTCTCTGAACCAAAAAGATCCCCAAGCCTTCCGCCCAACCTCTGACCTTGTTTTCATTTGTGGAGACCAGAAGCTCCGCCTCCTCCCATTTCCCCGCCCCCAACACCTTTGTTTGGAGGGAAGTTGAGGGGGTGGGGATCATTGGAAAGAGACCCAGTGGTTGTTCACTAGAGTGACTGCTGGGGAACCCTTTGCATCCCAGTACCCCAGCCCACCACCCTGGGATTACCCTGTGAATCCCTCAATGGTCTCCACCCTGGCCTGCCCTCCCTGTCTCTGCTGAGATGTTGACACCATTCAATTAACATTCATTCAGTCAGTTGAGTGACCCTCTAGACAAGGCTCGCTGTGGACAGAGAGAAGCAGACCCAAGCCCTGCCCCCAGACAGATGCTTGGTTATTGCTCTAAGAGCTCAGCAGAGCAGGAAAGGGTGAAGGGGTGGGAGGCTCCCATGGGGAAGCCATTCCTAGAATCACAACTCCCCTTTATGGAGATCCCTCCCCCCCGGGGGGGCAGGGGAGGGACATGGCCAGACACCAGGTCCTGTTCCATACATGTCACTGAGTCCCCATGACCACCCAGTGAGGTCTGTACTATTACTATTCTCAAGTTATGAGCAAATAACTAGAAACTTACAGAGGTCAAGTGCCTGAGATCACGGCCAAGTTAAGTGGTGGAGCTGGGAATCAAACCCAGGCTTAGCAGAGGCCAGAACAGGAGAATTTAACCATTCTGCTATTTGGTCTCACATACTATTAAATGCTAGGATGTCTTGGGACGCCCGGTTTTCGGCTCAGCTCTTGGTTTCGGCTCAGGTTATGATCTCCGCGTTGTGAGATCAAGCCCAGTGTTGGACTCCGTGCTGGGCTCCGTGCTGGGCATGGAGCCTGTTAAGATTCTCTTCCCCCACCTCACTCTGCCTCTCCCCACTCTAAAAAATAAATAGAGAGATATAGATAGATAGATAGATAGATAATAGGATGTCTCTGAAAGTTCTTCAGTCAAAGTCCTGTGGAGCTGGATTTTGTTCTCACGTCCCTAAACTTCCCTGTAAACTTCCCTTCATCTGAATCCTCCGGAGTCCAGTGTACCATATAGCCTGCTGCTTGGTATACAGGAGGTGCTCAGGTACTGCTTGAACAGAGCATGCTCTCAACAGAGCAGTGATGATGGCTGCCCTCACTTCCATACTTCCCCTTGGGTTCTGGGCCCCCTGTAGCCCATTTCAGAGTCTGTCAGAGCTGTTGACTAGAAAAAGAAAAGTTCTAGTTTGCATAATATTTGCATCTGCTTTGCATGCTGTTCACAACTCCTGGTACCCTAGTCCCCCTCTTGGTGCCCCCCCCAACACACACACCCACTGATCCAGAACAGGGGGTAGGGGTTGAGGGTTCCCAATTAGGGTCCACCTAAGCTAGTCTATTTCCAATGCTGTGGGGACAGGGATGGGAAGATTCCTGCCTGCCCTCATCCCCCACCCCCCTTCCATCCTTTACTTGGGAGAGTAGTGGGTCAGGGCAGGGGATCCAGTGGCAGACACGTGTGCATGCACATGCACAAGAGCAGGTACACACACATACAGAGAACCACGCAGCAGGAAACATCTGGGGTCCGTTGCCTGCTGCGTGGTGACAGAGGTGGAGGAGAAGGGAGAGGAGGCGTCGCTGCAGGGCTGCTGCTGTCCCCCCAGTGGGATCCTCCTGCCCAGCGTCCCCCTCACATGGGGTCAGCCTGCCTCTCTGACAGCTCATCTCACACCTATACACTTGCCTGATACGCCGCTTAGGCTGGAAACAGGGGAGGCCAGGGACAGGAAGAACTAGATACCAGGAATGGGACCATAGCAAGGAGCAGACAGAAGAAAGCTGTGACTCGGATCATGGAGGAGGGAGGAGAGTATGCACAGCCTGGCCTCAGCCTGGACCTTTCACCAGGTTCGGACCTCCTGAGAGATCCCCACCTGGAAACACAGGAGGAGGGAGCCGCTGTGATTGGCTCCGGAGGCATGACCCACATGAGTGAAGAAAGGCCAATAACCTGCCCTCATTGGACCCAGAAATCACTGTAAGGCGTGTCTGGGTGTCTGATTGGCTATGAAGTGTCAGCAGTCGAAGACTGATTTGCAGAAACACCTTGCAGTCCAAACATGTCCCTTCCCCCCACTCCAGGTTGCGATTTCAGGCTTGGAAGCACCTAGAAGCTGGAGCGGAACCAGAAACCAGGGAACTTGGAATGGTGGGCTCATCTGGGGTCCCCGGATGGACAGGAGGCAGCATGATGCTTACTGAGGGGCTCTGTGCCACCATGGAATGGGCGCTAAGTATGTCCTAGGATGCTGATAGCCTGGCAGACATCAGACCCACAGCAACTGCAGCACAAACACTCCCCTGGGGGCCTGCCTGGAGAAGGCAGCACAGGGGGCTGTGCTTCAAAGCTTTGGGAGAGAAAGTGACAAGACAATGACTAAAGGCAGGTGGGCACAGGTTGCTTTAAGGAGTCAGGGACAGCAGGGAAAGAGGAGAAGGGGAAGGTAAGCTAGGGCCAGATGGTGCCAGGCCCAGGAGTCAGCACTCTGCCAGGCAGGAAGGGGCATACAAGGTAGGATGGGAGAAAGAGACTTTGAGAAGCCTGGCCTGCCCCCCTAACTTACAGCTCATACCTCACCTCTGCCCCCTGGGCAGGAGAGTGCCAGTACTGTGAGAAGTTTGTTTCCCCATGCACGACCAGCTCCTTGTACCCACCACACTGCACAGCCTGTTGGTCTCTACCTCTGTACCAGATTGAATGCGTGTGTCCCCCAAAACTCTGTATGTTGAAATCCTAACCCCCAGTGTGATGGTATTAGGAAGTAGAGCCTTTTGAAGGTGTTTAGGTCATGAGGGTGGAGGCTTTATGAATGGGATTTGTGCTCTTATGAAAAGGACCCCAGAGAGCTGCCTAGTCCCTTTCACGGTGAAAGGACATCATAAGAAGACAGCCAACTATGAGCGGAGAAGCAGTCTTCACTGGACACATAATTTGCCAGCGCCTTGATCTTGGACTTCCTGGTTTCCGTAATTGTGAGGAATAAAGTGATTGTTAATAAAGTAAACACAAGTCTGTGGTGGTATTTTTGTTAGAGCAGCCTGAATGGACTAAGCCCCCATACCCAGGAGAGGTGCCCAAGGCTGCCCTCAACTGAGCAGAACTTTCTGTGCTGGTGCAGTCTCTCCTAGCCCCCCACCTCTTCTCCTTGTGCTGCATGCCCCCATCACTAGCCTATGCTCAGCTGAGGGACCAGGCTGGCAGAGCCCCTCAAAGTCATCACCACAGCCCTTATACCTCTAGGGTCACAGTCCTGGAGCAACTCCAGTTATCAGAACTTAAGGTCACAGACTCTCTTTGAGCCTCAGTTTCCTCACCTCAGATGGAAATAATACGTACTTTCTAAGAATCTGGTGAGAAGTACGTTGAATGAAGTCCTTAATAAAATGCCTGAATTTCATTTATTTCCTCCCTATCTACTGAGTGCCTTTCCATGTGCCAGGCATTGCTTTAGGCACTGGGGTTTCAGCAGTAAATCGCAGGGACAAGGTTCCTTGTTCCCAGGGTTTTCCATTCTAGAGAGGGAGAACGAATGTAAACCACAAATATGTAAATGACAGGATTTCACATCATCACAAACACTGTAAAGGTATAACTAAGATCATGTAATAGTGTGATGGTGTAAAAGGTGATAGGGGAGGCTGGGTTTTGGATAAGGAGCTCAGGAACCTTGTCTCTGAGGTGCTGTTTGAGCCAAGACCTGAAGGATGAGGAGGAGTCAGTTATGCTAAGAGGCAGAGGAAGGGTGTTCCATGGAGCAGAAACAGCAAGTGCAAAGGCCCTGAGGTAGGAGGGAGTACCTGTGGGGAGGCTGTTGTGGCTACAGAGAGGGAGCAGGGAGGGCAGAGGTTTGGGTATGGGGATCCTCTAGGACTTTGGAAGGAGTCTGGCTTTAATTCCAAGAGCCATAGAAAACCATTGGAGCTTTTTGGCAGGCATGCTGGGAAGTGATTTACACAGTAATTGCTCAATAAAGGCTAGCTGTTGTCATTATGAATAAGAAGAAGAAGCCCAGAGAAGAATAGCAGTATCCCCAAGGTCACAGAGTCCCCATCCCACAGCCCCTTCCTCCTTTGATTGGCCTTCCCCTCCCCTAAGGAGCCCTGTGTATCAGCCCCAAGCCTGGTGGGAAGGAGGTGAGGGCAGCCTCCCTTCCCTCATTCCCGCTCCTTCCCTCCGGCCATTTCCCGTGCTCCCCAGCGCCTGCGCCCCAATTAGCTAGCAAGGCTGACGGCCTCAGCTCGGAATGACAGACACCTCCTGTCACCCCCTGACGGGAGAGGAGATTAACTCTGAGCAGCACAGGCTCCAAGGGACAACAGCGAGGGGAGAAGGGAGAGGGGATGACCAGGCCTCCCTCTACCCAGGGCCCCCAGTACCCTGGAAGGAAAAGGGGCTGGGGGGACGGTGGTTGCTGTGGACAGAAAGAAGTGCCAGCAGACTGGGGAGGATGGGCCCCCACTCTCCTGATTGGCTGCTGCGGCTGGGGCCACTGCCCCAACTTCCACCCCCAGCTGCTCTGAGGCCTAGTGACCAGTCCACAACTGTGGGGTTTCATGGCTGAACCCTCAGTTCTGGGCACAGAGTGGGTGTGCAGTAAACATTTCTGAACTGACCGTGCTAAGTAATTTTTTTTCGTGCAGACTCATTCAATCCTCACAACATCCCCATTTTATAGAACAGGAAACTAAGGCTCAGAGGGGGAGGGACTGGTTCAAAGATCATGTAGATGGGCTAGAATTTGAGCTGAGGCTGTCGGATTCCAAAGCCAAGGGTCTGACCACTGTACTACATATCACTCCTCTCCCTAGGAATTTACAATCCACTTTGGGGCAGTGAGACATAAGCCCTGGAAAAGGGAATTAGCATAGCAGTCATTATGAATAATAATAAGTATGACACTGAGTGTCAGGCTGGGGGTCAGAAGTTACAGATAACACTCCCAGGAGGGGGCAGCCAGGAAAGATGGGTACAGAATGGAAGGGAGTTATCCAGAGAAGAGGTGAGCTGGACTGTCACACACAGCCATGACCAGTCAGGAGAGAGCATCGGGGTCCTGGGATCAAGCCCCGCATCGGGCTCTTTGCTCAGTGGGGAGCCTGCTTCTCTCTTTCTGCCTACTTGTGATCCTCCTCCGTCAAATAAATAAATAAAATCTTAAAAAAAAAAAAAAGAGGAAGACACGCAAGGCAAAGAAACGCATGAGCAAAGGCATTAAGGCAGAAACGGGCAAGGCATGTGCTAAATGGTAAGAACTTCAGGTCGCAAGGGACAGAAACCCACACACACTTGCTGAAGCAAAATTAGAACCTAGTGGTTCATTCTGAGGGTCAAGCAGGAGTTTGGCTTCAAATACAAGGATCAGTTTCCCTTTGCTGGATTCATTCATGGATAGCTCTCAAATTCTCACACTACCAGATCATACCCCACTGCCCCCCACAATAATTCCAACCCAAATCCTGGGATTCAACCAAATTGGCCAAAGACAGGTCATGTATGGTCTCTGAACTAATCACTGGATGCAGGGCAAGTGTCTGCTGACTGGCCAGCCCCCATCCCCAGGACCAGGGTAAGTAGAGTCCCTCTAGAGCCCTAAGAGTGGTGGGGGAAGGGAAAGATGGTCCCTGTTGCATGGAGGGCACTGGGGCCTGTCAACACCAGGGCTCCCCAGGTCCAGGCCTGGATTCTGGGCCTTGGATCACACCTCCATGATCAGCCTGAGAAACTCTACTTTCCCCAGTTCCAGTTCCTACGTGTGTAGATGACATCCGCCAGCTGAGCTGTGACCGGGTGAGAGGGGATCCAAGAACAAAACCGAGCCAGCTCAGGAGAGGCCTTGAGGGTTCTCACTGTGGAAGCTTGCTCTGGTGCCTTTGATGTTTCCATAGGCCAGCCTGATCTCTCTACCCATCCTTCACCCTTAGCCCGGCTCTAAGTTTCCCCCAAAGTTGGTTTTATGATCAGGGTCTTTAATTGTCTTTTACAAAGTCACCAGCTCTGATTGTCAAAAAGGGCAGTCTTGCAACAGTCAAGACTGTGGCCCGGTGCCAGGAAAGACTTCTCTACCAGGAGAGTATTGTACCCTGGAGCCAGGCAAGGGCATGACTGTCAGTGTAAGGAAGCAAAAGAACAAGCAACAACTGGGCCAGCCCCCAGGTTAGGGTGAAATCTGCATTAGCTTGTCCTAGAACTAAGGACTCTGGAGCTAATGAGTTTGCTTCACCAGGAGGAGTGTACTGTACTTTTGGCAGTCACGCTCCGGATCTGGAACACAGATTTCAATTCTGGATCAGCTGAGTGACCTTGGGCTTGCCCTCTCCAGCCTTAGCGTTTTCATCTGTAAAATGGAAATCATGCAAGGCCTGACCTCAACCCTTAGCAAAGTTCAAATGAGATATTGTGTCCAGGTGTTGGCACCACTCCTGGCACAGCAACTCTTCCATAAAGGGCAGCTGTTACTACTTAAACTCTTCCAGCTCTTTCCAAGACTGGTCCTTAGCCTGGAGATCCCCGCAATCTTCTGGATCTCAATTTCTCCATTTGTACTTTCAGTCCTTTCACTCCTAGGATGGGTGACTTAGATGATCTCACTGAGGGGAAGACCCCTCCCACATCAGTCAACCCATGGGGGTGAGGGGGTGGGGGGGTGAGGGGGTGGGAAGACGGCAGGCAATGCCCAACCAACATTTTCACCAGGCTGGGCAGGCAGCGCCAAGCAGGCGGGAGCTGGTCAGGTTTTTAATTGAACGCGATGCAAATGAAATGTAAATACCATGCAAATAAGCTCTTGCCAGGAGGCGCTGGGCTGGGAGCAGAGGGAGCTGGGAGGGGACTGCTGAGCAGGGGCCCTCCCCTGTCCGCATTTCTCTCTCTCCCGTGGCTGCCCACGCCTACGCCCACCCCCTGGTGCTGCCCACCCAGCCAGGCCATTACATTCTGGGAACAGCGGGCACTGCGTCTCCGCAGAGCATCCTTCCAGATCCACTTCCCTAACCCTGTGACTCCTGGTGGTGGTGGTGGTGTTGGCGGTGGGTAATAGGGTGCTCAAGGACCAGCCAGGGATCCTGTGGATGGGGCTAGGCTGACACAAACACAGCCACACAAAAAGAGCCACACAGAGACATAGAGGGGACACACAGATATAGACAGGCAGAATCCCACATTCCCTCTCAAGCCACCTGCAACACCGAGACCCACACAGTCAGTCAGTCTCACATAAATATACACACCTGTACATTCGGTCACAAACACAGCGGCACAAATAGATCCAGTCACAGGGGATACATGCATGTACACACACACACACACACACACACACACACAGTCTGCCCCACCATAAGGACTGCAGACTGGAGTCCCTTGTGTTGGCCTGAGGTCAGGGCTGGGGGGTGGGGGGGACAGGCACCCTGTGTGGTCAGAGCCTGGTGGTCTGAGTGAGGCCAGATGGGCCATAGGGGGTTGAAGGGCTCCTTCGGGGTGGCCTCGGCCCTTTGCCCACCCCCACACACACACCAAGATACATCACCAAACCCCAGGGCTCATAGCCACTAGACAATCCCTGGTGCTGATGGTGTTGGTCCAACCCCAAGTCCTGGGGTGCTGGACCCCATTGTGAGATTTGGAATTCCCCTGAGGTTCCATAGTTTCTGACCCCACACCCATCCTACTCCTTAAGGCAGCCCTCCATGCCTAAAAGGTTGACCCAGGTGACAGGGCCCGATCTTCTAGGTCAGGAATCTATGTCCCATCAACCAAGGAGTAGAGGGGAAAGCACAGGGAAGTGAGGGGAAAGGCTGAATGGTCTGGACAAACCATTCCACCCAGGATCCACATCTGGGGGTGGTTCCACCCCCCACTAGAGGTGACTCACGCCCCACATTTAACTCTCATTAGCGCCTCTGAGCCCAGCTGGGAGGGACAACCGCCAACTTTCCCCAGCAGACAGGGAGCTCTGGGTGGGCCCCTCCGCCCTCGCAGCCTCAGTTTCCCCCCAGGGGCCTGGCCCAGCGACAGGGGCTGCGTGGGAGAGCAGTGGCTCACAGTCCCCTCCGTCTGAGCTAGAGCTGTCCGCCCTACAGAATGAGGGCCTGGGTGTGGCCTCTTCCAGGAACCCCCGCCCCAGTCCCCCCACCGGATGCACAGCAGCCTCCGATAGTCCCCCACCCCAGCCAGGGCCCAAGGGTCAGGAAGGAGGGGAGGGTGTAGATGGCGTCCAATCGGAGGCTGCCGGAGTCGCCGCCGGTCCCGCCGCCAGTCGGCCAGGGCGCCCTGCAGCGACACTCGTTCTCCGCCAGGGCTCCTCTCGGGGCGGGGGTGGGGGAACGGGGCCCAGAGAAGCAGGAGGTGGCCAAGGACCCGGAGCCGGCCCGCACCCTCCGCCGCCCCCGCCTCCGTTTCACAGGCCCAGCCCTGCTCTTCTTTTGATTACAACCGCCCAGTTAGTGGCTCGCGGGGCGCAGGGGGCGCGGTGGGCGCAGGCCCCTCGAGAGGCCAAGCCCGAGCCCCCCAGACCCCTAGCCCTCCCGGGAGAGGCCAGTTCCGCCCGCCTTCACCACACTCCCTCCCCCTTCCCCTCTCTGTGGGAAGGAGGCAGCTGGGGCGGGGGTGGCCGCGGGAGCGTCTCGCCCGTGTGATCGTGCCGAGAGCCGGGAATTCGGGGCCATGTGGGAAAGACATTAGTGCCGGCCGCCCTGCCAGCCAGGAATGCGCCCCCCGCTCCGCAGCAGCCGCCTGCCTGGCTCAGAAACGGTGACTCACCCGCTCCGTGTTCCCACCCCCTCGTCGTGCACCCTCCACAGCCCACCACAGGCCTGGCCGCCGGCTTTCCAGCCTCTCAGCCTTTGCTGGGGCTGGTCCTGTTACCTGCTTGGCCCATCCTCCAGTCTCTTCCACTCTCTTGTAATTCTGAACCAGATCGCACCTCCCCCGGGGAGTCCTCAGAACCCCCTTTCCCAGGCCTGTGTATTCTCTGGACTTTGGCTCTGGTTGGAATACTCCTTTGGGGCTTGCCTCTCCTGCTGTCTTCCTCAGGCCGGAGGGACCTGGACCAGGAGCACAGGGCAGGTGCACAAAAAAAGAAAGGAGTCAATGTAACATGTGAAGTTTGGGAAGCAGAGCACTGAATGCGGAGTACTGTTCCTCAGGTTCCTCTGTGACGTTGGAATAATAAACAAACGCCACTTACCTCATAGGATGTGTGATCCTGGATCCCTTACTCGCCTGACTCGGCCTTGCTTTCCTCATCTAAGGCAGTAGGGATAACAGTACCCTCCCCCTGCGCTGCTAACAGGGGCCACCTGGGTAGAAGCTTTTGCCTGCCAAGTCCTCTTAGGGCCTGCCGCTGAGAGGGACTCCCAGTGCTGGTAGTGATGGTATTCTCTTCATCACAACTATTCAGCGAAGACCTACTATGTGCCAGGCCCCAGGCTGGGTGCTTTCTAGATGTTATCTCACATCACCCCTGCTTCAGCCGTGGGAGGTTGGTTTTGTTATTATCCTTCTTTTACAGTTGAGGAAACAGGCTTGTCAAGGGGAAGGAACTGACCCAGAGAACCACAGTCTTCAGAACATGGGCCCATACCCAGGCTTCTGGTCCCAGTACCCCCAGAACTCTCCAGAGCCCACGCAGAACCATCCCCTAGGTCTGACTCTTCCAAAGACAAAACAGCTCCAGTAGGCAGTCCTTCACAGCCCCCATCCCTATCAGATACCTCCTGCTGACCTGCCACCTCTCCCAGGTCCATCTCTCATAACTTTTAATATGAGGTAATAGTGTCAAGCAGCGGGCATTCATTTTTAATTATCTAATTTACATTTAATTTTCCCCACCAATGTGATGCAGTTTATGGATGTTTTACTTAAGAGCATCCATTTAGGGCTGAGAATATGTTCGCAAAATGAATGGGTAATATTTCTCTTTTGGAGGCCCCTAGTTCAAAGTGGGGGACCCCACCTGGGGCCTTAAGCCCTGAGACCTAGCAGTCAAAATAGTTCTTGACACTGAAAAAATTAATAAACAGATATCCCAGAAGCTTTTCAGAGCATGTGTCTCCTCTTCTAGCCTCCAGAAAGAATGATTGTTGAGTGCTTTACTCTATTGGACACATTACAGAAATATTTAATCCTTGCAGCAACCCTAATGTATAGGTACTATGAAAACACCTGTTGAGGACACCTGGGTGGCTCAATCTATTAAGCATCCGATTCTTAATTTATGCCAAGCAGACTCCACGCTGAGCACATGGAACTCCATCTCATGACCCTGAGATCATGACCTGAGCCAAAACCAAGAGCTGGGCACTTAACTGACTCAACCACCCACGTGCCCCTCTTGCCTTTCTTAAAAAAAGGGGGGGGGGGAGAGGCGCCTGGGTGGTTCAGTGGGTTGGGCCTCTGCCTTCAGCTCAGGTCATGATCTCAGGGTCCTGCCATCGAGCCCCGCATCGCATCTGGCTCTCTGCATTGGGCTCTCTGCTCAGCGGGGAGCTGGCTTCCCCACCTCTCTCTGCCTGCCTCTCTGCGTACTTGTGATCTCTCTATCTCTCTCTGCCAAATAAATAAATAGAATCTTAATAAATAAATAAATAAATGTCCTTATTTTAAAAGGGGGGGGGGCGAAAAAGAAAAGAAAGACAAACACCTGTTCTACAGATGGACAGAGGCCCAGAAAGATGAAGTGTCCTGCCCAAAGTCACATGGTCATTGAAGGGAAGAGCTGGCATTGCAAACGTAGACTGCATGACTCAAAAGCCTAGTCGGCACTGCAGGACTGGGTGACCCTGAAAATCCATACCTGGTCCTGCAGACATCAGCCCCCGACTTTGAGACCTTGGATCTGTGGGGAATTGTGCCTCAAGATGTCAGTGGAAGTGGGTGACAGGGCAAGAGGGAAGGAACAGGACTCAGTGATTCACTTTTCACAGCAACAGACCCCCCAGGGTTCCCTGAGAGCTGGGTTTGGTTTTCCAGGCCCCTCAGTGCTCAAAGCCTGTGGACTTCCATGGTGGATTCCATAGGTTCCAGGAAGGTCCTGGAAATAGCAGGGTCACCCATGTTTCTTTCCACCATTGGTCCACCGATGACACCGGGCCTCCTCTAAAGCAGAGGAGATGAGCCAAAATTCTGGTTTCCAGGAGAGAAGAGAATATGAAATCCAAAATGAAGTCTTAGCCCCAGGCTGGTAGAAAGAAGACCTAGGCCCAAGGCAAGTGGGCAGTGTTGATACTTATCTTGAACCCAGCTTCTTGTGGGTACTGTGGACCCTCAGCTCAGCCTTAGCCAAGACTGGGCTGTGAGGTGGCATGGACACTCACCCCAGCCTTGGTCAAGCCCAAGTGGTTGAGCACTACAGACAGTGACTCCATGCCTCAGCCTGGCTTTGAGCAAATGGACAATGCAGACACTCACCTGAACTTCACCCACACCCTGGGTGGGCAGTGTGGGTCCTCAACTCAAGCCTCAGCCAGACCCTGGGCGGAGGGCAGTGTGAACACTTCCCTAGTCCAAATCATGCTCACAGAACTGAGAACTCCTGTGAGATTTGAGGGAACTAACCCCCACCCTACTGTGGGGGCACAGACTGCTATTTCACCAAATGCCTGCCTGTGAGTCCCAAAAGCTCAGCCCACCACTGCAGGACAAGAGAGGGCCACCTGGAACACAAAGGCCCAGTTAGTGCCCCTTGAGCCTCCCCTACCTCTCCAGCCTCCATGTGCTTGGCAGAAAAGGGAGATTAGGACCCACAGCCCACTTCAGGGAGTTGCAGGGACTACTATGGTCATTAAATGAGATGCGGCAGTCTCTCCTCCATTGCTGAGCATCCCCTCTTCCTGGTAGCTCCTTTATTACACAGAAAGAGACACCAAGGTCTGGAGAAACCAAAAGACTCCCCCAAGATCACATAGCAAATTGAGATCGGAGGTGGAAGTGGAACCCAGGCCTGGGGCTCACCCTGGGGCAGAACTGCCCTTAAGCCCATGGACTGTTGTACAGTGCAGATAAAGCTGCACCTTGGCCCCTGGTCCAGGCCACATGCATACTGTGTGTGTGTGTGTGTGTGTGTGTGTGTGTTGCTGGCAGGGGGGTGGGGGTGCAGCGGACAGGGTGTCAGGGGAGCTGCCGCTGCCGCCTCCCTGGTATTTTTAGCCTCGAGAATGAGCTGAGCTCAGGGCTCTGAACAACCATCGGCAGTGAGGGAAATGGGAAGGTCCCCGCCACCCCTCCCTCCCACCGCCAGCCTGGAGCCAGGTTTGGGTAGTTGGGGGGGGGAGGTGGCTAGCCTGGAAAGGGGCAGAGACCCCAGGGAGTGGGAGCAGTGAGACCCTGAGACCCTACACCCCCCCCATCTGTGTTGTTTTTCCAAAGGTTCCTTCCCCTGGGGTGTATCAGAAGCCAGCCAACCTGACGCGGACAGGCACCCCCCTCTCACTCCCTGCTACCCTCGGCTTCCCCTGCTAGGAGCTCCGGGCCAGCTTTCTCCTGCGCTGCCAGGTCAGAGCTGCAAGGTTCCCATGACAACGGATGACAGCAGCAGAGGCTGCTGGCCACAGGGTCAGGGGTGAGGGGGGTGTGGGTGGCAGAGCAGAAGAAGGGAGGGGGCCTAGCACAAAGGTGGGGGATGGGACTGGAGCAAAGGACCCCAAAATTACAGCTCCCTCCTGAGGCCTAACACCCCAGGAAAGGCTTAGAACTTTGCCTGATTGATACCGGGAGGGACTCCATTGCACTGACTTGGGAAGCCAGGCAAAGGAAGGGTTGGCTATGCATTTGGTCATGTGATCATGAAGCCAGCTAGGGGGTATGGCTCGGATGGAAATCCTAGCCCTGTGCTTCCCAGCCCAGCACCCTGCTGCTGCCTCTAGGGTCTTGGGGGTAAGAGGTGGGGTCCACATGCCCCTATATCCCCATCTCCGGGAAGTGAATAGGTTCTACAGGTCCTCCAACCAGCCTGGCTTGGATTCCTCATCCTCTAACAAATCGTCAGGGCCCCAAAACTGACAGATCACTTCTTGCCAAGCCTAGTCCCCCCATTTGCTAGCACAGGGTATGTTTTAGTTTCCTTGAATGGGGGCCTGACAGGGATCACCGCACCCCTGCTGACTCCCCACCCCAGGTGCCGGGATGGGGGAATGGTCCGGCATTTGCTGCACATACCCAGGTTGATTGAAGATTTCACTCCAGACCAAAGTCCCTTCAAAGACTGCCCAGGTTTCAGAACCATCATTGGCTTCCACTGTCCCCAAGACAAAACATACACACTCATCCTGGAGTTTGGGATTGACTCTGCAGTCCCTGGGGCTCCCTGCGGTATGGTCCCCTCACTGCTCCAGAAGGACCAGTCTCCACATCTCCTGGGTAAGCAGCATGGTCCTTCAAGCCTCTGCTTACAATCCTCCAGGAAACCTTCTTGGCTCTTCCCATCCACACAGATCTCTTGCTCACCAACGGGTACAAGGCTTGAGAGTTCATAAGGTCCTCGCACACAGGGTTTCTCATTCCAGCCTCCTGGTATCCCTGAAAAGGGATGTTACTAGCTGATGAGTAAACTGAGGCTTGGAGAAGAAGCTTCTTAGAGGTCATACAGCCTGTGAGCATCAATCTGAGACCTGGCTGCAGGCCGTTTTTTCTCTTGGCGTCCCCTCTTGGCAGTTCCCAGTCGGTGGGACTCGGCCCCAGCAGCCTCTTCCTCCAGCTCCTTAGACAGAGGGCTAAGCCATGTCCTCGCCTCCAACCCATCCAGTTATTCCCCATTACTGAGCACCTAACAGGTGCCAAAGGCACAAGCCCCTTGCCCTTGGATCTCACCTTCTAGATGGGAAGACCAACGAGTGAACGAGTGCCAAGATGGGGGCACCTGGGGCAGTGGGTACGCAGACCCCAACCACAGCCCCTGGAATTTTACTGCCATGTCTAACCTCAGTCCCACTAGCTGCAGCCCCTAGAAGATACTGAAGTGGGTGACTGGCTGAGAAAGGCCAAGAACGGATCCCTGCCCCACCAGCGACCTTACTCTTTACCTGCCTGGGATCAATACCCTCTCTTCACCACCTCCACAGAACCCTGGGATGAGTAGAGAGGCTGGCTGAACAGCAGGCCCTTTAGGCTAGAGCTGGCAGATCCACTGCCCTCCTCTGACCCCACCCCCACCCCCCAGCTCTGCTCTCTGGAGAACAGTAGGGCCGGCAGAACAAGCAGGAGCTGGGCAAGGGTCAAAGCCTCCTCCTCAAAGCCTCCCCAGTTGGACTGGAGGCTCTGGGGGCTGCAGGAGGCAGAGCACACTCTTGACCCAGAGTCCAGTGCCCTCGCCAGGGCTGAGGGGGTCAGGGCACGGGGCCCCCTCGTGATGAAGCCGGCTGCAGGGCGATTAATCTCACGAGGACTGTGCATCAGCCCCACACTCCACAGCCTCCCATGGCCAACCCTGCCTGTGCTGCCCCTGGAGTTAATCTCCGCTCCGGGGACTTCTCAGCCGCTGTCACGGCTGCATTAATTCTGAGGCAGAGGGAGGCAGGAAAGAGGGAACACAGATGGGGGGGGCGCGATGGAGAGCCTCATTGGGAAGGTTTCATGGTCAGCGGCTGTTGAGGAGGGGTCCCAAAGGATGGGGCCTCGGGCGCCCTTCAAGGCCCTGCCCTGGATGAGGACAGCGGGGGGCATCCGTATTATTCTCCTTAGACCATCAGAACCCTTGCACCCCAGCCTCTAGCCCTCGGCCACCAGCTGAGCCCCAAATGCAGTTTGCAGTTTTGACAGCAGATGTCTCTGCTATTATGATTTATCAAAATGCTTAAGGTAAATAATGCACACATACTTATAGGAAAGGAAGCGGGCTGTGGAAGGTGGGAAGGACTGAATGGGGTCAGGGGACTTTGGTGCAGAGGACTGAGAGCACCCTCACCTCTGTCCTCAGCCCTTCCCACTCAGACCCGAGGCCTGATCCCAGCCTGGCCCTGGGAACGGCAGGCGGGGGCGACAGGGGCAACATCGATCCCGCCCAGCTGCCTTGCCCAAGCCAGGTCCTCAGGAGGTCAGGGAGAGGATGGGCCTGTCTTGCTGGGGCCCTGCCAGACCTGGGAGGCGGCCACCTGAGGGAAGCGCTGAGCCAGCCTCACACCTCAGCCACGTTTCCATGGCTTCACTGCGTCCTGGCTCCCGAGGGCTCTGTCGCCTTATCAACAGCGGGCACTGCCCTGGCCCTCACCCTCGCAGTCCCTTCCTCCAGACCTCAGCAGCCGCCTGCAGATCCTGCTGCTGCAGAGCCAAAATTCAGCCCCTGCCAGGGTCCTGTCCTGGGCAGGCCTCAGAGCTGGGTGAGGGGCTGGCAGCATGGTGGGAATTTGCCACGGAGGCAGAGGCCCTCAGAGATTCAAGCTGCACCCACTCTGGGCCCCCGCCAATACCCAAATCTGGTCATTCCAGTGGAGGGGGCCACGATCCTGATCCTGGGCTCCCCCACCCTCACTCCACACAGTGCTCTTTGTTTCCAAACCTTTCTGGGTTAAAGAACTTTGTTGGGTTTTCTGATTTGAAAAGCAATATTAATCTACTGCAACAACAACAACAACAACAGAAAAGGGTGAAAAAAACAAAGAGTCAGAGAATAAAGAAAAGTTTAAGGAAGTAATGCTTGACCCTAATCCCACATCTGGGCATGATCACAGGCAGCGTGTGGGGTGGGGGTGGGCAGTTCCTTCTAGCCCGAGCCTGAAGCATAACCAGGTGTTTAAGGGCTGGCCTCTGAAACCAGAAGAATCCAGCTGGGTGACCTTGTGTGTCATTCCACTTCTACCTCTCTGAACCTCAACTTTCTCATTTGTACAATGGGATAACTAATCAATGCCCTCCCCTCCGGTTACTGGGAGGACTAGATGGGCAAGGAAGTGCCATAGACCGGCCCAAGGCCTGGCACCTGGGGCCATAAGCTCTATGCCATGTGAGCCCCGAGACTTCATAAGCACCTCTAACCAGGGGTAGAGATGCAGAGATTGGGGGTTCCAGCAGGATAGGGAAAGGGGTTTCTTTTTAGTAAGTCCCCCATCTGCAAACAGCACTCTAATTGGGGTCAAAAATGCACGAGAGGGAGAAAAGGCCCAGAAAGAGGAGATAATGTGTTTATTCAGCCTACAGAGGCATCCTGGTACCAAATGCCATCCGCATTCAGCTGCAGGCCAAAGCCCTGAAGCCAGGTGAGGCCACCCAGAGTGATCAGTACAGTGACTGGGATGGCCCAGGGACGCAGTGTGGCCTGCTGGGGTTAAAAGGGCCCGGGAGGAGGGAGCTCCTGAAGAGGAAGGCATCAGTCAGGAGGGAGAAGGCAGCAGGAAACGGACCAGCTTCTGACCCATCACCGGGTGTAAGGAGGCTGGGGTAGTTGGCCTGCGGCACTGGAGGCACCAGATCCAGAGCCCCCTTCCCCCTGCCCCGCATACTCTGCACCCAGGCCTGGAGCCCTGGAGGACCTCTGCTCTCCTCCCCCGGGCCGCCCCATCTTCACGCCCTGCTGCCTGGAATCTGAGGCAGCCCTTGTTCTCTGGCAGGAGGGGAATTTAATGCCGCCGAGGGATGGCAGGTCGACAGGAGAAGAGAGATGAAAGTGTCCGCTCTGGCAGCCGGGTCAGGGCCTCAGGGGGACCCTCTTGCAGCCCCTCCACCACCCCCCCCAAGCCATTCTCCAATCCTCAGGGAAGATGTGGACTTCTGGGGACAGGATGACCTGCAGGGCTGTGTGACCTTGGGGGCAGCTGGGCCTCTCTGTGCCCACTACTTGCCTGCAGGGTGCCTGGGCCAAGGTCTATGTTATTAACATGCTGGTGGCTGCCTGTCCCTCCCTCACATTGGCTGTTGTCGGCATTGCCTGTCAGCATAGAGCCCCGGGTGGGCAGTGGGGGGGCCCCGGGCGGGCTACACAATGACCTCCATCCATCCACTCTGGCACCTGGGAGGGAGTGGAAGCTGCTGCTGCAATCAGGTCAGGCCTAAGCAGCCTTGACGGCAGCCATGCCAAGTAGCCATCACCACTTCCTTTTTGACTGTGGAGAGCTAACTCGAGCCTGGGAATCAAGGTTAAGGCCCCGAGGCGGAATCTGCCCCCAAGCCAATAGCCCCACGTCGCTGTTGGGAGATGCTGTGGGTCTCAGCACTGTGACGTGAACTTGTTGCTCTGGAAAGCACCTTGCCAAGTGCTCCGCCCCACCCCCATATCCCTGGTCACGTTGCCCTTCTTTCCTAGAAACAGGCAAGGGTGGTTGGCCAAGGTCACCCATCAAGAGTGCACACAGATACGTGCATGGACGCACGTACAGACTGACACATGGTGACCAAGGGAAGAGGACCCATGTGTTCAGACTCCCAGGTCCTCTGTCCCTTCCATGAAAGCACATGGTCCTCCCAAAGCAGCCTGCTGCAAGGAGTGAAGGCCAGAAGCATGAGTGCTAATCAGACCATGCTACCATCTTGCTCTGTGACTTGGGCATGTCACATACTCTCTCTGGGCTTCAGTTGGACATCTATAAAATAGGTAGTAATAATCCCTATCCTGATTTTTCTGAAGCCAAATAAGTGAACTTACTCGACAACCTGAAACCATTCCAGACTAAAGACAGTTTCCAACTAGCCTTGGACCAGAGGGAAGTATCCGTGCAGAGAACACAGCTTCAGGCCTGAACCTAGTCCACTGCAGGGCCGGGCTGCCACCTCCCTACTGGACAGCAGGACAGCAGCGAGCTCCCAGCAAAGGGTCCAAGGCCCAGCTGGATGCCGGTTGGGTCAGGGCCTGAGACGGGGGCCCCAGTGCCAGTGGGGATGTAAGGGCACCGAGAGACTAGGTCAGGCCAAGCCCCACTGTTTTGGAGGGGAGGGGGCGCCTGGCAGGCGCTGGGCAGGCTGGGGTGGGGAGAGGCCTTGGCGGCCACAGAGAACAAAGAGGCTGGGGTTGCCAGGATATTCTGTGGAGCTGGAGCTGGTGGTAGGGCTGGGAGAGGGGCCGTGGCAGTCGTGGGAACCGCGCCTGCTGCCCCCAAGCCAGCTCCCCCACCCGGACTGGGCCTCAGGGCCCGGCTGCAGCTAAGAGGGGCTGCTAGGGACACCACAGTCCTCAGAGTTGCACACTGTCGGGGGAGAGACCCAAGCAATGCTTGGGGGACACCAAGCCCCACATGGCACACAGTGTCAGCCCCCTGCGAGGATCACAGGTGCACAGTGACACGCCATGTCATGAGCACACACCCAGGTTACACAAGTGGTGTCACAGGGTCCCAACTTGGTCAACGGCCAGTATCACACCCTCCCATGGAATCCCTGGTGTCAGTCTCAGGGCCACACCCATGAGGGTTACACAGACACAATGTCACAAACCACAGAGACTCAGCCAGTGTCTGTCACAGGCTCGTGCATGCCGCACATCAGTGTCACAGATCCAATGTCACACACACAGAGTTGACCAGTGTCATACACACTACACTGGCTCTGCTATGAGACTACACAGTATCATAGTGTTAAACATGCTACGTCACCGAGTATCCCAGTGTGTGGCGCTACTGACATCACACCCTAACCCATAGCCATGTAAGGTCTCCCAGAGCCTGCCACACAGTCACAGGCCTGTTTTCGTGTCACACACAGCCACACTGCTGCACAAGGCCTCACATGGTTGTCTCGAAGTATCTCTCTCTTTCTCTCGCTCTCTCTCTCACACACACACACACACACACACACACACACACACACACGGCTGGATGGATGCTGGGTTTGTCTCCAGCCCCGTGTGTACCTGCAAGCACCCCTGCCATCCAGGCGGAGGAAAGGAGAGCACAGGCTGAAGGCTCTCAGGTCACCAGGAGGTCAGGCTCCCAGCAGCAGGGCAGCAGAGGGGAGCGGAGGGGGCACCCCTAGGGAGGGGAATTGGGCATACAGCTCCACAGGGAGCCTGCCTCTAAGTACTTCTCCGTCAGCAGGAGAGCAGCAGGGGTGAGCTGGCAACAGAAGACACGAGAGGCACTAGATACAGGGAGAGACTCAAGGAGACAGGAGAGACGTACAGGGACTCAGAGACGTGGGAGGATGACAAGACAGAGACACAGAAGAACGTCAGAGACCAACAGAAACCATCAGGAGAGAGATTCGGGGACAGTGAGCCAGAAGTGGTTAGAGACAGACGTGCTGGAGCACGTCTGGCCAGGGCTGGAGCCCACTGGGGGATGGGGCGGCCACTAGCCCAGGGAGTGGAAGGTGAGGTGCCAGGGCTTTAGAGAGGACCCGCACCCTGGGTAGCGGGTGGGGGACACCTTGGTGAGATTCAGGTGAATAGCTTTAAAATTAGCAACACCAGCTGCCATTTAACCGACTGCTTATGATGAGCCGGGCCCTTCCCTAGAGTGATCTCATTTCAACCTCAGGCAACTTTATGGGAGAGAGACCATTACTGTCCCTGTTTCTCAGATGAGGGGACTAAGGTCTCATCATGTGTTCAGCCCACAGCCATCCCCACCTCCACACAGAGGGGATGGCCTCCCATTTCCACAAGCAGAGGCCAAATTGCAAGGGGTGAGGGGCTTCCACCTTCGGGCTTGAGTGTTGAGAGGTAGGCCCAGGAGCCATGGCCGGGCTGTGGGCTGGCACACTAAAAAGGTCCAGGCTGGCTGAGTCACAGCAACCCCCTCCGGGCTGGCACTGGAGCCGTCCACCCCACACCTGTAGGCATGCCAATGAGGGCTGGCCGAGGCCATCTGCGGCCTGTGTGCTGCCAGAAGCAGGGCGGGGGCAGGCGGGGGCCTCCTGCCTGGGTGCCCCCTGCTGGCCAGGCTTCCCACCCAGCCGCCCCCCAGGAAGACCCTCCCTGCCCATTGCAGGACCTAGAGGTGCTGCAGTTTGCCTTGTGCGGGGGTGGGGGGTGGAGGATGAGGGTGCCCCTGGCAGCAAGGCCTCCCCCCACTCCCTGCTGGACGCCCCCCTTCGGCAGAACCGCCTGGAGAGATCACAGGCAGCCACATGAAAGGGAATTTTTCCCAGGCAGAGCGGGAGTTGAAAGCTGCCTCCCACCACCCCCGCCTGCCCCCGCTGTGCCAGGCCAGGCTGCCGGGCTCCTGGTGCTCCAAGGGAGCTTGTGACACTGGGAAGGGGGTGGGGGTCGGAGCCCCTATCCCATATGGGCTGCTTTTTCTACTCCAGGGAACAACAGCAGAGGCAGACCATCTTCCCCAGACCACTGCCCACTCCCCTTCGCAAGTTGCCCCTTCCCTCACCCAAAAAGCCCTCACCTACCTGAAGCAAGGCCCCTGCCATTGTCAGGAAGTCCTTCTTCCCGTCTAGCTTCCATCTCAGCCAGGCTCCGGGGCAGCTGGGTGGGAAGAATGTCTGCCCATCAAGTAGATGATGGGTCTCAGCCTGCAGGTCCGGCCTCTGTGATGTGAAGGGGTGGGGGCCACGCAGCTGTCACCCCTTCCTGTTCAGGCTGCCTTGACCTAGACCATGTGGCTCTGTGGTGATTTCCCCAGACATCTGGCCTCTGAGGTCGCAGACGACCTTGCACCAACAAACTATCTGGGAGTGGGGAAAGTCGCTCAAGAACTGGAGCCAAGGATACCTCCCCCACACCGCCCCAGCTTCAGTCCAGCCGCCCTCAGGCCCAAAGAGGGGTATGGCAGGGTAGGGGTGTTTCTCTGTGCATTCTGGGCACAGTCAGGTCCCCACAAATCTGGGTTAAAACTGTTCCCTGGGGATCACCTCAGTGGTTGGGGGAGCAACAGATCCCTGCAAGAAAGCAAGCAAGCAATCAAACAGGCAGCTCCGGTCCTGCTGGCTGCTCTGTACTGGCCAGGCCCTGCTGACTTAGGTAAATAGAGGAGGTGGCCCCAGGTAAGTGAAGGTCCCCGGAGGTCCGGATTCTGAGGTAGGGAGTACAATCAGGCAGGCGAGAATGTTCCAGAACCAGCCATTTCCAGATTAACAGCACTTCCACCATGCCAGCTGGGCTGCCTGTTCCTGCTTGACCCCCTTTCAGGATCTGCCAGGCCCGACTCCCCAAGAGATCCCAGACTCTCCATATCCTGGGGCCATCCTTCTTGCTTTCCCAAGTGGCTCCACATCACCCCTGCCCAGCAACAGCCCCCAAGCCAGCCCCCCAAACCGGAGAGCAAGAAGCCAGCAGTGGTGCTTCGTGACACAAACATGCATTCGTTTTATTCACAAAACAGCCTGGTTTCCTAAAACAATACAAACAGCATGTTCATCAGCAGGAAGCTGGCCGTGGGCAAGGGGGCCCAGGCAGCAGGGGGCCCCCCCGGGGCACCCATACCCACCGGCAGGGGGCCACGCGAAGAAGCCCTTTCTTCTATGGCCATCAGCAAGGCCAGAAAAAAAGGACTTATTTTCTCTAAGGGCAGTAGCCAGGATCAGAAATATCGAGACATGGGCTCCCCAGATCTCAATGGAGAAAGGAACAGAACTTTCATTTTCGCAAAATCATCATTGTCGGGGTGGGGATCCCGTTCTGGGGACCAGGAGTACAGCGTAGGCGGCCCGGGAGTGGGTGGGCTGCTCTCCCCACCACCTCCCTCCCGCCCCCCCGCGAGCTCCTGGCTGCAGCTCTGCACGCGTGGATGGATACAGAGGGACTTCGGTACGGCGCCATCGACATTCTCTTTATAAACGTGAGTGGATTCTCCAGGCAAACTATGCACTATTTCATGGTCGGAAAGAATCAAAGGAAGTTTAAATGAGGGTGGAGTTAAACTGTGCTAAATTACAGTAGTGCTTATTAGTAACTAGATTTCAAAAGGTTACAGAAAATTTACATTCTCTACACAAAAACCGCATCTCCTGCACAGACAACATCGACATCGACACAGGAAGGAAACTGATTGTCCATTCTTTGCCCAGGAAGTCTCGGTACTTTATAGATTCGTCTCTACCTCTTTTTTGTTGTTGTTGTTGTTGTTCTTCCGAAAAAGCAGTTAAATTTTTTTTTCCTTTTTCTTTTTATACTAGGGACGTGGAGATGTTAAAACGACAACAAAAAATATATATATAAAAACAGGAATGAAATCTGTGAGAGAATATTTTTGGTTCTAAAGACGGGTGCATCCGTTTGTCTTCGCCCGAATCCCTTGCCGGAGACCACACGAGCAGTGACATTGCACGGAGAGGGCAGCTTTGGGTTCCCACCGCCGTCACTGAAACCACCGGAAGGCAGCTCCCGTCGGAAGCATCACCTTCTGGCGGGGGCGGGAGACAAAAACAAGGAGAGAGTTCAGTCAGGGTCCGGCGGGACCTGGTGCAAAGACGCTCCCCCGTGGACGGCCTCATGGCGGAGGGACGGACCTGGAGTAAAAGGCAGCCACCCCATGGAGGTCCTGCCATCCTGACCGGGCCAGAGAAGAAGGCTTGGCCCGTGGGGCCGCTGGAGGGCCCGGAGCACCCTGAGGCCCCCTGAGCCAGTGTCCAGGAACCCTGCTTCCAAACAGGAAGACCCAATCCCCTGGTCCAAAGGCCACGAGCGCCAGGTGGCTGTGGTGCATCAGGGGGGCTGTGTGCGTGGTTCTGTTGAATGAGCAGGGAGCATGCGCACTGGAGGCCTGTATGGACGTGCGCCTCGAGCTGTGCTACGGTGGGTAGTAGTGTGTGCAGCCGGGGTGGGGAGGAAGGATATTGGCTGTGTTAAGAGGCTACATCTATAGCTAAGACTGGACGGGGCGGGGAGGGGTGTGTCTGTGTGGGTGTGTGTCCACATGAGATGTCAGCGGGTGCCTGTGGGTGCATATAGGTGTGTTCTCTGGGCAGAAGAGCAGATATATGAGGTCTGGGGCCTGCGGGTGGGTAGCAGCCACAGCTGGGATGTCATTATTATTTTCCAACCATTCTGAACATTTGCGTCCGGCCCACTCATAGAGGGGCGGGGCCGGGGCTGGGACAGCAGGCTGAAAAGATGCTTTTGTACCCAGGCCTGGCACCACCACTAGACTGCCACGGCTGGGGGCACAGGGACAAGCTCTGCCATGAGGGTGGAGAGAAAGCAGCATGGGAACCCTTCTGCCTGTTCTAAGCCCCTTCCTGTTTGGGCTGCCTTGGCCTTGACCGTGTGGCTATGTGGTGATTTCCCCACAAAGCCAATCATTCCAAAGTGGACAGGCCTGGCCTATACTCCAGGATCACAGCCACCCTTTCACCCTAGGCCCACAGGACCCCTGGCCATTTTACCTACGCAGCCAGACTGACCTTATGGCCCCCCAAAAACCCAATTTCTGTCAATGACATACCTAGACACAGGGTTCTTCCAGGCCTCAGGCCAATGAGCACCAGGGTGGCCTTAGGGGAAAGGCTGGGCTCTGAAGGGGTGAGTGAAGGGCTTACCCTTAAAAGCCACATGGTCCACAGGACAGAACCCTTCACACGTGGGACAAGGGAGAGCCCCAGAATCTCAGGGCACAGACTGAAAGCTTTAGGACACATCTGAAAGTCAGAAACTTAGGACCTATACGGAAATCTCAATGGCCGGCCCAAAACTCCAGGAAGGGGTTCAGAATCCCTGGGCCTGGCTGCAAAGGCCAGGCCCCCACCTGGAACCTGTTGCCTGCCTTGTGAACTACGACCTACTGAGATCTCAAGATGTGGCTCTGATTTTCTGGGCGGTGAACTGGTGTCTGGGAGCCTGCTCCAGGACCCCCAGGCCCAGGGGTCGACTGGCTGAGCGGCCCCCAGACACTGGCCCAGGCAGGAAAGGTAGGGCTGGGGGTGGGGCGGGGCTGGGTTCAGACTGCCGGCCAGACACAGGAGCCCACACACCTCCCTCTAAGGCGTCGTTACCTCCAGAGCAGCGGAAGGCTTCTTTTTGAGTTCCTCACATTTTCTGAATTTGCAAATCTGATGGCCAGTCTTTCGGTTCCTACAACTGCTGCACTGCTCGCAGTTGATGCGTCGCCGGCAGGGCGCGCACATGCCGCAGCGTTTCCGCTTCTTCTTGCCCGAGCTGATGGCTGAGGCCAGCTCTCCCTGCATGGGGTACTCGGCCAGGCCGGCCATGTGCAGCGCGCTCTCGGCCAGGAACACGCCGGCCGGGGTCATGATGAAGAGGCCCGGGTTGATGGGGAAGGCGCCCAGGTAGGGGAAGTCGGACTGGCCGTTGAGGGCCTCAGCACCTGCCACGGCCTCCATGTCGGGCAGGCCTGCACCTGCCTCGCTCATCAGCGGAAGGTGCTCCTGCACCACGCGCTTCAGCATCTCCGTGGACTGCGCGAACTGCTGCAGCGTCAGCTGTCCCTCAGCTGCCAGCTCCGTGGCCCGTTCTGCCTTGCTCAGCAGGCTGGCCACAGCACCACTTTTGTGCTTTGAGGTAGGGTTGCTTTTGTCCACGGCCATGGCTGCTGCCAGGTCGTGCCCGTTGGCCAACAGGGAGGCGGCCGCGGCAGCGGCGGCAGCCTTCTCGGCGGCCTCGCTGCCCATCATGCTGCCGCCGCTGCCACCACTGCCCCCAAAGGAGGAGTAGTGGGAGAGAGGGCGGGAGCGGCGCAGGCTCTTGTTGAGGGGTTCGCTGATGATGCCGCTCTTGTTCCGACGCTCGGGGGGTGGTGTGTCCTCCACTGAGGCTGGCGCGGCTGCGGCCACCGCTGCGCTCTTGTCAGCCCCTCCTGCCTTGGGGCCACTGCCGCCACCGGTGTTGGTGCTGCTGCTGCTGCCACCACTGTCCTGGGGGCTACTGCCAAGGCTCGACATGGTGGGGCCGAGGCCCAGAGCCCACTGCTCGGGGCGGGGGGCTGCCAACTGTGGGGGGGGGGGGTCCACGGACGAGCGCCGGCCCAACTGCCCACAACCGCGATGCCTAGTGGGCCCTGCTGCTCAGGGCAGGCACATGGTCTGCTGTCCACGTGGAAGGGTCTTCACTCTGTCAGGACAAGAGGGCACAGGGTCAGGGCGGAGGTAAGCATCTCCTTCCCCCACATCCCCACCAGCACCAGCCACGGTATTGCCATTTTAACAGACGCAAGCCCTGCTGGGCATTTATCACGCGCTGGACCCAACATGGTTAGGTATTTTTTACATGTACTGGTTTTTTTTTCCCCAAGATTTTATTTAGAGAGACAGAAGGAGACAGAGAGAAAGTGAGCAAGCATGAGCGGAGAGGAACACAGGGAGAGGAACACGCTGAGCATGGAGCCCCATGTGGGGCTTGATCCCACAACCCTGAGATCATGACCTGAGCTAAACTCCAAACACTTAAGTGACTGAGACACTCAGATGCCCCTTTCTGTACTATTTCAGTTAAGACTCACAAGCACATTTCGTATTAGTGGCTATTTTACACAGGGGGTTAGAACTGGCCATGAATATACAGTTACCAAGTGTCATGGCAGAGGCTCAGCCCGGATCTGTACAGCTCAGATCTCTGGCCAGTTCTTCCTGGGCTGGGGGGTAGGAAAGAACTGGAAATGTCTGTTAACCTCAGAAGGTTATAGAGTCACCTTCTGTTTCCTAATCTTCCTTCTCTGACCCATCTACAAAAGGATTTGGAATAGCCTCTGCAAAGTTTGAAGGTGTAGACCAGAAATCAATGCCTGGGTGGCTCACTGGGGGGTGGGGGTGGGGTCTGACTCTTGATTTAAGCTTAGGTCATGCTCTCAGGATCCTGGGATACAGCCCTGCCGGGCTCTGCTCTCAGCAGGGAGGCTGCTTGAGAGTCTTTCCCTCTGCCCCTCCACCTGCTTGTGTTCCTACTATGCGTGCTTGCTCTCTAAATAAATAAATCTTAAAAAAAAAGTAGTAGTCTGGGAAGCTGCTGTAAGGCTCTCATTTGTCAATTCCTAAATACATATGGATTATCTCAAGGCTCTGACAAATCCTGCAAGGAAAGGAAACTGACTTTAAGAGGTTGCCAAATAGAGCACAGAATCCCTATTTCAAGGAGCATGTATCCTCCTGCTAGAGGGCAGTCAGCACTGTGCCACAGGATAAGCCCTCTCCTGTAAGAGTAGGGGGACATGCTGTGTACATATTGACACACGCTTCCTCCTCACTCTCAAAAACAGTCATCACTACCTCAGACCCCACTCTTGTCTCTACTCAGGCTTCCCTGCTGTGCTTCAGCCTGGCTCCCAGATGGGTCTGGGATGAGGTCCCAGTGAGAGCCCAGGGGCAGGCTGTGGGCAGGAGGGGCCTCTGGCTGCTGCAGGCTGGGAATGAGAGTGAGTGTTACCCTCCAGGGAACAGAGTCTGTTCTTTGGCCACAACCACATTTCTGAGGTGCCCCTTCCCAGGACAAGCATGCTCTGCTCAAGCCCCAGGATTAAGGGCTCCTTGACCAGGCTCCTTAGCCAGGAACTCTAGAAGGAACTGTCCAGAAGGAGTGGAGTGGCAGATTCCTCATCAGTCCTGACTCTCTAAGGTCCCTTCCCTGCCTGCCTGCCTGCTGTGGCCCAGCAACCCTGGGGGGAGAGGGAGAAGACCGGAGAAGAGGGCCCAGCCTGAGCAACTGGTGGCTCAAGGGGGAGGCGCACATCTGGCTGGGTCTGTCCCGCCCTAGCCTTGGGGGCGGCACACATACATCTTTGTCCCCAGGCAACCCCACCATCCCCCAAGTCACAGAACTCAGCCGGGTCCTGGTCCCTGGGAGGTCATGTAGTCCAACCTTCTGCACTTCCAGAGGAGGAAACTGAGGCCCTGAGCCGGCAGGACCCCCTGCTCTGGGATTGCTAAGGAGTGGCCACAAGGAGAAGCAAGTGTAGAAGGAAAAGCTCCATCTGAGTGAGGCAAAGATGGCAGGCTTCAGCAGAGAGCCAGATGCTCCCTGCCTCTCCCTAGAGGGCAATGGCCCCATGTACACCCCTTCCTAGTAAAGGTATATGGGCGGTAAGGAAGGGTGGGCCAGCTGGCATATTCCACCAGGACAAACCCAGGAGGGCCTGGCTGGGGGTACCACAGAGGTCAGTGTTGTCTTAAGAGGAAGAGGCTCACGTAAGATAGCTATGCTCCGTCCCACCTGCTAAGGCCTAAGCCCAGGGTGGCTCTTGAGACCCTTCTTCAGAAATCAGCACCCTTCTAGACAGCAGTGACCCTGGCTAGGTGTCGGAGACTAGGGCCAACAACCATCACCCCATCTGAGCTCAAATACTCTGTCCTGGAGCACAGGGTGCCCGCAGGCCCAGACCTGGTGAGCAAAGACAGGAGAAGGCAGGAGCCCTTGGGTTGGAGAGGTGGGAGAGAGGCGGGGAGGGGAGCAGCCTGCGCCCTAGCCCCCCTCTGTGTCCCCGCCTCTGCGGCCTGCTGGCTGGTGGCAGAAATCGATAGCTGCATTAACGCTGCTCTTGCTCTCCTCCCTCCCCCCTCCCGGCTCCGGGATCTGGCTCGGTGTGCAGGGCGGGCAGGTCAATTAGAAGTCAGCTCCCTCCAACACGGGGACTGTGTTCAGGGCCGGAGCTCTGGCTCAGTCTATCTGCTTTTGTCTCCACCCTGAGTCTTGTGGTAGGGACCAAACCTCATGTTCTGTTTAGCTTTGGCCCTTCTTTGAATCTCTCTGATCATTTCTTTTCTTTTCTTTTTCTGTGCTTCCTCAGGGACTTCCCTCTCCCAGCCCCTCAGGGTCCTGGGACCTACTGAGCTATGGAGCAGAGGACGTGATATGTCATCAAACAGGTGTTGCAGGCAGACGCTGGTTTCCCAGCTGCAGAAGGTGGGGAGCAAACAAGGGGTACTGGCGCCCAGGTGAACTGTCCTCAAACCCCAGAGTGGGGCAGATATAACATCTAGTTAGTCCCAAGGCCAAGTCTCTAACCTTGTTCCAAATTTGCCCCTAGATCTGGCTCATCTTTCTCCTTTAGACCCTGGGAAAAGCTGATGACCTGGTCCCAGTGGACCACTGACCACAGGGTTTGTTTGCCCTACTCAAGGTAGGGAAGGACATAAGACCTTCTTTCTCCCAGCCGTCACACAGCAGCCCCCTCCCAGACCAGGAAGGGCCTGGCAGTGCCCAGGCAGCAGGGGAGGAGCTGGGGTTGCGTTGAAGCGGAGCGGGAATGAGCGGGAGGGAAAGCTGGCGGGCAGGCGGGCGGCGGCGGGCGCATCCATCATCGGCCCTGCCAGGAACGCATCCAGCCCCCAAAAAGAAATACTGCGCCTGAGGAGGGACAACAAAGGGCTCCGTTTCATCAGCAATGCGGAGCCAGCGCCCCGCCGCCCTGCCAGCCGCGGTCAGCCCACAAAGGACCCCTTTGTCCATGCAGGAGCCGGGCCGGCCGGGAGCTGGGACCAGGGGCTGACGGGCGGGGACAGAGCAGAGGGAGGGGGGTGAAGGGGGAACCAGTCCTGAGAGCTGGGGGGCAGAGGGGGACACGACAGCAAAAGAACAGAGACAGGTGGTACAGATAGAGGATCATGAGACAGAGAATTTGAGGGGTGGGTCAGAGAAAGAGGGACTTGGAGAGGACAGGGCAAAGGGTCAAGGTTAGAGAACAGAGCCTCACGGAAGCAGAAAACAGAGGGACTGGGCTCACAGAGATCCAAGGCTCCTAGCCCAACTTGGGAGACTTGAGGGTCTGACAGACATGGAAATAGCACCGAGGAGAATCCTAGACTCAGGGGCCTGGGGACCAAGAGAAAGCGGTTGGACATGCCCGTGGCTCTGAGAGGAAGGTGGGGGCCGGGTGAACCCCAGCCCACTCTGGCCCAAGGCTGCAAAGCAGAGACTGATAGGGAGGAGGCTGAGGGTCAATGGGTTCTTGGCCTCAGGGCCTGGACTCAGGCCCCAACCTCCTATGGGCATTAGCTCCCTGGCTAAGCTGGGAAGACAGGTGGGCAAAGCTGGAGCCACTCTCCTGACACTGGGACCATCGCCCTGCCTCTACTCCAGGTTCAAGCCAGCCAGCCGCAGAAGACACAGAACCACCCCTCTCCAACCAGCTCCCAGGACCAAGTGACCTCAGAGTCCAATTAACTAAGTAAACCTATCAGTAAAGCATTTAGTGAGCACTGACTATATCCTCCTGCCCTGTGCTCCTAAGCTTTACATGGAAACCTGGGAAATAGAAACTATTAAGCAGGGGTGCCTGGGTGGCTCCGTGGGTTAAGCCTCTGCCTTCAGCTCAGGTCATGATCCCAGGGTCCTGGGATCGAGCCCCGCATTGGGCTCCCTGCTCAGCAGGGAGCCTACTTCTCCCTCTCCCTCTGCCTGCTGCTCTGCCTACTTCTGCTCTCTCACTCTGTCAAATAAATAAATAAATAAATAAAAAAGAAAGAAAAAAGAGAACTATTATGCAGTTTTACAGGCGAGGAAACTGAGGCTCAAAGAAGATCAAACTGTCAGGCCAAGGTCAAATGACTGGTTAGAATTTGAACCCAGAGCCCAAGTATGAGTCACTCTGCTGTGTGACCACCTTTGCTCTACCTATGCAACTGACAAAGTAGCCCAGGACACGGTGACCCATCTGTCCCGACTGTCCCCCAAAGGGTTGTTACCATGCCTGTCACCTTTATGTGGATGGGGGGCGAGTTGTCACAGACCCCAGGGGAGTGTCTTCACCTGGGGGGCTTGGAGATGCCCAGGCAGGAACCCGGAATGCCGGGCCAGCGACGTCATAATACCAGCTGTCAATGAGGTCACCAGAGGTGATGGTAATGCCCTCACTCCACCCTGAGCCCCAGGGGAACCAGGACACACCCCCCAGACAGAGCCTGAGCCCTTCAGGCCAGACAGCAGTGGGGGAAGAGGCCTGGAGGTCGGGGGGAGGGATGTCCACACACAGACATGCACACAGGTGGCCCACAGTGAGATTTCTAGATGTTCAGGTTGCACACGTCCCCTCCTCCTGATTAACCAACAGCAGCCCCACGCCCTGCAGTACTGGGGAGACAGTGGAGGATTCGGACTGGGCACTGCCCGGGAAGGAGCACACAAGGGCTGGGCCAATGGTCACATGAACCAATATGAAATGAGCGCGGGAAGGCGACCAAATGGAGCACTGGGGGCCTTTCTGGAGGAAGGAACTGTTAGCCTGTGACTTAAAGAGGAGGGGAGGTTACCAAAGGGGACATGAGCCTGAAATAGTTCTTAAGAAAAGAGGAAGAGGGGAGCCCGGCCAGCTCTGTCGGGACAGCATGCAGTGGAACGTGGAATTTTTGATCTCAGGGTGGGGAGTTTGAGCCCCATGTTGAGGGTAGAGTTTAAAAAAAAAAAAAAAATGGGGAAGAGGGTGTGAGGTATGGTCGTGAGGCTGGCAGGGTCTCAAGTGGGCAGGGCACTGAGGCCAAGGGTAGGATTTTTTAAACACAGCTTTACTGAGGCATGGTTTACACACTATAAAATTCATCCATTTAGAAGTGTACAATTCAATGATTTTATTTTTTTTTAAAGATTTTTATTTATTTATTTGACTGAGATCACAAGTAGGCAGAAAGGCAGGCAGAGAGAGAGAGAGGAGGAAGCAGGCTCCCTGCTGATGCGGGACTCGATCCCAGGACTCTGGGATCATGACCTGAGCCGAAGGCAGAGGCTTAACCCACTGAGCCACCCAGGCGCCCCCAATTCAATGATTTTTAATAAGTTTACAGAGTTGTGCTACATCACCACTATAGCCAAGGGCAGGGTCTGAGCAAGGTGCCATCCCTCCCTTGCTCCTTCGCTGGCTAGAACAAACTTCCAGCCGTCCTTCCTGCTGAGGGAAGGTTTCCTGGAGGAGGGTGCATTCCAGTGGGTCCTTGAGGATCCCAAGCCAGCAGCCTAGCACAGCACACCATTCTGCCATTTTCCGGGCAGGCCAGCACTGCCAACTTGCACACTCCGTCTAGCTCTTTACACTCCTCCCTAACTTCCCTGTGCACTTTTTTTTTTTTTTTTTTTTTTTTTAAGATTTTACTTACTTATTTGACAGAGAGAGATCACAAGTAGGCAGAGAGGCAGGCAGGGAGAGAGGGGGAATCAGGCTCCTGGCAGAGCAGGTAGACCAACGCGGGTCTTGATCCTAGGATCCTGAGATCATGACCTGAGCCTAAGCAGAGGCTTCACCCAGTGAGCCCAGGCGCCCCTCCCTGTGTACTTCTGACATTCCTGTTACACCCTCTTCATGACCCTCCACCCACAATGGTGGCTGGTCTTGGCTTCCAAGGGAGTTGAGATGGACAGACGGATGGTGGGCAAGCCAGTGGTGATGAAGAGAACAGACCATAGGCTCTGGTGGCTGAACTGAGCTGAGGCTGAGCAAGCTGGGGAGGCAGGGGGTGGGGGCGTCATCTCTGATTTCCATGATTCAGCCTAGGGACTTTCCAGAAGGGGAAAGAAGCTCTACTCAGGCCCAAGGCGATGCACATGGAGACAGTGGCCTTGGAAATGGGAGAAAGACAGTTCTCACCCAAGAGCACGGGGCACATCTCCAACTACAGATGAACACACAGGAGCACACACTGATCACTACTAATACCCAGCAGATGGCCTGGGGCAAAGCCTGCCCTCAGCACTATTAGAATCTCCCTAAGACAGAACAGGGGGCTAGGCTAGAATCCTACTTCCCTGACCCTCTTAGAACCCTCCACCTAAGGCAGACACAACCCCATTGCCTGAAGAAGGAAACATGCTAAAGAAAACCCCAGGAGTCCATGGGGCTCTATTCTCCCTTACATAGCTCCCAAAAAACAGTTGGAGGGGGTCAGCCCATTTTATGGAAAGGAACACTGAGGGCCCAGCCAGGAGGTATGCCCCGACCTGGGGCTCTAGGGAGTGATCTGGGACACCTCTGATAAAGACAAAAGCTTCCCCACCAGGCACCTCCGTCAGCCCAGGTTCCCTCTCTACAACAGTCAAAGGATCAGGAAGGCCCTTTCCTCTGGGTGACCTTGGCATATGGCCTCTGAGTCAGTTTCTCTAGATGCAACATGGAACCAGGAGGATAAGTTACTATGTTAAGGAACGAGGACTTCCTGAGTGCCAGACGCTGTATGCCTTGTCTCACTGAATCTTCCTACACACCTTCTGAAGGAGGACGATGATTGGCCCATTTAGAGCAAGCAATTCAATAAGCAGTTGTGAGGTAGGGAAAAGTGTTGCCCTCTCCAATGGGGACCCTCTGGATCTAGGCTAATGTTTCCCAAAGTAATATCTGAGCTGACATCAACCTGGGGTCAGGGCCATGCACTAACTTAGGATCTTCCTTCTGGTGGACAGGGGAGGAAAGCTAGCTCAGAGATAATTGGGCCAAGGAATTAGAAGAGGGGGGATCTGTCCTTTAGGGCTTGTGTGTGAGGAGCAAGGATGTTAACAGGACAATTCAGGGGACCAGAATTCTAACGTCTAGGTTTGTGGCTCCATCCTGTCTCTTCCTGTTGATTTGACTGTGCCCTTCCTTCCCCATAGTGAGCCTCAGTTTCCCATCTGTAAAATGGAGCACAGTTCTTACTCCACACCCCATTGTGATCCCTGAGGGATCGAGGAAAACAGTAGAGACACAAGAAAAAAGACTCCAGATGGTGACCCCCTCCAACCCCACAAATCCCAGAGGACCTGAATCTGCCCATGAAGTGATCTGCAGACATGGAAACTGAAGTCTGGAGAGAAGGTTTTGAACAGGTTCTGGGACTGAGACCCTATGAGGCCTGTTGGGGAGAGGGGCATCTAGGTCCTTCCCAGTGCTATCATCTCCCCAGAGGACATGATAATCACAGACCCTCGTGTTGCACACTCACTCTACCAGTATTGTGCTAATTTACACACATCTTCCCATTGAATTTCTTCTGTAACTCTTTAACTGGTATTGTCACCCATGTATAGATGAGGCCACTGAGACTCAGGGAAGTCAAGTCACCTGCAAAAGGTCACAAGGTCAATAGGCAGCAAAGGCAGGATTTGAAACCAGGTCTGTGTGACTCCAAGGCCTGGCTCTCCAACACTGGCCAAGGCTCTGAGGGACCGGGAAAGGGGAATCATGGTGGGAGGTTGAGGTCCAGTTCAGCCCAGCATAGGGGTTCTGGGGTGGGCGTGGGCGGCTCTTGGGCTCTGGGCAAAACATGTGACAGCACTGTTGCAGGGAAGTCTGCAGCTCTACCCTAAGGCCCAGGAAAAGACAGGGGAAGGGGCTGCGGGTGGGCCGGACGGGCCAGGCTGGGCCAGAGCTCCGGGCATTCCGGCGGCCTCCGCAGGAAGCAGAATGGGACGGAAACCGGCTCCTGCCTCCTCCCCCAGAATCCTGTGGGCAGCCCAGCCGGGGCCGCACAGAGGCCGTCTTTGTGCCTGCCCCAAGCCGCCACCCGCGGCTGGCCCGGGGTTTTGAGTTTCCTGGGGGTGGGGGGGTGTGAGGGGCCCTGTCACTGCTAACCCTCCAGCTCCCCCTCTCAAGGGTGGTCACAGCGGTCCACAGCTGGCGGCGGAAGGGGGTGGATGGCCAGGCCTACCCCAGAGACTCTGGGGAGCCCAGAGTTTGCCCACGTCTCACACTCCCCACACTTACACACCCTGACTGGGGGCTAGTGGTGGGCAGGGACCCAGAGAGAACCTGAGAGGCCATCCCCCTGAGCCTGCCTCTCTGCCAGAATCCACAAGTCCCCCCAAAGTGCCTGGAACCGCACCTCTCCCTCCATCTGGGTGTTCCTGGGCCCAGGTTGATGTACATTAAGAGGCTGGCCAGGATGGTAGGACAGTCCATCTGTCAACTGCCATTTCCCACTCTCCCGTGGCTCCCTGGACAGAGCACATCAAGGGGGAGGCCTCAGGCTCCCTTCAGCATGTCAGGGACAAAAGCCCCTTGGGTGGTATAAATGTGCTCACAGAACACTGGGCCTCAGGGAGCTCTGGCTAAAGTGCATATGGTGAGGAGCACCACCACCAACTAGGAGATCTGTGTTGTGTCCACTTAAAAGGTGCGTCAGATAGGGTACACGCATGAGTGTGTGTGTGTGTGTGTGTGTGTGTGTGTGTGTGTGTGTCTGCGGTGGGGGCTGTGGGTGTGCTCAGGTGTATGTGCAGACTCAGACAGCCCCCTGTGGGTTGGAACACTGATGTATTCACAGGGCTTATATGCCAGTACAGGAGAAGGTCTTTGTGTGACCTCCTCGTGTGTGCACGTGGAGCGTGTGCTAGCTACACTTGTGGATATTAAGTACATGCCTGAGTGTGCATATGTGTATGCTACAGTGGTTTACATGAAGGCTGGATTGTTGTGGGTTCTTCTGGTCTGTGAGCGTCAACACACTGTTGCCACGTGTTTACCAGTGTGTGTATGCACACACACATGTGCGCACACATATGCGTGTGCACACACTGTTGAGTTGTATCAGGGCTTCTGAGGGTTCTGAGGTGCAAGTGTGGGGCCCAACTGGGATGGGGATGGTGCAGACAGGAACTGATGCCAGGTGCTGGGGCCCCTATGGAAACAGGAAGCTGCCCACAGGTGTGCCGGGGCTGTGGTGGGGGCTGGGCTCCACCCACGTTCAGTCTGTCCCCCTGAGAAACCAACCTAGGGTTCCGTCAGCCGAAAGCCTGTCCCAGCCACGAGGGAGTCACCTTCCTTGCCTCTCTGCTATTCAAGACCAAACAGCTCTGATCAGCGTCTACCCGCCCGCCTGGCCTGAGTATGGAAAAAACTGGAAAACAAAAGCCCCCAGACTGCAGGCCCTCCCTGCAGAGGCGTGGGGGAGGCAGGCAAGAGGCAGGAGGTTGAGGAGGAAGGAGGGAGGTGTCGCCGCAGCCCCGGAACACAAAAATAATGAGGCGAGAGGGGCCATGGGGCCGAGCCGGCTGGTTCCGGAGTCGCTATCTGACCTTGACAGATGCCACAGCTGGGTGCCTGGAGAGGAGCCTCTCCACGGTGCTAGAGAACACCCTCCACCCCCTGCCACCTCCCCCAGGCCAGGTCGATGGATGTCCAGGCAGGCCCCAGCCACAGGCAGCCACCCCACCAGGCGGGAGAAGGGCGGCCTCAGAGGGCGTCCCAGTTGGTGGGGGGAGGGTACAGAGGCAAGGGAGTGGGGGCAGGGCACTGGAGGCAGCACTGTGGTCTCCCGAGGGCACCCCAGTCCTCAGGTGTGGCTACGTTTGTGAGAAACACAGAGCATGCCATTGTGCTTGTGTCGCTGTGAGGCTGAGTGTGTGTGCAGAAGGGAGGCAGAGTGTGACTGTGTGTGTGTGTGACAGAGACAAAGATCATACTTGTGTGTGTCCTTGGGGTCACACAAGGCTGGAGAGTCAGGCTGATGTCCCTGAAATGGGTGTGGCCACACCACTCAGGGGTGGGCACTGATCACTCCCCTGCCCCCTTCCAGAGCCACAGCTGTCCTGGAGGATGTAAGCCACGCTGGGGCCAAAGGAGGGAAGGAGGACAAAGAGAGCCACAGGCCCCACCACCTCCAAGTTCTGTCACACGCATATGGAACTGAGCCGCCCCTGCGGGCCCTTCCTGGCCTACCTCTCTCTCCCACTGTGGTGGAGGTCTGTGGCCTCAGCGACGGACACCGGGCTGGGCACCACCACTCTGGGGACACCCATGTGGGGCTGGGTGTGAGCTACAGGAGGGGATGCTGGGCTGGAGGCGGATTAACAATTCCGAGCACTGGCTGCATAATTAAAAAATCATTACAGGCGGGCGGGCAGAGCCGAGTGTGAGCTCACGCTCAGAGCAGGCGGGGACACTGCCACGACGCTCCCCCTCCCACTGCCTCCCCGAGGAAAAATCCCACCTGCTAATATAATTATGGAAAAACACAAGCACAGAAATTTGGTTTCAGCAAACAACGTGCCTGAGTGCCCAGGGCCTGCCTGGCCCTCAGCACAGTGAGCAGGCTGGTCACTCATGCCCATAGCTCACGGCAGTAAGATGGACCCTGCTGGGTCCACACTCCAGACCCTGACCTCCACCCTCTCCCAGCTCATGAGAGAGAAAGACAGAGGGAGAGAGAGAGAGAGAAAGATAGAGAAGTAGGGGTGTTGAGAGCGCAGTTCCGCAAATCCCAAATCCCGGAGAAAATTGGTCTGTCCTGAGAGTTTACAAATAGGGAAACTAAGGCTAAGGAATCTGCATAAGGTCACTGCATTCCTGACAAAGCTGAGGAGGAACTGGATTCCCCCAGGAGGGTGCAACACCTCAGGAGCTCAGTACCCCCAACGCCTTCCCCTGCACCTCCCAGCTTCCCTCTCTCAACAGCCACCTCTCTGCCACCCCCCTCCCCCATCTGAGAGCGTCTCTCTCTCTCCCTGAGACTGAATGCGACTGTCCAACCATGTGCCCCAGCACCTCCGGCAACCTCCGCATGCCCAGACCCCACCGTGGGGACGTGGGGGCTCCCCAGCCTCCCAGTTCAGGGACAGGGCGTCCTGGGCTCAGCCGGGTTAAGCCAGGCAAGCAGAGCTGGCTCCCGCCAGGAGAAACGCGGCCAGCTCTGGGGCACAGGCCCCAGAACGGCAGGAACAGCCGCCATCACCTCGGGCCTGGAGCGGGCGGTGCGGGGAGGGGAGCTGGGCCTAATTAGTCGGCCTGGGACCCGGGCGGGCGCCGGGGCGGCAGACGCCGCAGCCAGAGCCGCGCAGGCACGTCCGCGGCCGGCCGGGAGGCGGCGGGGAGCCGGGAGGACGCGGCGCCCTGAGACGCGGTGGGACGGGCGGCCTGGGAAGGACCGGGCCAAGGAGATTCCGCACCGAGCAGGCCTGCCTCCCCTCATTCCTCGGTGCCACCAGGCGCAGCAATTAGAGGCTTTCAAAGTTTGTCCTTAATTGGTTTCATTTTTGCCTCATAAATGATTCATGGCCCCGGAGGTCTGCCAGGCCGCGGGGGTGGGGGGGTGGGGGGGTGGAGGGGTGGCAAGGGAAATTTGGGGAGGCTTTTGCCTGGAGCCAGGCCCCCTACCTGAGGCTGGAGAGGGGATGACAGGGGCTGGGGAAGCCTTGGGCAGGTGGGATCCTCCAGCGAAAATAAAAACCCAGGCCCTCTCCTTGGGGCACTAATTAGAAACTGTAACTCCTTCTCTGCAGACCCAGCTCTGTGTCCAGGCCCAGAGCCACTGCAGCTGCTGGGGCCCTGGGAGCATGAATAATAATGTAATGATAACAGAGTAACAGTGTCAACAATAATAATAACCACAGTGAACACTTAAGGAGTTCTTACTATGTTCCAGGCATGAAGGGAAGAACAAATGTGTTTTTTTTAAACCACTTTCCCACCTCCAAGCACCGCCACGGAGAAGTACCAAGACTCCTATTTTACAGATGAAGAGACTGAGGCTTGGAGACCTTAAGGTCTGCCCTCTGACACTCTCATGCCAGAACTCCTCCCTCCCGGCTGTCCAGAGTACAGGGCTCAAGGCTGGAGCGTGGGAATGCTACCTGCCAGGTGGGTCTCGAGAGAAGTCAGGGAAGGTACCCAGGGCCTACAAAAAGACCCCAGGATGCACCACCAGCAATCACACAACCCACCCAGGCTAGGTTAGCTCTGCTCCTCAAAAGGCAATGTTGGCCTTGGCTGAGCAATGTCCTCACAGGGCTTTAACTGTTCTGTCTGTAAAATAGGAAAACAGGAGCCCTACAATCCCCATCTAGCACTAACTCCGAGTTAGGCATGCAAGCAGAGATGTCACAGACCCCACCCTCAGGGAACGCCCAGTCTAGGGGAAAGATGGACAGACACGAATAAGGGCTTAACAGTCTGCACAGAGGACCCTGAGCACTCAGCCCATGCTGAGGGCCCAACGTGCTGGACGGAAGTGCCAGAAGTTCTTGGAGGTGAGGTGGGCAGAAAAAGCTGCTCCCTTCTGACCTATACCCATCTTACACATGAGGCTCAGGGAATGGGCGTGGCCTGCTTAAACCCACGTCTAGAATCAGACCTTGAAAATTCAGAACTATCGACCATCAGAGTGATGTGGGATGCAAAAATGCCCAGCTCATCCTGCCCGGGATGGCCACTTTTATTCTGAAAAACAAAGAGAGGTGAGGCTTACACAATGGACTTCCAGACCCACCTGGATCCCGGAGACGTCCTGAGGTAAGGTGCTTAACCCATCAGGGAGTTAATGTGGTTCGGAATGACTCCCCCTAGAGGACCCCAGGGCTCGGGGCTGCTGGCTGTTGGCTCTTGGGGGCTTGCCCCAAGTATCACCTCCTCTCCAATCCTTGAGCTCCTCTGCCCCAACTACGTGCACCAGCTTCCCCACCAAAAAAAAACCCTGCTGGCTTTCTCAGGCCCTGGCGCCAGCCCAGTCCCACTGGCTCCCTGCTCTCCCACCCAGCCTGGTATCAAGGACATTCACTTCAAGTGATTACACCTCCTTGGGCCTCACCACAGCCCTCTAAGTGGGCTTATGTGATCATCGCCATTTTGCAGATGAGGGAAATATCTCAGAAAAGTGAAGGCCTAAGGCCACACAGCATGGAGGAACCCAGGTCCAAACTTCTTGCAAGCTCATGTTCCTCACCTTGCTGGCCTCCTGTCCTAGGGGCCCATAAGGCTTCCATTTTCCCTATTTTATAGATGGCCACCTCTTGCCCCAGCCCTGACCCTTCCTCAGTCTGGACAAAGCCTGTACAGAGCCCACACTTCTCCAGACACTAGAACTTGGTCAGTCTTGTGGTCAGGGGCCCTGCCACAAAGTCCTAGGAATGGGGTCCCTATGTACCCTAGGAATTCCTGGGGGCATAGGACCTCCTGCCTCACACAACTGGGTCACTGCAAGGATTGGGGGGATGGTGGAGGAAGCCCCTACTTGAACACAAAGGACAACACAAATGTCTGATGGTAGGGTGGGGGAAGGAGGCACAATGGTACGGGGGCGCCAGGGTTGGTGGCCCCCTTCTCTTCTTTGGGAACAAAGTCAACTTTAAGGGCCCTACCACCCACACTTGAGGAGGGGCTGCCTGTGGGAGCAATCCTCCCCTGGGAAGAAGCTGAAGCTCTGTACACGCCCTACACGAGCCCTGCTGGAGGACAGAGCTGAAGAGCTGGGCAAGTCACAGCTTCTCTGGGCCTCATTTGCTGTATCTGCACAAGGGACCTATACTGTCCCTTGAACCCTTTGTGTAGAAGTTTAGAGGTTTTGAAAAAAGGGATTTGTAAACAGTGGACACAACATTCAGCTGTCTGTGCGGGCTGCGGGCACTTGAGGCACTGCAGTTGGTACACAGAAGCTTGACAATGGCTTGTCGAACATGCTAACAAGTGGCTGAGTTCTCTAATGCCCAAGTTCACCCAGCAGGTCCAGTCAACACTTCCCAGGGGCCCACTCTGGGGAAGGAGACTAGTCTGTCTCTTATTCCTCAATGTGTCTGCCTGCTCCACCAGGACTGCCCAACCGGGTCACTGGGGTCCCTCTCCCCAGCCTGCCCAGGAAGCAGCACGTCTCAGGCAGGTCAGCACTGACGTCACTAGGACTGGTGGGGCGTGGAGCCTTCCACCTCCGGAACTACCAATTAATTAACTTTTTCAAATTAATTTCCCAAGCAAAATTCCATAATTACATCTATCTTCATCAGCCCGCATTGGGCAGGCCAGAGGACCCCGCCATGAGATTGAATGTGGGGTGAGGGATGACCACATCAGCCACAGGACCAGGGTATGGAGGGGCTGGGGGTTGGGTTTCACCCCTGCAAAGCAACTGCCTGCTGTCCTTATGGATGCTGTCTGGAAGGGGAGAGAGCAGAGAAGCCAGAGCCCACCCCCACCCCAAGTCAGGAGGTGGGGGTGCTCAGGGAGCCTCAGGTCTGCCCAGCTCATCCTGCTGCCCCCACCCCCCACCCCGTGCCCCCAAACCACGGTGGGTCTTGGCAGGGCCCAGTAGCAACACAGGCACTGCGAGGCTGAGAAGGCCGTGGCTGCAGCGTTCTAATTTCCCAAAGGGGCTGAGATTAATTAGCTCACACACAGGCGCAGAGAGGGAGAGGAGAGTGGGAGCAGGGGCGGGTAGCATTGGGCGAGGAACTGGCTGGCGCCCCTCCTTGCCCGCCCAGCAGGCAGGCAGGCAGGCAGGCAGGCGGCCTTGACAGCTTGGGTGCTCTGAAGGTCAGTGGCCAAGCTGGCTGAGCCAGCAGACTGGCGCTGTCTCGTTCCCAGAATCCCGGAGGACCGAGGTTGGGGGGGGGTGGACAGCAACCAAGAGGACAGCTCAGGGTATATGCGGGGGTTCCACTGTCAACACCATCAACAGAATCTGTGCCAGGTGCTTTGTCCACACTACCTTGTTTCACTCCCACAGCGGCCTACAGATGTAAGCACCATGGTCCGCCCATCTCACAGATGAGGACACTGAGGCTCCGGGCCGAGGGGGGAAGTGAGTGTGAATGGCGAAAGTGAAACTGAAATCCAGACTGGCCCAACTCTGGATCCCTCCACCCCTATGGCCAGTGTGCGGGCTGCAGGAACCCTGTGCATGGGGGACCTTGGAACACCAGGCGACAGCATGTGGGTGTGTCTGACTCACTTATCCCCTCCCCAGAGAAGGTGCCTGGCAGACTCTCGGTCACTTCACAGATGCAGAAACTGAGACCAGAAAGGGGAAGTGACTTGCCACACAGTCTGGGACCCTAAACCCAGAGAGTATGCCCCTCCATGTGAGACCAGTACTTAGTTCCAGAACACAAACCTGACTCAGTGACCTCTAGTGAGCCCTGACCTAGGGTCACACTGTTCCTGGTGCTATCTCTGGCTAACAGGCACACTGACTGGGGTCACTGCTATGGCTGTCCCTGTGTGTGGAAGAAGGTATCCCCAGCTCAAGGGCACTTTCTCAACTACTCTGTGCAGGGCTCCCGAGAGGCGAAAGGAGCCCCTAAGAAGGTGGGAGGTTGGGGCAGGGGAGAGGTATAGGACCCTGACCCAGCCCCTAAGCGGCTCCCACAACCCTAGCAACTGAGTTTCCCAGAACTTATCTGTAAGGAGCTCCCCCAAACCCTAAGGGGTCTCAGTCTGCTCCCCGGTGCATCCCCTGAGCCCCTACCCCACTCCCAATGCATGTGGGAGGCTCACCCTTCCAAGGCCTAAAGAGTCAGCAGTCCCAAGGACCTTGGGCCCACACCTAGGAAGTGCCCTGAGAGAGCAGAGGTCCCCAGGACAGTCCGGGGCTGGGCACAGGTGGGCAGGAGGCTGGCGCAACTAGGCGTATTACTCGTCATGTGATTATGGAGGATGGGCAGGACCCCCACCCCACCACGCCCACCCTGAGGCACAGATTCGGATCATAAAGTCCAAGTGGGCTTTGGAATCTGGGTTCCTCTGTAGCCCTCAGCCTAGGTGACTTCAGAGGAGTTGCCTGACCTTGCTAAGCCCATTCCATGGTCTGTGAAATGCACCCAATGACAGCCCCACCCTTGTCAAGGTCCTAGAGAGGACCTAAATTCTTAATGCAGCGCAGCATACAGAAGGCGTTCAAGAAATGATGGCTGTTATTATTTTTACTGCCATCACCAGGCAGCAAAAGAATGGCAAGGATGGTCCAAGCCAGGGGTGCCAGGTAACCTGGGTTGTGGCCCCGCTTCTGTCACTGTTTGCCTTTGAGTCTGAGCCAATCCCTGGGCTTCAGTTTCCCCAGCCCAGCGGAGAGCACTCCTCCCCCACCCTCTTCCCAGCAGGAACACAGGGGGAGACCAGCGCATGGTAGAGGTCTGAGGTCTGCAAGGAGGGGCAGCACTCAGCTGTCCCAGCTCGCATGCCTTTTCTGACCACGGGAAAAACCCACCTATACATCCTGCCAAGCTCCCTCTGCCCCAGGCCCCAGCACAACCTGCTCTATGTCAGCGCTCCTTCCATCTCCAATGGTCCCAACCACCCTTTCACACGGGTGTGTGCCAGGCCCCTCACCACACTGCAAAGAACTCAGTTGGCACCTGGAAGTCCCTGGTGAGTCTAACTTGTGGCCTTGCGTACTGAGGGGTTGGGGAACTGAGAATGCCCAAGAACTACAGGTGACTCTGTTTCCTTCCATAGTGTAAAGCCCTCCTGGAATGTCCAGACAACCAAGGACTCCACATTCCTCTCCCTGGATCCAACCCATTCCCATGCTTCCTCCTCCCTGCAGCCCTAGGGTCAGCCTCTTTACTTCCTCACCTCAGCACTCCCAGCTGAGAAGAGCCCTCAAGAAGGCTAAATCCGGGGGTGCCTGGGTGGCTCAGTGTTTAAAGCCTCTGTCTTCGGCTCAGGTCATGATCCTAGGGTCCTGGGATCGAGGCTCACATCAGGCTCTCTGCTCAGCAGGGAGCCTGCCTCCTCCTCCTCTCTCTGCCTGCCTCTCTGCCAACTTGTGATCTGTCTGTCAAATAAATACAAATCTTAAAAAACAACAACAACAACAACAAAAAAGAAGGCTAAATCCAAGACAGCTAATTAAGGAGTCCAGCTTTGGTGGAGCAGTCAGGTGGGGAGGAGGTCCGGACTCACCTGGAGATCCAGGTGTGGCATAGTGAGAACCACACCCCACCACCTACTTCAGGTCCTACAGCTTTGAGACACAGATAAGGCTCATACCCATTTCATAGGTGGCAAAAGTGAGGTCAGAGTGGCCCATGATTGCAAAGTAGGCAGTGACCAAGCCAAGTCTGGAGCCTAAGCCTGTCCAACTTGAGAGTCCAAGGCTCAGGGGACATCCAGTCCTCCTGACTGACCACTGCTGTTTGTTTACTTCAGGATGCCTGGGCTCCTCTCCCCTCCCTGACCATTGTCTAAGCCTTTGTGAGGGACTTACGTGTGGCCAGGAGGCGGGAGCTAGCCCGGGCCTGAGTCCTTAACAGTCACCTGCCCCTTGAACCTCCCTGGGCTCTCTCAATCCTGCAGACCCAGAATGATCTGTGGTCTGGATGTTGGGTGGCTGTGTCTAAAGGCCTTCACAACCATGAAGTCAGTCCCATCAGACTCAATTCTCCCACCTGAAAACTGGTGTTTTCTTCAATGTCTGAAAAAGAAGTATGCCCTTGGTTCTGCCCAGACCAGGGAACGCAAGCCCCAGAAGCTTACAGGCTCCCTGAGGGCATCCCACCAACCCAGCAGCCCAGTCCCTCCTTGTACTCAGGTCAGCGCTGTACCCATTTTGCAGGCCAGTAGACTAAGAACCAGGAAATATGTCTGAATTCTAAGTCTCAGGGTACTGAAAGCAAGGTGGGGGAAATAATGAGACATGGGAGACAAGGGAACAGAGAACGACACATGCCAGGGTGAGCAGGCAGAGTCCTGGGGCACAGCCCACTAGGTCAAGGGGGTCCCTTCCCCCATTTCCAGCACCCCCCAATCTCCCAAGGAACTGGCCCCCTCAGTGGGGGCAGCAGCTGGCCACTTGGCACTCTGTGGAAAATTGATTTTCCACAGCTTTTCTTTTCCAGACCTTTCCTCTTCCTGGTTCCTCTGCACCTCTCGCCCGCTTACCCCCAACCCGCTCTGCCCAGGTCAGAGTTCCCCAACCTGGAGGGCAGGATGGGTTTAACACTTTCAAGCCCAAGACTCGGACCTCCTCCCCCAGAGAAGGCCAAGCCAGCCTGGGGAATGGCAGAAAACACCCCTGTTCTGGCACACACCTTAGAATCCAGCTGACTCTCCATGGCCAAAGGATCAGGCCTCTTTCGTGTACCCTAACGGGGGGATGTGGATACGTGGAGCCCCAGCTGTGCTGTGTGTGTGCGTGCACATGTGTGTGCACACACAGACCAGGCTCCACTGTGTTGGTGCTCCGGGCCCAATCTTAGGGAACTGTGTGGCTGTGGGCTCCTGCCCGAGGATGGAGCAGACCTACAACTGCTTCACTGGAGTGGGGTATGGGGTCCTCTGGGGAGTCCAGCACGCCCACATGTGACTATGTATGTCCATCTGCCTGCATGTTTGCCAGAGGCTGTGAGTGTAAGCATGATCACGCTTCCAGGGTGGCCACAGCTTATGTGACCTGGCCTGCACCGTGTGTGTGAGCTGTGTGCACTGGGCTATGTGGAACTACGTGCGCCAAGTGAGCGTGTCTGTCCCAAGCGTGTGCCCCGGGGTGTGCCGTGTGGGGAGTGCGTGAGCGCACTCTGCCTGCCAGGCCGCAGGGCCTCGTGGGGCTGCTGGGGATGGGGTGACTCACGTCTCCTGAGCTCATCCTGCCGCCTGCCCGCCCAGCTCACCCTGCTCTGCTGGGCTCATGGCCGCCAGCACAGGGTGGGGGTGGGGGGTGTAAGGTAAGGGGAGGCTCAGGCAGACACGGCAGGGAGGCTGGCTTGATAAATAACCTGCAGCTTCCCCAGGCCTTGGAGAACAGGAGCCTGCAACAAGAGAGAAGCGGGGAGCTGGGGGAGGCAGCCCCGGCCCCCCACGGCTCCGGCTGCCCTGGCCCCCACAGCCCAGGCTGCAGCTCCGGTTCCTGTTTCATCGAAACCTGAGCTGGGAAAAGCCTATCGGGTCATCTTGCCTGTCCCGCCGGCCGCCAGGCCCAGGCAAGCTGCCCCTCAGGGGACAAGCCCGCAGCCTGGCCGCCCAGCCAGTGGGTGGGTGGGTGGGGGGAGGATATTTCTGTCCAGACTAAATGCAGCTTCAGGCCTCTGTCTGCCCCCCCACTAACAGCTGCTCCCAGGGGCCCCCTGGCTCTGCAGGGCTGACTAAATATAGTCCCCCCACCCCAGCAAACCCCCCAAGTTCACCTCTTCCTACTGGCCCCACCCACATGTGGGCAGGGAGGAGGCTGGGGAGCCCACTGTGTGATCTTAGGCCAGTGTATCCCCCTCTCTGGGCTCTCAGATATGAAACATCAAGTGTTACTCAGCTCTAAGCCCTAACACACCTAACAGGTACTGCTGGAGAGCAGACCACAAAGGTGACTGAACTGGGGTCTCCATCCAGGGAAATAAGGGGCAAGATCCCCTCCTCCAAGTGACTCCAACCTGCTTCAGTGAAAGAATGGCTGGGGGGCCTGCCCAGCACCCCAAGTACCTGTAGGCTTATGAACATGGGCCCTTCCACCCAGCCTGTTCCTCACCCAGCCTGGGCAATACCAGGCCCCTCCAATCTGCCCCAGCCGGACCCTGGCCAGGAAACAAGTTGTGCCAGGTTTGGGGTGGGGGGCGGACACAAGAGCATGACAGCTGCTATTTCCTGGAGGCCACAGTCAGGCACAACCCGGATTCCTGCCTGGCTCCACACTCCACCAGACAGCCTCTCCCGGGCTCCAGTCCTCAACATGGCACCCCCTTCCCCGGCGTCTACACCCTATCAGACCCCAGCCAGGGTCCCTGTCTCACCGTACTGGTACAGGCAGGAAGACAGTGCCAGAGGTACCTTCTGGTTTGGGCTGGGGAGAATGGTGGTCTCTGCAGGGTTCAACAGGCGGGGGAGACAGCCCCACCTTCCCTCCTCCTGCCTGCCTGCCCACCCGGCTGCTTCCCCCAGCCCCACACGCACCAAATTCCCCACATGCCTGTCTGTCTCTGACAGCTCGCGCAAATACTTGGCTGCGCGGGCACCCGCTGTTCTGAGCCCGCTGCGCCTCCTCCCCTGCCTTCCCCGGGGGGCTCTGCAGACGCAGCCAGGGATGGGAGGGGGCCAGAGCCAAGAAGCTTGGTGGGCAGTGGCGGGGGGGCTGGGGGAGGAAGGGAGCAAAGGCAGGGAGGACCAGTCTCAATTCCAAAGCACCATCCTCGGCCCCCAACCCTGGGGTACTGAGGGGACCTGGGAAGCCACTGTGAGCCAGCTCTGGCTGGGCGGCAGCTGCTGACACCCCCACTGTCCCCCGGAACCTCCCAGGAGGACCTTCCGGAGGCCTCCCACTCGCCTCAGCCGATGAAACAGCATCTGCCACCCCCGCGGCGGCAGCTCAGGACAGGGCGGAGGGCACCACAAGGCCCCTGGGGAAGGCTTTGAAATCTGGACTATGGCCCGGCCCCTCCTGGCAGCCCTGGCCTCCTACCACAGGCCCAGCCTTAGAGCATGGTGGGGGATGCGTTCCAGCCCTCCTGCAGTGCGAGGGGCGCACCGGCCCAGCTGCCGGGCCTGGGACATCTCCACTTGGACTGGCTGTGGGACTTTGTTTGCCCCCAACTACCCTCCTTCCTGCTTTGCCTTGCCTCCCTCCCAGGAGACCAGTGGAGGAAACACTTCCTGAGAACGGCTGGGATTTTCCGCGGACGCTGCCGTGCTGGCAGGCGCCTTATCTCCCCCTACCTCATTCCTTCTCCCAGAGCCACCCCTGCAGCTATATCACACTCCTAACCCCTTGTCTGTAGCCAGAGAGACCTCCTCCCTGCCCCACCGCTCTGCTACTTGCCTAGGCAACTCTAGTACTGCCACCATCCAGTACATATCCAGGCGGTCTAGACACTGAATGAGACCTCAGGGAATAATGCCCTCCATTTTGCAGATGGGTATATCGAGGTCAGGAGAGTCAGGTGAGGGGCGCCTGGGTGGCTCAGTGTGTTAAGCATCTGATTTCGGCTCAGGTCATGATCTCAGAGTCCTGGTTTGGAGACCCGGGTCAGTGTCTCTGCTCAGCGGGGAGCCTGCTTCCCACCCTCTCCCCTCTGCCTGCCTCTCTGCCTACCTGTGATCTCCCTCTATGTCAAATAAATAAATAAAATCTTAAAAAAAAAAAAAAAAAGAGAGAGAGAGCGAGTGAGCGAGCGAGCGCCTGGTGACCTAGGCCTCCGCCAGTGCTATTCCTCTTACCACTACCTCACTTTTCTGTCCCAGGAACCCATTCAGCACCCCCAGACTACTGGAGGAACTGGGGTAACTCCAAGCAGAACTGCTTGGTGCTTTGGGTCCAAACACCCAGCTCGCTATCCCAGGCTATCCACCCAACATTCTCAAAGCCTCACGGTGGTCCTGAAAAAGAACCCCAAATGTACTGCCTTTGTGACGCTAGACTTTGGGGTAGAGCCTCCTCTCCCCATTGCACAGATGGGGCTGCTGAGGCCCCCAAGGGAGGGGGGAGCTGCAGGCGGCCATGAATCAGAGGGGGAGCTGGGAAGCCGCCCGGCCCTGCCGGCTGTCGCTGGAAGCAACAGCCGGCATTTCCTCCTCACACTGGTGCCTCGGGAAGCGTGGGCAGCAGGCGGGTGGGCAGCGAGTGGGTGGGCACCGCCGTGAGGACCCCTCCTGTGCCCACAGGCCAGCCGCATCCCCCTGCTCCCTGACTGGGCCCACACAACCCACTCCCTGTGCCAGCCGGATTTCCAAAACAGGGCAGAACAGAGGCAGAACTGAGTTTTTGTCTCAGGTACAGACTCATGTCACTTGAGGGCACCATTGGGAAGCCCCTCCTCTCAGATCCTCAATATCTCCTGGCGTCAAACGAGATTGAAACATGACCATTCACGCTTCCTTTGCAGTAAAACTCATGGTTCTGTGATTCTAGAATCCCAACACGACAAGAATCCTGAAGAGAATCCCTCTGCTCCAGGCATTCTGATTCTGAATTCCTGAGACTAAAAATTCTAGGCCACCAAGATCTTAACACTCCCAGGAAGAAAGGGGGCCAAGCCCAATCTCGCCTGGGTCCACAGGCCCCACTAGCCAATTCCCCATCTAGCTTTGGAGAAGGTGGGTCAGGCAGGGGAGGGCCTGGGTCTTTCCCATCAGGGTCAACAGGAACTGGAAATGAGATGGGTCTGGTGATAGAGCTGGTCTAGTCCTGGAGCGCAGGCCACCCCCTCGTGGCACACACAGCCACTGAAGCTGCAGATGTCAGGAAGCCCAGCCCTTGCCAGAATGCAGGCGGGCAGCTAGGGGTTTGTGAACCTGCACCTCCACCCTGCAGCTCAGAGGGAGAACGGGCGTCAGGTCAGGGCTGGTCTCCCTGCTTCTCAGGTTCCAAGCCAAGCTCCACGCTTTACCTTCCTGTCTTCACCACCCACTGCTTCCTCTTTCCCACCACAGTCCCTCACCTCTCAGGCTCCCAGGTCAACCCCAGGCCAGGCCAGCTGACAGCCAGCCAGGACAAAGGCTCTCAAGCCCATCTGACAGATGGAAAAACTGAGGTCCTGGCAGAAGACATGACCTGCTCAAAGGCTAGGCCCCAGCAGCTTACTGGTCCCTGGCCGCCATCTCTCAGCCCCAGCCCCACCTCACTTACAGGAATCCTCAGCCGGCACAGCGTATCTCCACATACCAGTCAGGTCACCAGCGCAAGCATACCTCCTACCCAACTGTCCTGAGAGCACTCATTCCTACAGAATCATCTGGCTATTCGTTCATTCATTCTTGCACTCGTCCACTTGGCCAATCAGCCCACCTCCACCACCATGAGCCAGGCCCCCGTTAGGGAGACAAGGGCCTCAAGGAGGAGAGAGCAAGGCGCCTGAATGTCAGCAAACACAGGGCAGTGCCCACTGTGTGCCAGGCAGTGTGGAAGGTGCCACAAAGAAGCAGATCAGCCTTGGCTGTTCTCATTGCGCTCACAGCCAGTCAAGGGCATTACCAGGACCCAACCTCACGTGGCAAGTCCTGGGGCAAGTCACAAACTCTCAGTTTCCTCATCTGTATAAGGGGATGCTAACAGCATCCCATCACTGGGCTACCGTGGGGATTTAAAGGGAATTGAAGGCTCGAAAGCGGCTAACACAGTGCCTGCCCCAGTCCAGGTTTAGGAGGTTAGCCATCGCCATCACCGTTGCGACAACATATTATTATTATTATAGTAATAACTGGAGGACAGCAATTGATTAGAGCAGCAGCTAAAGCTCTTCGAACACTCAGCTGGTGCCAGACACTGAGGGGACAGGAAGGAATCACTGCCACATCCCATTGCAAGGCTGGCAAGGAGCGAGCTCACAAAACCCTGTAAGCATCTGATGAATGAGGGAAGCAATGACAGGAGGCATGGCCCTGCCTCTAAGGGAGGTCCACTCCAGCTTGTGCTCATGGGTACTGCACACGTATGTCCAAGCACTTCGGTGGGCACACACGTGCCCAAGGGAGGAACCCGGGAGGTCCAGCAGACGGCAAGTTCTGTGAAAGGGGGAGAGGAGGTCATGGAATAGAGCTGCCCAGGGCTGCTCCCAGCCCCTGTCCTACCCTACCCCGCCCAGCAGCACTGAGCACACAGCAGAGGGGACTGTGGCCAGAGCCGGGACCATGCCTGGCAAGGAGAGCCCCAGAAAGATGCTTTGCGTAGTTCTGGCCACCAGATTACAGGCCTAGGCTAGGCTCTGGGCGGGGGTGGGGGGCTGCCAGGTGCTGCCCCACAGGAATCAGGCACCAGCATCGCACTTTATACCCGTTCTGGCATGGCACATGAGTGATCCTGCTGGTAGGCCAGGCGAGTCCAAGGAGGTCAGAAGAGGTCACAGGGACAGGGGCAGGGGGAGTGGTGGGCTCCAGGGCTACGTGGGGTCCACTGGACAGGGGAGGTTGGGTATAGAGCTCCCACAGGGCCACCGGGCAGGCCTGGCTCTGCCCTGCTGGGGCCGGCAGCTGGAGGGGAGTAAATATAGCGCGGGGCGTCCGGGCCACATTCCTGGGAGGCCAGCACGGCCCGCCTGCCCGCTGCTCTAGGCAGAGCGCAGCAGCCAGGGCCCAGAACCGCCACTACCCTCTTCCCAAACAAACAGAAAAATAAATAAAACCAGCTCTCACGCCCAGCGCAGCCAGGGGGAGGGGGCAGGAAGGGGTGGACAAGGGAGCAGGCAGACAGAGCAGTTGCCACGGTTTCTGTTCCGCTGAGGAGGAGGAGGCCAACAAAAGAGGAAAATGGAGGAAAAGGGCAGGGAGATGGCCAGAGATGTCAGAAAAGGGGAGACGATGTGGAGGAGAGATGGAAGGTGTGACAAGGAGAGGCGTGGGGGAGGCAGACAGGAGGGACAGAGGAGGTGTTAGGGCCAGTTGTGGGAAGACATAGGCAGCCTCTTGGGGTCAGTAATTCAGCAATTCAGTGTCAGGGACGCCCCAAGGGGGGGTGGCAGACAGACAAAGGGGGCTGGGGCAAGGGGCTGGCTCCATGGGCCATGAAATATTAAAGAGCCTAGGCCAGTGAGTGACAGAGGTCATAGAAATAAGGAGACTAGCCATGGAGCTACCAGGACCCTGAAGCAGAGGGCGCCTCACTCCCCACCCCCACCCTCTCCACCACCTCCAGCAGAGCCAGTCTCCCCAACTCTCCTGCTGAGGCTCCTTTCTGTCTTTCCATCCAAAAGGAACAGGCTGAGGGTGGGAGGGGCCGTGGGGATTAGCCATGGCAGGGGACCTCTGCGATTCCCTCTTCCCTCTGGCTGAGCTGTGTGCAGTCGGCCTTCCAGAGCTGCCAGCTACCCTAGCAAGAAGGCCAGGAGGCCTGTCAGCACAGCCGCTGCCACGGGTGCCTCCTGGGGAAGGAGGGGGTAGACATCCAGCTTCCCCTTTACAGAAAAAAAATCAGCCAAGCCACCACTTTCCACAGAGACCAGTGGGGAGGGAAGTCCATGCCTCACAGCTCAGCTGAGCCAGCGAGTCCAGAGCGAGCAAGCCAGCAGGTCATCCCCTAGCCCTCCCACCCCACTCTGGTCCCGTTACCAGCCTCATGACCTTGGCCAGTCTCCTTGTCCCTGAGCCTGTGTCTTTGCCAGGCCCACACCACCCTAGACTTGGTGTGAGCAAAGGAAAAAGAGGGCAAGCAATAGGCTGAAAACCTGCTGGGGGGGAAAGCTGGGCTAAGCACCTTCACGTGCCTAACTCTCCCATGTCCTATGTGGTCAGGCCTCATATCAGTCCCATTCTACAGATGGGGAAGGGAAACCTGGAAAGGCAAAGTGATGTGCCCAACCACACAGCCGGTAACGAGCAGAATGGAGATAGAAATGCTAAGGGTGAGTCACATAATCTTTTCTTCATTTTCACTGGGGGATATGAAGTTCTCGTCCACCGCAGAAACCAACTTTTATCGCGTGCTGTGGGTTAGCGCTGGTGCTAGGCACGAAGCAACCATCCCTGTTGTCCCCCTGAAAATGGCTGTGTGAGGCAGGTACTCTTATGATCCCATTTCAGGGATAAGGAAACTGAGGATCAGAGAGACAACGCATCAGAAGGTCAGCCAGCCAGCCAGCCAGCCAGTGGCACGGCCAGGATATGGAACTAGTGCTCAAACATACTTATCTGGTTGAGGTCAAGGGAGGGAGGTAAGAGGACCCAGGAGAGAACCCAGGACTCAGTGGTCCTACTGACCTCCAGAACACACACCATTAAAAGGTCAAAAACAAGGTTACAACTGCTGTGCCAGGGAGTGGCCAGCAACTACTCTGGAAACAAGACATGAGCAGAGCCCATGGGAACCTGGGGTGAGGGCACTGCCTAGGGGCCTGGCATAGAGCTATCTGCCTGGTCTACCCAGAGCCCCTTGTACTAGGTAATGCAAGCCCCTCCCCCAGCATGGGGATACTGAGGGTCTCCAAAGACGGCCACCGGAAGCCCATCCTGTTGGCCCCAGGGTTCCAACCTGCACCCCAGGGCCAGTGTGCCAGCAATTAATCACACCCCTGCAAAAGCCCCCAGTGCTGGCGGAAGGGGGGCAGGATCCCCTCCCTCTCTCCCAGGCCCTGTGAGCCCAGAGGGAGGCCAGCATCAGAGGCAGGAAATGAAGAAGAATTTGCGATCTAATTGAGCTGGCGGGGGATTAGGCGGCAGAATGCAATTACAGGGGCTGGAGCTGGGCCAGGGGCACTGACACCCCAAGATGTGGCCTGGCCCAGGTGACTGGGCCTAGCCAGTCTCTGGCAAAAGATACCCTACTATGAAGTGAAGGTCGGGAAGACAAGGATTGGGGCCAGACAGCTCTTCAGGACATAGAGGACTGTAGCGTTCCAGCTCCATGTCACACCCAGAAGCAAGAAGTTTTCCTGGGAATTCTTCCCCAGGGAAGAGCCCCGCGGACTCTCACATGGGGAGGAGGCAGACAGAACACATGTAGAACATACATTATCACAGGCTCTGCTCATGCATGTCCACACACGTGTTCACACTCCTAGAAAAAGCACCACATATCCACATTCACTTGCATGGGGACAGACTTCCAACCTGCAGACACACAGCTCTGGCCCTTTGCTGCTACCGGCTCCAACAAAGTGGGGGGGGGGTACAAAAAAGAACAAAAAAAAAACCACCCATGACCTTAAAATCCTTTTATTCCCATAATCACAGGCTGCCATCGCCGTGGATACGCGCTGTCACCCCGGCCCCAGCCTGTCTCCCTCCACAGCTTCCAAAACTCCCAGCAGGCAGGCAGACGGGGAGGCTGCCCAGTTACTGCCAGGGAGGGCAGAGGAGGGGAAGGACGGGGTGGGAGAGGTTCAACGCTCCACACACACACATACTCAGGGCCTCAACGGGAGAGGAAGAGACTCAGAAAGACAGCCGGGCAGACAGAGAAAGAGAAAGGAACACAGGCACCAGCGGCGAAAAACAGACACAGACCACTCACTTACTGCCCGCACAGCTCAGATATGCCCACTCCCAGATTCATTCACACACCTCTTTCCCAATTCAGACACACTGCTCAGGGAATCAGGGTCTCCCAGATTTACAAGAATATACAAAACACACAGACACAAATCACGAGTACACACTTCAAAATTCTAAGCACACACAACTCAGAATATACATATTCCCAGATTCACAAGGATAAACCCAACTTTCAGATACAGACTCAGATTCACAAACACACAAGTACAGATGCAATACAGACCCACACAACTCCCAGACCCACAGACTCCTACCCCACAAGACAGACAGACAGACACACATTCAACACACAGATTCACAGATAGGATATGCCCTGAGTCATATGCACACATATCACCTAGCTTCCCACATCCCAGACACACAGACGAGACCCACACAGCCTCATCGAGCAGCTGACACTGCCTTGGGCTTTAGGGGGCAGGTGGACTGGCTAGGGGATTCCTGGGTATTTGAGGGGGCCAGCCCTTTCTTGTTGTCTGTAGCCTGGGAGGTGGGCTCAGAGTTGGGGGGAATGAAGGGGAAAGTAAGAGAAAGGGAAAAAAAAAAAAAAAACTTGAGTGGGATATTCTTGTTGGGCAGTAGCGCGTGAGTAACTGGGGAGGCTTTTTGTGGTCTGGTGAGTTCCAGCTATGAGTGAGAGTTTAACTATTAATACACTCAATCAAGGACACTTCACACACACAGGCACACATACACAGGCTAGGACAGCACCAGGTGGTGGGGATCAGGGAGGGAGAGCACCAGAATAAAGGGGGGGAAAGCCCCAATTCAGGCCTCAGGGGGTGGAGAAAGTGGGAGGAGCTTCTATCAGGGGCCTGCCTCCAAAGCAGGGCCAGGGTCAGTGATTCATTTCAGCAGTCCCAGAAAGGTGGGGCTTGACACACAGTAGGTACTCAGAAAATACACACTGGGGCAATGAATGACTAAGTTATTTACACATAAAGAACAGACAATAATTATAACAGTAATAACAATAACCAAGCCCTGCCCCACTCTCAGCCAATAAGGCCAGGCTCCAGGAGTTAGCTGGGGAGTTGTTAGTTCTGCCTTAATGGTCATCCCACCAGACAGTGGGCTCTAGGAAAGCAGGCCCGGGTCTGGGTCTGGCTCATCCATACATCCCCTCATTTCTCCACCATATTCGCATCCTAAAAAGTCAGCTGATCTCAGCCCAGCCCACACCCCTACCCCCCAGAGAGACCCCCATTTCCATTCCACTCTCCAAATAACTAGGTGGGGCCCTAAAGAAGGTGGGGTATTTAATTCCCAGAGACTTGGTTCTTTATCCAGATACAACCCTGCTTGCCACACTCCTATATGCCTCAGTTTCATATTCCCCAAATGGGTAGAAGGCAGTCAAAAAGCTGAGAGAGGCATCAAGAGTGGGGACTCACAGTGGGAGCCCATGGAACAGAGGCCTGGGCTGGCCTGGGCCCTGGATGCAGAATCCTCCCCTCCTTCTCCCTTCCCCCACCCAGCCCAGCCCAGCCGGGTGGACATTCCAGGCCTCACGTGATAAAGACGAGGCCGCTGGCCCACGGGTAAGTCAACAGGCTCTGTCGGGGGAGAGATAGGAGGCCCAGGCCAGGGTCACCTGCTGAGCCGGGAAAACAGCCGGGTCCAAATACACACATAAATAAGGCGCCAACAGCCAGTCAGCCAAGGAACCTCTGCCCCCACCTTGGAAAGGGAGGTGGCTTGGGAAAGGGAGCCACAAGGCTGGCTAGGGGCTTCCCTGGGAGAATCCTAGCTCATGCCAAGAAGAGGTTGGGGTGCTTCTACCAAGCTCCCCAGGGCTGACTGGGAACTCAGAGGCCAACCTTTCCTCAGCTGTTCCCACTCCTTCCCAGGACAAAAATCACCCCCTCTCCCTCCTCCCCAAGGAGAGAACGATTTCCGTTCTGGGAGGGGGGTGACAGCTGCAGAGCGGGCCACTCCCCCCACCCCCCCAGCTCTTGCTTGAGTCTCATCCAGGGAAACTGCTACATCAACACTACGCAGTAGTAGGTAGCACCGACCTCAAGTCTCCCCTCATCGTTCTCAAAAAGGGCTTTGGGAAAAGACTTCGGGTACCGTTCCTAGGTTTCCGGCGGCAGTTGGGACCCAGGAGACGGGGTCTTTGGGGGGGGGGGGCGGCTCACGCCAAGCTTAGACCAGTACGACCCGTAAAAACGTCTAATTTAAATGCTCTCAGTTGCACGGAAGGACACCCCCGCCCCCGCGGGCCGGGGCAGCTGAGGTGGCGCCGGGCGTTCAAATAGCGCTCCAAACAAGTCCGCAGCGACCGCGCACGCAGCCCCCGCCAGGCGGCCCCAGCGGAAAACTTGAAAGGGACTCTGTTTGCCAGCCGCCCGGGGCGGCTCCGGCGGGGGCGAGGGCCGAACGATCACACAAGCCCCCCTCCCCAGCGCTTCCTGAACAAACGCAGGGCGGTGGGGGGGGGGGGGAGGGCTGGGCCCACCACAAAACCGAGGACTCCGAACAGCCTTCTCCGCTCACGGAAAGGCGGAGGTCAAGAGGCTGGCTCCCCGGATCCGGGTTCGGCTACCCCCCAACACGAAGATGCGACTCAAAGACCACCCAGGATCCAGGGGGCAAAGTAGGGCGCGGCTGCCAGCCCTTCAGACCCCCGTCTCAGTTGAAGGAGGAAGGTGTTGGTCTTTCCAGATGAGTCCCTACAGAACCCCCCAAATCTGCTGCTGCCTCCTTGCAGCCCGTGGCACCGGCCCAACTCCGCGCACCCCTTCCGAGCGGGAAAAAAAAAAAAAAAAAGAAAGAAAGAAAAAAAAAAAAAAAAGGCTATCTTGCTCCCTCATTGGGAGCTTCAGCTCTTCTGACAGGTCCCGGAGGCAGCCCCCCATTTAAAAACTGGGGTCACTCACTTTCGGTCGATCCTACAAATAAACAAAGCCAGGCGCACCCCGCACTCCCCGCCGGAAAGCAGCCCATTCCGGGAGAGGACAACTTCCCCCAGCAAGAAAATTAACACATTCTTCTCGCAGCGGTTCAGCCCCTCGCTCTAGGGAAGCAAAGGGGAGGGGGGCTTGCGGGCCGAACTTCATGGGTACATTTGGGGCCAGAGCAGCGAGGCTGGCGCCTGGGACACCCGCCTCCCACACTCCGCAGCCAGAGGAACACCCCCATTCTGCCTCCCTGGCTTTGCACGCCGCTTGGCCACGCGGGGTTCGGGAGACAGGCTGAAAGACTCCCCAAGGCTGGGGAGGACGGGAAAGAGAGGCCGCGGGGCGCGGAGGTGGTGGTGGGGGGTGATACTTTGACGGAAAAAAAAAAAAAAAAAAGGTCAAACTTGATCAGCCCGCCAGGCACCCCGCGGGCAGCGGGGGCGAGGAACCGGAGGGAAAATGTAGAAGTGGCCGCCGCCCCCTCCAAGTGGAGAGGGGAGAGACTCAGCCACGCGTGGTCCAGGGCAGCAGTTACCGTAGCCCCCAAAACACAGGGCTGCGAGGGGTCTGACGGGGGGAGTGTGCGCCGCAGATCTCCAATCAGCCGCCCCCGCAGGCGGAGCGCCCGCCCAACATCGAGAGGTGAGGACCAGGGCTCCCGCCGCCCCAGCGCCCTCAAGCTCGAGTACTTGGGGAGGGGACGGTACCCCGCAGGGAGAGCCTCACCCCAACGCACGGCGCCCAACCCGCAGTCCCCGACCCTAAAACCCCTCTTTTTGTCTGTACTCAGTGATCTGCGACGGAGCCGACTGCGGCTTGGGGAGGCTTGGTTATAGCAGCGGACACCGAGCGATCATCGGCGCTAGGGCTCCCAGGCTCCAGGGCTCCGTGGCTCAAGCTGCCGGCGCCCCCAGCCCCTCCCAAACACGGACCCCTCCTTCCCCGTCCCTGGCTCTCCGCACCTGAACTTCGGGGGAGCCCGCGCCGCCAAACTTTCCGCCGACTTGCAGCGAACTCCGGCCCCGGCCGCGCACCGGGCCCCGGGGGAGGAGAGGGAGGTAGGCGGGGAAGGGGAGGGGGCCGGCCTCGGGGGGGGGGGTCGGGGGAGGGCCGTGGCCCGACACCTACCGGCTCTCAGAGTCGTCCAAGCCGCCACGGCCGCCGCCGCCGCGAGGCTGAGGGGGAGGGGTGGGGCGGGGAGCTGCGCTCCGCTCTGGGCACCACCGCCGCGGTGCGCTCCGCTCCAGCCGCGCCGCCCGCCGCGCCCGGGTCCGGAGCCGGAGTCACGCCGCCGCGGCTGGCCCGAGGCGGGGAGGGGGGGGGAGCCTGCAGCACCTGCCCCTCCTCCCCCTCCCCGCGGCCCAAATTAAAAAACAACAAAAAGCAACTAATCACCCCCGAGCGAAGCGCGGCGCGGCGGGCGGAGGGCGCAGCGTGAGGCGTCCGGACTTAGCAGGCGGCGCGCATGGCTGGGCGCGGGCTGGGCTGGGCTGGGACGCGGGGCCAGGCTTCGGGAGACAAGGTTCGGGCGATCTACTTGCTCGGCTCGGGCGCCTGCTCTCGCCGCCGCCGCCGCCTCTGCTGCCGCCAGTGCCGCCGCCTCTACATCCCCGCTCAGGCTCCGCCGCCTCTGCCGCCGCCGCCGCCGCCGCCGCCGCGCGCCCGCCCGGGCAGGAGCTCTGAACGCTGCCCGGGGGCTGCCGGCAAAACCCGGACCGGACTCGACGCTCCCTCCCCCCCCCCCTCCTCACTCCACCTCAGCTCCCCTCCCTCCTCCCTCCGCCTCCCTCCCAGAGCTGCTCTGGCCACTTGGACGCCGCAGGCTCTGAGGCCGGAGCCGCAGCCACTGCGCCTGGAGCTCCCCTCGCTCTGACGAGGTCGGCCCAGGCTCAGCTCCCCCAGCGTGCCCCGTCTTCATCTCTTTTCTCCGCAACTTTACAAAAAATAAGAGGACCTTCCCTATTTTGTGAGGGATGCATGGGCTTGGCAGCCTACCTTACGGGGAAACCGCCGTCCCTCTGGCCCCTCTCTTCGGCGGGCCGGAAGCGACGGGGACCAGTAGGGAGGGTTTGGCCGCGCCCCTCAGCTCAGGTGCGCGAAGGGCCTGGAACTCCTAGCCTAGGGCACTTGGAGCGACTCTGGGTTCAAAAACCCCACCCTTCCCACAGCGCTTTCCGGGACTCAGTGGGCTCTAGCTCCCCGGGAGAAAAGGGACAGAGATTTCTGTCCCCATTTTACAGATGAGAAAACCAATCGGAGAAAGGACAGTTTATCTCCTATGCCAGCATCAACCCCAGCCCTGATTCTTGGGGCTAAGGCAACTACATTGTGGTTCCTTGAGACCGTGGCCTACAAACTCGGAGCCTGAAACAGTGCCTGGCACAAAGCAGCACTCAATAGAAACTGGCTGAAAGAGAACAAAAGCCCAGTGGGTACAGATTTGTGCCCAAACATCCTTGCCCTCACTCAATGCCCCCTCCATCTGCCCAGCCTGGGCTAATCCTCAAGCTGCAGATGTCTTCTCTTCACCTCAGGGACCCACAGAGCAAGCCCCAGGCTCATATAATCCCAAAGTGCAGATAATCCCAAAGTGGGAAGTTTCTCTGAATCTGTGGAATTCGTAAGGATGGGTTTGTGTTTCCTCCAGGCAGAAAGAAAAAAAAGACAGGAGACCCTAATGGGGGAGGAGGAGGGCAGTTGGGGAAGTCTGCCAAGGGTTAAATGTACAGCCCCAAGTAGATTGCAGCCCAGATAACAGGGAGTTAACTGCCTCGACCTGGTGCCTCCAGCCACAGGCACAGACAGCCTTGGTGAGAGAACTGAAACCAGCTCCCACCTCACTTCTTCTTCTCCTCCTGATGTGGCCAGTCTGTCTCCAAAGCTGGAGAGGGCCTTGGGGCCTGGGTCTTGGGTGTGTGTGTTGGGAGGCATTGGTGCCCATTCTCCAAGCATTCTAAATTTGGCCTTGGGACCTTGACCCAGCAGGGACAGGGGAGTAAGGGAGGTGTCAAAGGGCAGAGTTCATCTGAAATGTGTTGCTTCTCTAGTCATCCTGGCCTCCCAAGCCACAGGCAGTGACCCCTCTCCAGGCATCATGGACACTACCTCCCCTCCACAAATGCTAAAAAGTGTCCTCCCTTAACTAAGTGCCAAGAATGGCTCCAAAGGGAGGTGTTTAACCCCTCCTCTCCTCTCTCCCCTCTTCTCTCCAGCACCCCTCCTCAAAGCCATCCCAAACTAACATACCATGTGAGTAAAAGCAAGGTACTTGCTATGGGAACCCAGCTTTAAGACAACTGAACACCTCCAGATTATCACCCCTAAACTGCTTTAAGATAAATATTCTGGGCCCCACCATGAGTGTCAGGTACTGTACTGGGCACCCACCACATAAGGAAAAAGGAGGCAGGGTCCCAGGTCTAGATGCTTGGGGATCTCCAAGTACTTAGCCCACCTCTACCTACGTTTCTGACTGTGAGGGGAGACCTATTCCCCAGGAGTCGGCAGCAGGTCTCAGAGAAGTAAGAGCAAAGAAACGAAACTCAATCCTGCAGGCTCTTGCAATCTAGGCTCAGGGCAGAATCAGATTCTGCACACCCCAAAAAAGCTTCATGTTGGGATTCATGGGAGAGAGTGGGTCATAATTCCACGTAAGGGAATTACTATTAATTATCTGCTTTTGTTTTTTAAGACCTCTACAACAACACCCCCCCTCCACCCTGTTCCCACCTCCCAAGTGAGGAGGACAAAGGCCAAGGGGCTGCAGGCTGCAATGAAGATGGCCAAATCATCCCAATGGTGACTTTCTCAGGCAAGCAGTATTGGCATACACCAGGCCCAGTTGAGAGGTTGGATCTGGAACCTTCTCCTTCTCCTGGAAATTAAAAACCTACAGGAAGACTCAGACTCTCACCAGTTCGACCCAGGTAGGAACCAGAAAAGAGAGGGGCAGAACTGTCCATCTGGAGAATATAAAATGAACAGGAAACATCACAAGCCATCCACACAGAACTCTGCCCCTCACAAACAAGACAAGTGAGGGCATCCAGGGAGGACTGCTGGGAGGTCTCTGGCCCTGGGGAAGATCATCCCCACCCAGACCCTTTCCACAAGATTTGAAACCACCCTGGTTCACTATTTTCTTCTCTCTCCTCTCTCGTTGCCTCCAATGAAGAATATTTAGGTTTCTCAGTGTTACTCAACCAATTAGTTTTGCCTCAGCTATCAAATTTCTTAAGGCTCTAGCACCTTGAGGGAAGAGAGAAGACCTGCACCCTCCTTACCAATCAGTCTGGGACCCTGGATACTGCTCCCCTGGATTCTGGTTAGGATATGTCTACCCGATGTTTACGAAGCCCTACCCTGAGCAGGGCATCAGGCTAAACAGCTAAGGTACATTAGCTCATTTAATCCTGGCCTCAGTGTCAGCAGTTGTGTCATCCCTACTTGTCAGATGAGGAAACTTATATGAGACGGGCACCAAAGTTGTTCTTCCTAGAGAAGCTTCGTAAATACAAATCTACCCTGGGATTCACTGGCATAGCTTCCTCTAGTGAATCCTCAGAACCCATAAGGCTCTGCCCAAGCCCCTTCCTCAGCACAGCCTGGCTTCTCTAATCAGCCATACCCCTCTGCAAACCCTGGGCCCTGCTGACCACCATCACCAAACACTGGGGGTTCCCCTTAGGTTCCCTAAAACTACCGTTCAAGTTTCTGGGGCTGTGTATACTGTTCCCTCCGGCCAGGAGGGTCTTATAGCTTGTCTCAGGAACTCCTCATGGAAGACCAAGGGCATGTGTCACCTCCCACTTCTTTGACTTCCATTTCCAACTTCAGTTTGGCCCATATTGACAGGGCTACCACTGGCCTTTATACAAAGTAAAAAAAAAAAAAAAAGTAACCTCTTTGGATAAAGGTAGATACACCCTTTTTAAAATTCATTTTTTTATAATCTCTACACCCAACTTGGGGCTTGAACTTGCAACCGGGCAATCCAGAGTCACATGCTCTTTCCACTGAGCCCCTAGCTGTCCCATAGAGGTACACCCTTTGGATAGTAGATCACAGACTGTCTCTCAGTGCCCCTACTCTCTTTACCAGGTGCCTTCTTGCAGTGGAAGCGCAGAACAACTGTACTCTGTGGCCTGGTTTTGGGGGCCCTCATCTGTCCCTTCTTGTGGCCACAAGTGCACAGATGTAGGTTTTTTTTTTTTTTTTAATTTTTTATTAACATATAATGTATCATTAGCCCCAGGCGTACAGGTCTGTGAATCACCAGGTTTACACACTTCACAGCACTCACCATAGCACATACCCTCGCCAATGTCCATAACCCAACCACCCTCTCCCTAGCCGCTACCCCTAGCAACCCTGAGTTTGTTTTGTGAGGTTAAGGCAGATGTAGTTTTTATTTGCTCCTTTGTCTCCTTGTCACCTCACTACCACCACCCATGAAAACTCTGAGTGAAAGGGAGGATCTCCTATCTGCCCTGCACCTAAAGCCTGGGCACTAAGTTGGTACCAGTAGTAACCATGGTCACCCACATCTTTCCAAGCACCTCTGATGTGTGGCACCGCACTAATTGCTTTCTGGGCATATGCTTATTCAATCCTCAGGCTCAGACACCCACTTAAGGTTACAAAGTAGCAAAAGTTGGATTTAAAACCATGCCTGTCTGTGGGATCTGCCTTTTCCAGGACTGTCATTTATCAACTAATGATGGCCATTGATTAAACATCCAATGACTGGGAAGTGGGTGCACAGGGAGGGGGTATAGGAGATAGGGTCTCCAATAAAGATGGCCAATCCAGAGCCTGGTCTAATGTCTATCCCTCTTTGGGCTCTACTTCCCTCAGTTGTATCAAAGAAGATGGGAGCAAGGGCATCTGGAGCCCTATCTCAGGGCAGGGTACAGGATGATCTTCAGTGGGGTCACACTGCATTGTGACCTCAACCAAAATTCCAGGCAGGACTGGGGGTGCAGATATGGGCAGGGAAAGAAAGAGGTTTAACTGCTCAGACATAGGCCCAGGGTTTTGGGGTCTCAGCCATCATGTACTGATTATTGGCCCTTAGGTCCTGCCACAATGACCATTGAAGGAACAAGAAAGGCGTGCAACTAAAAAGAAATTTGAGAAAAGCCAGTCTATCTCTTAAGGAAGCCAAGGCCCACTCATCTCTGAGAAGCCAGTTTGGTGACCCCAGCTGGGATCTCAGCTGTAAAAATGCAAGAAGGGAGGAGGGCATTGTGGGGGGTGGCAGGAACTCCAGTCACAGAACAAAATAACTCTGGGGTTAAGTTGATAGGGAGCAGAGACCAGGCCAACACACATACTCACACTCTGTACTTTCCCTTGCCACAGACTTGCAGACATGCTACGCACATGCCAGACAACGAGACATAGGCCCATTCTCTGCCAGCCACAGGGAAGTCAGCCTGTGTGTGAAGGGAAGAAAAAGAGTAGAGACAGTGTGGGGGAACACCAGGCCTCTGAGAGTAGTCCTTGACTTCTCTAGGCACATTCGTGGTTCAACTGTCTGTACTATGGGAGTGTGACTGTGAGCTCCTGGAGGCCAAAGCTATGGCTCCAGGCACCCTCCCCACCCCATCAGGAAGAGGGAGGGACCAGAGGGTAACTGAATGGGGCCTTGTTGGAGGGGGAGGGCAGAGAGTCCTAAACTTGGAGGCCCTACATGGAGCCCAATGAAGGGGTACCCTCAGCATCCAGAGCTAGCCTGCCCTGAAAATGCTCTACCCACCCCTTGCAGGCGAAGGTGGGGTGGTCTGGGGAAGCCCAGCAGAGGTGGAGGGGTGGGGTTCACAGACCTGGCCCTGAAAGCAAAGCAGGGTCAGAAATGCCCCTTACACTGGGACTTTTGAAAACAGGACCTAGTCTAAAACCAGAGGACCCCACCCATCAGCTTCTACTCTGCCTTGCCTTCAGACTCCAGAGAATGGGGTGCTCAGGTAGTGCCTGGGGGTGGGCCTGGGATGAACTCCTCTTTGAACTGGCGGGACTGGTTCTGTGTCTAGCCGCCTGGGCAGTCACGGGTTGCCTGCCATGCCTAGGAGGAGGGAGGCCTCAGGAAGGGGCCCCTTGTAAATCGTTAACTCCCAGAGCCACAGCCACTGCTGCCCGGTCCCCTCAGTCGTGACTCTGGTTCTCAGAGTACCTACGCACGGCCAGAAGTCAGAGGTGAGAGGTCAGAGCCAGAGGTCCCAGCACCTGGGCAAGACTATCCCTCAGCTATAGGAGGGAGGTGTGGGGGGTGTCAAGGAGGGTGTCTAAGGGGAGGCCCTTCTCTCAAAGTTCAGCGCTGCTCAACATTGTTTGCCCTCCAGCCTTCCTGGGCAGCCCTGACCTTTGCCTCTTAGGGAAGAGAGTCAGGAGCTCTGGGTGGGCCTCCTGGGGCAGCCCCTGGGCAAATCCCAACCTCACCAGACCCTTATTCTCCTCTGGGAGGTAATTATGCTAGTCCCACCCATTCCACCTCAAGGAGTGTCCCCAGGACTAGATAATGAATAGGCTGAGGAAAAAAACTAAATATTGTTCAAAACTGGGATAGGACCCTTAGCACTGTTCCAATCCTGCTTCCTGGTGCTGGTGCCCCCCAAGGGAAATAAATGCTGTCTTTCTGGAGGCGTTGTGCTTGGACATCTCTTCACATTGCCATTTTGCAAATAAGGAAACTGAGGCTGTGAGAGGGGACTTACCCAAACTGTGGCGACTGTACAGAAACAGGGCCAGGTTTGAACCAGCTTTGTGCTCTCAGGCTGAACCCTTGAAGGGTTCTGTCTCCTCAAATTCCTAAGCTACAGGAGAAGAGACAACCTTAAGGCAGAATGGGCAGGACAATCCTCCCCAGAGAAACAATGGTGTGTGTGTGTGTGTGTGTGTGTGTGTGTGTGCACGCACACGCGTGTGAGTGCACGATGCACCCTATCACCTTTCCGTGAGCCCCTCCTGCAGCTGTCCTTCAGGCCACAATACCCCCCCTGCCCCCGCCACCAGGTGCTTCCACAGGGGAGACTTAGCTGTTTGTTATATAGCCCACCCCCTGCAAGAATTCTCCTGCCTCAGACAGACTAATGAGGGAGGCTACCACCCTTTTTGCTAGGGAGGCATCTCTGAAGCCTAGGAGATGGAGACCAAAAAAAAAGAAAAAAAAAAATCAACTTTTAATCGAGATTGCAGATTCAGAAAAGATTCATAAGTGAAATGATTCCCCAAGGAAATATAAAAAGTTACTTACGGCACGGCTAAATTGGGCATGCTTCAATCAGGGGCTGTTGAGAAATCATTAAGATATACAAGACTTTTTAAAGACATATATGAGCTCCATTAGGAGGGCTGGCCATTGCTCCAGTTAGAGTGTATTGGGCCCTGAGCTAACTTGGCCTCCTGTGTCATTTCCTCCCACTTGAACCCATGGATGGGGAAGGAAGGGAAAGTGGGGAGAAATCCCACCTGCCAGGCCCCAGGGGCCACTGCCAGAGGTTACCAGTACCCCCAGGGGCTCAGAAACTCTAGCAAGGGAGAATAGAGCAGAAAGGATTCTGGTTAGCTAGAACTTTTTGTTAGCATTATAGGGTATGGTAGGGCTAGAACTACCTACTTCTTTTGAAAAACTAAAAAGGGGACTCCCCCTTTCTATCTCCTGAGTGCTTTTCTATTCCCTGGGTCAGCCTGAGGAAGCAGACACGCTGCTTAGAGCAGAATGCCCTCTCAGACTTGTGTCCTAGGGCTCTCTGCCTTGAGGAAGGGGACAAGTCATTCTGTTTGGTCCCTCACTCCACGGAACACTGGGGGAGTAAACCGCCCTGGGAGTTTTCAAGGATAATCATTAGCTTTTGAGAGGACATTTTCCCTTCCCCATTGTATCCACCTCCATTTCTCCAGTGGAAGGCTTATCTGAAGTCTAACCCTCCTCTCTTATAGCCTGTGGGGAGCTTTGTGCCCCTTGCCCCTTGCTTTCCTAGTCCTGGGACTTCCAGGGTGACGCTAGGACATCAGTGAAAAATGGTCTCTGCTGAACACTGGTCACCCTTACCCTTCTGTGCATTCCTAAAGGGCCAGGACTCCTGGGGCTTGAGACAGGGTTAGGCTTTACTCATCTTCATGCTCTGTCAAGGGCCTGGTCCCTAGCTGGTGATAAGTGTTTTTTGAAGAGGAGGGAGGGCATCACAATTCAGCTGGGACAATCTGTCCCAAGGGGTTGGGTGTGAGGAAGAAAGGAGACAGGCAACAGACTGGTCAGGACATAAGTGGGTTCAAGTGGACCCTTCTTAGGCCCATCTACCTGTGTAGGCCCGTCCTCCATCAAACCATCAAGAAAGGCAAGAAACCCGAGCTGGATGGTGGTAGCCACACTGCCTCGTGGGTGACCCGAATCCGATCCTGGCCAGGCCGAGGCGCTATTTTAAACCCCAGCCCCAAGCTGCCACCTCAGCCTGCCTGGCTCATCTCTGGTTACAAAGGCACTGCCCTCCTCCCAGTCACTTCCTCCTCCCCACTCTGGGAGCCCCCCTAGGCTGGTGTTGAGCTCAGTGCACCTTGGGGAACCTTGCTCTCTGGGGGCTTTGGATTGTCAACTGGCACCAATGCCTCTCTTCATCCCCTCTGCCCTGCCCACTTAGGCACCCTCTTTTTACCCACACAAGAACCCACTGACTTGTATTCTGAATGAAAATTTCCTCACAGACAAGGGTTCTCTTCCCAGAAAATACAGGCACATGCTGGCCAGAGAGCCCAAAATGCTGGGCTCTTATTCTGCTGGGCCCAGAGCACACAGTCCAAGATAGGGCAGAAGCTATATGAGGAAAGGAAGTAGGTTAGACATAAGTAGGGACTTCCCAGCAGTGAGACTGTGCACCAGAGAACTTTCCCTCACCTCAACGCCTGCCTGCCTGCTTGTGTAGGAAGATGACTCCAGAGGGAGTCCCTTCCCCAGTTAACTGGCTCTAGGGCCTGTGCGTTGGGAGACTCAAGCACCATTTATCCAGCCCACAGAGCCTTCCTCCCTCCCTTTCCTGGAGGGGCCAGCTCGGCATTCAGGTGGACCAGCTGTCAGCTGGCTGGGCCCACTGGACTTCTGCACACAATCCTCCTACTCCAGGCAGTGGCCCCCACTGGCTCTGAGGTCTGTCAGCCCCACCCCCAGCCCAACATCAGCCTACGAGACAGCAAAGACATTGCCAGGATACCAAGGGAAGGGAGGAGGCTGATCATCCATACTGGCTCCCTCCATCTCAAACTGGCTGGACAGAAGGCTGCCCAGGCAGCCCGAGGACCCCCCATGACCGCCTTTGCTCCCCCGCCCCCATGCTGTGTAGTCTCAGCAGTGAGGTATTGGCATGAAGCCTGGCGCAGCTGAGCAGTGACGCCAACAGCCCTGCCATCTCAGGCAAGCATGGCTCCCTCCAACCTGGCAGTTAGGGCCATGGTGGGGGGTGGGGATGGGGGTTTGTGTCCCACCCTCCTGGGCCTGAGACAGCTGGGGACAAAGCCATTTGGAAGCCTCCCCTTCCACTATTGCAGAGGATCTCTGGCATCCCTGTGGGTCTTGGCCACCCCTCCCAATCTAGGGGGCTGGTCCTGAGGTCAGACCAGTGGTTCTCAACTAGGGCTGATTCTGCCTCCCAAGGGACAATGGACAGTGTCTGGAGACATTGTTGGTTGTCACAACCATTGCTACTAGCATTAATGGGGTAGAGACCAGGGATGCTGCTAAACATCCTAAATGTACAGGACAAAGAATTAAATGGCCCAAAATGTCCATAGTGCTGAGGTTGAGAAAGCCCCGGAAAGACTTTCCCCAACTAATCTGGGAATCTGGTAGGAGGCAGGAGTCATTTTACACACACACACACACACACACACACAGGACCTCTTTCTCTCTCTCTGAGGCCAAGGCTTATCACCTCCCACCCCCACAGGGAGAGAAGGTACTTTTGCCATTCTGGCTTTAAATGTCCCTTGCAGCCTAAGAAACAGTGGTAAGCCTCCTGCCTGTCCACCTATGTACCCACCACCCTTGCTCTGGGTTTGTTAGAAAAAGTGCCCATGATAGGGGGCCTGGAAAAACTCTTCACTTGCCCATGAAGGGGGACTCAGACATATCCCACCTACCAGGTAAGCTCCATAGGACCTTCTTCCCAAGAGGATTCTGCGACTGTGACAAAGCTCGGGACTGCCCTGTCCCTCCAGGCCTGTTCCCAGGGGTCTGGCCCAGTTTGGAGCTGGTTGGAATCTCCGGCCTCCTCCTCATCTCCCTGCTCCCTCCCATTTCTATTTAGGAGGCAGCCATGGTGGCTCAGCTCCTATCTCTGGTTTCCTAGGGAGCTCTGCTGAAGCAGCCCAGCCTCCGTGGGTCCATCTGTCAGGGAGGCTGTTCCGCCCCATCGATTGCTGTTCCCAGGGGGCTGCGCTGTTTGAGGGACCCAATGTGGCGGCCAGATAGGAGGGAACCACACCAACAAGAGGGAGTGGGGGCAGCTTGGCAGCAGGCAGAGCTGAGGGGGGCTGACACTTCAGTAAGAAGGAACAAAGCTAGACAAGCATGTGAAATGCAGAGGGCCAGGGGCAGCAAGGCAGGAGGCTGGCTGGAATGACCTCTGAAGCCAGCTGGCACCCTCAAAACTCAGTTTTGCCTTTGGACACACTGAATTCCCACTTGCAAAGACAACAACAATAATAATAGCTGACTTTTATTGAGCAGGAACAGTGTGCCAGCACTGGATTGGAGGCACTGCACACCTTTGCTTTCATATCAGGTTCACAGCCGTCCAAAGCAGGTGCTGTTATGCTCTGACAGGAGAGGACGAGGCCCAGAGAGGTTGAAGCACTTGTCAACAGCCACACAGAGGACCTGGAGCTAGACTTGGAGGCGGGTCAGCCAGGCCTGTGGCTGTGCCCCAGCCCCAGACAGACAGCCAGGCCTAGGGGGAGGAGGCGTGTCTGGCCAGGCCAGAGGCCCTGCCTGCCCTCCCCCTCCCAGCCCTCCCTGCGGAGCTGCCTCCTCCCCTGGGCTCTGTGACATCTGCCCTGCTTCCCGGCCCCAGACAGCTGCCCAGAGCCACGTCAGCACTTCCACCGGGGAGCCTGGAAACTGGCTCAGCCCCTGGGCGATGAGGGACTGTTGAGTCCCCAACAGGGTAGCTCTAAGAGAGGGTAACCCACTCAGCCGAGCAACTGCTAGGTCCATGTGACCTTGGGCAGGGTTTCTCTGACCCTTACTTTCTCCTGCTTGAAAAGCAGCTTTGGGAAAGGATTCATAAAAAGATACAGTAATGTCCTGGATGGACAGGGAGCAACCATTACCCCACAGCCCGAGTTCTGGGGTCTACTAAGGAGTCTACAACCCCCCCAGTGTCCCCTCGGAGCCTGCGGTCATTTAGCAGGTCTCTGGGGGGTGGTGAAAGGGAGGGTGGGGAGGTGTCTGTGCCCAGGCACGCTGGCGGGCTGGCTGGGGCCAGAGATAACCGGCGCCTCCCGGAAAATCATTAGCATCTGTTTGGGCCCCTGCAAAGTTGGCCCACTGGCGCCTCCGCCCCGCAGGAAACGGCAGAGCCCCCACCCGGGAGCACCGACTGGGTCCCCCTCCTCCTTTCCCTCGGGCTCAGCTCATTCTGGTGGTGACAACATCCACCCACCCGGGAAGTGGGGGGCCTGGGTGTTGGGCCACAGGCTCGGCAGCTGGGGGGCTTGGACCGCCCCGTCGGGGGCATCCTGGCAAGGTGTGGGCGGTCCAGTCCGCGCTCCAGGCAATCCAGGCCGGCTCTTGGTGGCGCCCGTGCTGGCGGCAGCCCAGGGAGTGTGTGGAAATGACACCGCCAGGGCGGCGGAGATCCCCCCTCCTGACATTGGCTGGAAAGTGGAGCAGCTCGTCAGGGACAATCAATGGCGATCGATCGCCAAGCGGCGCTGGCGGACGGTGTGGGGGAGGTGCGGCGTGGCCGGCGGAGGTGGGGGCATCTGCACCGAGGTCAAACAACACACAGACCTTCTAAGGGGAACAGCGGCACAGAGGGGGGTCACACAGACACACAATTTGTACAGGGAAATATCGCTAAGGGCCACTGCCACCACAGAGGCACACTCGCTACACGGGAGTTACACCACACAACAGTTTGTGCCACAAGTCTCGACACAACGGGGTCAAACAAATGGTTCGTATGGACACACACAATAGTGTCACAGATACACATAATCACAGAGTCAGTCACACCATCTTACCACCAGTTCACCCTGCCACAACAGGCCCTCACACCACCACAACCTACAACCCTACACTAGACACCCACAGTATCACTAGGACACAAAATGAGTCATACATTCCACTTGCTGGTCTCAAACCAGGCAACAGGAGGGAGTTAAATATTCTGGCTGTACAACAAAGTCACACAACAAAAAAAGTCACAGCCAAATTGTATGTCTTCACCACCACCTCAAAGAACGTTGTCAAACTGGGTGTCATACTATGCAACAACCCATCCTGGCAACACAACAGAATCAAGAGCCCAAGCATATAACAAGGCCACATAGCACCACAAGTGGCAACTCAGCAAGTAAGACACAGCTGCAGGTCCAGCACATCCCCATAGGTGAATATAATGTATCACAATAAGCAAATACTGCGTGGCAGGCAAAATAGCATTCACTTACAGGATTCTGACAGAATTAAGGGAGCTACTGCCAGGTGAGCACATAGCACAGGGCCAGGCATCCTGTGAGTGCTCAAAACAAAGAGGGTCTTGGGATCATTAATAGCCACTAGTCTGTCCTATACCCAGGGAACATAAAATGCCTGTAACTACTTAATAGTATCTCTCTCCGGATAGCTCCATTCCTCTCCAGGAACGTGATTCATTCCAATAACCAAACTTTTTCTGCCATTACACGTACCTGGGAAACACCACTCAAGTGTCACAAACACAACTACCACTGTTACATTCAGTCAACAGTGGCCACACATTATCATTTCCCTACTATAGAGGTATGCCTGCTACATACTCTGGGGCTTTGGCAGGGAAACCACCACCAATCTCTTACCAGGTGCAACTCAACCAGTATATAGCTACTTGCCCCATTTCCTGTCACTCTCACAAATTTTAGAACACAAAGAACTCCCCTGCCCTCCACCAAGCAGTGATCCACTCAGTTACACAGGGTCCCAGACCTCTTACATAAGCTCCTTAAGGACCATCCTTAATCAATCCCTTTCTCCATTCCTCCATTTCCCCATACAGAAACTGAGACATCAGTTCCAGAGCCCTCAGAAAAGCCCTCTCTATTCCAAATCCAAAGCAGGAAACAGGGCTGGCCACTGATCTCAGCAATTTCAACCCCCATTCCCAGCAGTGCATGTGTGTGGGAGCAGGGCCAAGATCTGTCATTCCTTCAACACACCCTTATAGGCCACTCCTGTGGTTCCAGTACAGGGCCAGCTGGGCTGTAGCCCTCACTTCCTCCAGTGAAAGCCTGGGCCCTCCCAGGGGCTTTCAAGAATCCCTTGCAGCCAGGGAGCTCCCCCTAAAGGTTCTACCCAGAAAGACTCCCAACATTCCCTCCGGAGTTTTTCCTAGCTGTGTGACCTTGGCTAATTCCCCAACCTCTCTGTGCTAGGATCCCAAGTTCTGTCTGCAGACTTCAATAACCCTGTGACCCCCAAATCCCATGTGTGTACAAGCACATATACATGCATATATGCTCTTGTGTGTTTGTGTGCACATACTCTTTAGGAAGACAGTTTAGGACTACTAGGTAGCCTGACCTAGGAGGTGGGAAAGCACAGATCCTGGGATATGTGCAATGCTACAATCACCCCTCACCCTCATCCTTCAGGTAGGGCTATGAAACAGCTAGCAGAGATCTGGCCTCCTTCCACAGGACTTCCCACTCCCAGGTGGCTGGAGGGAACACCTCCCACCACCTCTCTAGGCTTTTATTCACCAGAAGGGGTAGCTGGACTCCCTTTTTGACCCCCAAGAGAAATAGAGAAACAGACAAATCCTGGGTAGGGACACACAGGCTGGCCAGGAATATCCATCCAAACATTTACCCATTCTGCTTACTAGTATACTTTTGAAGGCCCTGCTATGTGGTGTGTGAGTTGTGGGCCCTAAAAGGGCCCATACAGTCCACCCCAAGTCCCTGGGTATAGAGGGAAAAACCTCTGGCTTGTACAGGAATCTAGGAAAGATGTCCCATTGTCCATCCATACCCCTCCTTGAGAACCCATAAGGACCCCTTCAACTTGATAAGGCCATTTTCCACCAAGCATTGCCTAAGGGCCAGGCTGGAAGCCAACTGCCCATTTTCTAGATGAGAAAATGAAGATAAGGAGAGAAAAATTAGTTGCCCAAGAAGATACAACTGAAAAGTCACAGCCTATGGTTCAAACACAGGTTTGACTCCCATTTCTCAAAGGCTACACAGCTTAGGCTCACACCCATATGCATAAACACTAAGGAATGTCCATGCTCACAATTCTCTCACAAGTTCATACACACATGGGCAGCCTCCTCCTGCACATATTCACACACACACAAGCAGACCTACACTCTCCCACGCCTAGGGCCTGTCAGCCACATTCTCCATGACTCCCTCCCTTCTAACAGGGACAGGGGCAGGCTGGGAGTCCACATTCCCAGGTTTCCACCCTGACCCTGAGCCCCCGCCTTCCCCACTCAGAGCACACATTCCTCCTGCTGCAGCCAGATAACCAGCCCCAGGGGGAGGCCTGGGGGGAGAGCAAGGCATTCTGGGGGCCAGGCCCTACTCTGGGTTGCCTAAGTCCAACTCTATTGCCTAGGTCTGGCCTGGCAGGAAATCAGCTTTCCGTGCAGGTACCCCCCCCCCGCCCCGCCCCCCCCCTGGCCAGGATAGACCCAAGGCTTCTGTCCTTATTCTGGGGATTTTCTTAGGCCCAGAGCCTCTCTCTCCAGAAAGGGCCCTCGGGGGTCTCCTAATTCCTCCTCTGAATGCAAAATTCCTTACATAGTTAGGAACTAGAACAGGACCTGAGGAGCCATAAAGACTCCTCTCTCTTCCCCCACTCTTACAATGGGTCTCTCAGTAGGTGAAAACCTGGGTTCCAGGGACCAACAACCCCTAGGCAGTTTCCCCATCTGGGGATAGTGGTGGTTAATTCTCCCAACTCTGCCTGGGGTACAGCCACTTGGAGGTTCAGCAATTCTGGAGATATTTGCATATTCAGATGGCCAAGACTGGAATTTCAGAGAATTCCCCAAGAAGAGGCAGCTGGCTTCTGGGCAGTGGCCCTGGAGGCTCACAGCTGTTGGAATCAAAGACTGGGGAGCCTGGAGCCCCAAAACTCAAGAGAAATTAAAAAGGACAAGGGAAGACAAGCGCCCTATCACCAGTCCCCAGTTTTGTTCCCCTGTCTCCAGGCCTCCATCCCTCAGGGTATGAAAAACTCTGTCCTAGTTGCCCAGATAAGTGGGCAGGCAAATGAGCCTGGACTGCTTGGCCAGACTGACGGGGACTACCTGCCTCTGGGGAAAGGCAACAGTGGGCACCAGGCAGAGAGGTGCCAAAAAATATGAGATCTCCTTATTCATATGAAGTGACTGACAAACCTTGACCCTATGCAACCCGTAGCCAGGTGGGCAAAGACTATTGCTAAGACCCTACTAACCTATCCACAACCCAGGGATATGGCTATTATACCAATGGGAAGGAAAGAGGGTAGCTGGTAGATTGACACTTCTGGCAGGCACTGGGCCCTGTTCCCTCACTGTGATTAAGGCTATGATGGAGCTTGACTGAGCTAGGCACTGGCCCATGCAGTTATGCATAAACTGTGAACAAAGCCAAGCCCAAAGAGGCCTCCCCATCCCAACAAAAGCCCCTCTCAGGTTATGCGCAAACAGATTTACTGACCACCCACCTCTCTGTTGTTACAGCCATGGGTCACCACTGCCCTCTGCTGGCCACTCAGGCACTAGCATCCACTCAAACACCAGCTCCCTCCTTACCAAAGCAAATGCATCTTAGTCACCTACTCCATCTGTGGGCACAGAAATTTAAACCCATCCAACTGTCACCTAAAGTTAGAGGGTGGCAGGTGGGCAGAATAAACAGGGACAGTGTGTCAGAAAGGAATCCTGCCCACATCCACAAAATCTACATCCTAAACTTCAAAAGAAGTGCCCTTTCTATCAACTAAGAGGTTGAACCCACACTCATGGAAACAGCACCTGCCCCAATACCTGTTACAATGTACCAGAACTTCTCCTCACCCCTTCTCCAATGTCCTCTTCTTGTTTCCTCCAAAAGAGGACCAGGATGAGATGGCCTGGAGCCATACTTCCAGAAGAGCTCAATTTCTCTGGCAAGTCTGAGAAAGCCTTGGTTCCCTGTGTCACAGGGGAACAGGTGACTGGAAATTCTGGATGCCCTCTTTAACCAGGCTAGGTCCTGGTAACTCTTAATGCAACACCCTGCCAGCAGCCACACCTTTCAAAGATGACAGCAAAACCGACTGGGAAACTGCCCAGAAGGACCTAACTAGTATTGCTCCTTATTTAGCTGGAGGAAGCGCCAGCCATCCCTGTAGTCAAGTAGATGACCTAGCTTTTGCCAACTACCTCAAGCATGGCATGTCTCTCTCAACCATGAGATGGTGTTGATTCTGAAGCTCAAATGTCAGATTGTATTTGGGAGCTGTTTCTAGATACCTCCAAGTAAGGGAGCCCAAGGAGGAGCTTTGAAGTGTCTAAAGTTAACTTTACTTCTGATGGAAAACTTAAAAGCTGAGAAAGCACAATGTGTGTGTGTGGAGGGGAGGGTAGATAGTTGATCCTACGGTTGGGAAAACTAAACCCTCCCTACTCACTCTCATTCACTAAAGGCCCTACAATTTAGATCTGGGGAATACCTTTTAAGAGCCAAGATTTTTAAGTATTTAGGAAGACATTAAAATAGGATTAACAAGTTGCTCAAAGCCAGGAGAGAGCTGCCTGGTAGCTATTTCGCCTAATATCCTTAGAAATTGGAAGAGGAGCAGAGCATATTCTAATCAATGCTGGCGCTGCTCTTCCCCTGAACAGTAGTCACTGGCAGCTTACTCCAGGCACCCAGGATCTCCAGCCCTGGAAATGGCCATTCTACCAGTAACAACTTACTCAGGAGGTTAAAAACAAATAAATCCACTCAATTAAAAATTATTAAGCAGCTCTCTTGGTGCTAAGATATTCACACAGTTCTACATGTGTTAAGAGGGAGATTATACTCTGCCTCTGATCAGATGCAGCTCTCTACAAAGAATTCAAAGATGAAAAGTGATCACTTGTCAAAAAATGTTTTAATTCTGACTCAACCAGCCCAGGAGCAGTCACTGAAAAAGGACAAAGCTGGCTGGCAATCATGTTATACACTGAGCCACTGAGGCCCAAGGCTTTAAGATTTTAGACAGTCTAAACTTTGAGCTTTCCCACTGGTATCAACTAAGGTAAAAATATGGCACAATGAATATTAAACATGACAAAGGATCCCACAGCTAGTCCCAGGAACTGGCCCATCCTAGGAATTGGCCATCCCAGGAACTGGCCTGGAAACATTCAGAGAAGCCTGAATATCAACTGTTTAGCAGCTGGAGCTTTTAAGCTTCTAAGGTAGGTTTCTGTGGGGCAGAGAACTGAAACCACTCTCATCTAAGTGCATGCACAACATAAGGTAAAATTAAATAGGAAAAAGGCTCCAGAAGCACCTCAAAGGAAATTTATTTCCTCTCCTTGGACATATATGAACATATACTTGGGAAGCTTATTACCTTCAGTTATTTTCTATTAAAAACCTGCTTTCTCCTGTATAACCTCATGCCCATCAAAATAGCCCATCACTTGAAATGAAGTGTTTCACAAAGAGAATCCAAAGGAGATGGGTCCTTAACGCTAGTGAAAATTTTCTGCAGGGTAATAAGGATGCTTATTCCTGAGTAGGAAGGAAGGAAAGATATGGTCATGATTCAGAAGACCCAGGAATTAAAGTTCTTCTATTAAAGCCATTAGATCTTAGGGAGTATCATACAGCAGACTGAGACAAAAGCCAGTTTCACCTTAACTGCAGACATGGGACAGTTTATAGGCACTCCAACTATAATATGGAAATAATTCATTTCTCTACTTAAGGCTCAAACTAACCTGTTGAGGCAAAGAGGAAGGACTCACAAAGTAGAAAACTATAGACACTGCAAGTGGGAAAGGAATGCCTCTATTGCTAGGTCAGGGCAGAGGACACAGTCCCTTCACTCTGACCACTACCATTATCCTCTCTACATACCTCCTTGCCATTCCCTAACCCAGGAACCCTCCTTCCAAGTCTATGTACTATCCAAAGTACAGAAACCAGCAGGACAATGTTACCTTTAACCACTGGCCAATAACAAAGCATTCAAGTATCTGAAATCATATAACCAAAAGGGACTGCTCCAGCTCTAATTTGTCCAAGCACTCCACATTAAGAATTAAGCAACAAAGCAAAAGGAATCCATACACTTGGTATTCCAATACTGACGTACCTGATAACCAATGCCTCACCAAGATCATCAAGGTTACTGCAAATGAGCTTTCATATGTGATAAAGCCAGAGGCATTCCTGCAAAAAAAGCAACGTGATTCTAGATGAGAACCCCTCCAGGTTAACACACTTTTCTTCATGAGTGGAGAATGTGGCCTCCCTCACCAACTTTGTTCTGGCCAAGGCATATGCCTGCAGACTGGACCAAATATGCTCTATATCCAGATAAGCAAAACCAAACTGCATTCAAGGGCCTAATGTTATTTATGACCATTCAAACCCTTTCATTTGGCACCAATACACCACTATGATGGCTTTTATTTAGCATTTAAAAATACTGCGGAGCACTCCTGTGAAAGTCTCTACATTATGACCTAATCAATGCTAACATGCTGGCTGCTCTCTAAGATGACAAAGAGTGGGCTTTCAGGATCTGTGCAACTGACCCACAGTCACCAGTCTAGCTAGCTACTCACCAAGTCCAAAACTGATGAATTCCCACACTTGCCCATGATACTGAGACTACAGGGTAATTTTAGGTTAGAGCTCAATTCTAACTCCTTTCCCCACACATGTGAACAGTCAAACCTTTTTCGCAAGGTCAAGAATGGTAGAAATGCTAGGACACAGCCAACAGCAAAGCAGCAGTTTAAGAGGTTTCAGGTTATAGCACACCTTAATTCTGAGATGGAGAGATAGTTACACTGAGAGATCAGACAAGTTAAACAAGTTTAAAACCAAAAGCAGTGGACATTTATTCCTCAATTTTTGTGCAGAAGTGTAAAGATGCATTTGAAAGAACCTGATGGCTAGAGAGCATCAGCCACGGCCTTCAGGCTGGCCTGGTTTACACAATTAGAATAGGAGAAGGAGGGAAAAAAAGGTAACTTGCCTAGTTCACATGAACGATGTTTCTGGCAAACACAGTTGTTTACAAGTTTCAAACTACAGTTTACTAGAGTCAAGGGAAGACTTCAAAAAGCCACATACAGTACAATTTATAATTGAATGAACATCCTGCAATGTCAGTGCAAAGTAATTATGTAGACTCTCCAATACAAGATTGTGCTCATGTTTCCCAGGTTTGATCAGTGTTGCTCTTTTAACAATCACAATCACAGAAGCTTAACTTACCAAATAGCAATGCCTTTGTTTCATGTCCTATGTACCAAGGGAATGTTACAAGGTTTTTGTGAAATGCAGCTTAGTTTCATTAATAAAGCAGGTTTATTAGTTTAACAGTCATGTTCCTGGAATACTGCACATGTAAGTTTCATGGAAATGCTTTTAAGCTTATGCCCTTATCTTGTTCAGTAAAATTACTTTCAAGATATCCTTTTGACTATGTAAACTGGAATTGTTTCATGATTTTGAAATGTAACCAGTATAAATGAAAACATTTTAGGGGTGTGGGGGGGAGAACCCACCACTACTCTCTGCTAGACAAAGTTCTTAAAATCAAAAAGCCTATTCACACAAAATTATATGTAATGACTGTAGTAATCAGTTTATTACACAGATTAATCATTCTTGAACGTACAAGCTCCAGAGGAGCAATTGGGTCTTTAAATATACACAAGTATTTCCATCAAATGAATTTTCACCCTTACATCCAGATAGACCTAAGCAGTTAAAAACATAAGAAAAATAAGAGCTATTAGCTATGTATTAACTGAGAAACCACATACAAACCAAAGAATGTGGAAGAGAGAAAGGGGCTGAAAGGACAAAGGTTGAAGGGTGGGGAGATGCAAAAGATGTGGGACCAAAGCCCATCACACTTTATGTACTAATAGCTCCAATCCATTTAAATGTTGACCAGTTAAACTTAGACCTTAAAATACAGGATGTGGGTAGAGATTAATCTGGTTGGTCATAACTTTCACCTAAGACGTAGGTCCTTCCAAAAACATGAATACAGAAACAGCTTCGTGTTCTTCACCTTGCTGAGTTTAAAAGGATTCCATTTAAAAACCATCTCCTACAGGTCAGTGGAGCTTTTCTTCCCCATCCAAGCACACACCATACCCACCACCCCTCACCTTGCCGTTATCCAAATTTAAGTCAGTAAGGAAAACTTTTAGTCTCACACCTAGGTTATGCCTGGAGAACTGGCTTGTCACACACACACTTCTCTGCTAGGAGGCAATGTTGGTACAGAAGTACAGTATTTCTAGTTTGTTGTTCCAAGTATGTACAACACGCAGCACTGCTGTATCAGGTAAACATGTGCACAGGGGAAGATGAGGCGTGGGCTCATAGAAAGCAGTCAAATGGAAATCAAAAGGACTTTCTCTTTCAGAGTTCCCCTATCTTTATTTGTAGAGGTTATCCAATAATTTCTTTAATTACATCGCATACTTCTGAGTCCATTCCCGAGCTATTCTGTTGTACCTGTACACACAAAAAGAAGCTTGGCTTAACAAAGGTGAGGAGTCAGTCAAAAAGCAGCAGATTTCATTCATTATCCTATATTTAACTTGAGGGGAATAACCAGTACTATCAAGCAAAGCCTTATCTATATATTTGAGTGAGAGAAAGAGAGAGTGTGAGCGTGTGTGTGTGTTGGTAGTTGGAGGAAGCATAGGGAAAGGGACAAGTAAACTCCACGCTGAGGGCAGAGTCTGATGCAGGACTTGATCCCATGACCCTGAGATCATGACCTGAGCTGAAATCTAGAGTGGGATGCTTAACTGATTAAGCCACCCACGTACCCCTCTTTCTAAATTTCAAATAAGCATTTATTTAGTGATGGAGGGAAAAGGCTTTAAAACTTTAAACCATGTCCCATAAATGCTACTAATAGAGGATTCTGATTAAATCTTAGCATTTGCTGGTATACCTTTACTATATAGGTATATACTATATATATATGTGTGTGTGTGTGTATATATATATATATATATATATATATATATATATATATATAGTTTAGGTATGTACTATACCTATACTATATTTGAATGACCTATTTCTAAGAAAGATCTTCAGTCACTGATTCATTTATTTTGAGTTCTTAAAACTACATAATTCTACATTATATGGTTCTTGACTAAATTGACATAATACTTTCCTCTGTATCAATAAAACCAGTTCTGGCAGACCTTAACAATTTTGTTGCTAAATGAATGGGTCTATTACTACAGAAGAATATTCTAGTAGTAAAATAAGAAGGACAAAAGATTCTATAGTTCTTTAAAAAGGGATTCAGGGAAGTTCAATGAATATTACCACTATAATGACGTGGGAAATCCCTTTTGGAAGGCATTCATGCCCACCCAGATATTGGACAAAATGGTTCTCTAATCAAAAAAATTTTTGTGGGGAGCATCTGGCCAGCTCAGTTGGCAGAGAATGTGACTCTTAATCTCAGGGTTATGAGTTCAAGCCCCACATTGGGTGTAGAAATTACTTTAAAATTTTCTTAAGGGGTGTCTGGGTAGGTCAGTCGGTTAAGTATCTGCCTTCAGCTCAGGTCATGATCCCAGTCCCAGGATTTAGCCCCACATCATGCTTCCTGCTCAGTGTCTGCTGCTCCTCCTGCCTCTCATCCCACTCCTTCGTGCTCTCTCTCTCTTTCCCTAATAAATAAAATCTTTAAAAAAATAAAATAATTTTTTAAAAAGGGGCACCTGGGTGGCTCAGTCATTAAGTATCTGCCTTCAGCTCAGGTCATGATCCCAGGGTCGTGGGATCGAGTCCCGCATCAAGCTCCCTGCTTGGTGGGAAGCCTGCTTCACCCTCTCCCACTACCCCCCTGCTTGTATTCCCCCTCTTGCTGTCTCTGTCAAATAAATAAATAAAATCTTTAAAAAAAAAAAAAACTTAAAAAAAAAATTTGTGAATGTATACACAAATAGGAAAAAGCATGACCTAATTTTATTCTCAGTGCAGCCAGAAATACATAACTATAGATACTATTCAGAGCTAAACACATACAAAACTAAACTAAGAACCAATTGCTGTTACAATCCCCCATTCTTAATGTAGCTCCATTTAAAACTGAAATATACTATCTAGGGGGGGCCTAGTGGGTTAAAGCCTCTACCTTCAGCTCCCTCTCTGCTCAGCAGGGAGCCTGCTTCCTCTTCTCTCTCTGCCTGTCTCTCTGCCTACTGTTGCTCTGTCAAATAAATAAATAAAATCTTAAAAAAAAAAAAAAAACTATCTAGGGGTGCCTGGTTGGCTCAGTCAGAAGAGCATGTGGCTCTTGATCTCGAGGTTGTGAATTCAAGCCCTATGTTGGGTATAGAAATTACTTAAATAAAAACTGAAAAAAGTAAAAATAATTAAAAAAAAAAATATATATATACTATCTATAAACCTCTCTAATCCAAGAGAATTCAATGAATTCTTAATCCCTTTTGTATATATATATATATATATATATATATATTTTTTTTTTTTTTTTAAGATTTTATTTATTTATTTGACAGAGAGAGAGACACTGAGAGCAGAACACAAGCAGGGGGAGTGGGAGAGGGAAAACGGGCTTCCGCTGAGCAGGGAGCCCGATGTGGGGCTCGATCCCAGGACCCTGGGATCATGACCTAAACTGAAGGCAGACGCTAAATGACTGAGCCACCCAGGCACCCCTTTAATCCTTTTTATTTTAGCTTTAGAAAATTATCCACTCTCTTCCACCTATTTCTTTCGATAGTTTTTTCTTTTTTCTTTTTTTAAGATTTTATTTATTTACTTGACAGAGAGAGAGATCACAAGCAGACAAGAGAGGCAAGCAGAGAGAGAGGGAGAAACAGGCTCCCCACCGAGCAGAGCCTGATGTGGGGCTTGATCCCAGGACCCCGAGATCATGACCTGAGCTGAAGGCAGAGGCTTATTTAACCCACTGAGCCACCCAGGCATCCTCCTCCTACAGTCTTAAAGAATGATATACAAAATTGAAAAATTAGAACACTTTCAGTTACTATCTTTTTCAATATCCTGACCACTCCCTCAATAATTCATAGTACAATTCTAAAATATGTAAATTCTATATTGTTTTTTATTTTTATTTTTTATTTATTTGACAGACAGAGAAGCAGGGGGAGTGGGAGAGGGAGAAGGCTTCCTGCTGAGCAGGGAGCCTGATGCGGGGCACAATCCCAGGTCCGCGATCATGACCTGAGCCAAAGGCAGATGCTTAATGACTGAACCACCCAGGCACCCCATCTACATTGTTTTTAAAGGAAATCTGGGGCTTTCATGTCTTGTTGCATTCACTCCTTTTCTTTTTAGATTATGCCAAATGGCAGAAAATCAATTCCCATTAATTTACAAATACCTACGAAAGACAGATGGGCTCTTGATACAAAATGCTTTAATGTCAAAAGCCAAGCAGAAGAAATAGTGCTCTTAGGAAATACACTATAGAGTCTTTCTCGACAGTGGGAGTCATTTGAAACAATTATAAATAAGACTGGCATCCTCAACTTACAATAATATCTGATGCAAACACTATTCTTTCTGTCCCCAGGTGAGTATATCAGAACTTCATTTAAATATCTGACCCATACTCAGCCCTGAGTTAAGATCTGAGACAAACATCTGCATCCTACCACAGGTACTTTTCTGGCCATACTTACTTTTCTCTATCTGTTTTGTAGATCCGAGCAATCTCAGGCACTAAAGGGTCATCTGGATTGGGATCACACAACAGAGAACAGATGGACAAGAGTACTGTAATGGGGGGGAAAAAAAGGTATAAATTAGTAGAGGATAAAAGGGTTGAAAGAAACATGAAATGCCAACACATGAGAAAATTCTAAGAACCTACTGATACTGCAGTGCCTAGTAGATTTGTAAGCTCTACCTAACTTGGTAGCTAAAATAATCAAGAAAAAATCATGGAAGATTTCTCTTGAACCCCTAAGGATGATGGCCCAGGCTGATGAAGTGACTTGCACCATGTCCCTGGTTAGTGAGTAATTAGAGTGGAATTAGAGTTCAGGTCTTTCAAATTCTAGACCAACCATACTTTTCATAGGCCATAAAATTCAATTTTTAGAAACCCATGTTCAGAGATAAATGGTCCTCAAATTTCCAAAGACAACTACACTACTGAATGCTGTTGGAATCGACAACCATGAAATCCAACAATCACTGTTTTCTCAATGACAGGTACTACATTCAGATGCAATAGATTTCATTTTTAGTTGAAAACAATTTAGTCAAAGAACATAAAGATCAGTATTTGTCCCCAAATGGGGCTGGCCACACTTACTATGCAAGGATACAACATACAAAGGTCTCAAATTCTTTTCAATTACACTTTAGAATCTCAATTAAGCCATATCCTCAGTGACAGCCTCAAACACGGCACACAAATCTCAACAGTACAATTGCCTCTGTTCAAATTTGTTATAAACTTATGTATTCCTTATTGAATGCAAAGAGGAGGAGGCCAAGGCCACTAATTACATTAAATTCAGGGGCCTCTCACATACTGAAATAAATTCTAATTCTTCTATTTTTTTTTTAAGATTTTATTTATTTATTTGATAGACAGAGGTCACAAGTAGGCAGAGAGGCAGGCAGAGAGAGAGAGAGGAGGAAGCAGGGCTCTCTGCTGAGCAGACAGCCCGATGTGCGGCTCGATCCCAGGACCCTGAGACCATGACCTGAGCAGAAGGCAGAGGCTTAACCCACTGAGCCACCCAAGCACCCCTATTTCTTTTATCCTGATGCAACACAACTCAGATGTCTTATTTCTCTCTAATATTCTGCATCAGGAAGCAATGATTCTGAGCCCACTTTACCCCAAAACATCAAATGTACCAGGAAAAGAACTTTTTCATTTTCCTATCAAACCTATTCTATAAGAGATCAAAGGCTTCTGAGACTTGAAGAAAAAGTTCACATTCCCCTAATCATTCAATTTTTTAACAAAAAAGCTATTTCCTTGCCTTAAGAGTATACGGAAAATAAAAAAACACGAGGAAAGATGTTTTCTGACTCTACATTCCTGCTGCGCACAATTCTGGCAGATGGCATGCGCAAAACATCTTCTCTTTCCATTGTCAAGTATAACACCTGATGCCCTCTTCAAGCACAGAACATTCTAACAGTAATAAGGAAATATTTCATGTATTTCCTGGAAATGACAACAGGAAGTTACAGATTTCTGAATGTTCATGAAATTATTGACTACAGAAAGAAGAAATTTATCCAGCCCATCAAACTGGCAAGAGTTCAACTGAATCTTCACCTAAAATTAGACATGTTACTAAATTAGTATTTGTTATAAATTCCCTTATTTACTATTCCAATTATTCCAAGAAGGCAACCTTAAAAAAATTGTTTAAAAGAGCTAATTTTTCTAACTTTCTTTCCAGGAATGAAAGGTTGAGTGGTGGTTATCTGATCTGTAAAAGGATTCTTACTCTACCACTCAGGGACCTTTAATTCATTTTAAAAAAGAAACGAGGGGCGCCTGGGTGGCTCAGTGGGTTAAGCCGCTGCCTTCGGCTCAGGTCATGATCTCAGGGTCCTGGGATCGAGTCCCGCATCGGGCTCTCTGCTCAGCAGGGAGCCTGCTTCCTCCTCTCTCTCTGCCTGCCTCTCTGCCTACTTGTGATCTCTCTGTCAAATAAATAAATAAAATCTTTAAAAAAAAAAAAAAAGAAACGATTTTGTTTTATAAAATACTATATCTTCTTTCCGTATAAAGAGAATTACTCCTATTTCTATAACCTGCACAGACTCTTCACTGAAGTGGCTAAATTTTTACCTACATATACATTTTTCATCATTTTTACTAGTGTCATAATCCACTGTCACTTCCAATTCTAAAAACATATGATCAAGTGGCTTTATGGCAAACTTAATTGCTTCCTTTAAGTTTTCTGTGTATTTAGATCCCTAACATATACACTCAAAGTGGAAAGAATTTCAGGTCAAAGCTACTGCCCTCAAAAGAGGAATAATCATTATCACATATAGGATTCAGGCCTTTCACAGAAATGCTTACCTGCACATTCAATTTACAAAGAGAAGTCATTATAACACTAAACTTAGGTACAATGATATAATCAAATTCAACAAAATGGAACTACAATTATTTTTAAAGACAGCTTTCTAGATAGAACATAAATCAAATAAACTAAGAGCCCTTATGATTCAGAGTAACTGAAAAGTCAAAACTAGACACCCAAGGGGGAAGGAAAAAATGTTCAGTAACAGTTTTAGCTACTAGAACCTCTTACTATACACACACACAATATTCTACCTCTTTTGGTCCCTTACTAGATTTCTATCTCAACACACACACACACACACACACACACACACACACACACACTTTTCTGCCTCTCTTGGTCCCTTATTAGATTTCGATCTTTACTGCTACTTGGTGAAGGAAAAACAACCAAGCCAGTAAACCGTAAGAACACTTTCACTACTAGCCCTTGAATTATAAGGGGAACTCCGTATGAAAAGGACCCACTTATCTGGAAAATTATTTCAGCCTCAATTTTTTTTTTTGAAGTTCCCCCCCCACCCAAGATTTTATTTGAAAGAGAGAATGAGAGAAAGAGAGCAAGAGAGAGGTAAGAATCAGAGGGAGAGGGGTGCCTGGGTGGTTCAGTGGGTTGGGGCCTCTGCCTTCAGCTCGGGTTGTGATCCCAGAGTCCTGGGATTGAACCCCGCATTGGGCTCTCTGCTCAGTGGGGAGTCTGCTTCCTCCTCTCTCTCTGCCTGCCTCTGCCTACTTGTGATCTCTGTCTGTAAAATAAATAAATAAAATCATAAAAAAAAAAAAAAAGAAAAAGAATCAGAGGGAGAGACAGACTCCCTGCTGAGCAGGGATCCCAGTTCAGGATTTGATCCCAGGCCTCCAAGATCATGATCTGAGTTGAAGGCAGTTGCTTAACCAGATGGGCCACCTGGGTGCCCTAAAGATTCTATTTTTGAACAATCTCTACACCCAACGTGGGATTCCAACTCACAACCTCAAGATTAAGAGTAGCATGCACTACTGGCTGAAACAGGGGCCCCTCAGCCACTACTTTTAAAAATGTGTTCCTTTAGGGGTGCCTGGGTGGCTCAGTGGATTAAGCCTCTGCCTTCAGCTCAGATCATGATCTCAGGGTCCTGGGATCAAGCCCCGCATCAGGCTCTCTGCTAAGCAGGAAGCCTGCAACCCTCCTCTCTGTGCCTGTCTCTCTGCCTACTTGTGATCTCTCTCTCTCTGTCAAATAAAATCTTAAGAAAAAAAAAAAGTCAGAATACAGATGCAAGAAGCTGCATATGAGATAATGGCCACACTTACTACGCAGGATAGTAAGTGGCCATGAAGTAATACGTTTAAAATAGGAAGAACAGGGGCGCCTGGGTGGCTCAGTGGGTTAAAGCCTCTGCCTTCGGCTCAGGTCATGATCCCAGGGTCCTGGGATCGGAGCCCCACGTTGGGATCTCTGCTCAGCAGGGAGCCTGCTTCCTCCTCTCTCTCTCTCTGCCTGCTTCTCCGCCTACTTTGTGATCTCTGTCTGTCAAATAAATAAATAAAATCTTTAATAAAAAAAAAAAAGTGTTCCTCTAGTTTTTTCTTTACATTTTTTGCTAGGATGCCATACATTTTAATTTATTAATATTAATTTATTAATGCCTCTAGAATATTTTGTTTCCTTTTTTCTTTTTTAAATATTTTATTTATTTACTTGACAGAGTAGGGAAGCCACAGGCAGAGGGAGAGGGAGAAGTAGGCTCTCTGCTGAGCAGGGAGCCTTATATGGGGATTGATCCCAGGACTCTGGGATCATGACCTGACCTGAAGGTAGCCACTTAACCAAATGAGCCACCCAGGCACCCCAATATTGTGTTTCCTTTAAAAAATTTGTCAGAGTATTTAAGTCTTACCACATTTATAACATCAAAGTTAACATGACAAATATCCAATACTTTTTACAACAGTACCTTAACCTAGTTATTTCAGTGCTTATAAGAAACCAACTGTGCATTTTGTTTTTTTAGAACTTTACAATAATGATGAATTAGTCAGAACCATCATCCCTAGTTTACAGATGAACAAAATGAGGAACAGAGAAGCTAATTTGTCTCAAGTCTCATCCAGTAAGAGGTAAAGCTGAGATGTAATACAGGAAGCTGGATACAGAATTTTTTTTTTAATACAGAATTTATTTATTTATTTATTTATTTGAGAGAGGGAGGGAGAAAACAGAGGGAGAGTGACAGGGAGAAGCAGACTCCCTGATGAGCAGAGAGCCTGATGTAGGGCTCAATCCCAGGACCTTGTGATCATGACCCAGGCTGAAGGCAGATGCTTAACCAACTGAGACACCCAGGTACCCCGAGAATCTTTTGTTTTGTTTTGTTTTTTAAAGAGTTTATTTATTTATTTGACAGAGAGAGAGATCACAAGTAGGCAGAGAGGCAGGCAGAGAGAAAGGGAGGAATCAGGCTCCCTGCTGAGCAGAGAGCCCCATGCGGGGCTCCATCCCAGGACCCTAGGATCACAACCTGAGCCAAAGGCAGAGGTTTTAACCCACTGAGCTACCCAGGTGCCCCAGAATCTTTGTTCTTTACCACACACTATATGCTGCCCCTTATCTAAAGGTATACATTAAACATAAAAATATAACTTAGGATAAAAAAATTTTCATACAGCAAATTTCATTACCCAAATTACTTCTTTTAACTATTTAACATACTTTTCTATATAAATTAATCTATATAATACTTATAAATTTAGCTTTTTTGTTTTCAAACATAGTATTCTTGCAATATTTGAATTGATTTATTTCTTCCCCTACTGTTGGACCTGTAATTTCTAATTTGCAGAAATAAATAACATTGCCACAAATATATTTCCATACAAAACCTTTTCTATTTTTAGACTTGATTTTTTTATTTAAGAGAGAGAGAAAGCACCCATACAAGTGGGGGTGGGGAGGGAGAGGGAGCTCCACGGAGCAGGGAGCCCAACAAAGGCGAGACACAAAAACTTTCTTTTTGCATTTGAGGCTGTCTTCTTAGTACAAATGAATGAAAACAGAATTATTGGATCAAAAGGAAGTATTAATTAAATCTCTTATCTTTAAATACATACTGACAGGGCTATACAAGTCAATACTTCTTTTTTTTTTTTTTTTTTTTAAGATTTTATTTATTTATTTGACAGAGAGAAATCACAAGTAGGCAGAGAGGCAGGCAGAGAGAGAGAGAGGAGGAAGCAGGCTCCCTGCTGAGCAGAGAGCCCGATGCGGGACTCGATCCCAGGACCCTGAGATCATGACCTGAGCCGAAGGCAGCGGCTTAACCACTGAGCCACTCAGGCGCCCTACAAGTCAATACTTCTATCTGTAGTATGTAAGCAACCATTTCAATGTACTTCACAAGCACTTGGTTTTCTTTTTTTAAGATCTTTGTTATTTAAAAAGGTGAAACATGGGAACTTAATTTTCATTTCTTTGATTATTTTGCTCCTTTCTGTTCATTCATCTGTTAGGATATTTTTCTCTTATTTTTATATATGTTCTTCCTATTTTATTTATTTATTTTTTTAAAAGATTTTATTTATTTATTTGATAGGCAGAGATCACAAGTAGGCAGAAAGGCAGGCAGAGAGAGAGGAGGAAGCAGGCTCCCTGCTGAGCAGAGATCCCGACGTGGGGCTCCGATCCCAGGACCCTGGGATCATGACCTGAGCCGAAGGCAGAGGCTTTAACCCACTGAGCCACCCAGGCGCCCCTGTTCTTCCTATTTTAAACGTATTACTTCATGGCCACTTACTATCCTGCGTAGTAAGTGTGGCCATTATCTCATATGCAGCTTCTTGCATCTGTATTCTGACTTTTTTTTTTTCTTAAGATTTTATTTATTTGACAGAGAGAGAGAGATCACAAGTAGGCAGAGAGACAGGCACAGAGAAGAGGGTTGCAGGCTTCCTGCTTAGCAGAGAGCCTGATGCGGGGCTTGATCCCAGGACCCTGAGATCATGATCTGAGCTGAAGGCAGAGGCTTAATCCACTGAGCCACCCAGGCACCCCTGTATTTTGATAATTTTGAACTCACTTGTGGGTTGTTGAGGGGCTGTATAATTTCAAATCAGCATATAAAGAAATGTTTGTTAACTATTCAGTTCACCGACATAAAATCCCCAACCTACTCATGTAATTAGGCTTTATTCAGAACTACTGGAGATTTCATCACAAAACTAGTAACTAATTTTTAAATCTTTTTTTTTTTTTTTTTTTTTTTAAAGATTTTATTTATTTATTTGTAAGAGAAAGAGAGTGAGAGCGAGCACAGGCAGACAGAGTGGAAGGCAGAGTCAGAGGGAGAAGCAGGCTCCCTGCGGAGCAAGGAGCCCGATGTGGGACTTGATCCCAGGACGCTGGGATCATGACCTGAGCTGAAGGCAGCTGCTTAACCAACTGAGCCACCCAGGCGTCCCAGTAACTAATTTTTAATACACATCTCTAAGCACACAGCACTATATACCACAAAGATTAAGACAATCAAAAAAAATTTTTTTATTAAACTGGTCACCTCAGAAAATAATCTGTTTCTGATAGAAACCCCAAGACAAGAGGTTTCTTACAGAGTCTGAATATGAATTTACCTATACCTTGTCCTTCAAGAACCTTCTGTATCTTTACCACAAGCATTCCTCTGTAAGGTCTGTTATCTCCTCTTCTGGAACAGTATCTACCCTTACCATTTACGGATCTCAAGGTTGGAAGAAGCTTTAATATCGTCTACTTCAATTTTTTTTTTTTAAAGATTTTATTTATTTATTTGACAGACAGAGATCACAAGTAGGCAGAGAAGCAGGTGCAGAGAGAGAGGAGGAAGCAGGCTCCCTGCTGAGCAGAGAGCCCAATACGGGCTCGATCCCAGGACCCTGAGATCATGACCTGAGCCGAAGGCAGAGGCTTTAACCCACTGAGCCACCCAGGCGCCCCTTCTACTTTAACTTTGCTCTAGAAGAAATTCATACCAAGTAGCCATTTTCCAACTGATGCCCGAATGGCATAATGGACAGAGCTGTCAAGACACCAGAGAATACCTATGTCTGAAAACCCAACTCCCTCCAGTGGTCTCAAAGTCTATAAAAAATAACAGGGGCCACTACTTCCTCTTAAAAGGAACATGAATAATCATTTTAAAAAATAAGTAATCTTTAAAAGACAAAAAACAGGGACGCCTTGGAGGCTCAATCGGTTGAGCGTCCAACTGCTGATTTAGGCTTAGGTCATGATCTCAGGGTTTTAAGATCAAGCCCTGTGTCAAACTCCACGCTCATCGCAGAATCTGGTTGAGATTCTCCCTCTCTCTGCCTCTCTCCTTCTGCCCCCCCCCCTGATCACGCACACTCTAATAAATAAATCTTTAAAAATAAGTAAGTAAAAAATAAAAGACATAAACACGGCTGCTTTATCTTAATATCAGATACCCATTCCATTACCTTTTGAAATAGTTAGTGCTGGAGACCACTGTGACCGGAGAATATCCAGACAAATGCTGCCATTACTGTTAATATTTGGATGATAAATTCTTGTTGTAAATGCAACCTACAGAAAAAAGGAAAACTTCTTGTAAACTGGTTTATTAATATCATAGAAAGCACATAAAAAACCAAGTGCCATACCACAATTACCTTAGGTGGCTTGAAGGGGTAATCTGTTGGGAAATGAATTGTCAAAAAAAATACTCCACCCTGATAGGGACTGTCATTCTGTTGATAACAAGAGAATTGGGATTAAAATGAGTATATCATATAAACATTTATTCTGAAATCAATCTGAATACTTACTGGCCCCATTATTGTAGCTTGCCAATGGAACACTGAAAAAGAACAAAAAATCACCATGAAGCAGTATCTCCAATGTACCTACACCATAATGACTTATCATTCCCTATCTAATCCCACTTCGTTAATAAGCAATATGTTAAGTCCTGGGCAAGATGAGGAATCTAAGTCAAGACCGAGTCTGAAGAGAGCAAAGAAAATGACTAGTATGGTCTAAACACTGATAAGGTACTCAATGAGAAAGTATTTGGGCTAAAACATCTTGAAAATTCGTATCAGGGAGACAAAATTCTTGACAAGGCCCAAGGTTTCACTTTTCAACAGGCCTTTCTTACCTCTAAGGGTAAAAAAGAACCAAAAGATTCAACTCTTTAACTTGTTACATCATTTCCCCAACACATTAATATATAATACTCCTTTTTTTTTTTTAAGATTTTATTTATTTATTTGACAGAGAGAGATCACAAATAGGCAGAAAGACAAGCAGAGGGAGAAGAGGAAGCAGGCTCCCTGCTGAGCAGGGTCCCAGGACCCTGGTATCATGACCAGAGCCAAAGGCAGTGGCTTTTACCCACTGAGCCACCGACGCGCCCCTATAATATAGTCCTTTTATAATACTGGTATGGCACAGGACTGTAAAGCCAAAGCAGGTAACACTCAAGTTAGGAAAGACTCGTTTTTTATAGCAAGAAAAAACCTCTGAGAGCATTCATGGCTAGAATTACTAGTCCCTTACTAACATATGAAAGATCAATAATTGTATCTTTTTATTTTTTAAAAAAGGTTTTATTTACTTGACAGAGAAAGAGATCACCAGTAGGCAGAGAAAGAGGGGGAAGCAGGTTCCCTGCTAAGCAGAGAACCCTATGTGGGGTTTGATCCCAGGACCCTGAGATCATGACCTGAGCTGAAGGCAGAGCTTTAACCCACTGAGCCACCCAGGTACCCCAATTATATCTCTTTTTATTTATTTTTGTTTTTACTTATTTATTTCACAGACATAGATCACAAGTAGGCAGAGAGGCAGGCAGAGAGAGAGAGGAGGAAGCAGGCTCCCCGCTGAGCAGAGAGCCCGATGCGGGCTAGATTCCAGGACCCTGAGACCATGACCCGAGCCGAAGGCAGAGGCTTTAACCCATTGAGACACCCAGGCGCCCCTATATTTCTTTTTTAAATGATCTAGAATCTACATCAACAAAGCAGAGTAAGACAAACTAAACTAAAAACACATCAAGATGGAATTTAATTAACAAAAGCATCTGAAGACATACCATTAAAATCTTAGTTGAGTATTCTGCTACATAGGTAAATATAAGAATTACCTACTGGAATCACTGACTTAGGTCTCCTTGTGGAGCTCTCCTACACTCCTAGATCTCCTTGTGGAAGCATAAAAAAGGGAAGAAGGTAGTGGGAGAGTATCTAATCCTGACTCAAATTCTAATGGTTTGGTATATAGTTCAATAATCACTACAGGGACACCTGGGTGGTTCAGTCAGTTAAGTGTCTGCCTTCGGCCTGGGATGGAGTACCACATCCGGCTCCTTGCTCAGCAAGGAGTTTGCTTCTCCCTCTGCCTGCTGTTCCCCCTGCTTGTGCTCTCTCTCTCTCTGACAAAGAAATTAAAAAATTTTTAAAAATTTAAAAAAAAAAAAAAGAAAGAAAGAAAGAAAGAAAAGAAAAAGAATCACTACAGATTATGGGGTGTCTGAGTAGCTCAGTTGGTTAAGCGTCTGCCTTTAGTTCAGGTCATGATCTCAGGGTCCTGGGATCAAGCCCCAATTGTGCTCTCTGCTTCTCCCTCTCCCTCCACTGCTCTCCCTGCTCATAATCTCCCTGTTCGTGATTTCCTGTTTGTGCTCTCTTGCTTGTGCTCTCTCAAATAAATACAATATTTTAAATTTTTAAAAAATTACTACAGATTTAAAAAAAAATCACTACAGGTTCCAAGTAGAAGGAACTCTCCAGAAATAGTTAACTGGGCAAAATATGTGGCCATAAGCATCAAATATTGTTGTATTTTATATGTACATCTATATTTCAAACACCTTTCATTTAAAGATCAATCCTGAATTACAAAATTTTCATAGTTCCCAAACCAGCAAAAACAAACAAAAACTCCCACTACCACCCTGGTTTGACGATGAAAACCAAACTACAGAAACTAAAAGCTACAATCTATTTTATGAGAGTTTAAATGTGAACCTCACAGCTCAATAATTACTCTTTAGGATACTCAAAGATGAAACTTTAAGGCTAAAAGAGAACAAGAATATATATCATAGTTTGAGACATAATTTCAAGAGAACTACATCTGAATTCAGTACAGATCTCTAGAGAGTCAGATTCACCAAGATTTCAAAACAAAAGAAAATGAAACAGATTGTATGACCAATAAATCTCTGGCTTACTATTCCTTTCAAAGCCTATACTTCCTCCTGCTTACCAGATCTTCAAAGAAAAATGGGAAAAAATGTAATGGTACATTAAAATATGGATATTTAAAAATAAAGCACTGTATTATTAATAAGTTCATTATTAAGTATATATTATCTTTATTTTAAAGTAATCTCTATGTCCAACATGGGGATTCAACTCACAACCCTAAGGATAAACAGTTGCATACTTTTCCATGTAAGCCAGTCAGGTGCCGCTATATTATTTTAAATATAAGGGGTACTGGGGGTGGCTCAGTTAGTTAAGCGACTACCTTCAGTTCAGATCATGATCCTGGAGTCCTGGGATTGAGTCCCACATCCGGCTCCCCGCTCAGCAGGGAGTCTGCGTCTCCCTCTGACCCTCTCCCTTCTTATGCTCTCTTTCTCTTAAGTAAATAAATAAAATCTTTACAAATATATATAAAATAAGGACTACCTTCTTACACTAAATATCAATAATGTGGTGCTGAAGGATTTGAGAGCTAGAAGGGTCAAAAGGAGCTCAGAAAGTTTCATGGTGACCAACAGTTTCTCTTTTCTGAAGATTAAATTCTGCCTCCTTATTAATATTTAGCTACCCAATTACACTCTGCTTTATCCTTATATAATTTATCAGGAAGACTTGATAAAGACTTTTTGACAGTCATTTATCTCAACTGTTCTCAAATACTCCCTAAAGTTTTCAGTATTGTATCAGCAAAGACTCCTAGATGACCAACTGTAAGGAAGTTATTCTGTCCCTAAGGAGGAGATTTTCCTTATTCTCTTAGAAGGTAGGTATTACTGACAGTTTAGTAGTAGGTGAGTCAAGACAGTGGAATAGGAAGGCTAAGAGTTAAAGGAGAACTATTATTTTTTTAAACAGCCATAGAGATAATCCATATACCATATAATTCACCCACTGAAAGTGCATAATTCAGTGGTATTCAGTACATTTACAGAGTTGGGAAACCATCACCAAATTTTAGAAATTTTCATCACCCCCAAAGGAAACCCCATATCTGTATGCAGTTACTCCACATTCCCCCCAAATCTCTAGTTCTATGCAACCACTATCTATTTTCTATCTCTATGAATTTATTCTGGAAATTTCATATAAATGGAGCCATACAATATGTGGCTTTTTATATCTGGCTTCTCTCACTGGGCATGTTTTCAAAGCTCATCAATGTTGTAGTATATATTTGTACTTCCCTTTTTTACTAACATATAATATTCCACTGTATGGATATATATTCTATTTATCCCTTCATCAGCTGGTGGGCATTTGGATTATTTCCACATTTTGGCTTTTACAGCTGCTGCTTCTACAAATATTAACGCACAAGTTTTCACATGGACATGTTTTTATTTTTCTTGGATAAACAGTTACCAGTGAACTCATTGGGTAATAAGATAACTCTATGTTTAACTTTTTGAGAAACCTCTGAATTTGTTGTACCGTTTTACATTACTATCAGCAATGTATGAAGGTTCCAATTTCTCCAAAACCTCAACACTTATTATCTGACTTATTGATTTTAGCCATCATAGAAGGAATAAAGTGCTATTCCATCACAGATGTGATTTCCATTTCCCTGATGACCAATGATACCAAGCATCTTTTCCATGTGCTTGTTGGCCAACTGCAGTTCCTCTTTAGCAGATCCTTTGCTTATTAAAAACTATAATGAGTTATTTATCTTTATATTGTTGAGTTACAGAGAGTTTTTAAAATATATCTTGAATAAATTTCCTTATCAGAAATATGACTTGCACAAATTTTCTCTCATCCTGTTGTCTCTTCACTTTCTTGATGATATCATTTGTAGCACCTAAATTAGACTTCATTAAAATGTAAAATTTGGGGCGCCTGGGTGGCTTGGTGGGTTAAGCCTCTGCCTTAGGCTCAGGTCATGATCTCAGGGTCCTGGGATTGAGCCCCACATCTGGCTCTCTGATCAGCAGGGAGCCTGCTTCCTCATCTCTCTCTGCCAGGCTGCCTACTTGTGACCTCTGTCAAATAAATAAAATCTTTTTTAAAAAAAGTAAAATTTACTTATTTTTTCTTTTAATTGCTTATGCTTTGGGGGAGTTCTTTGTAACTCTCAAGGATAGCAACTCTTCCATCTGAGAAAGGAATGTGATAATACCTACTATGTGAAGTAAAGGCAAATTATTCAAGACAATGCAGAGAACTTCAAAAATGAATTCTATGCCCCAGACTTCAAATGCTTTTAAATGAAAGATCAGCCACTCTCAACTTTGAGGAATTTACTGGAAATAAAATCACTTTTTCAACTGAAAGACCACAATGTCACAGGTGGACTGTGATACCATACACAACAAAACGAAAATCAGAAAACTTGAGGATGAGGGGCACCTGGGTGGCTCAATCAGTTAAGCATCTGCCTTCAGCTCAGGTCATGATCTCAGGGTCCAGAGATGGAGCCCTGCATTGGGCTCTCTGCCCAGTGGGGAGTCAGTTTCTCCCTCTTCTTCTGCCCCTCCTGCTCACGTGTTCGTGTTCTCTCTCTCTCTCTCTCTCAAATGAATAAAATCTTTACTTTTAAAATTTTGTTTAAAGATTTTAATTATTTACTTGACAGAGAGAGAGAGAGAAAGAGTATATGCAGGGGAAGCAGGAGAGGGATAAGCAGGCTCCCTGCCAAGCAGAGAGCCCGATGCAGGGCTTGATCCCAGCACCCTGAGATCATGACCTGAGCTGAAGGCAGAGGCTTAACCTACTGAGCCACTCAGGCACCCCCCAAATAAAATCTTTAAAAAAAAAAAAAAGTAAAGAAAAGAAAAAAGAAAGCTTGAGAATGAGCCCACTTTGGAAACAACCATGCGCCTCTCTCACTAGATTCTTCTCTAAAATACTTTATAATTTCTACTCCATTCAACTAAAAGAGCTATTGTGAGGCTTAAATGAGATAATGCATGTTTAATTACTTGGCCTATCTTGTTTGGTATCAAACACTATAGTTACTCAAACTGGACAAATGTGCATAATGTAAATGGGATTTTTCATACCTGTACTTAGCTTTATAATTGATCAATCTGTTTTACATTTAAGAAATCTTTGTAAAAGGTCCTTGTTTTGATTTTTTTTTAATTTTATTTAAATTCAATTTGGTTAACATACAGTGTTTATTACAGTTTCAGGGGTAGAATTTTTTTTTTTTTAACAAAGATTTTACTTATTTATTTGACAGAGAGAGATCACAAGTAGGCAGAGAGGCAGGCAGAGCAAGAGCGAGAGAGAGAGAGAGAGAGAGAGAAGCAGGGTCCCTGCTGAGCAGAGAGCCCGATGTGGGACTTGATCCCAGGACCCCAGAATCATGACCTGAGCCGAAGGCAGCGGCTTAACCCACAGCCACCCACACACCCTTAGGGGTAGAATTTAGATTAGATTCATCAATTGCATATAACACCCAGGGGTCATTACATCAAGTGCCTTCCTTAATGCCCATCACCCAATTACCCCATTTTCCCCCATCCACCAAACTCCCCTCCAGCACTCCTCAGTTTGTTTCCTATAGTTAAGAGTCTCTTATGGTTTGCCTCCCTGTTTTTAATCTTACTTTTCCTTCCTTTCCCCTTGCTTTGATTCTTAAGTTTAGCAAAACAAAAGCAGCATTCTTAAGCAAAAACAGGAAAAATGTAAAATACAAGCTAATACAGCCTCTTATTTATTGTCTTACTGTATATACTTCTCTGACAAAACTGTTTCCAAGTATGTTCTTTTTTCCTATTTGCTAAATATTACTTTTTTTGTGAATTAGTTTTGTGTCATAAAGCACAGTCTCGTTCAAGTATACTCCTTTTAAAGAGGCTAGAAGATGGTATAAGGGGAAAAACTGTTGAGACAAAGTGAAACAAAAGGAAAATTACTATCAACATGTGTGATACGGCCTAATAAATTATTTTATATAGGATTAAACAGAGAAACTAGACATTAGAAATAAACTACCTGTCTTCACAAGTGTGAACCAGTGGAAGGACAAACACCACACACACACACACACACACACACACTAATATCCCTTATCCCTAAGTATATCCCTAAGTATTATTTTACTTAAAGAACAATAGCTTGTTGTAAGTAAAACCTCAAATATTTGACCCCAGGAAAACACCCAGAAGACTTGAAGGATATGTAGGAAGGAGTTGGAACAACTACACAGAAAAGGTTCAAAAGGTTCAAAATTAATACTACAGAAGAAGATAGGATACACACAGAACTGTACTTTTCATGGATAAGTAGGGTAAACACTGCCTCTTCCTAGAGTATAATTGTTTTTTCACACAAAATGTAATCTTAAGAGATATTCATCAGTCCCAGAGTTCCCCAGAGGCAGATGGTTATGTAGTTTTACTCCACCATTCCTTTTAAATACTTACTATCATCTCCAACAGGACCTGCTGAACACTGTGCTGGGGGGTCCCGTGCCAGGTCATTCAATTCCTCAAGAAAATAGAAAGAAAAGAAATATATTCAACATAAATGTAACTTTAACCAATTAATAAAATTTTCACTCATACCAATATTATCTATCCCACCACTAAAGTTTTTAAAGGAATACTCCTCCAAAGTCAGAGAGGGATGGCTTGTGAATCTTTAAGTTAAAAAGTATTTTGGATTCTTCTTCTTCTGCCCTCCCCCTTTTTTAAACAGAGGGAGGGGATAGGGAGAGAGAGAGAAACTTAAGTAGGCTCCACACTCAGCATAGAGCCTGATGCTAAAACTGACTAAGCCACCAAGGTGCCCCAGTATTTTGGGTTCCTGAATGCAAATATATGTTTAAAAACTGGATTGTTTTTGCTTAGTTCAGAGTTTAAAAAGTAACTATAAGGAAAATGAACATGTATTATATACTAAATAGCTATAAAAATGGTTTTAGGGGCACCTGGGTGGCTCAGTGGGTTAAGCCTCTGCCTGGGATGGAGCCCCGAATCAGGCTCTCTGCTCAGCAGGGAGCCTGCTCCCCCCTCCCCCATGCCTGCCTCTCTGCCTACCTGTAATATCTGTCTGTCAAACAAATGAATAAAATCTTTTAAAAAAATGTTTTAAAGAAATGGTTTTTTTTTTTTTTAAAGATTTTATTTATTTATTTGACAGAGAGAAATCACAAGTAGGCAGAGAGGCAGGCAGAGAGAGAGAGAGGAGGAAGCAGGCTCCCTGCCGAGCAGAGAGCCCGATGCGGGACTCGATCCCAGGACCCTGAGATCATGACCTGAGCCGAAGGCAGCGGCTTAACCACTGAGCCACCCAGGCGCCCCAAGAAATGGTTTTAAAGTAAAAACTTTACTAGTTTTCAAAAAAGAAGTTGAATTTCAAGGCCAATTTTTGAACCAGAGAACTATTAGGTTACCCGTGGGAAAAGTGCTTGAAGTCATCAATATTTCAAATAATATGAGACCACGTGACAAGATCTTATGTTTTCAGCTGATATAGACTGCCAGGGTTCCAAAGGTAGCTGAAACAAACTTAAAAAGGGATGTACTGAAAAGGCTGGATATATTAAAAAGGCTGAAGTAATAAAGCCCATCATAAAATCTTGTAATCAGAGACAGATCTATCCGTACTAATGCTCTATAACCAGATGCCGGCTTCTTAGCTATTTTAACATTAGGAGCCCACAAACTTACTGGATGGGAATCCTGAAAAAAAAAACCACAAGGCAGGAAATCATATTCTATTCCTTTCCCTCTTGGGTTGGTATTGGAGATTAAAAACAAGGGCTAATTTTAGATTATGATTTTTTAAAAAGATCTTATTTATTTATTTGACAGAGAGAGAAAGCACAAGCAGGAGGGAAGGGTAAAGGAAAAGGCAGACTCCTGACCAAGCAGGAGCCTGATGCGGAACTCAGTCCCAGGACCCTGGGATGGTGACCTGAGCCGAAGGCAGATGCTTAACCGACTGAGCCACTCAAGCACCCTGGATTATGTTTTTAATTAAAAAAAAAAAAAAAAAAAAAAAAGTTTTTTAAAGTAATTTCTACAACTAACACTGGGCTCAAACTCATGACTCCGAGATCAAGAGTTGCATGCTCAACCAACTGAGCCAGCCAGGTACCCCAGAATTATATTTTTAAATGACAAAAGTAAAAACAGTAAAATCTAGTATTTTAAATGTACGATAAAAAGTATCCAGAGCCCACCGGACACCTGGGAGGCTCAGTCTGTTAAACGTCTGGCTCTTGATTTCAGCTCAGGTCATGATCTCGGGGTTGTGAGACTGAGCCACAAACTCCATCTGGGTGTGGAGCTTGCTTAAGATTCTCTTTCTTCCTCTGCCCCTTACCGCGCCCCTCTCCCTTTAAAACAACAACAACAACAACAACAACAACAACAACAACAACTTATAATAAAGCACTATTCAGAATCCAGAAATAAACTCGTGCTTATGTGGTCAATTAATCTACGGCAAAGGCGGCAAGGATATACAATGAAGAAAAGACTGTCTCCTCAATAAGTGGAAAGCTTAGCAGCTACATGCAAAAGAATGAAATAGGACCACTTTCTTACACTATACACAAAAATAAACTCAAAATGGATTAAGGACTTAAAAGATTAAGACCCGAAACCACAAAACTCCTAAAAGAAAACATAGGCAGTATACTCCCAGACATCTGTTTTAGAAATATTTTTTGAGGGGGAGAGGGAGGAGGAGGGGAAAAAAAAAAAAAAGGAAAAAAAAAAAAGAAATATTTTTTGAATCTATATCCTCAGGCAACGGCAACAAGAGCAAAAATAAACAATTGAGACTGTATCAAACTTTAAAAAAGGCAACCTACTGAATGGGAAAGATATTTGCAAATGAATGATCTGATAAGGGTTAATACCCAAAATACATGAAGAATTCATATAACTCAACACCAAAAAACGCCAGTATGATTAAAAAAGGGCAGAGGACCTGAATAGGCATTTTCCCCAAAAAAGACATAAAAATGGCCAAGAGGCACATGAAAAGATGCTCAACATCACTAATCATGATGGAAACCACAATGAATGGCTAGTATCAAAGAGACAAGACAGGGGCTCCTGGGTAGCTCAGTCCATGAAGCATCTGCCTTCAGCTCAGGTCATGATCCCAGCACCTGAGACTGAGCCCCGCATAGGGTGCCCTGCTCAGTGGGGAGTGTGCTTCTCTTTCTCCCTCTGCCTCTGTGCGCTTGCGCACTCTCTAAAAATTAAATCTTAAAAAATCTTAAAAAAACAAAACAAAACAAAAGACATAAGTGCTGGTGAGGATGCAGAGAAAAGGGAATCACTGTGCACTGCTGCAAGGAATGTAAATTGATGCAGCCACTAAGAAAAGCATAAAAATTCCTCAAAAAATTAAAAATAGAAATAGCATATGATCCAGTAATTTCAATTTGGGGTATTTACTCAAAGAAAATGAAAACACTAACTGGAAATGATATATGCTCCCCTGATGTTTACTACAGCATTATTCACAATAGCCAAGATACAGAAACAAAGTATCCATCGACAGAAGAATGGCTAATGATGATGTGATACACACACACACACACAAAGAAGTATTATTCAGCCACAAAAAGTAATGGAATCTTGTCATTTTAACAACATGGACGGGCCTTGAGGGTATTATGCTAAGTGAAATAAGTCGGACAGAGAAAGACAAAAACACTGTACAATTTCACTTATATGTGGATTCTAAAAATCAAAAGAGTTGAAGAAACAAAACACAGAAACAGACTCATAAATTCAGGGAATAAACCTGAAGCTCTAAGAGGAGGGTGTTGGGGAGGTGAACAAAATAGGTGAAGGTGATTAGAAGGTAGAAACTTCCAGTTATAAAACAGATAAATCACCTGAATGTGAAGTACAACATACGGAATATAGTCAATAATACTGTAATAACTTTGTGTGGGGTCAAAAGGTAACCACACTTATGGTGAGTATTTCATAATGCATTTAAATGTCAAATTACTGTGCTCTACCCCCGAAACTATTATAATACTGTGTGTCAACTATACTTCAATTGGAAAAAAAAAAAAAAACCTATTTAGAATCTTATTAATGACTTCTAGAAAGATAGGATTTAACAGTTCAAATATTATATAGTTTTTAATTTATACCACATAGTTATTTCTGTAAGTCCCTTCCTCTGAGTTAACTTAACCAGTCATTTCGATACATCAGTTATTCTGTAGTATCCTACCTGCAAGCTTGGAAAACAAAGCACAGACTACAGATATAAAGTTCTGTATTTTTCTTTTTTTAATTAAAGTTCTGTTTTTTTTATATATATTTTCCTTGCCCATCTTAAGAAAAATAATAACTGGGGCACCTGGCTGGTTCAGTAAGAGCAAGTAACTCTGAATCTTGGGGTTTTGAGTTTGAGCCCCAAGGTGGGGGTGAGATTACTTAAAAAAAAGAAAAAAATTGTACAGTTCCCAGCCCCAAATGTTGCTTCTAATACAGGTCAGTATAACTAAGAACACTTGCTTGATTTAAAACATAAAAGCCACCTTTTTTTAAATTAATTTTTTTTAAAGTAATCTCTACACCTAACATGGGGCTCAAACTCACAACCCCGAGATCAAGAGATGCAGGTTTCTTCTGACTGAACAGCCAGGTGCCCCAAGAGTTATCTTTTTTTTTTTTTTTTTTAAGATTTTATTTATTTGTGAGAGAGAGAGAGAGAGGAAGAGAGAGAGAAAGTGAGTGAGCGAGCACAAGCAGAGGAGCAGCAGGCAGAGAAGCAGGCTCCCTGCAGAGCACAGAGCTCAAAGAGGAACTCAATCCCAGAACCCTATATCATGACCTGAGCCAAAGGCAGCCACTTAATCAACTGAACCACCAGGTGTCCCAGTTATCTTTTTTTTTTTTTAAACAGATTTCATTCATTTGATGCAGAGAGAGAGAGAGAGAGAGAGAGAGCACTCAAGCGGGGCAGTGGCAGAGGGAGAGGGAGAAACAGACTCCCCACTGAGCAGGGAGCCCAACGTTGGGCTTGATCCCAGTACCCTGGGATCATGACCTGAGCCAAAGGCAGCTGCTTAACTGACTGAGCCAACCAGGCGCCCCTATTTTTTTATCTCATTTTTTTAAAAAAAGGTTTTTATTTATTTCACACAGAGAGAGAGACAGTAAGAGAGGGAATACAAACAGGTTGAGTGAAGATAGGGATAAGCAGGCTTCCTGCTGAGGAGGGAGCCCAATGCGGGGCTCAGGCCCAGGACCCTAGGATCATGACCTGAGCCAAAAGGTAGACACTTAACAACTGAGCCACCCAGGTGCCCCTATTTTTTAATTTTAAATTTAGTAATAAGTTGCTATTAAAATAAAACAAAAACAAAACAAGTTTTTCTGAAGAACTACCATGTGCATTAAATGGAATTTTTTGTGCTTTAATATTTTGCTCTCAAATTAAGTCATTTTTTTCCATCTTGAAGGACAGCAAGGTTTAACATCAAGAGCTAAGATTTATCTAAGTTGAATATAAGAGCAATCAGTCTGATGAGCCAGTATGATGTAATTAATGTTAAAAACTTCACCCAAACGTATGCTAATAGACATTTAACACCTTCATTCAACACTTCCTTGATTCAAGGCACTGATATGGATGAATCTTGAAAGCATAATGCTAAGCGAAAGAAATCAGATATAAAAATACTATATATTTTTTTTTTAAAGATTTTATTTATTTATTTGACAGAGAGAAATCACAGGCAGAGAGGCAGGCAGAGAGAGAGAGAGAGGAGGAAGCAGGCTCCCTGCTGAGCAGAGAGCCCGATGCGGGACTCGATCCCAGGACCCTGAGATCATGACCTGAGCCGAAGGCAGCGGCTTAACCACTGAGCCACCCAGGCGCCCTAAAAATACTATATTTTATATTATTCTACTGATATGACATTTTAGAAAAGGCAAACTTATAGCGACAAAAAACAGATGAATAGTTTCAGGGGGGCTGGAGGGAGATGGAGGGGACTAACTACAAAAGGACATGAGGAAAACTTGGGGGGGTGATAGAATGTTCTATATGATAATTTTGGCAGAGACTGCATAACTGTGTATTTATTTATCAAAACTCAAACATACTTTATACTTAAAATTGATGAATTTTATTGTATATAATTGTATATACTGTATATAATATATAACTCAAGTTTTCTTTTTAAGCATCCATCTATCTTTCTTTGTCTTTTTTAAATATTTTATTTTTAAAAAAGTAATCTCTACACCCAACATTAGGCCCCAAAATCAAGAATCCCATGCTGTACTGATTGAACCAGCCAGGCCCTCCTCTATCCATCTTTCTATATGCATAAAACCTCCTAAGAATACACAAGAAATTAGTTAACAGTACAGCTGACTCTTGAACAGCTTGGGGGGTTAGGAGCACCAACCCCCCCACACAGCAGAAAATACGCATTTAACTTTTGACTTCCCCCAAAACTTAATTACATACTTGCCTTCAGGAAGGAGAGCCTGCTTTAGAGGTGAGAGTGGGAACTCTATGTATTTCCTTTATACCTTTTAAATTATATAACAAGTGTATTTATTGCCTATTTGAAACAGAAATTATGAGTTCTGACTGTAAATCTGGATTATAATAAAACAGCTATTAAAAGTTGTAACCATCTAGAGGGTAATCAAATAGTGAAAACCCAGTTAGACTGAATAAACATAGAAGCTAAACAATTTGATGTCTTTGCATCAAGATGTAACTGAAATTGAATCTTAAAATTTAATAAAGGCACTGATGTAGACAGATCACTTACTCTGGCAGAAGAAATATCCTAATATATCAGACAGCTTTTTGTTTAACATTTGACTTTATATCTATACATTAATTTCTTTGACTTCTTATTCTAAAAGCAGCAGCATTCTGGGCGCCTGGGTGGCTCAGTGGGTTAAGCCTCTGCCTTTGGCTCAGGTCATGATCTCAGGGTCCTGGGATGAAGCCCAGAATCAGCTCTCTGCTCAGCAGGGAGCCTGCTTCCTCCTCTCTCTCTGCTTGACTCCCTGGCTACTTGTGATCTCTGCCTGTCAAATAAAATCTTAAAAAAAAAAAAAAGAAGAAGCAGTATTCAAGGATGCCTGTGTGGCTTGGTCGGTTGGGGGACTGCCTTCGGCTTGGGTTGTGATCCCAGGGTCCTAGGATTGCATCCCGCATTGGGGTCCTTGCTAAGTGGGGAGCCCGCTCCCCCCTCTCCCTCCGCCTGCCACTCTGCTTGCTTGTGCTCGACAAATAAATAAATAAAAATCTTGAAAAAAAAAAAAGGAAGAAACGGTATTCAGATTCATCTTGTATATCAAACAGCAAATTATACATTACTGGGAATGAGAGTGGGGCTAAGACAAAACCAAAAATCAAGGAATCACATACAAAAACATCAAGGAATCTATTTTTTAAATTTATTTGTCAGGGAGAGAGAGCGAGAACTCGCACAGGCAGGCAGAGGGAGAAGCAGGCTGCCTGTGAGCAAGGAGCCCAATATGGGACTCGATCCCAGGACACTGGGATCATGACAGGAGCCGAAGGCATCCGCTTAACTGACTGAGCCACCCAAGCATCCCAAGAAAATTCCTCTTCTCCCTCATCAGAGGACTCAGGCATTCAATTGGTGTATTTATTTCTGTTTGAGGAACTCCACCTTCAACCCAGCGCGGGGCTCAAGCTCGTGGCCCCAGGATCCAGCGCGAGATGCTCAACCAATTGAGACATCCAGGCGCCCCTTCAAGGAATCTACTTACTGAAAAACTTCTCTGTAGAAAGAACAACAGAGAAATAAAGCATATATTTAAAAACTGAGGAAGAAGAGGGAGGAGAAAACTGAAAGTTAAGGTAGAACACTCAATTTTTTTTTTTAAAGTAAGCTCCATGCCCAATATGGGGCCTGAACTCATGATCCTGAGATTGAGTCGCATGCTCCACTAACTGAGCAAGCCAGGCACCCCAAGAATACTTCAGTTCCAAAAACATTTTATATTCTCACTTTCCTTGAAATCTAAAAAAACAGTAAAGACTTGTTTATTTTACAGAGGTGGGGAGAGGCAGGAGAGAGGAAAAGATAGTCCTAAGAAGACTATGCTCCACTAACTGAGCAAGCCAGGCACCCCAAGAATACTTCAGTTCCAAAAACATTTTATATTCTCACTTTCCTTGAAATCTAAAAAAACAGTAAAGACTTGTTTATTTTACAGAGGTGGGGAGAGGCAGGAGAGAGGAAAAGATAGTCCTAAGAAGACTATGCAGAGCATGGAGCCTAACATGGGGCTCAATCTCATGACCCTGAGATTATGACCTGAGCCAGAACCTAGAGTTGGACACTTGACTCTGTCACCCAGGTACCCCTTGAAATCTAAAAAAATATTAAAATAAAGGTCTTATTATGGGAGCAAACTATAGATTTCACTGTACAGTTCTCAACTTAAAAAATTTTTTGATGCTATACACTCCCCTTATTTCTAGGTATATAGCAGAACTAGTATTTTTAAAGATCAAAGGTCATAAACAATTTTGATTCTCTATAACCCTCCTAAGTGTTTTTCATCTTAGTTCAAACAGCCCTATAATCTTATACCAATTAATTTATTTTAAAGCTTAATTCTCTATGGATTTTTAAAAACATTTTTATGTATTTACTTATCTGAGACAGAGAAGGAGAGAAACAGAACACCTGTGCGTGCAGGAGCAGGGGGGACGAGTAGAGGGAGACAGAGAAGCAAGACTCTCCACTAAGTGGGGAAGCCAGACCCTCAGCTCAAATCCCAGGACTCTGAGACCATAACCTGAGCCAACGTTAAACGTCTGACCAAGTGAGCCACCCAGGAACTCTTCTATGGATTTTTTAATACATTTCCTACTACTATCATTTTTGGCTCAGGAATATGATTTCCAATGAAGAGATATACAGGAATAACAACAGTGCCTTACATTATTCCTGAAGAATATCTATTTTCCAGAGGATTTAAAATGAATCACTATTAAATAAAACAGAACACTAAAACATCTGAAAGCCTCAGGTATTTCTGTATTATAGCACTATACAAGAAAGAAAGGAACCTTCTTAACTCGAGGGGATGGGGTCCTGGCAAGGGGTATGTAGATTTTCCTTTCACTTCTTTTTTCCTCTTTTTTATTTTATTTATTTTTTAATTTGACAGAGAGAGACACATAGAGAGAGAACACAAGGCAGGGCAAGTGGAAGAGGGAGATGCAGGCTTCCTGCTGAGCAGGGAGCCAGATGCAGGGCTCAATCTAGGGAACCCAAGATCATGACCTAAGCTGAAGGCAGATACTTAACAGCTGAGCCACCCAGGCTCCCTTCTGAATGTTGTTAAACAAATCAAAGATCTCTGGTAGTGATAATCAGAATAAGAGATGGCTGAGATGGCTGAGTGTCTGCATTCAACTCAGGTGATGATCTCCATGTCCTGGGATTAGGTCCCAGGTCAGGCTCTTAGTTTAGCAGGGAGTCTGTTTCTCCCTCCCCAACTTCTCCCCACCCCCGTCATGGAAGCACATGTACTCTCATTCTCAAATGAATCAATAAAATCTTTAAAAAAAAAAAAAAAGAGAGAGAGAGAGAGAGAGAGAGAAGAGACGATTCAAGCAGAGATTACAATTCATAGAATTGTAATTTCAAAGTCAGAAGAGATCACCCAGGCTAATACCCAATTTTAGAAAAAAACAAGATAGAAAGTATCTAACCCAAGGAAAATATATTAGTAATTAGGAGAGTAAGGAAGTGATGTTCTATAATATCATGCTTCTTTAATTTGGATCTAAAATGTTAGAAATGTGTTAAGTTAAAATGCCTGAGAATGCCTGAGAATTTCTGTGTTCCCCAGGAAATTAAGCTGAAGCTCCTTTAAGATGACTGCATTGCCAAGAAAGAACAGCTAGACCAGTTCTCAAAAATGAGGTCTTGGCACAGCAGGAGCATCACAAGAAAACTTGGTTCCCACACCAGACCTACTGAATCAGAAACTCTGGAGTGTATGCTAATAATATGTGTTTCAACCAGTGCTCACCACTCCCAGAAATTATGATGCTCACTAAATCTTCATTACCTTTATGTTTCACAAATTAAACAAAGAGACAGAGTGCAAGGCTAGAAAACTCAGTATCAGCAAGACGGGAAGGGAGAGGAAGGTAAAGGGCAAAATGGTAGCACAAAATGAAGATATCAAGAAAGGGACGAAGCTTAGATAAGGTGTGTTCCACATTTTCAGGATACATTGAAGAGAAATGGTCATCACTATAGCTCTGTCCAGCATAAGAGTTGAAGTTAATATTTCAAAATAATTAGCAATAACTAGCACACACATGCTCTCCTCTCTCAAATAAATCTTCTTTTTTAAAGATTTATTTATTTATTTGACTGAGATCACAAGTAGGCAGAAAGGCAGGCAGAGAGAGGAGGAAGCAGGCTCCCTGCTGAGCAGAGAGCCTATGCGGGACTCCATCCCAGGACCCTGGGATCATGACCTGAGCTGAAGGCAGAGGCTTTAAACCACTGAGCCACCCAGCTGCCCCTCTTCTTTTTCTTAATCAGAGAGATAGAAAGCGAGCACAAGAGGGGAAGTGGTAGGTAGAGGGAGACGCAGACTCCCTGCTGAACAAGGAGCTAGATGCAAGACTCAATCCCAGGACCTTAGGATCCTGACCTGAGCTGAAGGCAGCCACCTCTTTTCTTTCTTTCTTTCTTTCTTTCTTTCTTTCTTTCTTTCTTTCTTTCTTTCTTTCTTTCTTTCTTTCTTTCTTTCTTATTTATTTATTTGACAGAGGGAGAGAGATTTATTTGTTTGTTTGTTTATTTATTTATTTGACAGAGGGAGAGAGATCACAAGCAGGCAGACCAGCAGGCAGAGAGGGGGGGGCAGGCTCCCTGCTGAGCAGAGAGCCCGAGGAGGGGCTCGATCCCAGGACCCCAAGATCATGAACCGAGCCGAAGGCAGAGGCTTAATGCACCCAGGTGCCCCTGAAGGCAGCCCCTTAACCAGCTGAACCACCCAGGTGTCCCTCAAATAAATAAATCTTTAAAAAAGGGGGGGTGTCACATGCTGAACTGAATGAGCTAATCAGGTACCCTTAAATTTACTCATTTTTAAAACTTGGGAGATATTATTGGGGAACCTGGGTTGCTCAGTCCATTAAACACTAGACTCTTGATTTCGGTTCAGGGTCATGGGATTAAGCCCCGGGTTGGGCTCTGTACTTAGTAGGGAGTCTGCTTGACATTCTCTCTCCCTCTCTCTCTGCCCCACTCCCTGCTCACATTCTCTAATACATAAATCTTTTTTTAAAAATTGGGAGGTATTAACTCATAGTTATCCTAGATAAGTTCAAAAGAGAAATATGTAATTTCTGACAATATCAAATTATAAAATCTCAAATTATCTGGTCTGATAGACTTAATTCCCTTGTCACTGTCAAATATTTTCTATTTCTCTATGAATGCTGCCTTCTACTATAAAGACAGACAAATTGATGTGAACATGCAACAATTTCAATCTTTACCTGAACTGATTATAAGCAGAAGTAGTAACCTTATTCGAGATTAAAGTCTATACACCTTAAAAAAAAATTTTTTTTTTTCCCGGCTGAATGAGAGAGAGAGCATAAGCAGGAGGAGTGGGAAAGGGAGATGCAGCCTCCCCCGTTGTGCAGGGAGCCTGACAAGGGGCTCAGATCCCAGGACTCTGGGATCATGACCCAAGCTGAAGGCAGATGCTTAACTGACTGAGCCACCAGGCACCCCAATAGTTCCTTTCTTTAGATGACTGGCATTTATTTCCTATTTTTCACTATCACAATGCTTTGGTAAATATTCTTATTCTTGTACACACAAATTTTTCTAAATACTGCTTCAATTTAACTAGAAAAAGTAACACCTCCCACTTTAAACAATGCAATAATGCCTTTTATAATGTATGAGTGTTTAAAATTATTTCCTCAAACCATATACAAGTATATTGTACTTACTGCTGAACAAATTAGAACTTGCAAAGTTGATCAATGTCTAGAGAGGGGAAACTATTCCTAAAACATGCTTAATTAGGAGACCAATTTATCTGCTGACCTCCAAAAACATGGAGATGAACATGACAGACACTGTCTCCCATTTGAACCTTCATTCACCACCATCTGATAACCCTTCTTCAGGTCCAGATTAGCAGCACATTTCTTGCCCACAATCATTAAATGTGTAAGAGCACTTTCATCATCACCTTCTACTACAGATACCAGGTATATATGTTTCCTAGGTATCACCAGAAAATGTGTTGGTGCTTGAGGGAAACTTCTTTTTAATTTTAACTGTCTCATTAACTCTGCAGTTAATGTTTCAATGACTGAAGTAGAATTTTCTTCTAAATGTCTACATGGATGGCTATTTTCTAAGTTTGTAAAAAATTCTAAACGTCTTTCCCTTCAATAATAGGTCTACCAAAAAACCACATGGAGATTTTTGTACTACAAATACTGAAAACCAAGCAACTCATGTTTTAGCATATTAATAAAAATAAATTGCTGGAAGAATGTTACAGTTATTCCCTAACTTGTGTATGTTTTTGCTGGTATCAGTAGGGGCTAAAGGCAGAATTCAGGTTTTCTAAGTCTTAACATTCTTTGATGCTTTTTCATTATTCTGAGCTTAGATAACTTTAACCAAGTAATTCAACCTCTCCAGACCAAAGTTTCACAACTGTAAAACAAGGAAGTTAAACTGTAACAGAAACTTACACAGGATGGTTTAATTATATGTGTAGGGGTCAAAAAAGTTTGGAAAATTTTATAATCCACACCCATTTAAGAATAGTCAAGAGTCTAAAGGCATCTGATGGCTCAGTCAGTTGAGCAACCTACTCTTTTCATCTCAGGTCATGATCTTGGTGTCACAAGTTCAAGCCCCATGTCAGGCATTGAGATTACTTACATAAACTTAAAAGTTTCATAAAGGAGAAACTATATGAAATTCTGACAATGTATATAATTAACCCAATTACAAATCTTTGATTAGAAACTATTATTTTTTTAAAGACTTTATTTTTTTGGCAGAGAAAGACACAGTAAGAGAGGGAACACAAGCAGGCCGAGTGGAAGAGGGAGCAGCAGGCTTCCTGCTGAGCAGAGAGCCAGATGCATGGCTCGATCCCAGGTCCCTGGGATCATGACCTGAACCAAAGGCAGACACTTAATGACTGAGCCACTTAGGCGCCCCTTTTATTTTATTTATTTTTAAAAGACTTTATTATGGGGCGTCTGGGTGGCTCAGTGGGTTAAGCCGCTACCTTCGGCTCAGGTCATGATCTCAGGGTTCTGGGATCGAGTCCCGCATCAGGCTCTCTGCTCAGCTTCCCTATCTCTCTCTCTGGCTGCCTCTCCGTCTACTTGTGATTTCTCTCTGTCAAATTAATAAATAAAATCTTTAACAAAAAAATAAAAAATAAAACTTTATTTATTTGACAGAGATCACAAGTAGGTAGAGAGGCAGGCAGAGAGAGAGGAGGAAGCAGGCTCCCCACCAAGCAGAGAGCCCAATGCAGGGCTCCATCCCAGGACCCCGGGATCATGACCTGAGCCAAAGGCAGAGGCTTCAACCCACTGAGCTACCCAGGTACCCCTATTATTTATTTTTTTTTAATGAATCTCTACCCCCAAAGTGAGGCATGAACTCACAACCTTAATATCAAGAGTCACATGCTCCAACAACTGAGCAAGTCAGGTGCCCCTAAAAATTATTTTTAAAGGGCAAGAACTCAGTTTGCTTTAACTTGTCTTCACAATAGCACAGTTAAATGGTTTTAAAACACAACACTAAACATTTCCCATTAAGGAAAGTAGTGTTCACACACTGGGCCTTTTTTTTAGGATGAAAAAAATGTATTTTTAAATTTTTTTTTATTTTAAAAACTATTCATTTATTTGAGAGAGACAGAAAAAGCACAAGCAGGAGAAGCAGCAGAGTGAGAGGGAGAAGCAAACACCCTGCTAAGCAGGGAGCTTGACGTGGGGCTCAATCCTGGGACTCCAGAATCATGGTCCAAGCTGAAGGCAGAAGCTTAACTGACAGAGGCACCCAGGTACCTCCATTATACATATTTTAAAGATTTATTTATTTATTTGAGTGGGGAGGGGCATACTGAGAAGGGAAGAGAGTCTTAAGCAGACTCAGTGCTGAGGTGAGTACGGAGTCTGATGTAGGGCTACAACACGCTGAGATCACAACCTGAAGCCAAAACAAAGAGCAGGACCTTTAACCAACTGTACCATCCAGGCACCCCAGGATGAAAAAAATATTTTTTTATTCCCCAGGGACATCCTTTTTTCTCCAAGCAGCTATATTACTCTTTAACTGTTCTGTACAAATCTAGTACCATGTATAATACCACAGAATAATATTTCATGCTCAATTTTTTATCTGTACCTTTGAAAGGTTAACTTCCATATACCCCCCACCTCTACCCCTTGAATCCTTAGTTATAAATTCCTTGAGTCAGAGACAAGATATATCATATTCTTTATCCATTTTCCAGAGACTGGAATATAAGAGGCACTCAAATGCCTGAATGAATGAATGCCTAGCATAGGACCAAGGAGAATCACTTGCAAATGGGAAGATAAACGAAAGCACAGAAACTTACCAGAGGAAGTCTAGTCTATTTGGTTTAGAAACTGATAATGTCATGAAGTAGTCCACAGTGATATACAAAATATATTACTGAAGTTGAATGGTACAGGGTTTTTTAAAAAATTGTATTTGTTTATTTGAGAGAGAGCATGAGGGATGGGGGATAGAGCGGGAAAAAGAAAAGCACACTCCCCACTAAGCAGGGAGTCGGAAGTAGGGCTTGATCCTAGGACTCTGATAGCATGACCTGAGCCGACACTTAACCAACCCAGCCACTCAGGCGTCCCTGGAACAGGTATTTTTTGGTGAGACTGCATGACACCAAAGAACAAGGAGTTTCTTTGAGCACTTTGGCAACAACCATTTAGATGGAAATGTTCCGTTATAATTAAAGACAATGTTATTTGTTTATTATTGAAGATCAAGAATTTTTCCTAGACTTTATATTTTACCTCTATGTACTACCATTTACTCATTTCAAAACTTGAAAAAAAAAAAAAATTAAATTCAACCAGTCCAAGATCCTAGGAACAGCCTGTCTAGAACACTCCACACTCTGTATCCCCCATTCTCGTGTACCTTTAGGCTTCACTCAAATGTTGCCTTTGGAGAAGTGCTTCTAGGAAATCCACTATTTCCATTCAATCTCTTTTAAATACTATCATGGAGAAGGGCACCCTGCTTTAATAACTCATCCTACTTCATTTTTATCTGCGTAATTACTTAATGTTTCTTGATATTAAATGAAAAATAGGGGGGCGCCTGGGTGGCTAAGTGGGTTAAAGCCTCTGCCTTTGGCTCGGGTCATGATCCCAGGGTCCTGGGATCGAGCCCCGCATCGGCTCTCTGCTCAGCAGGGAGCCTGCTTCCTCCTCTCTCTGCCTGCCTCTCTGCCTGCTTGTGATCTCTGTCAAGTAAATAAATAAAATCTTTACAAAAAGAAAAAAAAAGAAAAAGAAAAATAGGGACTTCACCTCCACCTTCTGGCACAATCATTGGTCCATGGGAAGTACCCAGTGTCTTGGAAGAACAGTTACAATTATATAAAGTAACTGTAAGTAGATGGAGAAAGACAACATGATCTTTCTTTGGAAGATACTTAAAAAATATATATATCTGAAATCAAACTGCATATTAAAATCAATGGTATGTCAGCTTAAATGGCAGTGTTTCCTTTCTTAGTAGTATATACAATAACAATATATCTTTCAATTGATGGCATCTTAGATTCAATGAAGTAAAGCACTTGGAAAAGCAGTAATATTCTCTGATACTGCAGCCACGGGATCCTATACCTAACAAAGCAGAAGTCAGAATTTTGGCAATCAGGGCCAAAGGAGAAAATGACTTAGTAAATGACAGAGTTAGGATAGGGAAAGCACAACTCTTCTAGAAGACTACTTAGATAACAGGTGGGGGACAAAAATATTAAGGGGGCATACAGGGTACCAAAAGCAAAACAGGCAAACAGCTATTCCTTGTTAACAACTCATGGAGCTGAGGAGCAGTGGTAGTTAGGCTGTCGGGGCAGGTTAGACTGTATACAGGGTACCTATCAGGGTTTGAAATTCCCTCTTTTCAATTACTAAAGCAGTGGTCAATGCTCTTCAAAATTCTATGTTTTGAATGAGGGTGGCAGGTAGCCAGGTAGATGGGAGCTAATATACAGTGGAGCACCTATGCCAAAAGATTCCATTATTCACCAAGCTCCAAAGAAAATACTGAAATATCAGGAAAAGCTCTCTTCCTAGCATTCAGGTAACCAGAATTTTGTACACCCCACCAGCTGATTCCACCTCAACTGACAACTATGTAGCAAACTAAAAACCTAAAGAACTTATTTTGTCAAAGGTCACCACCACACTTTTCCATAACAATAATCATGTACCATAGTCCCACATTATAGAAAACAGGGAAATGAATTGATATTAATATAATTACCTTAGTGTATTTCTGTGCTACCACTAGTGGCAAGATAATGGGGATCTCAAAAAAAGGTAAAAATGACATCTTCTGCCCCATTATACTCTGTAAAACTATGCTCCACCCCCTGAAAAATACACCTATACTATTTTTAATAAGAAGCATATGATTAAGTTTTTATTCTGGTGTTTTGAAATATATAAAAACTGTTAACCTAGAACTGTAAATCTTTGAAATTTATTTAAAGATTTTATTTATTTGAGAGAGAACATGAGCGGGGGGAGAGACAGAAGGAGAGGGAGAGGCAGACTCCCCAAGGAGCAGGGAGTCACAAGCGGGTCTCAATCCCAGGGCTCTGGGATCATGACTTGAGCCAAAAGCAGAGGCCTAACCAAATGAGGCATATATGCACCCCAAATCCTTGAAACTTAAAAGTAATACTTCTCACAGACTTTACTCTTCAAACCCAAAGAATAGTCAGTTTCCATTTCACAAGTTTTCCAACACCAACCCAAGGAGTCCAAAATAGTTAATTTGTTTAGTTAAATCAGTCTTCCTACAGACTGACAATCTCTGATATAAAATGGTGATCAAAGTCAACTAAACTATTAAATTTTACTATGCTAGAAGACTGGCTAAATATTTGCAAAGCTGTCTCATGTAATGATCAAGACACAGAAAATAACAAATCACTTAAAAAAAAAAAAAAAGCCCAAAGAAGTCTCAAGCCTGGAATTATATTTTAGAACAGTTATTCAAAATACCAACTGACAGAAAAAGATTTCTGGGTCTCTATGGAATAGTCCAACCTTCAAAATTAGACACTAGACAGTATTAACTAAAGTGTGAATAGGTACATCCGAAGAAATGTCTTTTCAAAATTACATTTTATGTAAGCTTAGAGACAGGAACTCTTTGTCCACACTGAAATCACTTGAGATGCCATCTAATCAAGTATCTTCTACACAGTAATAGAAGCATTTATTAGTGTCTTGGGGGAAGACATTACAGAACCATCACAAGAAAAATGAACAGTTTCTGTTTTCCTATGATGAAATTCACACTAAAAGAATTTCCACTTCATCAGCAGCAAGAGCTGGGAAAAGGCCAGACAAAATTTAAGTCTATATATAGTTAGGCCAGGGGAAGATTTGGGACCAGTGAGTATTACCTATTTTTTATTTATTTTTTTAAAGAATTTCTTGAGAAAGAGAAAGCACAGGTGCACAAGCAGGGGGGAGGGGCAGAGAGAGAGGGAAAAGCAGACTCTCCACTGAGCAGTGAACCTGACCAGGATCCCAGGATCACTGACCTGAGCCAAAGGCACCTGCTTCACTAAGTCACCCAGGCACCCATATTACCTGTTTTAAGAATACTTTATACTTCCTGATATTATGAACAAAGCATAACTCTCATAGGTAGTTTTTGTGTATGTGTGTGTGTCCGTGTTTTTTCTCATAGGCAGTTTTTGACGTGGCAAATCTGACCAATTAACCTGCAGGGAATGTTTAACTCATATAATCATTTCAGAGGTGCTATCTGAGGATTCTGAGAGCATTTTTGAGATTAACAAAGAGGAAGTACTAAGCAGAGCAAGAGTTCTTTTCATACTTTTCCTGACAACAGGAAAAGTATTGAAAACATTATGAATTGAGTAAAAAAGGACAGCTAGTCAGCCTCAAGTTTATTTCTTCTTGTTTTTAAATTTTTATTTAAATTCTAGTTTGTTGGGGCAGCTGGGTGGGTCAGTTGATTAGGCCTCAGACTCTGGACTCCAGCCGGGATCATCACGTCAGGGTTGTTACACACCAAGCCCTGCGATGGGCTCTGCACTCAGCTGAAGTCTGCTGGAGGTTCTTTCTCTCCCTCTTCCCCTTCTCCCGTGCTCGCCCAATCTCTCTCTAAAATAAACAAGTAAGTCTTAAAAAAACAAAAAACCTAGTTAACATACAGTGTGATATTAGTTTCAGGTGCAGCCTTGAGTTTCTTAATATAAATGTGCTATCAAGACCATGAGTTAGGTGAGAGTTTCAGTAGGAACAAGTCTGGTACTATGAAATTCCTTCTTCCCGTAACTCAAATTTTATCCAACAATTACCATACAGACAACCAAGAAGAGAGTCACCTCCTTGATCTTTAGGCTTGTAAAGTCTGACAGAAAAAAACTTAAAGAGTACAAGGTAAAAAAACACAAAAGAGACCAATAATTACATTTTAATGCTACAAGAAATAGTTTAATTCCAACACATATACAGTTTTTTATAACGTAAATGCTAGTTATCTTTTATCTTTTTAATTGTTATTCTTAGCCTCCCAGCACTAGGTTATACAAAGCAACCTGGAGGAGGGAGAGGATGGAGGAAATGAGGAGATGTTGGTTAGAGTACTTCCAGTTATAAGAGGGACAAGACCTGGGGACTTAATGTATAGCAAAGCGATTATAGTTAGTAATACTATATTATATACTTAAAACTTCCTTTAAAAGTATACCTTAAATGTTCTTACCACAAAAAAAGAAATGGTAATTACGTGACACGTGGAGGTGGTTAGCCACCACTATGGTGGTAATTACTTTGCAATATGTAAGCGTATCAAATCAACATTGTATACCTTAAACTTAGATAATGTTAATGTCAATCACATCTCAATAAATCTGAGGAAAAAAAAGAAAAAAGGAACTAAAGCTACTCTGACAGGAAAAAATTCTGACAGGAAAAAAAATGGCCCCAAATAAATGGCTATCTTTTTCCTCAAAACCATCACATTTTTAGGTTTTACTCCAATAAGCCTTTCCCTTCCCATCTATTCATCCTCTCTTCCTTCCTCTTACTACTTATTGGCTAAACAAACCTTCAGAAAAACAAACGTTTTGAAATTAACATTTGGGAAAATGTTAATTTAATATACTCAACCATTAGAATTGTTTTTAATGAATAAAAAAAATCCACTGTTAAATCTGTAATACATGACCTTATCCAAGAAATAAATACATTATCGAGACAACATTTACTACAATTTCCCCTGCAGTAAATAATCTCCAAAGGTGGCTATCTCTCTCCATCCCTGTAAGAGCATACTATTCCTCTTATCAACAAATCATCTAAGGGCTGGCTCAATCAGTTAAGAAACCAACCCTTGATTTCAGCTCAGGTCATGATCTCAGGGTTATGAGATCCAGCTCTGCGATAGATGCCATGCTCAGTGTAAAGTCTGCTGGAGATTCTCTCTCTCCCTATCCCTCTGCCCCCCTCCTTTCTCCTGTTCTCTTAAAAAATTCCCATTCCCACAGAATCCTGGCTGTGCCTCCTGGTTGACCAAAAAAGTAAAGCAATTTATGACACTGTGTCAGTTTTAAGTCTAGTGTTTAAGAGGCCTGATAGCTTTTCTTTTACTCTGAGCCATCACTTAGGAAGTCCAGGCCATTTTGCTGGAAAGACCCTTTGAGGGCTGGGGATGTACATTTCAGCTAACAGTGAGCATCAGGTTTCCAGACATGTGAGGGAAGTCTTTTTGAATCTTCTAACTTTGTGACAACTGAATACTACCACAGAAATGATCCTAGCTGACAATGCATGAGGCAAAACTGCCTAACCAAGCCAAAGAATCCTGAGAAATAATAAGTCTTTGTTTTAAGGCACTACGCTTTGGAATCATTAGACAGCAAAGCTAACAAATACCCCTATATTGTCTCTAAAGAGAACACGACTCTGACGAATGAGGAAGGTATAGTCAAGGGCCTTGAGGCACTCCATGTGGGTAAAAATCATGCATAAGCAGGGTATGTTAATAAAATATGAAAACTCCACTCATAAAAGTATTCACAATATGCTAATCAAGCTCAGAGGAAGCCCAGGCTGGATCACCACGTAAGTTTTCTGGAAGAGACATATTTGAGCTGAGTTTTGAAGGAGAGTTAGTCAGCCAGATAGGTAGGAAGGAAACAATATGAGAAACACCAGAGGGGGGAAAGCAGGATGTTTGTGGGTAAGAAGTTATGTGCATACGTATGTGTAAATGTGTGTGTGACCCAATGTTATAAGCAAGCTGGCGTTACCAGAAGACTGAGAAGCAAGAGATGTAGTTGTCAGGGGGTAAAGAGGTTATGAAAAGCTTTGTCCATCATGCAAAGGAGCTCATAGCTCTTCTATGAGGTAAAGAGCCACTTTGGGGTTTTTAAGGCTAATAACAACGTCACAGTAAGGTGACTATTTTAGAAGGCTTGCTTTTGCAGCATGTGGAAAAGGTCTTTAATAGGGAACTAGACTGAAAATCAAGAGACTAAAAAAAGGGACTTTAGATTAGTCTAGGTGAGAGATGATGGCCTGAATTAGGGCACAAAGAAAGGGATGAAGAGAAAAGGAGACAAAAACTGGCAAGGCACAGTCACTAACTGGATATAAAGGACTCCATCAGTCAGCATCTAATCAGGAAAGCAGAACCCATGCCAGTGAGTTTCACAGAAGAAATTTAACATGGGGAACTACTTTTGAAGGTGTCAGAAAAATGAAAGGGCTAACAGAAAACAACTGGAAACCCCGAGATTAGAAGGAGCAGGGCTACTATCCCTGAGACTGGAGGGACCAAAGACGCAGGTCCTATCACCAGAACCCAGGAGCTGTGGCTGCCTAGAGGGAGCTGGACCATGATAGAGATGTCATCTCAAGCAACAAGAAGTGGGGGGGGGGGGGGATATGATATGATATGATATGCCCTACCCTGGTCCTCTTATCTCCACTGGGCAAGCCCAACTAGAAGCCTGCCTAACAAGGGAGCCTGAGAAAGGTAGCTTGCCTTTTGCAGAAACAGTAAGTAGAGGAAGGCAAGAAAATAGATCTGAGCATAAACAAAATGAGCAAGGCGTGAGGATAAAGGAGAAAGAGTAGATTGATTCCTCCTTGCTATCTGGCTTCAAATGGGGTGGAGTAGTAGTGTTGGAACCTGACATAACAAAACCAGGAAGATGGTGGGGGTGAGGAGTATAAAGGAGGAGATACGGAGAAGGACACAAATAATCTAACTTTTAAAACTCCCTCACTGGGGCACCTGTTGGTTAAGATTAAGTGTCCAACTCCTGATTTTTTGCTTAGGCCAATGATTTGGGGGTATAAGATCAAGCCCCATGTTGGGCTCCATGCTCAGCAGGAAGTCTGCTTGGGAATCTCTCTCTCCCCCTCTCCGTCCTCCAACTCTCTAAAATACATTAAGAAATCACAAAAAAAAAAAAAAAAGACTCTGAACAATAGATCTTGCCAATTAGGATGAAAGCAGTGTCTCAGCAAAAACAATCACAATATTTGGGGCACCTAGGTGGCTCAGTGGGTTAAAGCCTCTGCCTTCAGCTTTGGTCATGATCACAGGGTCCTGGGATGGAGCCCAGAATCCAGCTCTCTGCTCAGTGGGGAGCCTGCTTCCTCCTCTCTCTCTGCCTGCCTCTCTGCCAACTTGTAATCTCTGTCAAATAAATAAATAAAATCTTTAAAAAACAAAAACAGGGGTGCCTGGTTGGCTCAGTGGGTTTAGCCTCCGCCTTCGGCTCAGGGTATGATCTCAGGGTCCTGGGATCGAGCCCCGCATTGGACTCTCCACTCAGCAGGGAGCCTGCTTCCCCCTCGGTCTCTGCCTGCCTCTCTGCCTACTTGTGATCTCTCTCTATCAAATAAAAATCTTTAAAAAAACAAACAAACAAAACAAAAAAAAAACCCACAATTTTTTTAAAGATTGTATTTAATTATTTGTCAGAGAGAAAGAAAGAGAGCATGCACAAGCAGGGGAAGCAGCAGGCAGAGGGAGAAGCAGGATCCCTGCTCAGCAAGGAGCCCGATGTAGGACTTGATCCCAGGATCCTAAGATCATGATCTGAGCTGAAGGCAGCCACTGAACTAACACTGTGCCACCCAAGTGCCCCCAAACAATCACAAATTTCTAATTCTGCTAAATTCTAAAACAAAACCAAATAATAACAATTTTTAGAAAGACCCACAACTGCCTTGTTTCCAAAAGCTACTGGCTGAAAAAAGTGTAATATTTTTAAAATATTGTTAAGGGTAGGAAGTTATGATAAAAGTAGTTTATTTTCAGTGATCCACTTCCCTCCAGATTTGACATGCTAATATACTGTCCAGGGTCCTTTACAATGCCAAACAATATTCTTCGGAGATATAAATATTCATCTAAAACCTCAAATGAGGTACATAATAGGCTAGCCATCTTAGCTAAATATAGAAGACAGGGGCACCTGGGTGGTTCAGTGGGTTAAAGCCTCTGCTCAGGTTGTGATCCCAGGGTTCTGGGATTGGGCTCTCTGATCAGCAGGAAGCCTGTTCCCCCCGCCCCCGCCTGCCTCTCTGCCTACTTGCGATCTCTGTCAAATAAAAAACTAAACTAAAATAATCTTAAAAAAAATAGACAACAACAACAACAAAAAATAGACAACAGCTATTTTTAAATGTTACATATCGATCTAGAAGAAAATCATGAATTATTTTTAGAATACTGCAAATGTCCAATACTTTCATTTGCTACATAAAAATAATTAGATCTACAAGCGTTCTGTACTTTATGACTTTTGAAGTACCTGTTTCTTTAAGTTACAATTCCTAGAAATATAGATTATTGTCTAACAATACAGCATGTGTTTAGAAAGATATATATTAAGAACCATTGAAAGTATCTCAAACTTTCAGGCAAAATGACAGATTGAAACATGTAACTTTTATTCTCTCCAAAATCCTATTAAAATAAGAGTCAACAGAGTTTTTGAAAATTTTTAATTTCAGGATACCATATAGTGCTATATTCATTTCAGGCGTATAATATAGAGATTTAACAATTCCACGTTACTCAGTGCTCATCAAGGTAAGTGTACTGTTACTCCCCTTCACCTATTTCAACTATTCCCTGACCTACCTTTCCTCTGGTCACCATCTATTTGTTTTCTATAGTTAAGGAGTCAACCTTTTTTTTTTTTAAGGCTTAAACCCACTAGAGTACAAAGAATGGGAGAAAAGGCAACAGCAACAAAATTTTGGGAAAGTAAAAGGCAAGAGTGGTGGATGTTAGTGACTTAGCAGTCCCCAAAAGGTTAATTGTAATTTATGGGAAAAGCTCAAGAAGCCAAATTTACAGAGGCTCAGAAGTTGATGATGGTACAAGCAGCTCCTGGAGCTAAAAACAGGACTGTCTGAAAATCTGTTTAGGCAGAGGATACAATCTGTAATATCTAGAGAATATGGGGCAGTATACAAAACAAGGGATCTGCTTTATTCAACAAATAAGTTTAAAAAGAAAGAGGAAATATATTTATGTATTAACAAAGACTTAAAAGACATCAACCAAATGCAATTAGTTGACTTTATATATTAATTCAAAAAATAAAGAGTAAAAAAGATTTAAAACCTCATTTGACAGAGTCTGGGTGGCTCAGTTGGATGAGTCTGACTTCAGTTCAGGTCATAATCTCAGGGTCCTGGAATCGAGCCCCACATCAGGCTCCCCACTTAGTGGGGAGTCTGCTGGTCCCTCTCCCTCTGTCGTCCCTATGCTCATGGCTCTTTCTGTCCCTCCCTCTCTCAAATAAGTATTTGAAAAAACAAAACAAAAAAAACACCTCATTTGAAAAAGAAAGATTTTAAAATGGACATTTGAGGTCATGAATATTGTTCATATTTTTAAACTTTTTTTCCTAATTTTATTTACTTGCGAGAGAGAGAGAGAGAGAGAGAGAGAGCACAAGCAGGGAGAGGAACAGGCAGAGGAAGAAGCAGGCTCCCTGTGAAGCAAGGAGCTGGATGCAGGACCCTAGGGTCATGAACTGAGCCGAAGGCAGACGCTTAACTGACTGACACACCTAGGCATCACAATTGTTCATGTTTAGATGTAATAACTGCAAGGGCACCTGGGGAGCTCAGTTGGTAGAGCGTGAGACTCCTGATCTCAGGACTAGGATTTTGAGCCCCATATTAGGGGTAGAGATTACTTAAATTCTTTTAAAAAAAAAAAAAAAAAAAAAAAGACAGAGATGTTTTAACTATATCATGCACATGATTTTTAAAGAGTTCTTATCTCAGGGTTTTTCAATTTGGGCAATATTGACATTTGGGGCTGGGTAATTCTTTGTTGTTGGAAGCTGTCCTATGCACTGCAGAATGTTTAGCAGCTCCCTAGCCTCTACCTATTAGATGCCAGTAGCACCCAGTAGCCTGCCAGTTGTGACAATCAAAAATGACTACATACAATGCCAAATGTCATTTAGTGGGCAAAATTGCTTAGAGTTGAAAACCAGTGATTTATCTTTTAGTAATACATCTGAATTATTTACAGATATAATTATGTAACATTTGGGATTGGCTTCAAAACAATCCAGTGAGGGTGGAAGAGGTAATTAAGAAACAACACAAGATGATGGGTGATGGGGTGTTTGGAAATTTATTAGACATCTATTTTGTGCACTTTTCTATAGTGTGTTATATTCATAATAAGGTAAATTTTAAAATAAGGAAATCAGAAACTCTTGTATCTTGTTAGTTGGGTGTCTAAAAAGATTGGAAAACAATTCTTCAGTATCTTACAAAAACAAAACGGCTCACAATCTATAACCAAACAACCCTATTGACTACATAGTTAAGGAGTCAAGAAAAAAAGAAAGAAAGCTTCACCTTTGTGCACCAAGAGACATGTATGGCAATGTTGATGCTTCAGTGTCTGCAGCAGCAAAAACTTGTAAACAATTCCTATCACAGCGGAATAAAGTTTAAGAAAATACATTGTTGGTACATTTATATTCACTGAAAATGCATGTCATTTAAAATGTATACACTTCCATAACACCTAGGTAAATTGACAACAGTTAATGTTCTTTATGGATAAAAATCTTATAAAGATAAAACTTGAAAACTTAAAACTAATAAAAAGTGATATATAAACAGTGAATCTTGGAACACTGAAAAAATTAAATTAAAAAAAAAAAAAAGTGATGTATAGATCACTTCCTTGACTTTGGACTCCTCCAGTGAATGCCTCTCCTGCCAAGCCACAGGCCAGAGGTTTGGTCTCTGGAAAGGATAAAAGAGAATGTCTCAGGAATAAGAGATTACAAGCATAGTCATGGGGATGGATGATGTACAGAAAACTGGAAGGTTAAGTGAACAGTTTCATATCAACTTTGTTCCCAGTGATTCTGAGAAAACTGGAAGCTGGGCCTGTACTGTCTAGGCAGGAGATTATAAGATCCTCAAGAAAATGTGACCAGCACAAGATAAAGAGCTTTTACTATTCACTGATATTAATGGTTCACCCAGAGAAACAGCCCAGTCAGCAAACCATAAACTGAACTCCACAGTTGCCAAAACTCACCCCTATATGCTCAGACCTTTTCATCAATTTTTTAGTACTCCAATCCTAGTAAGTATAAATGACAATGAAGAAATCAGCCATCTGATCATTCATCTTCAACATAAAAGATAAACACCAAAACAATGTACAGAAAAAAGCAAAGGAAAACAAAGACCATGCAAGGAGAAAAAGTCAAAACAAAAGGAGAAAAACTATCATGAATATCCTAAAAGGTAAGAGAAGTTTTTACTTCTATGAAACAAGAACAAAATCCTTAAACATACTGAGAATGAGAAAATCTTCTATGATGGAGATAAAAGACAAAGATGGAAAATAGAAAACATAGGAGGACTAATCCAAATACTCCCCCAAATTGATCTACAGATTCCATCCAATCTACAGTGACTACAGTAGATTAGAATCCATTCTACAGGGGTGCCTGGGTGGCTCAGTGGGTTAAGCCTCTGCCTTTGGCTCAGGTCATGATCTCAGGGTCCTGGGATTGAGCCCCGCATCAGGGTCTCTGCTCAGCAGGGAGCCTGCTTCTCCTTCTCTCTCTGTCTGCCTCTCTGCCTACTTGTGATATCTCTCTGTCAAATAAATAAATAAAATCTTTAAAAAAATAAAAGAATCCAGGCGCTGCCCCACCGTCTGGCCCCGCGGACCCACGAACGGACAGACCCACGCACGCACGAAAATCTGCCCCGCTCCTGAGAGCGCCATGTCTGGTTCCTCCAGCGTTGCCACTATGAAGAAAGTGGCTCAACAGCTTCGGCTGGAAGCCGGGCTCAACCGCGTGAAGGTTTCCCAGGCAGCTGCAGATCTGAAACAATTCTGTCTGCAGAATGCCCAACACGACCCCCTGCTAACTGGTGTGTCTTCAAGTACGAACCCATTCAGACCCCAGAAAGTCTGTTCCTTTTTGTAGTAAAATGAATCTTTGGGATGGTTTTCTAGACCACTTTTCATGAACCAGTGACTATTCAAAGGAGAACTAAATTTGAAGCCTGTACAAAAAGCTTATCCCTGTAACATGTGCCATACTATATAAACTTTTACTTTTGTCAGTCCTTAACATCTACCTCTCTGAATTCTCATAAATTTCTATTTCATAAGGGTAATTGTTTTATATACACTGGCAGCAGCATACAATAAAATACTTAGTATAAAAAAAAAAAAAAGAATCCAATCTACAGATTTCAAATTGATACATATTCCATCTCTATCAACATTCCAAATGTCCCTCACCCTCCCTTTTTTTGCTTTACAGAAATAGCAAGGTGATACTTAAATTCATATAGTAATGCAGGGGACCCAAAGACCAAAACAATCTTGGAAAATAATAAATTTATCAGACTCACATTAAAGGATTTTAAAACAATACAAAGCCATAGGATTCAAGACAGTATGACATAAAAACAGTCTGGCATAAAAACAGATGTATATATCAATAAAACAGAAGCTCAGAAATACATCCATACATCTATGGCCAACTGTTTTTTTTTTTTTTTAAATAAAGATTTTATTTATTTATTTGTCATAGAGAGAGAAGAGCAAGCACAGGCAGACAGAGTGGCAGGCAGAGGCAGAGGGAGAAGCAGGCTCCCTGCCAAGCAAGGAGCCCGATGTGGGACTCGATCCCAGGACGCTGGGATCATGACCTGAGCCGAAGGCAGCCGCTTAACCAACTGAGCCACCCAGGCGTCCCTGGCCAACTGGTTTTTTACACAGTTGTCAAAACAACTCACTTGCAAATGGTTCTAGGACAACTGGATATTCACATGCAAAAGATGAGCCTAGACCCCTACTTCACATTATATACAAAAATTAGCTAAAAATAGACCAGATAACATAATCTCACACCCATCAGGAAAGCTATTAAAAACAAACAAACAAACAAATAAAAAACAAAACAGAAAGCAACAAATGTTGGTTGGATGTACAGAAATTAGAACTCTTGTATTGGTGGGAGTGTAAAATAATACAGTCACTATGGAAATCAGTATGGCAGTTTCTCCAAAAATTAAAAATAGAATTACCCTATGATCAAGCAATTCCAGTTCTAGGTATAAACCCTACATAACTGAAAGAAGAGCTCTGAAGAGATATTTGTACACCCAAGTTCCTCCCAGCATTAGAATAGCTAAAATGTGTAAACCCAAGTTTCGACCACCAGATGAATGGATAGGTAAAGTGTGGCATGGAATACTATTTAGCCCTAAGGAAAGATATACTGACAACATGGATGAACTTTAAGCATACTGTGCTAAAGTGAAAGAAGAGAGTCACACAAAGGTAAATACTGTATGATTCCAATTATATGAGGAACCTAGTCAAAAACCATAGAGACAAAAAGTGGAAGGAAGGTTGCCAGGGGCTGGAGAGAGAGAGGATAGAGAGTTATTGTTTAATGGGTATAGTTTCAGTTTTGAAAGGTGAAAAGAGTTCTAGAGATGGATGGTGGTTATGGCTGTATGACAATATGAATGTACTTACTACCACTGAAATGCCTATTTAAGAATGGCTAAGAGGGAGGGGCACCTGGCTGGTTCAGTGGAAAAGCACATGACTCTTGATCTTCGGGTCATGACTTCAAGTCCCACACTGGGTATAGAGATTACTTAAAAACAAAAAAATCTTTTTTATTTATTTTTTCTAAAGATTTTATTTATTTATTTGACAGACAGAGATCACAAGTAGGGAGAGAGGCAGGCAGAGAGGGGGTAGCAGGCTCCCCACTGAGCAGACAGCCCAATGTGGGGCTCGATCCCAGAACCCTGGGATCATGACCTGAGCCAAAGGCAGAGGCTTTAACCCACTGAGCCACCCAGGCGCCCCAAAAAATCTTTTTTAAAATAAATGGCTAAAGTGGGGGGGCGCCTGGGTGCCTTCGGCTCAGGTCATGGTCTCAGGGTCCTGGGATCAATCCCTGCATCGGGCTCCCTGCTCAGCAGGGAGCCTGCTTCCCCCTCTCTCTGACTGCCTCTCTGCCTACTTATGATCTCTCTCTGTCAAATAAATAATATCTTTTTTAAAAAACCTATAAAACTCTTAAAAGGAAACACAGACGTAAATCTCTGTATCCTTGGATACAACTTCTTAGCTAAGACACCAAGAGCACAAGCAACAAAAGAAAAATTAGATAAACCGGACTTCCATTAAAATTTAAAACTTCTGTATATCCATGAAGAAAGTGAAACATCAACCCACGAAATGGGAGAAAAATTCTGCAAATCAATTATCAACTATAGTGCTTTAATACACAGAACATATAAAGAATTCTTATAGCTCAACAATAAAGACAATAAAATTAAAAAATGGGCAAAGGATACACTTTTCTCAAGAGGACATACATATGGCCAATAAGCACATGAAGAAATGTTCAGTATCATTCGGTAATTAAGAAAAATGCAAATCATAACCACAATGATATATCATCTGACACCTACTAGGAAAGCCATAATCAAAGTAATAAAGTAACAAGTGTTGATGATGTATACAAACTGGAACCCTCATACACTGTTAATGGGAATGTAAAACAGTACAGTCTGTTTAGAAAACAGCCTAGTGATTCCTCAAAAAGTTAAACACAGGGTGGGGCGCCTGGGTAGCTCAGTGGATTGTTGCTTCTGACTCTTGGTTTCAGCACAGGTCACGATCTCAGGGTTGTGAGATCCAGACCCGTGAAAGTTTCACACTCAGCAGGGAGTCTGCTTAAGGATTCTCCCCTTCTCCCTCTGCCCCTCACACTACTGATGTGTGCACAAGTGCACATGCACTCTCTCTCTCTTAAATAAATAAGTCACCCACAAAAAAAACAACCAAAAAACCCCAAAATGTTAAACACAGAATTACCTACCACATGACCCAGCAATTCTACTCCTAACTGTATATCAAGAATGAAAATATGTGTTTAGACAAAAATTGAAAGCATCTGAAAAATACTGTTTGTAGCAGCATCATTCTTAACGGTTAAAAAAATAAATAAATAAACAACCTAAATGCCCATCATATGATAAATGGAAAAAAAGAAAATGTGGTATACCCATACAAAAGAACATTATTCAGTCATAAAAATGAATTAAGGGGATACCTGCATGGCTCAGTTGGTTAAGTGTCTGACTCTTCATTTCAGCTAAGGTCAGGATCTCAGGGTTGTGAGATCGAGCCCAGCATCTGGCTCCCCAGGGTGTGGAACGTGCTTCAGATTCTCTTTCTCCCTCTCCCTCTGTCCCTTCCTTCCCCCACTCTCACAGGCCCACATATTCACCCTTTCTCTCTATAAAAAAAAAAAAAAAAAAAAAAAAGAATTAAGTACTGATATATACTATAACTTGGACATAGTTTCTATAAACTGTAACTTGGATACAGTCAGACACAAAAGGTCACATATTGTATGATTCCATTTATATAAAATGTCCAGAATAGGAAAATCCATGTAAGTAGAAAGGGTGTGGGGAGAGCAGTCCAGAAGTCCAACATCCAGTAACAGTGAAAAAAGGAAGAGGGGTGCCTAGGTGGGTTAAGCATCCAACTCTTGGTTTCAGCTCAGGTCATTATCTCAGGGTCATGAGATGGAGCCCCAGATAGGGCTCCCCACTCAGTATAGAGTCTGCTTTAGATAGTCTCTTCTTCTCTCCCTCTGCCATAGCTCTCCCCCAAATACAGAAATACATCTCATAAAATCTCAAAAATACCAACTGAATTTTGAGCAAAACAAATGAAAATTGACCTACATCACCACTTATCATGAAATTTCCCATATGTGGGACACAGAAAACCTGTTAAGTTTCCAGAAAGGAAACTGGCCACATAATACAGGATCAGGAATCGGAATAGTTTGGGACTTAACAGCAATACTAGAAGCTAAAAGACAATGAAAATACTGACTATAAAAGTAAAAACAGTTCCACAGTAGTGGCCTTACTCCAGACTCTAAGATTACAGGTCAGGTCATGTCCACAGTCCAGGTTAAGAAACTAACAGCTCCTTTCCAAATGCCAATAAACATTGTCAGTTTTAAGTTGTTCCTCAAAGTCTGAACAATTTTTCTTAACCCTATATTAATGTTGCATATGACCTCATTCAATTTATTTTCCACATCAAGTTGTAGATTCAACAAAAGAGGAACTAAAATAAGATATGTATACTGAAAAATAAATTACTGCATAAGCATGTTCTGGGATTGCCACTCTAAGTTAAACAGATTTTATTTATTCAAGATTTGTCCTGCAGTGAAAATAAAGGGTATAACTATTTCTGTTTTGAGAATGAATTCTAGTTTTTTGTTTTGTTTTGTTTTTTAAATATTTTATTTATTTATTTGACAGACAGAGAGATCACAAGTAGGCAGAGAGGCAGGCGGGGGGGGGGGGGGGGGGGAGGCCGAGGGCAGGGTCCCTGCTGAGCAGAGAGCCCAATGCAGGGCTTGATCCCAGGACCTTGAGATCATGACCTGAGCTGAAGGCTGTCTTAACCCACTGAGCCACCCAAGCGCCTGAGAATGAATTCTAGTTTTTGTTTTAATCCAACTCTCTCTCTGCCTGCCTCTCTGTCTACTTGTAATCTCTCTCTGTCAAATGAAAAAAAAAAAAAAAAAAGGCCATATTCCCCACAATACCTTCCTGTGCTCTCCAACCAGGGCTTGATAGAATGGCTCCCATAAAGAAGGGTGGTGAGAAGCGCCATTCTGCCACCAACAACCTGAGAATACATCAACATTCACAAGTGCATCAATGGAGTGGGTTTCCAAAAGCAAGCCCCTTGGGCATACAGAGAGATCCAGAAACTTGCCATGAAGGAGATGGGAACTCCAGATGTGCACATGGGACACCAGACTCAACAAAGCTACCTGGGGGCACCTGGGTGGCTCAGTCAGTTAAGCAGTTGCCTTCGGGTCAGGTCATGATCCCAGGGTCCTGGGATTGAGCCCTACATTGGGCTCCCTGCTCCACGGAGAGCCTGCTTCTCCCTCTCCCTCTGACTGCCTCTCTGCCTACTTGTGTGCTCTCTCTCTCTAATAAATAAATAAAATCTTAAAAAAAAAAAAAAAAGCTACCTGCGCCAGAAGAATAAGGAATGTTCCACACCGTATCTGTGTGCAGTTGTCCAGAAAACATAAAGAGGATGAAGATTGACCAAACAAGCTCTAAAAACTGGTTACCTATGTACCCGTCACCACTTTCAAAAATCTACAAACAGTAATGAGAACTAATGGCTTATTATCAAATAAAGGTATAAAACTGAAGCAGGAAGGAAGGAAGGACCATATTCCCTAACTGGAAAAAGTGCTATATGGTTACAATTACTGGGCTGAACTTCCTGTATCTATTCTAGGTATGTTCTACACGGCTGGCACTATTACTTTAAATAGTTTTATCTAAATATTTATGCCAACTAAGAAACCCTATTTTATTATTTTATTTTATTTTTAAATTCTGAGAACATCTGCAAGGGGATGGGCATAACCCAGCATAAGTCAGGACAATTAAGGGCATCCTCAGGTAAGGGAGAACCAGAATTCTATCTATGGAGGTGCACTACAGTGGTGGGAGGTTGATTATATACTGGGAAATTGATAAAATGAACAGATATATAAAGAATAACAGAAGCCAGGTTTCTCACTGTCAGAAAAGAATTAGGAACACCAAAAGAGGGGTGCCTGGGTGGCTCAGTCAGTTTAGCATCTGATTCTTGATTTCAGCTCAGGTCATGATCTTAAGGTTGTGGGACTGAGCCCACATCAGGCTCCATACTCAGTGGGGATTCCACTTGACATCCTCTCTCTCCCTCTGTACCTCCCACCACAAATAAACAAAAAGATCTTAAAAAAAGAAAAAATAGGAATACTGAAAGGAAGAAATATAGGGTGAACCCTATGATATTAGCCAGGAATTAAAAGTGCCAATGTGAACTGACGGGGTTTTTTATATAGAGAGAGAAAAGTAAATCTACATGGAAATGTGTGTACTGTATGTATGTGTATTACCTGTATGTACATACACATATTCCCTAACTACATCCACTGATTACACTGAGAAACCCTGAAAGCTGGGAGATTCCAAGAGCAATGAGCACACCTAGCATCTAAATCTTGATTTCTAATTATCATTTTCCAGTAAACAGAACTAGGGATCTCTGGAAAAATAGATGATCACAAGGCTAGAGCAGGGTAAAAGAAAAAGTCAGAGCTATCTTGTGGTACCAAAACAAAGTACTCAAAGAATGAGCAAACAAAACAAAACAAAACAAACAAACAAAAAAAAAACCTTGAGCATTAAAATAAATAATAGGGGCACCTGGTGGCTCAATGGGTTTAGCCTCTACCTTCGGCTCAGGTCATGATCTCAGGGTCCCGGGATCGAGCCCCACATTGGGCTCTGTGCTCAGCAGGGAGCCTGCTTCCTCCTCTCTCTGTGCCTGCCTCTCTGCCTACTTATGGTATCTCTCTATGACAAATAAATAAATAAATAAAATCTTTTTTTTTAAATGATAATAAATTATTATGATTCACCTGAATAAAGTAGGATATCATAAGTCCATACAAATATACATTTAAAACTGAGTAAGTTAAAACTTTTACGTAATGGTGTGGTACCCAGACTCCAAAATAGCTCCCCATGATCCTTGACTCCTCATATCCACACCCTTTAGCCACCTCTCCCACTTTGTAACAGGACTGGTCTATGAAACTAACAGAATATGGCAAGTGATAGTATATTACTTTTGAGATTAGGTTATAAAAGATACTGTGGTTGCTCGCTCTCACACTTTCTCTAAGGGATGCCATGTCTTAAGCATACTTAGGCAGCTTTATGGAGAGACCCATGTGGGGAGGAAATGAATCCCTTAGTCCAATAACCCACAAGGAACTGAGACCTGCCAACAACCATGGGAGAGAGCTTAGAGAGGATCCTCTAGCCTTCAGAGTGCAGTCTCAAGCAACATCTTGGCTGCAATATCAAAAATGACCCTGGGCCACAATCATCAGCTATAAGCCATTCTCAGATTTCTTATCTTCAGAAACTGTTTGATAATAAATGTTTGTTTTAAGTAGCTAAGTTTTGGGGTACTTTCTTTTGTAGCAGTATATAAATAATACAAATAGGATAAGTACATATTCTCAAAGTAGTTCCCCCCAAATTACTTACTCATCACAAGGAGAAAAAGAATTAATTCCATAGTAGGGAACCCTGGTAGACACAACTTTAATCAAGTGATGCAAGTGAAAATTCTCAGTAATGGGTCAAACTGAAACTGCATACCACTTGACAGGATGCAATTAAAAGAATGCAACCAAGGGGCGCCTGGGTGGCTCAGTGGTTAAGCCGCTGCCTTCGGCTCAGGTCATGATCTCGGGGTCCTCGGATCGAGTCCCGCATCGGGCTCTCTGCTCAGCAGGGAGCCTGCTTCCTCCTCTCTCTCTCTCTGCCTGCCTCTCTGCCTACTTGTGATTTCTCTCTGTCGAATAAATAAATAAAATCTTTAAAAAAAAAAAAAATAAATAAAAAGAAACAGGAAAAAAAAAAAATAAATAAATAAATAAAAGAATGCAACCAAAATCATACACCACCTGCTTGATAGGATGGGAAGAACATGACAAAACATTGCTTCTGTGACATTCCTGTCCAAGACCCATGACCTAAATCTGATAATAAGGAAACAAACCCAAATTGAGGACACTGCAAAACAACTGGACTCTAATGTTTGAAACATGTCAAGGTCATGAAGCCCAGAAAAGACTAAGGAATTCAAAGACACCACAGATAACAAAATGGAACAAGTAACTGGATCCTTTCCTATAAAACAATTGGAAAAACTTGAATGGGGTCTGAGGATTATACAGCAGTAATATCTCAATGGAAATTTCCTAATTTTGAAGGCTGTATTGTGATCCTGTGGCAGAATGTCCTTATTTCGAAGAAAAATACATTTCTTATACAAAAGTATTTAGGGTTAATGAGACATCATGTTAACAACTTACTTTGGAATGGTTAAAAGAAATATTCTAGGTATTATATTTGCAACTTTGCAACTGTGCCAGTTAAGTCACAGTAATATTAAAAACTACCTTTTATATAGTCCATATTTCCTTTCTACTCATCCCCCACAGGTTTGCAGGGTAAGTGACACTATCCTTATTCTAGAGACAAGGAAGGTGAGGCTAAAGAAAATCAGGGAAGACACTTGCTAAGAACACGGGCTAGCACATGACTCAATAAGCATGTTACTCCAAAATCCTTTTTTTTCCCCACCATATCACTTGCTGTCACATTCACTGAATGTTGTTGACAAAAACTGAATGCCTACTATGCATCAGATACTGGAATATAACGAGTAAGATAAGGACTTTGCCCAGGACTCTAATGTTTGAAACATGTCAAAGTCATGAAGCCCAGAAAAGACTAAGGAATTCAAAGACACCACAGATAGATAACAAAATGGAACAAGTAACTCAAGGAGAGCTCAGTCCTGAGGAGAAGAATAATCAATCATGTCTACATACTAAGAAATAGTTCTATAGTGGAATCCTACTGCCTGCATGCCTGGGGCATGCCATACAAAAAAGCCATTTCTGTTAGGTCTCCAAGGATGAATAAAGAATTCAGGAGGAGGGGGTGGGGTGAAAAGACATTCTCTGTATAAGGAAAAACACAAAGACTAAAGGAAAATGATTCTGAAAATGATCAATAAGAACTATTTGAATTACAGCAGTGTTTGTCATGAAACACTAGTATATATTACTAGGAATAAAGGTGGCTATATTTTTTGTCCTAAATTTTATCCACTTTTAATACATGCTTCTAAGAAATACTACATATTTCTACAGATTTAAGGCAATAATTTGCCTCAAGAAACTAGAACATAAAGCAAACAATGTCCATCTGTGCTGTGATGCACAAACAGCATTTAATCATGGGTATTATCATCTATTTGACTTCACCGATCTATATAGTTTCTTGTCCTAATTCAATATATATTTGAGATTTAAGCAAAGCTTACTATATATTAAGTACTCCTACTATACTAACCCATTCCTCATAGAGTTGTAACTAGAATATGAAAGGTCTTTTTTAAAGATTTTATTTATTCCAGAGAGAGTGAACACAAAGCGGGGCGGGGGAGGGGGCGGGAGAAGACAGAGGGGAAGGGAAAGAGACACTTAACCAGACTCTGCTCTGAGCACAGGGCCTGATGCAGGGCTCGATCCCACCATCATGAAATCATGACCTAGGCTGAGAGTCGGATCCTTAACTGACTGCACTACTGAGGTGCCCCTAAAAAAAATGGAATTTTTTTTTTTTTTAAATTTTACGTATTTGTCAGAGAGAGAGAGAACAAGCAGGGGAGCAACAGGCAGAGGGAGAAGCAGGCTCCCTATCTAGCAAGGAGCCTGATGCAGGACTCAATTCCAGGATCCTTGGTTCATGACCTGAGCCAAAGGCAGATGCTTAACCGACTGAGCCACCAAGGTGTACCTAAAATATGTAAGTTTAAAATGAAAAAGTCCTTTGAAGGCGCCTGGGTGGCTCAGTTGGTTAAGTGTCTGCCTTCAGCTCAGGTCATGATCCTTGGGGCCAGGGATCTAGCTGAGTTGGGCCTGCTTGGCAGGGAGCCTGCTTCTCCCTTTCCCTCTGCCATTCGCCCCCCAACTCTACCACCCCACCTGTATTCTCTGGCTCTCTCTGTCAAATAAATGAATAAGATCTTAAAAAAAAAAAAGTTCTTTATTAAAAAAAAATAAAAGAGGGGCGCCTGGGTGGCTCAGTGGGTTAAGCCTCTGCCTTCAGCTCGGGTCATGATCCCAGGGTCCTGGGACTGAGCCCCGCATCGGGTTCTCTGCTCCTCGGGGAGCCTGCTTCCTCCTCTCTCTCTGCCTACTTGTGAGCTCTGTCTGACAAATAAATAAAATCTTTTAAATAAATAAATAAATAAAATATAAAGTCCTTTGAATCTTAAGCCTCCCAAATCAAATTATTTTAAAATAAACATAAGCATATTTTTTTAAATTAGGTGACCTGTCTACATCTACCCATGGGACAATTAATAATGTTGGTAATAGCCTAACTGCATGAATACTGCCAAATATGTAGTTTGTATTCTTTTGCTACACTGTACCTATCTGAAACAAATTTTTATCATACTGTAATAAAAACAACATACAGTAACACATTTAATGCAGCTCTTCATGAAGATCTCTTTAATCATTTCAGACAAATACCACTTCGGGGCACCTAGGTATCTTGGTCAGTTGAGTATCTGCCTTTGGCCTGAGTTGTGATCCCAGAGTCCTGGAATAAAGTCTGGCATTGGGAATCTCTGCTCAGTGGGGAGTCTGCTTTCCCTCTATCCTTCACCCTGTTCTTGTGCTTTCTCTCAAATAAATAAAAAATCTTAAAAAAAAAAAAAAAAAGAAGGAAGAAAAATACCATTTTTAGTTTGCGCCTTCACAATAAAATGACAACAATGTTTCATCTCGGTATTTTTTTTTCATCTTGGTATTTTTAAAATTTACCTAATTTTGTGCTTCTGAGATTAAATTTTGATTACAAATTTTAACTCATTTACCCAGGACCATTTGTGCTATCAATCTTAATCCAAGTGTGCACTGTTTCAAGAACTCTTATTTGTATCCCTCAATAGTATTAGTTTGAAAAGCATTCTAATAAAGTTGAGAAACACTACATATGAAGGAGAAAGCAGTTTATCTTCAGAACCTAAGGGAAATGAGTAATAACAATGTGACTGTGACAAAAATCAAATAAAAACTGAGCTGTTGGGGTGCCTGGGTGGCTCAGTGGGTTAAAACCTCTGCCTTCAGCTCAGGTCATGATCCCGGGGTCCTGGGATCGAGCCCCGCATCGGGCTCTCTGCTCAGCGGGGAGCCTGCTTCCTCCTCTCTCTGCCTCTCTGCCTACTTGTAATCTCTGTCTGTCAAATAAATAAAATCTTTAAAAAAAAAAAAAAACTGAGCTGTCCGTTGAATCCGGCAATTAAGTAATCACCAGTCACCACTAAGGTGACTGGTCCCAGAACCGTGAGTAGACTATTCTTTTAAGCAGTCCCAGAACAGTGAGTAGACTATTCTTTTAAGAATTTTGGCACTGAGAGACGCCTGGGTGGCTCAGTCGCTTAAGTCGCTGCCTTTGGCTCAGGTCATGATCCCAGGGTCCTGGGATCGAGGCCCACATCAGGCTCCTTGCTCAACAAGGAGCCTGCTTCTTTCTCTGCCTCTGCCTGCCGCTCTGCCTGCTTGTGCACTCACTCTCTCTCTCTCTCTCTGACAAATAAATAAAATCTAAAAAAAAAAAGAAAAAGAAAGAAAGAATTTTGGCACTGAAATGCCAGAGATGGGAGGAACAGAGAAGAGGAAGGAATCCGCTATAGTGGACTAAGAAGTTAAAAAGTTTTTTTTGCTATTGTTTTTTAGGATGGGATAATCTTAAATAAGCGTGGATGCTGAAGGGGCTCAGAAGAGACTGGAACTAGGAGAGCAGAGACAATTACTCAAGAGCAAGGACCTGGCAGGAAGAACAGGGAAGCGTAAGTTAGCTTGACAAAGGGAAAAGTATAACTTCTGCAGAGACAAGGAATAAGAGTGATGACTAAGGTAAATTTGGAGTAATGGCTGGCTAGAGTCAAGACTGCATTAATCTGAATCTTGGCTTTTCTTACCATACCATATAATCACAGGCAAGTTTGCTTATTTCTCCAAGTGTTTTCCCATATAACCTGGAAGAAAAGAATTCTCATAGGGGTTGTTCAGAAAATTCACTAATTCTGAAACTGATTGAGTACTATAAAGATAGCAGCTACAGAGTTTAGTTTTTGTTTTTGTTCTTAAAGGCCTCAAAGGAAATCTAAAAGAATTCATAAAGATTTCTACTTTCTCTGTGGAATAGGTAACTGCGTCACCAACTCACATTAAAACAGTGTTTAAAGATGTAAAACAGTGATTCTTAATCTTGCAGAGATTAAAAAACCCATTTAATTCTGATGAAAGATATATGGAGGACTGAACATTCAAACTTTATATAATTTTAGGTGAGTTCATACACACCTCTTCAACAATAAAAAGAGATGTCGAAGAAAAGATCTTCTGGTACCAAGGCACAGTTTGAATACCCAACTATTTGAACAAAAGAAAGACTGTGTCCTTTAGATTTACATACCTAACAGTTACATAAAGGTACATGGTAGGCCAGAAAAGACACCAGACATAAGTCAAGAAACCCAGGTTCTTGATCCAGCCCTAGAAAGTCGCATGGCCTTTTCAGACAGTAGCTCTGAGATGTGTTACAGTTCTAACATTTTAGATTCTATTAATTGACATCTCACTTGACTCTGAGACAAAGAACAAATGGTACTTTATTTTCCTATGTCATAGTTAAATATGATTTTGAAGGTTAGCCTGGGAATCTAACCACCAAAATTTTAGTTCTACAGAAAAAACAAGTATGCTCCTGCATTTCTGGGATGAAGCTGCAGAGGTTCCTGGCAGCATCATGCATGAGTCAGGTATTCCTATCCTGGGAACTGCCTAGGATATTTTAGCAGCCCTTTCTCTCTCTGGACTAAAATATCCAGAATTGGACTTTGTCAAAACTTCCTCCTTGTCAGTCAGCAGTACAGTAATACACACTGAGAGAGTTTAAAGCAAACCTAGATTAACAGTTATCCTTCAATGATGGCTGTTTAAATTAACATTTTTTTTTAAAGATTTTATTTATTTATTTGACAGACAGAGATCACAAGTAGGCAGAGAAGCAGGCAGAGAGAGGGGAAGGGAAGCAGGCCCCCTGCTGAGCAGAGAGCCAGATGTGGGACTCGATCCCAGGACCCTGAGATCATAACCTGAGCCGAAGGCAGCGGCCTAACCCACTGAGCCACCCAGGTGCCCTAAATTAACATTTAAATAGCAACCTGGAAGAGCCAAAGAAAGTTTCTCAATCCAATGAACTTATTTATGCAAAGCAAAGAATCATTTCTTAATGAATAATTAAAAAGAAAATCTTCCCAGAGATTCTAAGAACCTTATCTTTTGGAGTAAGAAGGTACATCTGCTTTCTAAGACAGACCTAACCTAATTCCAACAGCCATTTTCAGTCAACCATCTATTAAAGTTCACAATACTCCACAGAACAATTTGATAATTTGTTTTGCTGTTTTTATAGGAATTCACTTTACCCTTACATATGATTAACTCTAACATATGGTATCAAACAGTACAGTATTTTAAAAAAATATTTTTAAAGATTTTATTTATTTATTTGAAAGAGACAGAGAGAGAAAGGGAAAAGGGACCATGAGCAGGGGAAGAGTAGAGGAAGAGGGACAAGGAGAGTACCTGCTGAGCTCGAACCCAGGACCCAGGGATCATGACCTGAGCTGACAGATGCTTAACCGGCTGAACCACCATGCACCCCTAAAGTAATTATTTTTTATATTTAGTACTATTACAGTGTTACAAAGTTAAGAATCATCCTTTTGTAATCTCCCAATCTTAAAACATTTCGAAAGTATGTAGTATACAGAAAGATGATTCACAACATGAAACAGAGCATAATGAAAAGGAAGATAAAAATTCCACTGTGGGATCAATGCTTCTATTAAATTGGCTTTACCTATGACCTTACACATAACCAGGTAAAACCTCAGGCAAGGAAGTTAATTAATAGTTTACAAAAAACTACTTAATCTTGCCCATCTACAGAAAGCAATAAACTTCTGAAACTTTAAAAAAAGATAGCAAGTATAGTTTAACTGATTTAAAAATGGGGAGTATTTTTTAATCCATATACTCCCTGATTGCTTACTGAACCTCAATCTTTTAATTTTAATTCACAAATCAAACTGGTAACTACCAACCTACCAGAAATGTGGTATTGTTTTTAATTTGAATTGGTTGCCAAAAATCTGGACTTGTGGCTTTCCTTTTAAAGGGGGATAAAGGGAAGATCTGGCAACCCTGGGCCCACAGATCCTGGTAATAGCAACATTTGGAGAGAGCAGGGTAGCAGCTGCCCTCTTCTGATAGCATATGTAATTTCTAGTTCCCCCCAATTCTCTTTGCTCACTTTGGTTACCTGCTTGCTTGGCCTTTAGAGCCATTAGAATTTGAAATCTTTATTCTACTGAGGTGTTTCTTGCCCCCCCCCCAAACTAGCTATAAAAATCTTTATCACAGGAACAGAATAAATTAAGTGACCATCCTAGCATTAAAGCCATATATGCTAAATGTTAATTATAAATAACAGGATACCACTAAAATATACACGGCACTATTACTATTAAGAAAATAGCTTTCAGTATCCTAACTTTGGTCTGTCTTCAACTCCTTAAAGAATCAAGACATTCAGTCTTTTATCCTTCCACAGAATAAATAAATTAACCGTGTTTCAGTATTATGATACTCTAAGAGTACCCTAAAGCCTCCTGTATCTGTATAAAAAAAAAAAAGAAGAAAAACAGGAAGTAAAAAAGGTCTCTGATCAGTCAAAGAGACCACAGAGTTCACAGAACACATGAAGCCCTCGTCACTCAGAGCCTACTGGGTCTTATTTTAGACATAATTTTAATAAGCTCCATGATCTGGTTTCCCAGCCCACAGCAGATGAGATGCAGCCAACTGGAATAGGGCTGGGGGTGGTGCTGCAAGAGGCAGACACTCAAAGCATCAAAATCAAAGCTGAAGACCTATAAAGTCAGCAGAAAACCTCAAAACACAGCAGGTTAGGACCATTTGGTATAGATATAAACACACCCAGAGGGTCCCAATCCCTGCACAGAACTACACTGGATATTCATAATGACCTTCTCTGGTACACTCTGTTAAAGCATAGGTCAGGAGACTTTAAAGTGTGTATCAAAATAAAGTCCATCAAAAGCTTCTGCCAAAAAGACAATGCATTTATAAGACGGTCAAATTCACAGAACACTATTTCCCTGTTAAAGAAACAAGATATTGCATTCCTAAAGATGCCACATGTCAAATTTATTTGTTCTCAGCAAATTTTATTACAACCCAGATGCAGCAGTTCAAGACATCGAAAGTTAACAGAGTATTTAAGTAGAACTATTTTTTCAGAGAATGATAATTGGGAAGGTTCAAGATCAAGATCAATTATATAAGCCAACTAAGTTTTTTGGGGATTCCATTGTAAATACATTACTAGGGCCAAGAAGATGGGAAGGACTAGTCTTATCCATACCTAGGTAAGGCTGCATTCAACTCAGAACTGGTATTACACAGATAATTTGGGGAAAAAATATCTATTCTGTTTTCACAATCTTATTGACTAGTATACCAAAAATAAATTTTATTTTTCTAATCCCTGGCAGTCTCAGAAGTTGAGCCATACTTTGCAGAGGGCTCTAGGTTATAAACCAGGGGAGGAAAGACGAATACTGTTTTAAAAGTTCAAAGTATCATTACCTAAACTTGGTTTTCCCTATTAAAATTTTTATAAGAAGATATTTTAGAGAAGATCTAGAGAATATGTAGTAACTCAAAAGAAACCACATTACTGAGGAAAGTATATTAGAAGATTAAAATACATGTTTTGAGTTACCTTTTTCTCTGAAAAAAATCAACACTTATCAATTAATGTAGAGATTAAAGGGTATTTTTTTAAGGGTATATTTCTTGATCTGTAAGTTACCACACACACTCTTCTTCAGGTTTTAAAATAAGAACAGGAGGAGAGAGGAAGTTTTAAAAAAAAAAGAGCACAGTCTTCTACAGCTATAATCTCAAACTCTCACACTGATAGCTTCCCAACTAGACCATATAAGAACCCAGTTAACTACTAAAAACCTTAAAAATACATATATATTTTTATTTGGATGATGATTCCTCAGTGTGCTCCTGCCCCTTAAATAGTTCCTTAAGAAATCTTCCGTGAAGTTTCAAGCTCCTTTTAACACATAACCTGCTTCATTTTAATAGAAGATTTACTCTGTCTGAAGTCTGCCCTTCTTCATTTGTTAGAAATCGAGGAAGTCCAAACAAGCTGGTAAGGATCTAACCTAACCTAAATTTACAGTAACTGTTGGGATTAATTCCATATTAAAGGTCTCTGATCGTGAAAGAAATGAAGACCGACTGCAAACTGAAGTGTTTTAGTTGTCCGACAGTCCGCATTTGCTCTGAGTTTAGGGCAAGGTATTTGTTCTATTCCCCTTGCATCTCCATCCTATTCCTCCCTATGGATAACCCCAGGATCTCCTTGTAAGTGGCTAGAGATTTAAGAGAGCTTCTCCAAGTAAAACACCAATCAAAAATCACCAGTAGTACTTCCCCACTTTTAAGAAAAAGACATTATAGTGAGCGGCACCAGGAGTTTTACAATATTGGTGGGACCCTAAATTTTAAGCCAAGCCCATAATATAGACGCAGTATAAGGAAAATCTTCATACAAATAATTGAACAACCCTTCATCTTAAAGGGCAAAGACATCCTTTCTAACGGAAAAACGGAGCAAAATTCCTTCTAAATTAAAAGGATCTCCCTGAACACATCACGTAATTTAAGCGTTAAAATCCACTGCATGAAGATACTGTAAAAGGAAACTTTGTGTAATTCCTTCAGTGGTCTTCAACGTTCAGGTTTCTATCTCTACCCTTGAAAATTCAACAGCTTCCATTCCCGTAAGTGTAGTTTCTCACTACATTTGGCAACCTCGAAGAACAAAACGCTTTTCTTTCCACTTCCCTCCTCCCTCAAAAGAGGCATGTTTGGTTTTTTGTTTTGTTTTCCTTCCGAACTTCCTACTCTTAAGTTTCTGGACGAGCAGAGTGGATGGACCGAAGTGTGCGGCCGCCAAGAGGTAAGTGAACTCAAGAAATACTTGTGGATCGAACAAAAAAGCTTCCTCCGTCTGCCTGAGGCATGGGCTCCAAGCTCGGCAGCTCTGTGGAGGGAACCAGGGCAGGTGGGCGGGTGTGGGCGGGAGGGGGGTAGGGGGACACCGGCAGACTTGGGGCGAGGAGCCCTTTCGACTTCTGTCAATGGGGCAGCTCAACGCACCAGCCTCAGCTCCCCCTCCCGGCATGGCCGGACAATGGCCCTCTAGCGCAGCAGTCCCAGGCCGGGCAGAGGCCCTGGGACTCCATACCACGCGGGGCCTAGAAAGAAGACCAGGGAGCAACGCTGAGCGGGCTAGCGCACCTCGGGCCTAAGCGCGGGTTGCGCGCTGGGGCCTCCACCGGCGCCATCACTGGGAGTGGGGTGTGAAGGGCGCCCGGCTGGACCATCGCCGTCGGCAGCCGGGTCCAAAGAGGCCGCGAGCCAGGCGGAGGCGACGGCGGGAAGTACAGGCCGCAGCCTGCTCAGCTGGCCCGCCCAGCGGCCGGAACCCTCAGCCGACCTCCGGCCGCTTACCTTGTGGATTCTCTTCAGAGCCATCGTGGGAGGCGGGTGGCGGTGGCCCCCGGGGCGGGGACGGGGACAGGGGAGGGACGGGGAAGGGGCGAGGGGGCGCGAGGCCTCCTCGGTGATCGCGGGTCGGCCGGAGAAAGATGGGGAGTTCGGGAGCGCGGGTCCGGCAGGACGGACTGAGGGCCGAGGCCCACTTGGCTCCTGAGCCTGCCGCAGCGGTCACCGCATCACCCGGCGGCGGCCCCTTTATGCGCTGCCGTCCGAGCCGCCGCCGCCGCTACCGCTGCCGCCGCCGTAGCTACCTCTTCCACCTAATCTCAGCGCCGCCTCCTCAGCCGCCGCGGATCCCTCCGCCGGAGAGCAAGAGCCCAGGCCTCGGGCTCGGCCGGCGCCGTTCAGTGGGACAGCCAGAGGGACTGCCCGCTGCAGGTGGACCGAGGGACGCGCGGGCGGACGGGCGGGCGGCGCCGCCGGGGTGGGGCCGCCGGAGCGCGGGGTGGGCCCAGGCCGAGGGGCAGGTCGGGAGGCGCGGGGATTGGCGGGCTAGGGGAGGGAGGGCCGGACCGCGCCGGCGGCGGAGGGATACGGGCCGCCCCTGTGAGTATCTTACGTGCCGTCCCCTTCGCCGCCTCGGCCGCCGACAGGATGACGCCGCGAAGCGAAGGGGAGAGGTCTCGCGAGATTCGTGGAGCGGACGGTAGATGCTCGCGCGCTGGGACTCTCGATTCACTTGGCTCTGGTACCCCACGCATATGTCATCGAAGATCCATAAACGTTTAAAGGTGAATGTTTTCCAAATCACATGGTCAGCGCCAAAGCATAGACTGACCCGGAAGGAGGTACTTAGATCCAGGGCAACATTCCCGTAGGAGGAAGGGACTTGTCCAAGGTCACACAGCTCTACAGAGGCAGAGCTGGGACTTCCTGAAGTCCACGGTCTTATCAGATCCCTTTCTAGAAGCCAAGTGGTAACAGCCTGGGCACCTGCTGGGAATGTATTTCCTTCAGCATGCCTCAGGCATCCCTGAGACGACCTTTCTAAACAAGGCTCCAGCAGATTGACAACTTGAATGTCTCTTAGCCACACACATGTCACTTGTAGGAGAGGTACCCAGACCTTGCTCTGCTTGGTGAATTCTTAAAAACACGGACTGCATCAATTACTCAAAAAACGTGCAGGAGTTAAAACCAACCGTGTGTTTATCACCATCAGGAGCAAGCCTAGAAAACTTATTCTGTAGTTGCTTTTTAGGAGGTAGAGGCAAAAGCTAATTCACTGAGCAACTAGTATGTGTGGAGCCATAAGAGATATAAGGCCAGGCCTAGGCTGGGAGGTGCTTCTTTGGCTGGAGACACACTGGAGAATAAAGATTATTTTCCTGGTGGGTGATACCCAGATTCTCAAGTCCATCCCAATGTTTTCTTTCTTTCTTTAAAGATTTTATTTGATAGAGAGTGTGCACACAAGCAGGGGGAATGGCAGGCAGAGGGAGAGGGAGAAACAGGCTCCCCACCCGGCAGGGAGCCCTATTCCGGGCTTGATCTTGACCTGATCTGAAGGCAGACGCTTAACTGACAGCCACCCTGGTGTCCCCATCTTAAAGTTTTCTGATTCTAAAACTATGTTCTTCACTCTATCTGGAAGAGACCTTGGAGCTCATTGATTCTAACCTAAATTTAGAGAAGTCTTAGAAACTGGAGCTCCTAAGGGAAAGATCCTGCCAAATGTTACATAGTAGGTCAGTGGCAAAATTTATATTGCCTCACCTACTTGAGTAAAGGTTGGACCAATAGGGTAGGCCAACATGGGCACAGCTAATCAAAGGAGGGAAAAACTGCATCCAGTCATCCAAGGTGGGTGTATTTGAGCTTGGAGGTGAAGAGGAACATTACATAGTCCCAAATCTTTTCTTTCTAAGAATTGTGATGGAATAGGTACAAAAATGCCCATTGGTCAGATTTTTCAAATCTTTTCTTCAACAGTTAAGGTTTTGTGTTAGAAAAATTATGTATTTGTTGCAAGAAATACAGATAAGCAAAAAGAAGGAAATAAAGCCAACCATACTCTCATCATTTAATGATTAACCATTTTGGACATTTGGTTTATGCCTTCCAGTCTTTTTTCCTTACATATAAATACCTACTTTTATTTGAAAAAAAGTAGAATCATGCCATAATACTATTTGGTAATCTTCTTGTTGTTTAAAAAAAAAAAAAAAAGAATTGTATGTATTTAAGTTCTACAACATGATGGTTTGAAATACATAAACATAGAGGCACCTGACTGGCTCAGTTGGTAGAGCATGGAACTCTTGATTTGGGGGTTGTAACTTCAAGCCCAAAGTTGGGTGTAGAGATTACTTTAAAATAAAATATTAGGGGCTCCTGAGTGGTTCAGTCAGTTAGGCTCCAAACTCTTGATTTCAGCTCTGGTCATGATATCAAGCCCTGTGTTGGGCTCCATGCTCAGTGGGGAGTCTGCTTGAGACTCTCTCCTCTCCCTCATCCTCTCTCTCTGCCCCTCTCCCTGCTTATGTGCCTGCACACACTGTCTTTTAAATATGTCTTTTTTTTTTTAAAGATTGTATTTATTTGTTTGACAGACAGAGATCACAAGTAGGCAGAGAGGCAGACAGGGAGAGAAAGGAGGAAGCAGGCTCCCTGAGCAGAGAGCCTGATGCGGGGCTCGATCCCAGGACTCTGGGACCATGACCTGAGCTGAAGGAAGAGGCTTTAACCCACTGAGCCATCCAGGTGCCCCTCAAATTTATCTTTAAAATTTTTTAAAATATTAAAACACAAAATCTATATAGTGAAATGATTATTACAGTCAAAATAATGAAAATATCTGTTGCCTTGCCTTTTTTTTATGGTGAGAGCACCTGAAATCTTTGATAATCACATTTATAGATTTTATTTTATTTTAGAGAAAGGGGGGGTGAGTGAGCCAAAGGTGTGGGAGGAGCAGAGTGGCAGAAGAAGAGGGAGAGATAATCTCCAGCAGACTCCCTCCTGAGTGCAGAGCATAATGTGGGCTGGATCCCACAATGCTGACATCATGACCTGAGTTGAAACCAAGACTCGGATGCTTAACCCCACTAAGCCACCCAGGTGCCCCTTAATAATCTACTTAAAAAAATTTTTTTAATATTTTTAAAGATTTATTTATTTGAGAGAGACAGACAGAGACAGAGAAAGAAAGCATGAACAGGGGGAATGGGAGAAGGAGAAGCAGACTTTTGGCTGAGCAGGGAGCCTGATGTGGGACTCAATCCTGGGACTCTGGGATCATGACCTGAGCTGAAGGAAGACCCTTAACAACTGAGCCACCCGGCACCCCGATAATCTACTTTTAAGTAAACAATATATAGTGAATTTTCCTGTGTCAATACACATTTCCACCATATTTTAACGTCTAAGGTCATGTAAATGGACCATATTCATTTAACTGGTCATATTTGGGGGAACGTTGCTGTTTCCAGAGTTGTTTCCAATTTTTACTATTAAAGATATTACGATAGTGGATGTCCTGTAGTTAATCTTTGTACAATTCTAGGAATCCCTCTTTAGAATAAATTTCTAGAAATGAAATTGCTGCATCAAAGAGTAATAAGATTTTACAGGCATGTTCATGAGGAATATCACTTTATAATTTTCTTTTTTTGTAGTTATCTTTTTCAAGTTTTCATATCAAGCTTATTCTAGCCTCATGAATAAATTGGGAAATGTTCCCTCTTCTTTATTTTGAAAGACTTTGTGCAGGATTGTTATTTTTCCTTCCTTATATAAATATCTGGTAGTATTCAACCATGAAGCCATCTGGCCCTGGAGTTTTCTTCACAGAAAGTATTTGATAATAAATTCAATTTCTTTAATAATTATGGGGCTATTTAGATTTTTCTTTTTTCTTAAGTCCATTGTGATAATTGTGTTTTTCAAGGAATTTGTTCATTTCATTTAAGTTGTCCAATTTATTAGAATAAAATTACTCATAATATTTTATTGTTTCTTTTGGTATCCGTAGCATCTATAAAGATGTTCCTTTTTGTGTGCCTGATGTTGGTTACTTGTGTTTTCCCTTTTTTTTCTTGATAAATCTTGCTAGGAAGTTATCAATTTTATTAATCCTTCCAAGGAACCAACTTTTGACATTGTGTTCTTTGTCTATTTTCTATTTTATTGATTTCTGTTCTTATTTTTATTTCTCCTACTTATTTTGAATATAATTTGTTCTTCTAGCCTCTTAAATTAGAAGTGTAAATCACTGATTTTATACTTTTCTTTTTTTTAAGTATAAGCACTTTCTAATAAAACATTAAAAGCACACTACTGGGGTGACGGGGTGGCTTGGTTGTTTGGGCATCTGCCTTCGGCTCAGGTCATGATCCTGGAGTCCCTGGATTCAGTCCCACCTTGGGCTCCCTGCTTAGCAGAGAGCCTGCTTCTCCTTCTGTCTCTTGTCACGGATGTGCATCTCTCTCTCACATGCACACTCCCTCTCTCTCTCTCTTTCAAATAAATAAATTAAATATTTAAAAGCACACTACTTTTGTTGCATCCCACAATTTTGATATATTTTGTTCTTGTTTTCATTCTACATAAAATAGCTTCTAATTTCCCCTTTGACCAAGGGTTATTTTCTAATATGTTGAAATTTTCATCAGTCATCAAGGAGATGCAAATTAAAATCATAATAAGATGCCATTTCACACTCACTGAAATGGCTAATTCCAAGAATATTGATGAGAATAAGTGGTGGCAGGGATGTTCAACAGTTGGAACTCTCATACATTGCTGGTGAGAGTATAAAATGCTACAACCAGTTTTGAGAACTATCTGGTAATTTTTTAAAAGATTTTATTTATTTATTTGACAGACAGAGATCACAAGTAGGCAAAGAGGCAGGCAGAGAGAAAGAAAAAGAGAGAGGTGGAAGCAGGCTTCCTGCTGAGCAGAGAGCCTGATGGCGGGGCTGGATCCCAGGATGCTGAGATCAAGACCTGAGCCGAAGGAAGAAGCTTTAACCCACTGAGCCACCCAGGCACCCCTGTCCGGTAATTTCTTATAAAATTAAACATACATCTGTCATATGTCCCAGCAATTCTACTCTTAGGTATTTACCCAAGAAAAATGAAAACATATGTCCACAAAAATACCTGTACACAAATGTTCCTGATAGCCTTATTTGTATATAGCCCAAAAGTGGAGACAGTCCAAATGTCCATCAGTAGGAGAATGAGATGACAAATTATGAAATTCACACAACAGAATTTTACAACAACAACAAAAAAGATGAACTACTGACACACTCAACAATATGAATGAATCTCAAAACGATGATGTTAAGCAAAAGAAGAAAGACACTAAAGAGTATGAACTGTACAATTTTATTTACATAAAGTCCGGAAACAGACAAAACTAATTTTTGGTGTTTGAAGTAAAAAAAAGTGGTTGCCATTATTGGGGAAGTGATTTGTCAACAAAGGGATCAAGGAAATTTTCTGGGATAAGGAAAATATTCTATATATTCTTTGGAGTGAAGATTACACAGGTATATATACACAATTATCAGGACCTCTGGAACAGAACATTAAAGACCAGTGCATTTTGTTATATGTTAATTGTATGTATATATATGCATGTTATATATATAATAAAATAATACTGAATTTTGTATGCAGAATTTCTAGGTCTTCCTATAGAATAGATCTCTCCTAGGGATGCCTTGGTGGCTCAGTCAGTTAAGCATCTGCCTTCGGCCTAGGTCATGATCCTGGAGTCTTGGGATAGAGCCCCGTGTCTGGCTTCCTGCTCAGTGGGAAGTCTGCTTCTTCTCTGCCTCCTTTTCTCTCCTTCTTTCTTCTCTTCTCTCTCTCCCCCTGCTAGTACTCTCTTTCCCACTCTCTTAAATAAATAAATAAAGTATTTTTTAAAAAGAATAGATTTCTCCTTGGGGTGATTTTCCCTTTTTTCCTCCCAGTCACTCCACATGGATCTTAGAACCCTCAGTTTACCTTCCATTATCCTACTAAAATTGTGAGCACACTGCATTCGATCTCCCCTTTTGGCTGTTAACCCAGTAGGTCAAGCATGATAGCATTTAAATCTTTCCTTTGGCAAAGCATTCCCAGAGAAGCTGATTGCTATGTACTGAGTAGAGTACAGCCCAATCAATTTGGGAACTCCCTACTTTTAGATATCGCCCCTATAGGTGAGTTCATTGTCTCTTATTAGAATGACTGGAGAAGGAGTATTAGGTAACCAGGAATTGATTTTATAGCTGCATCAATATGATCCCTTTTTGTGATATTTTCAGGTGTACTTTTCAAACATTCCAAATTATTTGAGATAGTACCACCATTCGAGGCTATTAGAGGTTATCTATTAGAGCCAAATCCATTTCCTTGGAAAGCTAGGCCTTGTGTGTTTCAAGTAGCTCTTTTTTTGAAGGTCAAAAATCAGAACAGTGGTCCACCAAAGGAATTGTACTCAATTTTACACCCTTTTCAAGCAGTCACTCTCTCATCATATCTGGTTTGGGGTGTGTTCTGCTACCAGCGTTTATCCTGTTGTTGGGGTCTGTCCCCATATCCATGCCCTACTTCATAGGAATTGCTAACTAAAAATACGACACTTTCTTATGTTTGTTGGCAGCCTCGTTTTAGCCCAAAAGTCATCTTTCAGGAAGCTTTCCTGACCAGTTCCTGAAGCTTAGGTTAGGGGCTCTTAGATTAAAGTTCTGCCATCAGAAATTGATCACACTTTATTGTAATTGTTGGACAACTGTCTCCTTCAATAGACTGTCAGTTTCTGGAGAGCAGAGATATCGTCTCTTTTGTTCCTCTTTTCATCACCAGTGCCTGGCATATCAAAGACACTTGTTGAATGAATTCATGAATGACTGCTGAATAATGAGCAGCCCAAGAAAACCTCCTTTATACTCACAAGTTGTTGGGTAAGACAGTTGCTCCCTTAAACAAACAACAAACAAAAACACTCCACGGTATGCCAAGACTATGTCTACAGTCTAAACCAGGTGTAGAGGGGCTCAAAATCTCTAGCAGGAAAGAGAAATACTGTCCCTACTCTGTCCTTGGAGAAAATATCATTATGCAAATGTGGACTTCTTCCAGGTGAAATAGTCTGAATAAAGGAGTTGGGCACACTTGAGCTTCTTCCTTTGCTGAGAGGTAGTGTGGTGCCGTGACATGGTGATTTAGAACCAGGTCTTTGCCATCAGTAGGTTCAAGCCCTACTCTGCTATTTACTCATAGCATGCGGTTTGTGCAAGTTATGTGACCTCTGGGAACTTGGTTTTTCTTGTCCATAAAATGGGGATAATATTACCATCTTCAGGGGATTGTGAGATTAAATAACAAAAGGTCGATATAAAGTTCCTGGCCTGAAGGAAGCGTTCACCAAATATTACTTATTATGATGATGATATGATAGTTTTCCAGAGAAAAAGCAGTATCAGAAAACACTGGTCTCAGCCAATCATTTTCCCTTGAGAGAAGTCGACAAGCTCAGTCCCTGTGAAGCTGGGGGAGGTGGTCTGTTTTGGGCTCCCAGAGCCCTCAGCCATGTCCTTTTCCTGTGGCCCCTATGGCTGGAATGAGACTGCATCAGCAAAGCAAAGTGTGGATCACTTCCTGCAGGGTCAACCCACACTCTGATAGGTGGCCATCTTGAGGCTTTCGGCCTGGAAAACCAGCAGCCAGGTCATTCACTCTAAAGACAATCCTCCCGAACTCCCTCTGTATCCTAAAGAAGAGGTGGGAAGATAAGGAACACTTGAATGAAAGGCTACGCATATACAAATTGTCCACCAATTCTCTTACTCATTGACTTTTTTAAAAAAGCTTTTACTTATTTGAAAGGCCCGATAGAGAGAGAGAGAGAGAGAACACTGTACACATGAGTTGGTGGGGGGAGAAGCAGGGTCCCCCCTGAGCAGGGAGCCCAATGAGAGGATCCCCAGGATCCTGAGATCATGACCTGAGCCAAAGGCAGAAGCTTAACCCACTGAGCTACCCAGGCGCCCCTCTCTTATTCATTATTATTTGGTATTATTCAGAGAGAAAGATTAAACAATTTTAAAAGGTGACTCTGTTTGTTTTAAGTCTACTTCATAAATAAAAGATTTACCTAGCTGTGAAAGTGGCTTACACAGCAAAGGACGTGCACAGATCCTATAAATTTATCGTGTACATGTGTTGTGCACGTGAGGGGGAGATTTGTACAGATAAGAACAGAAAAGGACACCAAGTTCCAGAAGAGTATGGGACCCTGGGAGAGAAGGACACGAGGGCTGTCCTGGAGGGGGAATGGGAGGGTCTAAGGACAATGAGGCAGAAGAGACCACAGAGCCTAGTAAAGTCCGGAGTTCTGAGGACTTGGTTCTCACAGTCTGTAGCTTAAAAGGGCCCAGGCTCTTCACCGCTGGGAAGCAGAAAAGGACCCAGAATTTGAAACCCAATGGCTTTAGCAGCAAACAAGATGTGTAGTACATCCCTACTTGTGTTCTCAACAGTGTGTAGAGATGACACAATATAGATGATATGTATGTATATGCAGAGAATAACATCTGTATTTGGTGGTTATCTGAGAGGGAATTATGAAGGACTTTTGCTTCCTAAGCCACACATTTCTGAAACGTCCAGTGGTTTATACTGAGCATGTATTATTCTTATATAAAGTGAAAAATAGTTTTAAAATCCAATAGCATCTAAAAAGCGAAAACTTGAGTATGACCTAACTAGTCATCAACTGGGAGAGGTTAGAATATTGATCACAGATTCATCCTACAGAATACTATGCCAGCCTGAAAAGTATGAGTTAGATCAATATGTCCCATTATGGAAGAAATAGCAAAATACTGTTGGGTTCAAAAAAAAAAACTGTAGTGAAATGTAGTTGATATAATTCCCTTTGGATGGGTAAAAATAAAGCCTCAGTGATGTATATATATAAAAATCATAGGCTTGTGCACTTGAGATTTGCACAATTTAAGTTACAACTCAATAAAAATTTTTTTAAGATTTTATTTATTTATTTGACAGAGATCACAAGTAGGCAGAGAGGCAGGCAGAGAGAGAGGAAGGGAAACAGGCCCCCTGCTGAGCAGAGACCAGGACCCTGAGATCATGACTTGAGCCACCCAGGCACCCCTAAAAAAAAAATTTTTTTTTTAATCTTCATGAAATTCTGTTGTCTGTGTCTGTGTCTGTTTGTGTCTGTGTGTATATGTGTTAGTATGTGCACAGAAAAAGATCTAGGCAGAGGCTCCTGGCTGGCTCAGTGAAAAGAACCTGTGGGGGTGCCTGGGTGGCTCAGTGGGTTAAGCCTCTGCCTTCCGCTCAGGTCATGATCTCTGGGTACTGGGATCCAGCCCCTATGGTGCTCTTTGCTCAGCAGGGAGCCTGCTCTCCCCCCACCCCCACCGCCTGCTTCCCCCCACCAAACCGTCTGCTTTCCTCCCCGCAACCCCCTGCCTCTCTGCCTACTTGTGATCTCTCTGTCAATTAAATAAATAAAATCTTAAAAAAAAAAAGAAAGAAAGAAAGAAAGAAAGAAAGAACCTGTGAATATTGACCTACAGGCTGTGAGTTTGAGCCCCATGTTGGGTGCAGAGATTACTTAAATAAATAAACTTTAGGAAAAAGATTGAGACAGATGAAGACTAAATTTTTAACAGTGATTACTGTTATTCCTGGGGAACTACATGGGGAAGGCGAGGGAAGATTTCTTTTATTTTTTGCTTTACAGACTGCCTACATTATTTACATTTTAAAATACTGAGCATGATTTGCTTTTGTTATTAAAAATAACAACAAAAGAAATAGGAAAGAAATTCTTTGGCTTCCATGGGGTTTCCTAAATCACCCCATTGATGCTGCTTTCCCTCCCACTTCGTGGGTAAGGAACATGAAAAATGAGAACATACCAAAACCTTCAGGCCGGTCGTGCCCAGTCTCGATAATGGTGTTGCTGATGGCCCTCCAATTTATACTGAGGACACTGAACTTGTTGGTTGAAGTCCATCCTGATTAACCAAGAAAGCAGAGAAAACTTTAATGCTATGGTTTCGCGATCTTGTAATATTGGCACTCCTTTGGGGAAAGAATCGGGATTCAGCGGGGAAGCTCCGCGTGAACGTTATCACATTTTAAAAGTCTATTGTTACCGACGCCCTAGAAGCATGCCTTTGGAAAGATTCTTGTTCCAGTAAAAGCCAGCCATTGGACACCAGGCACGGGGACCCTGGTAGGCGAGGTTGGTTTTGAGAAGCTTCCGCCAAGCGGGAGAAAGCAGCCTCTACTATGCGGCCCCTCCCTCCAGCCTCCAGCAAGGTTTTGAGCCTTGTCCCCGAGCTCCAGAGGGGCGGAGCCGAGCACCCCCACCCTAGGCCGTCGCACAGCGCACTCCCCCTGCAGCCCGTCTCGCGCGCTTTCCAGGAGCCACGCGGATTTAGACGGATGGTTGGGCCATCTTCAGAAAGGTGAAGAACCAAAGATAGGAACATCAAATGGGGCAGGGAAAGGGGCCGCACCCTGCCGAGCTTCAACCTCCAAAATAATGGTGGTAACTAGAGGATCACGCACGTCCATCATTTAGGTTTGAAAGAGGGGGTGACTTGCGGAGTTTATCTTTTTTTCCAAAAGTGAAAATTTCTTTAATATGTTTCATTATAAAAGTAACATGTGTATTGTAAACGAGTCAAACGATACAGAATAACAAATGGTTTGTGTCTGCCTAAACTTTTTGGTTGTTGTTTTTTTATTATTATTATTTTTTAAGATTTATCTATTTATTGGAGGGTGGTGTGGGAAGGGGCAGAGGGAGAGGGAGAGAGTCTCAAGCAGCCTCCCCACTTAGCGCGTGTCTGTCCAAACTTTTTAAAAAGATTTTATTTATTTGACAGAGAGAGAGATCACAAGTAGGCAGAGGGGCAGGCAGAGAGAAAGAGGAGGAAGCAGGCTCCCTGCTGAGCAGAGAGCCGGATGCGGGCCTCCATCCCAGGACCCTGGAATCATGACCCAAGCCGAAGGCAGAGGTTTAACCCACTGAGTCACCCAGGCGCCCCTGTCCAAACTTTTTAATGTAATTATTGTATGGCTATATATACACACAGTATGACATAGTGGTTAAGAATACAGGCTGACTTTGACAATCAACCATTAACCTGGACCTCAGTTTTCTCAAATACAAGGTGAGGATAATAATAACTGCTACTTAAAATGTTTTTACGTAAGTGGACTCATAATACACTGAAGGGTCTCTACATTCACTGTTTCTAACTTTATTTTTGAAATATTTATAGATTAACAGAAAGTTCCAATGTACCCTTCTAGTACAATATCAAAACCAGGAGATCGATGCTGCTATAATGTACATATCATTTAGTGTCATTTTATCCCATGTGCATATTCTTGAAACTACCGTCTTTTCAATCAACATGCAGAGCTATTCCATTACAACAGTGATCCTCATGATGAGACCTTTTCATGGTGACATCCACCACCCTCCACCCCAACATCTCTAACCCCTGGCAATTACTGATCTATTTCTATTTCCCAACTCTGTAATTTTGTCACTTTAAGAGTGTTATGTAAATGAAATCATACAGTATGTGACCTTTGAGTTTGGCTTTTCTTGCTCAGCATAAAGTCCTTGAGATTCATCCAACTTGGGTGTATCGACTGTACCAACATTAGTTCCTTTTTGTGTAGTATTCCATTCTATAGTGTACTTATTATTTTTTTTTTTTTTTAGAATATCAACACTTTGCAATCTCTAATGAATTAATTGATTGAGGCATGGAGCATACATGGATGCTAACTTTTTAGAAAGAGACAACCAGACACTATGTGCTTTCTTTCTTTCTTTTTTTAAGATTTGCTTACTTGGGAGAGAGAAAGAGCACACACACAAGCAGGAGTGGAGGGAAAGGGAAAAGGAATCTCAAGCCAGCTCCACGCTGAGCGGGTAACTGATAGCAGGATTGGATCCCATGATCCATGAAATCATGACCTGAGCCGAAACCAAGAGAAGGACAATAACCAACTCTACTACCCAGGCACCCCAACACTGGGTTTTCTGTTATAAGTACACCACACCAGTTATGCAGTAGTCTTTTTTTTTAAAAGATTTTATTTTTAAGTAATCTATATACCTAATGTGGGGCTCAAACCCACAACTCTGAGATCAAAGGTTGCATGCTCTACCAACTGAGCCAGCCAGCCACCCCAATCTTGCCATCAAATCTCTACATTCAACTCTAAAGTAGCAGGAAGTAGAAAGGAAATCATGTCAAGACTACCCCTTGCAGGGGCACCTGGGTGGCTCAGTGGGTTAAAGCCTCTGCCTTCAGCTCAGGTCATGATTCCAGGGTCCTGGGATCGACCCCCGCATCAAGCCCGAATTGGGCTCTCTGCTCCGCAGGGAGCCTGCTTCCTCCTCTCTCTCTCTGCCTAACTCTCTTCCTGCTTGTGATCTCTGTCAAATAAATAGATAAAATCTTAAAAAAAAAAAAAAAAAAGACTATCCCTTGCCAATGCAACGAGGAAAATCCAGATTGTGAGGAACTGCATGACAAACATCACAATTTCCTCAGCAAATAAATTGCAAATGAGCACATTCTCTCTCTCTCTCTCTCTCTCTCTCTCTCTGTCACACACACACACACACACACACACACACAGGTGGAGGAAACTTATAAATCAAGGGAAATTTAAAAATCCCCGTCAAAAACTTGTACATACTCATAGAACATTATTAGTAATAGTCAAAAAATGGAGACAATTCCAGTGTTTATCAGCTATGAATGAATAAACAAAACAGTACATTCATACAATGAAATATTGCTTAGCAAGAAAAAGAAATGAAGTATTAATACATGCTACAACATAGATGAAGCTTGTAAGCATGAAAATGAAAACCTTGTAAACATGACCAGTGAAAGAAACTAGTCACAAAGGACCACAAATTGTATGAGTCTATTTATATGAAATGTCAGAATAGGTAATTCCATAGAGATACAAAGCAGATAGGGAGAGAAAAGAGAATTGGGGAGTGATGGCCAAGGGGAGGGAGTTACTTATGGCGGGGGGAGGACAGTGTTCTAAAACTGATTGTGCTGATGGATGTACAAGTCTGCAAATACATTAAAATCTATTAGATTATACTCTTTAAGTGGGTAAATTGTATGGTATGTGTATTAATAAAACTGTGAAAAAATATTTGAGAAGCATATCAATCAATCATAATGTGTGGACCCTACTTAGATTCTGATTCAATTAAAGAAGATACCCGTGATAAAATTGGAAATTGGAGGGCACCCGGGTGGCTCAGTGGGTTAAGCCTCTGCCTTTGGCTCAGGTCATGATCCCAGGGTCCTGGGATTGAGTCCCACATCAGGCTCCTTGCTCAGCAGGGAGCCTGCTTCTCTCTCTGCCTCTGCCTGCCACTCTGCCTGCTTGTGCTCACTCTCTCTCTCTCTCTCTCTGTTACAAGTAAGTAAGTAAATAAATAAAATCTTTTAAAAAATATTTTATTTTTAAGTAATTTCTATACCCAATATGGAGCTTAAACTCACAACCCAGGGATCAAGAGTCACATGCTCTACCGACGGAGCCAGCCAAGTGCCCCTGTGGTGATTTTTTTGTTAGTGTTGTTTCTTCCAGAGATACACACTGAAATACTTACAGATGAAATCAAGTCTGGGATTTGCCTCAAAATAATGTAAGAAATAAGTAAGTGGGAATAAAAATGAAGCAAGACTTCCTATGAAGTAGTAATTGTTGAAGCTGGGTGATGAATGCATGAGGGCTTATTATCATCTGCTTTCTTTCTACCTTTGTCAATGTTCAAAATTTCCCATAATAATAAAAATGCATATCAATAAACATATTTTCATGTCAATACATGAAGACCTACTTCATGCTTTTTAAGAGCTGCATAACCTCCCATATTTATTTAATCAGTTATCTGTGGGAGGATGTTTGAATTGTCTCCAGATATTCAATATACTAAATAATACCTCAGGAAATATCCTTGTACAAATGTCTCTGCCCAAGTAACTGACTATTTCCTTAGAATAAATTCCTAGAAGTGAAAGTGCTAGGTGGGAGGATGTGCATGTTTTAGATTTTTTACATATGGAGAGATTGTTCTCTAGAAAAATCCGTGAGGTTATCTGTTTCCTGATGCTTCCAATAATACATTGGTCATTAGCAAGACTTTTCTTCTTTTTGTTTAAGTTTACTGCAATATAACTTATATTCACTCATTTCAAAGGTACAAATCAATGGTTTTTGGTATATTCATAGAATTATGCAAACATCCCAGGAACTAATTTCAGAACTCCTTTATCATCCCATATCTAGTCACTCCTTCATCAAACTCCCAGTCCTACCAAACCATGAATCTACTTCCTGTCTCCATAGATTTGCCTTTTCTAGATGTTTCACATAGACAGAATCATACAACATGTTCTTTTGTGTCTGGCTTCTTTCACTGAGTATAATGTTTTTGAAATTCATCTATGCTTTAGCATATATCAGTATTTTGTTCCTTTTATTGCTAAATAGTATTCCATTGTATAGATACACCACATTTTATTTATGCACTCATCACTTGTTTAATACAGTTGGTACATTAATTGATTGATAATTGATACATAATTAATTGATACATTAATACATTTGAGAAACAACAGAAATTCTGTTTCCACTTTTTGGCTCTTACAAATAACACTGCTATGAACATTCACTTGCCAAATCTGTGTGGACTTATGATTTCATTTCTCCTGGGTAAATTGCTGAAGGTAGAATTGCTGTGTCCTCTGAACATTTTAATTCAGCATTTTGAGAAACTGACCACGTTTTCCAAAGCAGTTGTACCATTTTACATTCCCACCAGCAGTGTACGAGGATTCTAGTTTCTCCACATTGTCACCAATCCTTATCTGCTTTTTAAAAAAAATTATTATTAAGCTAGGGATGCCTGGTTGGCTCAGTGGGTGTAGTATGCTACTCTTAATCTCAGGGTCATGAGTTCAAGTCCCACATTGGGTATGGAGCTTCCTTTAAAAAAAAAAAAAAAAAAAAAAATATATATATATATATATATATATATATATATATATATATATCATTATAGTCATTCCTAGTAGGTGGCATCTCATTGTGGTCTTGATTTACATTTCTCTGATGGTTAATAAGGTTGAACATCTTTTCACGTACTTATTGGCTATTTGCATGTGTTCTCTGGAGAAATATCTAGTCAAGTCCTTCACTCATTTTTAAAATTGTATTGTTTGTCTTTAATCCATTTATTCTTTGCCAGTGTGAGAGGTGAAAAATTGTTTCCATTTACATTTATTTAATTACCATTAAATTGGACACCTTCTCACATATTTATTGGCCAAATATATTTTTTTATTTGAGAATTTTCAGTGTTTATAAGAGCTCGTTTTTTTTTTAAGATTTTATTAATTTATTTGACAGAGAGACAGCCAGAGGGGGAACACAAGCAGGGGGAGGAGCAGAGGGAGAGGGAGAAGCAGGCTTCCAGTTGAGCAGGGAGCCCACCTAGGATCATGACCTAAGCAGAAAGCAGAGCCACCCAGGCATTCCTATATAAGAGCCCTTTTTTTTTTTTAAGATTTTATTTATTTATTTGACAGAGAGAGATCACAAGCAGGCAGAGAGAGAGGAGGAAGCAGGCTCCCCGCTGAGCAGAGAGCCCATGCGGGGCTCGATCCCAGGACCCTGGGATCATGACCTGAGCCGAAGGCAGCGGCTCAACCCACTGAGCCACCCAGGCGCCCCATATAAGAGCTCTTTTTACATGAGAAAAGATTAAAGCTTTTTGGGAGGCCTGGATGTCTCAGTTGGATGCTTCTGCCTTTGGATCAGGCCCTGTCCCAGGGTTCTGGGATGGAGCCTTGCACAGGGCTCTTGCTCAGCGGGGAGCCTGCGTCTCTCTCCTGCTCCCCTTGCTTGTGCACTCTCTCTCTCTATTAAATTAAAAAAAAATTAAATGAAAAAATAAAGCTTTTTAATTATTTTTAATGTAATTTTATTTTACTTTTTTTTTATTTGACAGAGAGAGAGCGTGAGACAGCCAAGCAGGAGGAGCGGCAGAGGGAGAGGGAGAGAGAGAAGCAGACTCTCCTTTGAGCAGGGAGCCCGATGCGGGGCTCAATCCCAGGACTGTGAGATCATGACCTAAGCCGAAGGCAGATGCTTAACCATCTGAGCCACCCAGGCACCCAAACCTTTCTTATACATGTTAAAATTACTTTCCCAAATTTTTCATCTGATGATAGCAACTGTACATGCCATCTTCACACAAATAATCCATACAGCTCAGTGTAATTAGGTTACAGACCAACACTTGATCCTGCCCAAGAACACCTAGTAATGGGTCCTAAAGTCAGCTGATCTCCCCATGACGTTCACCATGCTCTATCCTCTCGCCATACTGAAGCAACCCATTGAAGCCCCTCTCCCTAGATTATGGCATCAAGCTCTGCTCCAGAATAATCCCCTGCAAAGAGATACAAAGATGATAAGACTTTTACTCCCAACTCACCCTCCTAACAAGGACCTGAATAATCTCATTTATTGAGCACCAACCAAGTATTCCAGACACTTTGCTTCAGCACCGTATATAGATCATTATCTCTATACTGTTGTGTTCCTCAGGTAACAGGTGAGGAAATGAAGCTGGGGGGAAGGGGGCATTAACTCGCACAAGGTCACAGAGCTAGAGAGTTGTGCAGCTGGGATTGGACCTAGGAGTTGTGTGGCCAGGATTGCACAAATGAGATAGACTCCAAGGATAGTGCTCTTGCCCACTGAGCTACCTTTCTGCAAGTTTTGTAGCCACTGCTTTCTGTTGGCTTCAGGTGTGCTTGAGAAGAAAGGCCAAAGAGCCAAGGCTGGGAAATATCCACCCAGTGAATATTTGACATTAGGAAACAGACTGGAGATTCAGAATCCTACTGCCCCACACTGAAATGGAGGATGATTATTCTCAAGGATGCCTCAGTTTTCTGTCATTCTTTCAACAAATAGTTCCTGAGCATTTAAGAACCCCTGAACTATGACTGGCACATGTCAGGTGATGGGCCAATAAATATTTGTTCCATGAATGAATAGATGATTGAGTAAATGAACAAATGGGCATCTCCTATGTTCCAAGCATTGCGCCAGGGTCTTGGGATACAGTGAATAAGACTGACTTAAAGATGCTCATGGTTAAGTGGAACCATGATATATAGAGACCATAATATACAGAAACATGATATATAGGAAATAGATATATAGATGATATAGGAAATTATAATCCTGAGACAAATACATAAGAGATTATAATCCTGTGGGATAAACACTATGGCATCAGCAAAAACAGCAATCGTTTTTACTGCACTTTGACTCTAAGCTTTGCCTCATTTAAATCCTCTTGATTACCCTATGAGGTGAATACTGTTTTTATTTTGTGGACGAGTAAATAGTTTCCAGATGAAGTAGAGATAGGCACAGGGACCTAAGCAGCACAATGGAGGGGTCCTAATCCAGCTTGTGGATTTCAGAGGAGTCTTGGAAGGGAAGACATCTAACTTGAAGCCCAAATTAGAGGTAGGAGGTAACCTGGCCTGGGCAAAGAGAGGCCGCCTTTCCAGGCAGAGGGAAAGCATGCACAAAGGCCTGTGAGATAGGGGGAAATAGCTGTGGCTTCTCCTTCTGCAGCATTACCTTTCATGGTTTAGAAGTCCCAGGGCAATGTGCCTGGGTGGCTCAGTCAGTGAGCATCTGGCTTCGGCTCAGGTCATGATCCTAGGGTCCTGGGATTGAGCCCCACATCGGGCATCGGGCTCCCTGCTCGCCAAGAAGCCTGCTTCTCTCTCTCCCACTCCCCCTACTTGTGTTCCCTCTTTCGCTGTGTCTCTCTCTGTCAAATAAATAAATAAAATCTTAAAAAAAAAAAAAAAAAAGTCCCAGGGCAAGCACCTGCTCTGTGCCAGCTCTTTCCATCTTCCCCCAAAGACTTTTCCGTCATCTCGTAGACCATCGCCTGCAACCGGAGTGCCCTTTGAGACCTCCAAACGTTGCCAGGCTTCTGGGAATGGGTGGATGAACTGAGGCCTGTCATACTCACAGGGCGACCAGAGCAAGATCACTGTGGCCACCTGCTGACACTAAACCCAGACAGGAAGTCAAGCATGTGTGTATGTGTGCAGGGCCCCTTGGTGAGCCACCTCCTCCCCTAAAACTATCACTTAACATGGCCATCAGAAGGGAGACAAAATCCTTCTTGCAGTCTAATTTCAACCGTTTCTACAGCCTGTTCAGCTCCCTCGCTTGAGTTCTGTACTGAGGGGATGTAATTTTTTTTTAAATTTTATTTATTTATTTGACAGACAGAGATCACAAGTAGGCAGAGAGGCAGGCAGAGAGAGAGGAGGAAGCAGACTCCCTGCTGAGCAGAGAGCCCGATGCAGGGCTCGATGCAGGGCTCGATGCAGGGCTCGATGCAGGGCTCGATCCCAGGACTCTGGGAGCATGACCTGAGCCGAAGGCAGAGGCTTTAACCCACTGAGCCACCCAGGCGCCCTGAGGTGATGTAATTTTTAAGGCCCTCTGTAGCTTTTCCTTTTCCCCATTAGGTTCCAGGTACAGTCTGTCAAACTCGGTGGGGGGTAGGGGGGAGAAGGTAGCAGAGGGGATGGGAGTGGGGGCACCAGCCACTCTTTCTCGACTCTGCACCTATCTCTGGAAACCCAGGTGCTGTCTGCTGGCATCCGGAGGTGGGGAGCTGAAGGGGGCATTCACACCTGGCCTAGCTTTGGAGTGTGGTTTTCTCACCTATTTCCACCCAAATCTTTATACTTCTCCCGCGGAGGCCCTGGGGGACTATTGGCCCCTTCCAGAGGAAGGAGATAGTAGGGTGATTGGACTAAATTTGGAACTGGGCCTCTGCCTAGGGTTTAATAATCATCACAAAGGTCTTCCTGGCTAGGGTACAGGAATTGGAGCCTCCTAAGGGGATTTCACATTTAGGATTCTTAGGCCTCCTTTGATCCCCTACCCCATGCTGAGGGAATATCTAGGCTGGGCCTTCAGCGATGGCAACGTAATGCATAACTATGGCTCCTTACCACACTCAGTATCAGATCTTCAACACTTGGTAATAAAAATAGCTCGCCTTTGCTGCATGCTTATTAGGCACCAAACCCCTCACAACTATTTTGGGCAGAAGATACTGTTACAGATAAGGAAAAAAAAAAAAAAGGCTTAGGGTCTTTAACTGCTTCCAGTGACAAGGCACCCAAAGGGCTGGGCTAGCACTGAAAGCCCAAGCCAGGACTCTGAAACCAGTGCTTTCTGCCTCACAGCCAGCTGCACCTCCAAACCTGTCCATCTTCCCCCTCCTGCTGGTAGTTCATATTCCCCTGACCTTGTATCAGGAGTTTTTCCCAGGCCCTTCTCTCACCTCTCTGATCCACCCACTGGGATTTTCAATAGCCCCATCATCAATCATTGTCTCTCCAATTATTCCAGACCCTCCGAGGGACACAAAGGGATTAATTCCCCAACTTATCTTCAGAGCTCTTATTCTACCACTGGCTAGCTCTATGGCCTTAGTCAAATCACTTGGCTCCTCTGTGCCTCAGTGTCCTTATCCATAATTTGGGAATAAAGACAATACCTACCTCCACAGGCTTTGGTGAGAATTGAAATCATATAATGCCTGTAGGTCATTTAGCACAATGTCTAAAATGATATCCCAAGGAAAAGCAGAATGGTTTAGGTCATCAGTTTAGTACCACTGACCCTAATCCACCACTCCCTAGGGATAGGCTTCCCTCCCCTCCTAAAGATCCCTGGGGGGGGTCCTGGTTGGTGGGGAACTAGGACAACATACTGGGAAGCTGGAGTAGGGAGCTAACTGGTTCCATATTTATATAAAATATTTTCTAGCTTCACATCCCAGGACTCCCTAGAAATAAGTGCAAACCCAGATTGGCTTCCTTTCCTCCTGTCCACAGCTCTCCACCAACTGACAGCTTTATCTCCTAACTTGACTCTTAAAAAAAAAATTTTTTTTTAATTTAATTTATTGGAGTGCCTGGGTATCTCAGTTACGTGTCTGTCTTCGGCTCAGGTCGTAATCCCAGGGTCCTCGGATCGAGCCCCGCATCAGGCTCCTTGCTCAGTGGGAAGTCTTCTCCCTCTCCCTCTGCCTGCTGCTCCCCCTACTTGTGCTCTCTCTCTCTCTCTCTCATGGTCTCTCTCTCTGTGTCAAATAAATAAATAAAATCTTTAAAAAATTAAAAAGATTTAATTTATTTGAGAGAGAGAGAGAGTGTGTGTGTGTGTGTGTGTGTGTGCACGCGCATGCACACACAAGCAGGGGGAGGGATGGAGAGAGAAGGAGAAGCAGACTCTGGGCTGAACAGAAAGCCTGACACAGGGCTCAATCCCAAGACCCTGGGATCATGACCTGAACCAAAGGCAGGTGCTTAACTGACTGAGGCACCCAAGTGCCCCCTTGACTCCTAAAATCTGACACTAAATAGGTGCATCTATATTTTGACAATATAGTTAAAAATGGAGCATCTGAGCTCCCCCTGCTTGTGCTTACTCTCTCTGTCAAATACAAAAATAAAATCTTAAAAAAAAATGGATGCCTTTTGACCTAGCAAATCCACACCTAGAAATGTACCTTGAAATAACTAAGGGACCTTGCAAGGATTTTGTTAGAAAGATGGTCCTCTTGTGTTACTTATAACCAGAAACAAGCTCTGTGTCTAATGATAGGTGATGGACTACACACACACACACACACACACATCTATCTCTAACACAACAAACACTCTATAGCCATTACAAATTGTGCAGCAGAAGGTTTTAGTGATTAGAGCAAATGTTCAGAATATGTTTTGTTTAACTTTTCATATTTTTGAGGAAAATGATAAAATTCATACAAAATATTTCTTTTTGTTGCTTATCTGTGGCTTCTAAGTTATTTGCAAACAAGCATATATTTATCCTTTAATGAGAAAAGAAAAAGCCCACATTTGGCAAAACTTGGGTAGAGATGGTAGTTGATAGACTGGCTTTATATTTAGCCCCTGGATGGATTCCTGGCTCCCTGTGGCCCACTGAACTCCAGAATAAGAAGCCCTAGCAGATCTAAAAGTTTGGATCTAAAGAAAAGCAGTAGCAACAAAGAAGACCCAAGCACTTCTGTGGTCTCTTTTTGGATACACTTTGGCATCAGCAGGTGTGTATTTAGTGATCTGGAGAGCTGGGGACACCACCAGTCAAGGCCAAGGAGGGCACTTCTCTTTTTTTTTATTCGAACAATTGATGCTTTCTCATTCTCATACAAATGGACCTCCAAGACAAGTCCTCAAGATGCTGCCTTCCATCCAGTGGGTCCTTTGGTGTCCACTGGCGCCCAAAGGTCTGAGCTACCTCCTCCAGAGGTGCAGCCCTCCCATCTTTCTCCCACTGTTGTCCCCCTCCAGTGTCCTCTGTTCAGGTGATGAACCCAGGCTATCTTTGAGGGGGAGGAGAGGATGCTCATTTCTACCCAGGGGTGCTGTGAATGATGACTACAGAGATTAACTGGGGGTAGTTCATATTGGTTGAGGAGTCTACAGAAGACTTAGAGGATAAGCTGGACACTAGACTTCTGTATCTTCAACAGCTTCTTGAGTAGTATTTTTTGAATATTCCCTGCATGTCATGTTTAGCACTAAGCCCTTTCACAGTATCATCTGATGCCATTTGAGGCCTCTAAGCACTGCACAGCATCGCCGGTCCCTAGTTCACATAATCCTCTCATCCTACTTGTCACATCTTGTGACAAGTCATCAGAGATGACTGACTCACAAGAATCCCAAGAGGTCAAGAAGGACATTGTTCTATATGTCCCATCTATTGAGCATTGCCCAGCCCAATGTCTAGGACACATATTCATAAGTACTGGGGAAACTCAGACATCTGGGAAGGGGTTTAATACTCCATGCCCCTCACTTCTGTGAGATTGGCCCAGTTCAGTGGAGGCTTGGGATGACGTGATTGGTGGGTGAGTGCTGAAGGACATTGGGCATGAGTATGGGAGTACCAGGTTATATAAGGAGTCTGCTGGGGTCCATATTACCCTCAGAGGCTGTCGATTCAGACCTCCATCAGCTCACATGGTCCCAGATCTGGTTGGTCTCCTCACATATGCTTGCCTCTGGTTTTCAGGGGACCAATGCCAATGAACAAGTGACTCAGTGCCATCCATTCCCACATCCAGAAAAGTTGCTCAGATAAGTGTGCAGCAATAGCCTCTAAGAACCTATAAACCGGTCTGTCTAGAGACCTGACCTGGTTCCTGTGCTGGGGTGGGGGTGGGGGTGCGGGTGGTCAGGGGAGCTTCTCAGAGCCTGGCCACCTGTTGAGCTAAAGGGTGAGGGAAACGCTTTTTATTTGCTCTTCCCTCTCTGATCCTCTTCTCTTTTAATATCCCAACCCAATCAACTCCCCAGCTATTTCTGTCCCTTTAAGCACAGAGTGCTCAAACATATTCATAACTGTTGACATATTGTTCCTTAGTCTTTCCATTTTGTTTCTGATAACGCCAATTCTGGGCATCTTCAAACTTTAGAATCATTGGTGGTGGTGGGGGGGGTGACAGGTTTCTCTTCTCAGAAGTGAGGAGAGAAAACGGGAAAAGGTAGTCAGGTCAAGGCTCAGAGAAGTCTGTGATAAAACCAATGAAGGATGTGGGGAGGAAGAGATGGGAAATGACAGGAAATGAGATTGAAAGGTCCTTGCAGGCTAAGCTAAAGGTTTGGACTGGATCCTGAGGGCAGTCAGAACCCATGGAAAAGTCTGGGGCAGTGACTATATTCCAACAACACAAAGACAAACGTTCAAATAGCTGATATGTATTGACCACTTGCTTTATAATGAAAAACACGATTCATGCAGACCTCCCAACAATCTTATGGGTGGTATTACCAATTCCATCTAATCTAAAGGGAAACTGGAGCAGGAGAAGATTATTTTCTCAAGGTCAGAGCTAGGGTTTGATTCTGGAGTCTATTCCTCTTCTTAGCAGGCAGATCTGAGAGAGGGCAGAGTTCAGGGAAGGGCTCTGGAGAGGGCAGAAAAGCGAACCAGACTCCACGATTGCCAGGATGTGGGTGTGAGGACGACAGCGCTCTCCAGACTAGTGCCCACGTTTCGGAACCGCGCACGTTTCACAACCGCGGACTCACTAAGGCAAAAGCGCGGAGGCGGGGGGCCAGAGGCGGCCAGGCAGTGGCGCTGGCTCGGAGGCTAACCGCTTCGCCTGGACAAGGCAGGACCCGTCGCCCAAGCGGAACCGGAGCCGGAGCCGGGGCCGGAGCCCGCCCGAGCCGGAGCCGGAGCCGGAGCCGGAGCCGGAGCCGGAGCCGGAGCCGGAGCCGGAGCCGGAGCCGGAGCCGGAGCGATCCCTGGCAGGCTAGATGGGTCTTCCCTGACCTCGTCGAGAGCCTAGCCGGGCCGGCGGGGCCGAGAAGTGCCGGGAACAGTGCCATCTAGCGGACGCGCGGGCCTTGGCACCCGAGCCCCATGAGGTCACCGCCCCGAGGTATGCCGGGAATGGCAGAAGCTGGCGCGAGGGGACCGAAGGAACAGAGGATGGGTTTGGAACCAGCCGCAGTCTGGGCCTGTCTGACCTCTCTCCAACTGTGGACTCAGTGCGCTCCCGAGTGTGGGGCCTTCTGACTCGGGTCCCCCACGTGCCGTACCTTCCCCTATCCTGTGCATTCTCAGGCAGCAGGCATGGCCACAGCGGTCTGTTCCTTTCTGATTCCTCAGATTCCACATGGGATCCCTTCCTTCCTTCCTCATACTCCTCCAACTTCCCCTACCAGAATCTGGGTTCTCCCACACATTCTCCTGCCTCTGGCTGCTTTCCTTCTCTTATCTCCATCACCGGGTCCTGTGGATGCCCCAGTCCCACCTCCTCTCCCAAAGCTGGCTTCTTTGTCCACACCGCCTCCCTCGTTCTTGATTCAGGCCAACATCCACTCCAGGCTGGAAGGCCACATCAGCCAGCAGTACAGTGCTCTTCAACCCATTTTCCACATTGCAGAGGGGTCTTCCTAAAGATTCTGGTGTTCCCAGGATGAACTCTCTTCAGTTGCTTTCCTGTTCCTTTGATTTAAAGATCAAACTCGGTCTGACCTACCAGGCTTTCAAAGTATGGCCCCTGTAAACTCCAGCCCATCTTTCCTAATGCCTTTCTCACATGTTGAGTCAGAGTCCCACCTGTATCAAAATCACTAGTGGGGCTTGTTAACTGTGCTGATTTGGGGTCCCTACCTCAGGCCCTGGAAGTGGCACCCATGCTTGACAGGTCTCTTGTGGTTTACACTCACTTCTTTCAGCTCTTGAAAAATCCCAGGGCTTTTTCCCTCTGGCCTACACACAGGCTCCCCCTGCCTAGAGACTACACCTTGCCTACTTCCGTTGGATTGAGTTTAAAGACCACCTCTCTCCTGCCCTCTGCAAGTCCTGGGCTTTCTCTGAAAACAGTACTAATTAAATGGAGTTTTGTCTGTCCCCTCCTTTGTCCCTACAACCACAATGTTAGCTCCCATGACAAGGTGCCTGGCACAGAGGAGGGGCTCAATAAATACTTGTTCACCATTGAGTGAGTGAATGTCTATGGATATTCCAAGCTGAGGGCAACTGTAGGACCTGGCATGATGGCATGAGAAAGTAGAGCAACCCAGAATACATGAGCCCTGAGGATGGAGGAGGGGGAATGATTGGGCAGCTGTGGGCCCTTCCGGTTCCCCTCATACTACTACCCACAAGGGTCTGCGTCAGAGGCACACTGCTGCCAAGGAAGCCAAGGAGAACCTGTGTCTATATATCAGTTTACTTCTCTGTGGCCTCAAGGACCTATCCCTCCTCCTCTGCTGGGATTTTGAGTCCCCCTTCCCCATCTAGGTCAACTGAGGAATGGCATCTTTGTACTCCTGGCAGCACCCTGTCTCTCTGTTTTTTGGCCTATCAGAGAGATTCCAAGCCCATATGAATGATTCATTACAGCCTCAAGGAATGGAAAGCCAGAGAGTCAGCCTAAGACAGCAGGGCCACCCCCTGTCCAACCTGTAGGGAAGGCTCTAAGGGAAACCAGTCAGCAGGTGCCCTCTAGAGTCAACACAGACCACTGCTGTGTCCTGAGTCTTCTCTAGTTACAGAGTCAGGGTAACTGTTGTCCCCAGGTCCCTGGTTGGCTCAGCCAGTTAGGCATCTGCCTTTGGCTCAGGTTGGGTCCTGGAATCGAGCCCTGCATTGGGCTCCCTGCTTAGTGGGGAGTCTGCTTCTCCCCTGCCCCACGCTTGTTCTCTCTCTCTTCCAAAAATAAATAAAATCTTAAGAAAAACCCCCAAAACCTTATGCTGCTGCCCTCAAAGATGTCTCCATCTAGATGGGGGTTGTGGGAAAGACTTGAACCGGGTCTACAGTATTACTATGGTAATAGTTGCTAGGATTCTTTTTTTTTTTTTTTTTTAAGAGAGAGAGCAAGCACAAGAGAGAGCAAGCGAGGGTGGAGGAGGGGCAGGAGGAGAGAGAGAATCCCAAGCAAGCGCCATATCCAGCACCGAGCCTGACTCAGGGCTCCATCCCATGACCCTGAGATTGTGATCTGAGCCAAAACCAAGAGTTGGACCCTCAACCAACTGAGCCACCCAGGCACCCCTGATTTTTTTTTTTTTTAAGATTTTACTTATTTAATTATTTGAGAGAGAGGAGAGCCTGTATGAGTTGGGGGAGGGGCAGACAGAGAGCGTCAAGCAGATTCCCTGCTAAGCGAGGAGCCCAACACAGGGCTTGATCCCACAGCCCTGAGATCAAGAGCGGCAATCAAGAGTCAGAAGCTTAACCAACTGAGCCACGGGCCTACTCCACTGATTCTTACTGAATGCTCACCACACACCGAACCCCACTCTAAGCATTTGGCATGCAGCCTGTCTCACACTTTCAATAATCCCTTGCAGATTAGGAAAATCAGGCTCTGGGAGGCAAACCCTGTCCATACAGTTGAAGCTTTGGGTATAAAGCAGACTGGTTGAGAGGTGGACTCTGAGAGAGTGGGTAGGGAATACCCATTCAGTTTGGGGTAGAGATAGTGCCCCAGCTCTTCAGCTGGAAGGGCCTAGGTGCATGCTGGGGAAGTCTCCCATGGCTTGTGAACCCTGTCGGCCTTGTTCCTCTAGGCTCTACACCAACGGCTCCTTTCCTTTCTGTTTCTATCTTAGGTGGTCAAATTCTATGATTTGACCTAAAGAACTGAAGCTGGGGTTCCCGGCCCTGCTACAATCTGGTTGTGGGGCCTTAGGCGGGTTCCTGCCCTCTCCATGCCTCTAAGTCCTCTTTTTGAAAGGAGCCTTACCCAGGCATGTCTAACCAAGCCCATAGCTCTAGAGCACAGTTAAGCTAAGATGCCGGAACAGCTTTTGGTTAACTTTAGCCTTTTCTCAAAATAGCCCTTTCCTCCCTTCACACATGCCCCTAGGACATAGGACAGAGGAGGGAGGAAGGAGAGAGAGGAGAGGCCCTTTTGTCTGTATATACCTGAGTGCATGAATTCTCCAGCCGTCTCCTGCAGGTTTGGTTGGTCCTCTTGATTAAGTCTCCAGGCCCACAGAGGCCGTATATCTTCCTCCTCTTCCTCTTTACTTACTGTCTGTATTCATTCATTCATTCATTCATTCATTCATTCATTCATTCATTCCTCAAAGGTGAGGGCCTCCTGCGTAGTAAGCATTGTAGTATGCCCTGGGATTTAGCCATGAATCAGATGGACCAGTTGATGATAGGGCTGCTTCACTCCTAGTCCAAATGGCCACCAGGTGTCACCAGTGCCAACCATAAGACCTCTTGCGGGTAGGAGAAGAGATGGGTTGGGAAGAGGAAGTGTGGGTGGGTGAACTTGACCAGCTGTGCTTAGTCTGAATCACAAGCAAGTTCCTCAAATGGGAAAAACAAATTTACCTCCTTGCCCTTCCCCCACCAAAAAGACACCTTCATGACTTCCTCAAAAGCCCAGCTTGCCCGGGATCTTGGAAACTCAGAGATTCAGCAGGCCACCCCTCAGAGAGCCTACCAGGCTTCTTGGAAACTCCTTTGGTGATTACAGCTCACTACCTCTTTGGCAGCCTATATTATTAGAAGATTCTTCCTGGTTTAGAAACAAAATCTGATACTCATTTTGATTTTTCTTAGTTCTGCCTTCTGTGGTTACAAAGAGAAAGTCTCTTCTCCCTCATACAGCCCTTCCGACATTTGGAGAGATTGCTCAGGTCTATACAGAGCATTTACTCTGTGTCAGACCTTGGGGCCACAGTAGAGAACAAGCAAGGTTGATGCTGCCCTCCATGGCTTATAGTCTGTCCAAGAAACCAGCAACCAGCCAGCAGTAACAAGGAAGCATGCACAAGGCCAAACAGGAAAGATTTGGACTGACATAGAGCAGAAGGCAAGGCCCCAACCCAGCATGAGGTCTGGGGAGACTTCCTGGAGAGATCTCCCTGTGATCAGGTGAGCAGCTACAGGGTTATTCAAACGCCAAAGTTTTAAAGAAAAATTAAGGGAGGTGCCTGCTTGCTTCAGTTGTTTGGGTGTCTGACTCTTGATTTAGGTTCAGGTGGTGATCTGGTGGTTATGAGATTGAGACCCATGTCTGGCTCCATGCTCAGCAGGGAGTCTGCGATTCTCTCTCTTTGCCCCTCTCCTGGCTCATGTGCTCTCTCTCTCTCAAATGGACAAATACATCCTTTTATTCTTTAATTTTTTTTAAAGATTTTATTTATTTATTTGAGAGAGAGGCACAGAGAGAGCACAAATAGGGGTAGCAGCAGAGGGAGAAGCAGAAGCAGACTCCCTGCTGAGCAAGGAGCCCAATGTGAAGCTCGGTCCCAGGACTCCGGAATCATGACCTGAGCCAAAGGCGGTTGCCCAACCAACTGAGCCACCCAGGCACCCCTAAATAAAGCTTTTTATAAAATAAGGAAAAATTGGGAGAGTTTTGCTCATGCCCTGAGCTTAGTCTGCTCACCAGGAAATGCAACATCATGGGGTAGCAGGGGGGAGGGTTGGGGACAGCACAGGGGACAGGAAGAGCCATCTAGGCAGTGAGAGAGAGCATGAAGTGTCTGGGACACTGACAAGGTCCAGTCTATTTGGAGTGCACAGCTGAAAAAAGAGCTGAAAAAAGGGGCCCTCAAAAGAAGGAAGAGACAACTTCTGGGCCTTCAACAGCTTCTAGACATCAGTGTCTAATGCCCAGATCCGGTCTGATGTGGGGTGTGGGGGAACCACAATGTCACATTCCATGATGCAGATCTATCTTCCCATGAATACAGCCCAGGAAGGTAGTGGCCTTTTTTGTTTGTTTGTTTGTTTGTTTGTTTTAAAGATTTTATTTATTTATTTATTTGATAGACAGAGATCATATGTAGGTAGAGAGGCAGGCAGAGAAAGAAGGAGGCGAAACAGGCTCTCCAATGAGCAGAGAGCCAGATGCAGGGCTCAATCCCAGGTGCCTGGGATCATGACTGGAGCCAAAAGGCAGAGGCTTTAACCCACTGAGCCACCCAGGTGCCCCAGGTAGCAGGCTTTTGATGGCAAGTCAAAATACATCTGAGGTCTGCTAAAGCCCTTAAAGAAGCTTCAAGAAAACTGCTAAGAAATAGAGCATCCCCATCAAAGGATCCATAGCTGAATTAATGAACCTCAGACTGAGCTGTTTTTCCATTGTTCTCTGGCTCATTTCTTCCTCGGTTTTGATTCCTCTCACAATATGTGTTTATTTTAATAAACATTTCTAAATGCAATAAACAAAATGGAAATCCAAAATTACTTGGTATTATTCTATCTATTGCTGTGTAACAAATTACCCGAAAACTTAGTAGCTTCAAACAACAAACACGGATTATCTCACAGTTTCTCAGATCCAGGAATTTGGGGGTTGCTTAGTTAGATGGTTATGGCTCTGAATTTCTCATGAGATTGCAATCAAGCTGTCAGTCAGATCTGCCATGATTTGAAGGCTTGACCAGGGCTGGCGGTTTCACTTCCAAGGCTGCTAATTTGTATGCCTGGCAAGACGTGACTGGTGGTTGGTAGGAGGCCTTGAAGCTCACAACTCGGACCTCTCGGTGGCTGCGTGAGTGTCTTGTGAGCCTGGCAGCTGACTGTCCCCGGAACTAGTGATCCAGTTAGTCCTATGCTTGAGAGGGGATTAGTCTCCACCTTTTGAAGGGAGGAGTATCGGAGGTTTGTGGATCCGTTAATTTATTTTATTTTCTTTTATTTAAATCCAATTAATTAACATACAGTGTGTTAGTAGTTTCAGAGGCATAGTTCAATGATTCATCAGTTGCATGTAACACCCAGTGCTCATTCCATTACGTGTCCTAACGCCCATCACCCAGTTACCCATCCTCCTACCTTCCTTCCTCCCAGCAACCCTCAGGTCATCTTATTTTACTTTTTCCTCCCTTCCCCTATGATCCTCTGCTTTGTTTCTTAAATTCTACATATAAGTGAAATCAGATGCTAATTGTCTTTCTCTGATTGACTTATTTTGCTTAGCATAATACCCTCTAGTTTCAACCACGTCATTGCAAATGGCAAGATTCCATTTTCTGATGGCTGCATAGTATTCCATCGTATATATATACCACATCATCTTTACCCATTCATCTGTCGATGGACATCTGGGCTCTTTCGATAATTTGACTATTGTGGACCTTGCTGCTGTAACATTGGGGTGCAGGTGCCCCTTCAGATCACTACATTTGTATCTTTAGGATATATAAATACCCAAGTAGTATGATTGCTGGGTTGTAGGGTAGCTCTATTTTTAACTTTTTTTTTTTAAGATTTTATTTATTTATTTGACAGATCACAAGTAGGCAGAGAGGCAGGCAGAGAGAGAGAGAGGAGGAAGCAGGCTCCCTGCTGAGCAAGGGGCCCGATGTGGGGCTCGATCCCAGGACCCCAGGATCATGACCTGAGCTGAAGGCAGAGGCCTTAACCCACTGAGCCATCCAGGCATTCCTATTTTTAACTTTTTGAGGAAACTCCATACCATTTTCCAGAGTGGCTATACCAGCCTGCATTCCCACCAGCAATATAAGAGGGTTTACGGATATGTTTTTAGCTTCCAGTTACCCCAAATCTCCTTCCAAAACAACCATTATGAACACTTTGTTGTATTTACAACCAGAATTTTTCCCACTCAAAGATATACATCTACTTTCAAAAATAAAAATGGGATCATAATATAAATACTGTGGCTTACCGCTATTTTATTTAATGTTAGAATAGGTAATAATGTGCACAAAATAAAACTTAAAAGGTACAAAAACACAAAACAATTTGCAGCTGCAAGTGAGTCTCCCTCTCTCCCTGGCTCCCACCCACTCAGTTGCCCTCCCTGATGCTCACCAACTTCTTGCATGTTTATTACAAATATTACAAATATATAAGCAGAGCTACCCTTTGGTTTCCACACTCACTGTTCTGCAGTGTGCTCTTTCCCCTCACTATACTATCTCTCAGATATTTCCATTTCAGTATATAGGGTGCTGCCTCAATTCTTGAAGGAGCTATGGAATATTTCCTTGAATGTTTACTTAATATGAACTATTTTATAACGAGTTCTGTAACTGCATTTTTTTTAAAAGATTTTATTTATTTATTTGCCAGAGACAGAGGGAGAGAGAGCGAGCGAGCACAGGCAGACAAAGAGGCAGGCAGAGGCAGAGGGAGAAGCAGGCTCCCCGCCGAGCAAGGGGCCCGATGTGGGGCTCGATCCCAGGACCCCAGGATCATGACCTGAGCTGAAGGCAGAGGCCTTAACCCACTGAGCCATCCAGGCATTCCTATTTTTAACTTTTTGAGGAAACTCCATACCATTTTCCAGAGTGGCTATACCAGCCTGCATTCCCACCAGCAATATAAGAGGGTTTACGGATATGTTTTTAGCTTCCAGTTACCCCAAATCTCCTTCCAAAACAACCATTATGAACACTTTGTTGTATTTACAACCAGAATTTTTCCCACTCAAAGATATACATCTACTTTCAAAAATAAAAATGGGATCATAATATAAATACTGTGGCTTACCGCTATTTTATTTAATGTTAGAATAGGTAATAATGTGCACAAAATAAAACTTAAAAGGTACAAAAACACAAAACAATTTGCAGCTGCAAGTGAGTCTCCCTCTCTCCCTGGCTCCCACCCACTCAGTTGCCCTCCCTGATGCTCACCAACTTCTTGCATGTTTATTACAAATATTACAAATATATAAGCAGAGCTACCCTTTGGTTTCCACACTCACTGTTCTGCAGTGTGCTCTTTCCCCTCACTATACTATCTCTCAGATATTTCCATTTCAGTATATAGGGTGCTGCCTCAATTCTTGAAGGAGCTATGGAATATTTCCTTGAATGTTTACTTAATATGAACTATTTTATAACGAGTTCTGTAACTGCATTTTTTTTAAAAGATTTTATTTATTTATTTGCCAGAGACAGAGGGAGAGAGAGCGAGCGAGCACAGGCAGACAAAGAGGCAGGCAGAGGCAGAGGGAGAAGCAGGCTCCCCGCCGAGCAAGGGGCCCGATGTGGGGCTCGATCCCAGGACCCCAGGATCATGACCTGAGCTGAAGGCAGAGGCCTTAACCCACTGAGCCATCCAGGCATTCCTATTTTTAACTTTTTGAGGAAACTCCATACCATTTTCCAGAGTGGCTATACCAGCCTGCATTCCCACCAGCAATATAAGAGGGTTTACGGATATGTTTTTAGCTTCCAGTTACCCCAAATCTCCTTCCAAAACAACCATTATGAACACTTTGTTGTATTTACAACCAGAATTTTTCCCACTCAAAGATATACATCTACTTTCAAAAATAAAAATGGGATCATAATATAAATACTGTGGCTTACCGCTATTTTATTTAATGTTAGAATAGGTAATAATGTGCACAAAATAAAACTTAAAAGGTACAAAAACACAAAACAATTTGCAGCTGCAAGTGAGTCTCCCTCTCTCCCTGGCTCCCACCCACTCAGTTGCCCTCCCTGATGCTCACCAACTTCTTGCATGTTTATTACAAATATTACAAATATATAAGCAGAGCTACCCTTTGGTTTCCACACTCACTGTTCTGCAGTGTGCTCTTTCCCCTCACTATACTATCTCTCAGATATTTCCATTTCAGTATATAGGGTGCTGCCTCAATTCTTGAAGGAGCTATGGAATATTTCCTTGAATGTTTACTTAATATGAACTATTTTATAACGAGTTCTGTAACTGCATTTTTTTTAAAAGATTTTATTTATTTATTTGCCAGAGACAGAGGGAGAGAGAGCGAGCGAGCACAGGCAGACAAAGAGGCAGGCAGAGGCAGAGGGAGAAGCAGGCTCCCCGCCGAGCAAGGGGCCCGATGTGGGGCTCGATCCCAGGACCCCAGGATCATGACCTGAGCTGAAGGCAGAGGCCTTAACCCACTGAGCCATCCAGGCATTCCTATTTTTAACTTTTTGAGGAAACTCCATACCATTTTCCAGAGTGGCTATACCAGCCTGCATTCCCACCAGCAATATAAGAGGGTTTACGGATATGTTTTTAGCTTCCAGTTACCCCAAATCTCCTTCCAAAACAACCATTATGAACACTTTGTTGTATTTACAACCAGAATTTTTCCCACTCAAAGATATACATCTACTTTCAAAAATAAAAATGGGATCATAATATAAATACTGTGGCTTACCGCTATTTTATTTAATGTTAGAATAGGTAATAATGTGCACAAAATAAAACTTAAAAGGTACAAAAACACAAAACAATTTGCAGCTGCAAGTGAGTCTCCCTCTCTCCCTGGCTCCCACCCACTCAGTTGCCCTCCCTGATGCTCACCAACTTCTTGCATGTTTATTACAAATATTACAAATATATAAGCAGAGCTACCCTTTGGTTTCCACACTCACTGTTCTGCAGTGTGCTCTTTCCCCTCACTATACTATCTCTCAGATATTTCCATTTCAGTATATAGGGTGCTGCCTCAATTCTTGAAGGAGCTATGGAATATTTCCTTGAATGTTTACTTAATATGAACTATTTTATAACGAGTTCTGTAACTGCATTTTTTTTAAAAGATTTTATTTATTTATTTGCCAGAGACAGAGGGAGAGAGAGCGAGCGAGCACAGGCAGACAAAGAGGCAGGCAGAGGCAGAGGGAGAAGCAGGCTCCCCGCCGAGCAAGGGGCCCGATGTGGGACTCGATCCCAGGACCCCGGGATCATGACCTGAGCTGAAGGCAGCTGCTTAACCAACTGAGCCACCCAGGTGTCCCTGCAACTGCATTTTAAAAAATATTTTTTAATATGTTTATTTGAAAGAAGGAACACAAGCAGGGGGAGTAGGAGAGGGAGAAGCAGGCTTCCCGCCAAGCAGGGAGACTGACCCGAGGTTCAATCCCCGGACCCTGGGATCATGACCTGAGCTGAAGGCAGATTCTTTTTTTTTTTTTTTAAGATTTTATTTATTTATTTGACAGAGAGAGATCACAAGTAGACGGAGAGAGAGGCAAGCAGAGAGAGAGAGAGAGGGAAGCAGGCTCCCTGCTGAGCAGAGAGCCCAATGCGGGACTCGATCCCAGGACCCTGAGATCATGACCTAAGCTGAAGGCAGTGGCTTAACCCACTGAGCCACCCAAGTGCCCTGAAGGCAGATTCTTAACCACCTGAGCCACCCAGGCATCCCAGTTCTATAACTTCAAAATATGCTCTCAGTGTCCTTCAACATCAGAAAGTGTAGGGCTGCATCATTTGTTGCAGCTTCCCACCCTGCTGCTCTGTGGACATACCCTCATTATTTGAACTGATTCTGTGGTGTTGAAAATTTGGGTTGTTTCCTATTTTCTCATTTTTCTCTATTTTGCTTCTAAAGCAAAGAGCATATATGTAGTGAGTGAGTCCTTTGGTACTACTCATCAGAAGCTTGAAAACTGCACATAATCTTTGACCCAGTAACCCCACTTCTGAGACTCGTTCCTAATAATCAGAAAAGTGAGTGTGCAAAGATGCACCTCCTTACGTTTACTGCAAAATTTTTTTTCTTAAAGATTTTATTTATTTATTTGACACAGAGAGAGAGATCACAAGTAAGCAGAGAGGCAGGCAGAGATAGAGGGGAAAGCCGGCTCCCTGCTGAGCAAAGAGCCTGATTCAGGGCTCGATCCTAGGACCCCAGGATCATGACCTGAGCTGAAGGCAGAGGCTTAACCCACTGAGCCACCCAGGTGCTCCTGCAAAGTTTCTTATAGAGAAAAATTTAAAAGAATCTAAATCCCCAATAATAGGTGACTGCTTCAATCATGCTTCATAATTCTCTATTATAGAATATTGGGCATATAACAAAAATTATGATGATTGGGGCATCTGGGTGGCTCAGTGGGTTAAGGCATCTGTCTTCAGCTCAGGTCATGATCCCAGGGTCCTGGGCTGAGCCCCACATTGGGCTCTCTTCTCAGTGGGGAGCCTGCTTCCTCCTCTCTCTCTGCCTGCCTCTCTGCCTACTTGTGATCTCTGTCTGTCAAATAAATAAATAAATAAATAACATCTTTAAAAAAGAAAAAGATTGATTTATTTTAGAGAGAAAGAGTATGAGCGAGAGGGGCAGAGGGAGAAGGAGAGAGAATCTGAAACACACTCCACACTGAGCACAGAGCTCAAATCCACCTAATTTCATACCCCGAGATCACTACCAGAGCACAAAGACCAGGATGCTCAACTGACTTTGCCACCCAGGAATCCCTGAATTGGGCATTTTAAATATATGAATCGTATGGTTTTAGAAATTCTATCTCCATAAAGCTGTGAGCAAAACCCAACAACAACAACAAAAAGACCAACCAGATCTCTATCCAGGAGGCTGGATACCTCCTTCCAGGAGAACATGGTCCATTATTCACTCCCACGCTCCCTCCCCCAGTCATGCATTTCCAGCCCCTCTTTCTCTGTCACATCTACTTGGATATTGTCCTGTCCAAGAAAGGCCATGACACACTAATGGGCTCCATGATGGGGCAATGCAAGGAAGTAGCTGGCATCAGACTCATATCTGTGTCTGCTGGAGAGGTGACCTGAGCCCATTTTAGAGGCCAAGGTGATGGAAGCTGGCAACCCCAAGAGAAGGACTGTCAGTGCTGTTGCTGGTGGTGGGTCAAATGAGTAATCGCTGAGCATCTTGAGCAAGTCATGTCTACAAGTGCAGTGTTTCTTTTTATCCTCGTGACAGTCTGATATGATAAGATACTACCATCCCCACTACAACTGAGGCTCAATGAATGTAAAAAACTGGGCCAAGGTCACATAACTAGGAGACACAGACAGATTGGATCCCGGGAATACCATAGTTAACTGATCTTAACTAACTGAGCCACCCAGGCGTCCCCATAGTTAACTGATCTTAAAATCCGCCCCCCAAGTCCCTGTCCTAGCAGGATTTGGGGACCTTTACGCAAGAACATCAGGGGTTGTGTGGGCAAAGGGGCAGCTCTTCAGAGCCCAGAGTCCTCCCAACCCCACTCACATGCTATCCCAGGCCCTAAGTCCCCGGAATGAGTGTTTAGGGGTTTATTTCTCTCCCAGGGACACTGATGACAAGTTTCAGGGGAGACCTATGGCAGCTGTAACTGGGCTGGACATGGAAATGCTAGCGCCGGCCCAGACAAGCACTCAGGGGCTGTCTGGAGGGAAGAAGTCACTACTGGGAAGTGAGGGGGAGGCCCCGGGAGCAAGCCACCCCATGGAGCAGAGCAATCAAGCCCCAAAACCCTGGCCTGAAGGCAGCAGCCTGTGAGCTGGCAACCACCCTCACTCCCACCTCACCTCCTCCTGTGGCCCATGGTTTCCTCAAATGCCAAGGTGGTGTGTCTGGAAGAGCTTCGAGCTCCCTGTCTGTCAGTCCAGCTGGTCTGGACTTGGCTCTGAGGCCCTGGTCACAGACCCCGTCCCTCATCCCATTCCTATACCACAGACCCTGTTAGGGGTTGAATTATGTCCCCCAAAAAGATATGTTGAAGTCTTAGCCTCCCAGCACCTGTGAATGTGATCTTATTTGGAGATAGTGTCTTTGCAGGTTTAGTCAAGCTAAAATGAAGTCATTAGGGTGCAATCTGATCCAAGCACAATGGGTGTCCTCATTAGAAGAGGAAAAGCCCTGTGAAGACAGAGACGAAAAGCTGAGGAAGCTATGAGAGAGGCAGAGCTGCAAACCAACGATCACCTGGAGGTAGCGGAAGGTGGTGAGTAAATTTCTGTTTAATAAATTTATGTTGTTTTAAGCCACCACATTTCTAGGGCCTCCGTAGAGCAGCCCTAAGAATCTGATACAGAACCCCAACACACTCACACACTCCCCCACACCAGGCATTTCTCTGTTCCTCCACGGACCCAAATCCTTCCCACCCTTTTAAACACGTGATGCTCGGTCAAAATGTTCTTCACCCTCCCTCCTCCCCACCCCCTTGCCGTGCTCCTTCCAAACTCAGCTTAAATGGCATTTCTTCAGGAAAGTCTAGACGTGGGTATTCCAGGCTCCCCTCAGAACATCAACAGAAGTGCATTCTCTGAAGCCCTCGCCGTATCTGTAGTTAATGCCTGGTGCGGTTGCCCAATGCCCACAGCGCGGCGCGTGTCCTTATGTGGGTGTCATGACAACGGGGCCTGGCCTGTCATATTCAGCAGCAATCCTATCCCCTTGGCCCTGAGGCAGTGCTGGGATTTTTTTCTTTTCACAGCATACTCCAAGCATGAAACAAACAATACATGTTCAATCTTGGGAAAAGAAACCCAAGAGAACATATTGAGCAAACAGGGAAAAATATGCTACATTCATCTATATTCCCACGGCAGAGAGTAATCATTGTTGGCATTTTGACATACGTGCTTCCAGACCTTTTTTCATGCAAGATATATTTCTTAAAATGCGATTATACTGTCTTGTATGCTGCTCTTTTCCAGTGAGAAATGTGTAAAAAACATGTTTAAGAGTCAAGAGATACAGGGGTGCCTGGGTGGCTCAGTTGGTTGGGTGTTTGACTCTTGCTTTTGGTTTGGGTCATGATGTCAGAGTTGTGGGATTGAGCCTGGCATTGGGCTCTGCGCTGGGCAGGGAGTCTGCTGGAGATTCCCTCTCTCCTTCTCCCTCTGCCCCTCTTCACCCTAAAATAAACAAATCTTAAAAAATAAAAAAAAAAGAGACATTAATACAAAATTACCTCATCATTTTTGGTGGCTTTGCAACCTTCTACTATAAGATGCATCACAATTTAGTCAACAAGTCCTCATTGTTGGGCATTTGCATAACTTTCAGTTTTTCCTCTGGTGTAAACAATAATGCTACGGACATCTGAAAAATAGGCATTTTTTGTGTCCTTGTCTGATTATTTCTTTTTTTTAAGATTTTATTTATTTATTTGACAAAGAGAGAGAGCAGAGCAGGAGAGGGAGGAGCAGGGTCAATCACAGGACCTTGAGATCATGACCTGAGCTGAAGGCAGAGGCTTAACCAACTGAGCCACCCAGGTGCCTCTTGTCTGAGTATTTCCTGATGAAGGGTTCCTGGAAGTAGATTGCTAGATCTGTGATGACACATGTATTTTTTAAGGCTTCAGATGCATAGTCCCCATCTGGCCTCTAAAGCAGAGGAACTTCTATTTTAGGGGGGTGGGATGAAGGAAGGGATGGAGTAAAGAACACGTCTGGGGGAAATAATGACCAGTCAGAGCCACAGAGCAGGCAATGTCCCCTGGGGAGTAGGTCCTCCGTAGCCTAGCGGCCCTTGGCTACTTGGCACAGCTGGCTCTTGGGGCTGGGAGAACTCTGTTCAGGCCTTCTTTTGGGCACCTTTGATTTTCTTTGGTTTTAAAGCAGCTGAGCCCTTGCTTACCTCAGAGGGCCCCCTTGGGAGCCACTTGTGGGGAAGAGAAGATAGAGGGAATTCCCCCATTTAGAGGAAGTGATTTTTGCAAACAAGAGTTTTCAGAAGGCCTCCTTGTTCATGGGAGGCCCGTTGTCATCTGTGAGTGCATGTGTTGTCCACCTGGTTTCTGGTTGTGATGCGGTGAAGGGTCCAGGCAAAGACTCGCTGGCCTGGCCAGAATGAACAGCTGCAGCTCTGTGGGGGCCACCCCAATCCTACTCTCCAGGCCAGCCCTGTCCTCCGGTTAAATCAGCTTCTCAGTTTGCCAGAGACCAGCCAGAGATACTCCCGGCCACCGCAGGAGAATATATAGATGTGAAACTTGGACCTTTCACCCCCTCCCATGCAGTCAAGGCACAGAGCAAGCCATTTACCACCCTGAGCCTCAGACAGATCCCCCTGCAAAATGGGGAATAATTCTAGCTATCTTCCAGAGTGGCTCAGCAGATTAAGAAAAATACCATGTGTAACACTTAGCATCCTATCTGGAACATGGTAAACCCTTTATGATGATGATTGATGGTGAGGTTCCATGTGACTGTTTTTTTGGCTAGAATCACAGGGCTCTCTCTGAGAAGTCAGAGGCGTGGCTACTTCCCGTGGAAGCCAAAGCCCCACTCCCCTGCAGGCTCTCAGCTGCTGTGAAACCTTTTACCAGAAAGGCTGCTGTTACAGGAAATAACTTTCATTCTCCCTTCCTCCTTCCTGATATCACAGTCTCCAGAAAAAGAGGATCTGCGTCCAGACCAGAATCAAAATCAGGCAGGTTAGTATGGTGTAGTGTGTGTGCTGCATTCCTCTGAGAGTGTGTGGAGCCCTGTCTGGGCGCTGGAGAGTCTGTTTGATCGTGGGGTCTTGAGGTGGTCAGGGTTATGGCTGCAGGGGACGGTGAGGGGGAGCAAAGGGCAATGAACAAGGGCCTCCTCAAGCTTCCCTCTCCACATCAAGACTGGACTATGGCTCATCAGGGCCCTTCCTCCCTTCCTGGGGAGCAGGAAATACCGTCCTCTCCTGAGCTGTGGTCTGGTGAGACGGCCAGGGCTGCAGTGTTGTGGAAAAAGCTTTAGTTGTTTTTTAAAGTCCCATTTTCAGACTGTACCTAGAGAGTCTGCACTTGGTCGCTGGGAGTCATTGCCTTAGACCTCTCCCTGTCATCTTCCAGAAACAATCTGCAGTCTCCGAGGTGGAAGGTAAGTAGGACCAGGAGCAGCGGAGCATAGGCTCCAAGGCTGAGGCTCCCAGACACCCAGAGATGGGCAGCAGCCTTCCAACTGTCCTGCCTGCACTCCCAGACTGTGTGCCACGTTTGCTGACTAACGCCTTCCCTGGGGTGGATTCGGTGGAGAGGGAAGCGCAGGTTCCCAACAGTCTCTAGGTGGGTGGCATCTTACAGGACATTTTCAGGTCTGGGTCTGGGACAGTCACTGCTTTTTTTCTTCACTACACCTGTGGTCTTCCTGGGGTTGGGTAGGGTATTTATGTGTGGGTGCACCCACTTCTTCCCCTGCTTCTTTTCAACAAATCTCTCCGAGACAGGAGTGCTGGGATGCTCTAAGCCCAGCCTGTCCTCTAGAGGCATCTCCAACAACAGCCTCTGACCCCGGCTGGGCACAGGAGGAGAAAGCTGTCCCGCCATGGTAGGAGAGTGGGAGGATAACGGCCATGGGTTTCTTGGTACCCACAGATGTCCCATTCTAGCCTGCACCCATCCATCCCACGGCCTAGGGGGACCAGAGCCCGGAAGGCAGCCTTCGTTCTGTTGACTGTCTGCCTGGCAGCCCTTTGGGTTCTGGGAGAGCCACCAGAACACATTCTCCGATGGCTGGTGCTCCACCTGGCCTCCCTGCAGCTGGGACTGCTCTTCAAGGGGGTCTGTCATCTGACTGAGGAGATGTGCCACCTCCACTCCAGGTAACTCCATTACCCATAGCAATTTCCCACCCATCCCCCCCCCCCATCTTGCTCTCTTGACGCCCAGCCCTGCCCCTCCTTGAATCTCCCTGACTGAGCTGGGCAGCAGTCCAGAGTTTGCCTGTCCCCTGCAGGTACCAGGGCAGCTACTGGAGGGCTATGCGGGCTTGCCTGGGCTGCCCCATTCGTTGTGGGGCTCTGCTGCTGCTGTCCTGCTATTTCTATGGCTCCCTCCCAAACACAGCTGGCCTGCCCTTCACCTGGATGCTTGCCCTCCTGGGCCTCTCAGAGGCACTGAATATCCTCCTAGAGCTCCAGGTGAGACACAGAGGGAGGTGAAGGGTGTAGTCAAGTGGAGGGAGCAGCTAGTAGGTCCTACTCTGAGCTCAGCAGTGGGGATGGGACTAGTTTAGAGGTCGGTCCTTAGAGTAGAGTGTGTAATGTTCTGCAACAGTGGCAGAGAAGGGAGCAGGTTGGCAGCTGGTCGGGAAAACTTTTTGAGGAGGAGGAATCTGGTTATACTTCATGGAGGCTCCCCAGCCCCACCCTGCCGTCTACAGGGCCTAGCCCCGGCTGAGGTCTCTGCAGTCTGTGAGAAAAAGAACTTCAACGTGGCCCACGGGCTGGCATGGTCATATTACATTGGGTACCTGCGACTGATCTTGCCAGGTGAGCCATTCTCAACACTTCTATTTCCAGATCTTTAAGACAGACAATAAGACATAAAACCTGCCGTATTTTTCAAAGAATTTTTGTTCCTAAGGAATCATCTGATTCCCAAAGCAATTCTGTAGGCATGAAGGATGTTATTATGCCTGGTTTACAAGGAGGAATATGGCGCTTAGAGCCATTAAGTGATTTCTCTCAGGTTAAGCATGAGTTCTTCCAATGAATATTTACTGCATTGTCTGGGTGTGCATTTTCCCTTTTAATTCATACCCTGTGGACAAGGGATGATTATCATCCCTCTTGTAGAGATAAGACCATCGTGGCTCTACAAGGTGAAGTCACTTCTCCCAAGTCACACGGCTTAGTGAGCGGAGACAGGGTTTGAACCCAGGTCTGCCCAGAGCCTGGATCCTTGACCACTCTACTACGAGCCCATGTGTCATGTCTCATTTCTTCTGACTTGCTTGCCAAGAGCATGGCTCTCCCATAACTCATTGCTCTCTGCCCTTGTCACCAGGGCCTCTGCTAGGAAACAGGTCTGAAGCAAGTGGCCAGACCCTGTACACCTTGGAGTGCTGGGAATGTCACCTTCCAGGGCTCTTCCTGCCTCTCAGAGCCCTAAAAGCTGTAGTGGGAAGGAGCGGGGTGAGCAGAGACATCTGGACAAAGGACAACTGAAGGAGGAGAGGAGAAGGAGTGGGGGGAGGTTTCCCGAAGGCTCTGCCTTCCTGGCTCAGGCACAATGCAAGTGGACTGGACCCGTGGTTCTCTTGCACTCACACATTGAGGGAACCAATGAATTGGGTCTCTGCCCTGGGTGACAGGGCTGTAGGAATGACTTCTTGGGCCTTTCCACCCCAGGGCTCCCAGCCCGGATACGCATGTACAATCTACAGCACGCCAACATGCTCCGGGGCTTGGGGAGCCATCGACTACACATCCTCTTCCCTCTGGACTGTGGGGTTCCTGACGACTTGAGTGTGGCCGACCCCAACATTCGCTTCCTATATGAGCTGCCGAAGCAAAGTGTTGACCGTGCTGGCATCAAGGGCCGGGTTTACACCAACAGTGTCTATGAGCTTCTGGAAAATGGGCAACCGGTGAGTGTTCAGGGAGAAGGGTGCTGCTAATGAGAAATCCAGCCCAGAGCACCAGAATTCTGACCCTGGGCCAAGCACTGATACAAATCCATTGCCCTCCTCTGAGCCTTCATTTCCCAAGTTGGTCCCAGGGCTGGGCAGGATTTGGATCTGAAGGACGATAGCAACCAATAACAGTAATCGAGCCCTTAGCGCATACCAGATGCCAGTCATCTGACCGCCTCAGCTAACCCTCGCTACCACCTGTGGGGTGAGGACTGTTATGAGCCCTACCTCACACATGCGGAAACCGAGACTCAAAGAACCAGCAAGAAACAGGATGATTTCAACCTGACAAACCACGTACTTGACCATAAAGTTGCCCTAAACGAAGGTGTGAGAATGTATGTAAGATCTCAGATAGGTTGGAGGAAGCCCAGACCAAGCTTGAACCCAGAGTCCAGCCCCTACATTTGATTTGAGGGAACCAATGAATTGGGTCTCTGCCCTGGGTGACAGGGCAGAGCCGCGGACAGCAGAGTGACTCCGTGAGCCTTGCGCCAGGATGGAGAAGGAGGATCTGTGGAGGGTAAATTTAGCACAGTCGTGGTCCTGATTTTAGGAGCAAAGGCCGCCAGACTCCATGGATCCCATCAGGGCTGCCTCCTCCCAGAACTCCATCTCTCCAGGCGGAGGGAGTGGGGCCCCAGCAGTGGCACCAGGGTCCAGAGTCTGTCTGTCTGGGCCCTGTTTGAGTCTTGCCCCCATCTCACCTCTTCTAGGTGGGCATCTGTGTCCTGGAGTATGCCACCCCCTTGCAGACCCTTTTCGCCATGTCACAGGATGGCCGAGCTGGCTTTAGCCGGGAGGATCGGCTTGAGCAGGCCAAACTCTTCTGCCGGATACTTGAAGACATCCTGGCAGATGCCCCTGAATCACAGAACAACTGCCGCCTTATCGTCTACCAGGGTGAGGGCTTGATAGGCTACCAGGTGGGAAGAGAAGAGGTGTCCTGAGGGGTTAGAAGTAGCTAGAGTGGCACCATGCCCTGGGTCTTCCCAAGCAGTCAAGGCATCCAAGCCTGGCTCCTTCCTGCCCGGGGAAAGGTCCTACCTCTCCACTTAGGGCACTCAGTTGCTTTCTGAGTATCTGGCTACGGGTCCTGGGTGGAGTGTGAAGAGATGGGCTCCAGGAGCCCCTGACATCATCTAGGAATGCTAGAAGAAGCAGAAGAGCCCCAGCCCCAGGACACAGAGATCAGGGCTACTGGTCTCTGCTCTCTCTGAGCCCCATTTCTAGGATTGGGAAGGTGGAATTCTGTTATCTCTAAAACCACTTCTAGCCCCAGAATTCCAGGGAACACTAGCCCCAGGGCCAGGGGTGGGAAAGAACACAGAGGTGAGGGAGAGGAAGGGTTGGAGGATCTGCCCCCGAAAGCCTCAGGGCATGTTCAAGTGAGAACAGGAGAGGTCCTCTCCACACTCCTCACCCACCTTCCCCATCCTTGTTCCAGAACCTGCAGAGGGAAGCAGCTTCTCCCTGTCACAGGAGATTCTCCGGCACTTGCGGCAGGAGGAAAAGGAGGTCACTATGGGTGGCCCGGACACCTCGATTGCACCCAATTCCTCCACGCTGTCCCAGGAGCCCAAGCTCCTCATCAGTGGCTTGGAACAGCCTCTCCCACTCCGCACGGATTTATTCTGATGCTCAGGGTCCACTGGCCTGAAATCCCAGTGCTCCCCAAGACTCTGGATCCCCGAGACTGTGGATTGAAGGGCTCTCTTTAGCAGCTGAATGCCCAGCAGAACCACTTCCTCCCACAGGGAGCCTCTCAGAGAAGATCCCTGAACTTAACATTTCAAGACGAATCCTATGACTTTGGGCAAGTTGTTTTACCTCTCTGAACCTCAGTGTCCTCATCTGTGAAATGGGATTATAATCACTGTCCTACCTATCTTGCAGGGTTGTTGTGAGGATTATGATTGTATGGAACATTTTTGTAACTCTAAATGCCAGATAAATTTAAGTGATGTGTCAGGTGTCTTTCATTGGACCTCCAGACTGACTCTCTAGCCCTCTCTCCCTCCTCTGTCCTGGGATGGCATCAACAGGCTCCCTTGCTCTCTGAATTCTGGTCATGTTCAGTCCATGGGAAGCCCCAGTAGGAGAACAGAGGGAAAGGGAGGGGGCGAAGTTGGGGTAGTTATTCTCCCAGATTCCTCCCTGTAGCACCAAGGGCTCTCTGCATCTCTAACCTAAAGCCATGCTTCTGCCGCGCTCTCGGTAACCCTGTCTCTCCCCAGGTTCCATTATCTGCCCCTTCCCCGTGCTGCTCAGACCTAGCGATGGTCCTGGCTTCCTGCTAACGTCCCTTCTGGAGCACTCAATCTTCACTTATAGTCTCCTTATACCTGCCCTTTCTGAACAGCCCCCTTTCTTTAAAAAAAAAAAAAATTGTTTTCTTTAGAGAGTACATACAAGGGTGTACAGGGGGAGGGGGGGAGGGGCAGAAGGAGACAGCAAGAGAGATTCTCAAGGAGCTCCACGCCCAGCACGGAACCTGATGTGGGGCTCAATCTCACAACACTAGGATCATGACCTGAGCTGAAATCAAGAGTCAGACGCTCAACCGACCAGACACCCGTAAACAGCCCCCTTTTCAGCACTCCTCAGGTGACCTATCTGAGTGTGCCATCTTTCTCCGGCTGGACTCTGACTCACACAAGCAATCTGAAATGTCCAAATCCACTTGCACAGACGTGCTTCCACTTCCTTAGACCCCCTAGACCCCTCCTTATTCTCGGACAGGGCAGTGTGGTGGTGGGCATGCATTCACTGCGGACGGAGCCCAGGAGTCAGGCTGGGGGCAGAGAGTGTAGCATGCCCCATGGGCCTTTGTCTCTAGTGAGAGGCTGGGGAATACGGAGCGGCCTGAGCAGGCACACCGATGGCATGAAGGGCACACAGCCACATCCGGGGCAAGGGGCTACTCGAAGGACCAGGGGCCACTGGATGAATGTGCCCGGATGATAGAGCCTGCAAACGGATAAGGGGGAAAGGGAGAAGAGGGTTTGTGTGAGGAGATAGGATATACTCTGGGAAACCTCGGACAATACACCCAGGCATCTGCTGTGTCTTATGCCATGCCATCACTGTTAGAACCGAGCCATTACAATGCTGTAGTGGTAAACCTCCCCTATCAGGGAGGGCAGGCATCCCATTTCCACCAGCTCCTTCTGTTTTACCCACGACTTGTTCCCTACCTCCCACTCTGGTTTGATTTTGTTTCACTTTGTTTTAAAATTTTTTAAGTAACCTCCATACCCAACATGTGTCTAGACTCACAACCCCGAGATCAAGAGTTGGACGCTCTATTGACTGAGCTAGCTAGGCGCCCCTCACCTCTGTTTTTTCTTTTTTTTTTTTTTTTTTATCACAAATGCTCAGCACAAATTTCTGCGTACAGCATCATTGTGGAGATGGGCTCAACAGACAGACACACATTTGCCATAAGGAACCAACTGCTCCCAAGGATTCCAGAGCCTAAGGAGGAAAGGAGGACACAATCTCTTCTTCCCAACTGTCCCAGCCATCCTGCCCCCAAGGCCCGAGGCTCCTCCAACCTTACATCAATCATTCCTGTGCCTAGAAACCAGGGGAGAATCAAGGGCTTTTCCAAAATGACCTGCCTCCACCCATCTAGCCCCCCAACTTGGTGCTTAGGCTGGAGAGTCTGACAGTTCAGGTTCAAATCCTGACTTCACCACTTGGCACCTGTGTCCACCTGGGGATCTGGATATCCTCCACTGTAACACTGGGAGAACAGGGGCTCTTTCTCCCAAAATTGTTATGCGGAGTGAACGCTAGGCTATCCACAGGTCCACGGGTGAGTCAGGTGCCCAGTGTACAGCTGGACCACAAAGGAGGCAGGCCAGTCCTCAGTGCACATTACGATCTCCACCTCTGTTCCTCTGCATTGTCTGCCATCCTCACCTTCCTGACGGCCAGGGTCTCACCAAGGCCAGTACCAGGGTGCATCTGCTGTCCTCAGGCATTCCCCAGTGTAGAGAACCCAGATGCCCCTCCATAAACGCCTATCTGCATGTTTTCAATCGCACAACACTGAGGTACAGTTGGGTCAGGGACAGGGTGCCTTTTGGAGAGGCACCTAGAGGCTCAGCACTGCCTTCCCACATCTTATCAACCTCCACACCCACCATCCCCCCGCAAATCCCTCTCCTCACTCCTTCTTTCCCTTAGACAAGCAGCATGGAGCTCCTTTTCCTTTCTTGTGTTCCCACCAGCTGGAAGGTTCTGGATTTGGGACACGTCATGGATAAGTTTTAGTCTGCTTCCAACTGGCCCATACACACAAAAAGGGACAGGTAAAGAGAGCCCCTGAATTCCCTCCATCCCTTCCTAGGAAGCCAAGAAAAAGTCTTGCCCCAACATAGTAGGAGGCATTCAAAAGCCATGTAGGGAGATATAATGGGTGCTTGGGGCCTTGGAAGTTGTTGAGGAGGGTTAGGCCCCAGGAGCCAAACGGTTATCTTCTGATCAGTGAAGGGCAACAGATTTTCCTTCTTTTCCTGAGTACCAAAGAAGGCATACCTCTAGGTTCTTTGCCTCAGCTCTCCCTGACTAGCCCTCACAGGACCTGGGGGTCCTGGGGGCAGGACCTCTACAGCGAGACTCTGAGATTCCCCGCACAGGGGTGGGATGGTTGGGGGAATCTTGCAAGCTGGACTCATGCTGACACCAAAAGCAAAGGAGATTAGGGATGAGAGGAGGAGGTACAAATTTGGTAAAGGAGGGTCAAGGATCTGATGGTTCCCGAAAAGCAGGGAGTAGCTTTGTGAGGGCAGCTTTGGGCCCTGGTAATGCTCACAGGAGCATGTTTCCAGGCAAAGCCCTCAAGCTTCTTTTATTTCTCCTGTCCGCATCAGCACTTTCTCTATAAATATTCCGCCGAGAGAGCAGCTCCAGCTGAGTCCATGTGTGCATTTCCAAAGCTCTGATGTCCAGACCCCAAGTTGCTTTTGCCCTAATTCTCTGTCCAGTTTCTTGTTGTGAGCCAGGTCAGTCCAAATTTTCAAAGTGTCCCTCCTACAGACATGTGACTTCATCAACGCTGAGCCTAGGCCCATCTGGCACAGGGCAGGAGCCAGGGACAGGAGGTTCCTGCCAGGTGTCTCCATGAGCATCCTGGTGGCCCAGCACTCGCCAGTGGATGAGGTAGATGCCGCCTTCCGTTTTTGGGGCTGGTGGCTCTGCGGGGAGAGTGGCACGGCCCTGGTGTAGTCTTGGCCCAAAGTGGACTGCCACCACAATACAGACAGCCAGCAGGACAAAAGCAGCAACAATGATGGTGAGCAGGGGTAGCCCATCCCCTCTCGGTGGTTCCCAGGTCCCACCTGGCACCTCTGGGAGTTGCCTTTGGGGCTCCTGCCCTGAGCCGTTCACAGCTGCAGAAGGCCAGGGACGTTGGCCAGCCTGGTAGGGGAGTGGCAGAGAGAAAAAGGGAGATATGGGCCTGTACACACGGAAAAAGAGCCAAATGGAAAGACAGACACCCAAAGGGAACTGAGAGACAGAGAGCATTAGGGAGAGAGAAACACAGACAAAGAAAGGGAGTGAAGACATGGAGAGACAAGGAAACATACAGATAAACACATGCATAGCAATAAACCCCACAACTCCCCCCACAAAAAAAACCCACATGTAGGAAGAGAGAGAATCAAAGAAAAATACAGGTGCGTGGTGAGGGGGATACAGAGAGAAAGAGGAAAACACAAAGCCAAGAAGATAAAGACAGACAGATAAAGAACCAGGAATGAAATAGATGTAGAGAGACAGAGAAAGAGAATAGGGAGACAAAGTCATTCAGAAAGGGATGGAGAGGGCTTCCTTACAGTCTGGCATGCAGAGTGTGGCCCCCCACATCCGTCCCCTCCCACTGATCTGTCTATCCAGGCCTCCAGTAAAATTCCAATAGGTTATATGTCCTAGGTCAGGAATCTGAGCCCACGAGGGGCTGCTGTCCCATGGCCCGGCCTGTGGGCAGTGAGCAGCCGGTCTTCAAGTCCTGGGAGAAGAAAGTCATTGTGTTGAGCATCTTAGGTTTCCACCACCCTCAACTCACACAGAAGGCAGAGAGGTGGAACCTTGGGGGAGGGAGAAAGGAAAATGAGGCAGGAACCCCCAAAGCTGGGGGTGAAGCAAAGGGGATACCTCATCCCATAATATAGGATCTTCTTAGGGGTCTCAGGTCTGGACCTGGAAGGGAGGGGATGCCCAGTGTGGATTCCTGGCTGCATTGAGGAGAGCCCTGCATTGAGGAGAGCCTCTGCCCCTCTCAAGGTCCCAGCCAGAAGCTGGGGGTAATGTCTGTCTGTCTCGGCTCTGCTAACTGTTGAGTAGAGGTGGGCTGGATTACCATGAAGATAGCAAATCTCCCAACGATAAATACCAGAGCCAGCTGATGAAGTTACCACAGGCTCAAGAAAACTTCTCTCCCTAGCCCCCCTCCCTGTCCCCCCTGGACCATCAGGGCCCCCCCCCCCAACATGGGGGTGGAGCCTCTCCCCTAAACTTGGAGCCATCAGCCTGGCCCTCCCCCAAGAGAGGGCAATTGGGGTCCAGGGAAGGCTATCGAGAACACTCTCTCTTTAGTTTCTCTGTCACACCATCATCCTCAACACTGTCCCTTTGCATGTAGGAAGCCCAATACCAACCCAGTTAAAAGTCTGAGGCTATCTGGGGTCCAGGCCACAGAGCTCCCTGCACAGGGGAGGGAGGGGGAAAGCAGCTCCGGATGTACAGGGGAAAAAGGGAAGTTCAGGCTGGGGAAAGGGCTGGGGTCCCTGCAGGGAGACGGGCAGCTTAGCTGGAGGGGTTGAGCCCAAAGTCTACCTGGTGCATTGTCCGCCTGATGCAAGGCTCCCCGGGGACTGGCGGCCAGCCCTGCGAAGAAGAGCCTGCTGCCCCAGCTTGTCCCCTACCCGGAGCTGCCACGTCTTTGGGTCGCACACACCCTCTGCACACATACTCCCGCACTTTCACTTCCGCGAATACTGGGACTCCCCAGGGCCCAGCCCTTCCTTAACTGTGATCTGACCTTGATCTTGGCACCTCCTTTCATGCTCCCTGCTAGCTTTAGCAGCCTGGGTCTGCCTGCCCACCCCTCCTCCAGCAGGTCCCGGACACCTTGCCAACACCCCCACCCCATCCTGCTCCCCACGGTGACATCCCCCTCCCCATCTCGACTAATTTCCTGACAATACTGTTTCTTCGAATTTTTTTTAAATTTTATTTATTTGTCAGAGAGAGAGAGAGAGAAGAGAGAGCGAGCACAGGCAGACAGAATGGCAGGCAGAGGCAGAGGGAGAAGCAGGCTCCCTGCAGAGCATGGAGCCTGAGGATCATGACCTGAGCCGAAGGCAGCTGCTTAACCAACTGAGCCACTCAGGCGTCCCTCTTCAATTTTTTTTTTTAATGCAATATCTCAAACACACTGGAAGTAGACTATAATATACTAAATCCCTTGGTCCAATCACCAGCTCTGTCCATCTTAACAGTTTGTCATGTTTATTTCAAAATTTTTTAAGAACCAAAATATTACAAATAAAAAAGAAGCCCCACTTCTTGACCTCTCCCCTCCTCCTTACCCCATGGGTAACCATGTTGTTGAATTTGATGTTTATTATTGCTGTGCAAGGTATTTCTTTTTTCTCATTGGACTTTTTCTTCTTTGGCTTTTACAAATATGAATTCTACACGTCTCTTTGCATTTGTCTGAATGTAACTTCATTCTGAGAATGTGTGGGCTTCAATGTGTCCAAGTCATGAAGAGTGCTCACCAGGGGCATCTGGCAGATTCTGTCCATATAGCAAGCGGCTCTTGATCTCGGAGTTGTAGCCCCACATTGGGTGTAGAGATTACTTAAAAATAAAGCCTTTTTTAAAAGTGCCCATCTGGAGAGTTCATAAATTTTTTTTTAAGATTTTATTTATTTATTTGACAGAGATCACAAGTAGGCAGAGAGGCAGGCAGAGAGAGAGAGGGGTGAAAGCAGGCTCCCCGCTGAGCAGAGATCCCGATGTGGGGCTCGATCCCAGGACCCTGGCAGATACTTTAACCCACTGAGCCACCCAGGCACCCCAAGGGTAATTTTTTTATCTCAACTAACTCCACCCTTCATTCCGTCCCTTGCTGTGCTGGTCCCGCCCTCCATTCCAGTCTGAAGACCAGGAGACCCCTGGGAATTCCCTTCACCCAGTAGTTTGATCTCAGGAGGCAAGATGGTGCCTCCTGATTCCTTGTCCTTCAGCCAAGCTGCTCCACACTCCGACATTCAGAGACCTCAGATCTGCCAGCTCACTGAACCCCAGGTCACTGGGCCACTGGCCTGACCCGGCAACTGAGTGAGACAAGTGGTTGGCTGACCTTGAAGCCAGCTAGAAGGCTAACCCCCTACCGGTGCCTCCAAGGCTCTGGATGTCCCATATGGGTTCATTTAGCCTTCAGCCAGAGGGAATATGGGCTCTGTCACAGGCCAGAGCTTCAGCCTCTGCTCTTTGGTTCCTGCCCCCTTAAGACACATGTCCCATTGCTCCCATAGTCAACCACCACTGAGGCTCCAGTCCCTGAGTCAAAAAGCCCAATTCCTGATTCTGCTGAGAGGGCTCATCTCCCCTTTCCCTCCCTCATCAGTCTTGGATCTACTTCCTAAAAGGCCTGAGAAAGGATAAGGGGGAACTTTTGGGACTAGACCATTGTTTCAGCCTTCCTTAACTTGTCCATCACTATGCTCAGTGTTGGGAGCTGCGCTTCCCCCATTCCCATCATCTAAACTTTAACCATCTTTTATGGCTTTGGTTCAAGCTCCACCTCTGCCAGGAATGTAGTCTTCAGCACACTCTACTGACGTAGCTTTCTTTCTTTTCCTTCAACCCTACACTGGTATGTTTCTTCCCTTGCTCCTGACATTTGTCACACTTTGATATACAGGTGTATGGGGGCCCATTTTTCCTCCTAGCCTCTGAGCTCCATCAGGGCTTCCTGTCTTTGTCCCAGAGTCCATCACAGTGCCTGGTACTACACAGCAGGTACTGGACAAAGGTTGCTGAATAGAATTGGAAACTGGAAGCATCCTCCCACCCCCATCCTGTCTTGAGTCCTGGAGTTTTGTAAGCCATTACCTTGCACCTATGGGGATGGAAGTTCTCAGCCATGACAGGTGTTCAGTGACTTACTCCCTCTGTTTCTTTTTGGCTTTGTGTTGTAATGGAACCTCTCAGGTTCAGGTTCTAAAATGATCAAGAATCTGCTCTTATTTCAGAGAAGAAAAGCCCTGGCTCTCAACATTTGAGCACTGGAACCACAAATATAAAGACTCTGGGGTCCTCCCGACCGTCATCTCTCCGGGCAGGAGAACCCTGACCCAGTTTCGTACACTGGGGTCATTTCTCTTTTCCAGCTCCCCGGTGGAGGCGGAAGTGGCCTTGTTGCCTAGGGGAAGCAAGGAGCAGCCCTTCCTCCCTCCTGTCCTCACTGAAGGAAGCCATGGTTAGAAGTCTGCTGCTGAAGCTGAAGGAGAGGGAATTGTGTGGACGTTCTGAGCAAGCCAGCAGGAGGTTGCCAGGATAGGGGACATCTGGGACCTGGCTGCCTTTTGGGGTTCATCTTAAGTTCTGCATCACTGGAAGCAGGCCGAGAGCAAGGGCTACCCATCTCCACCGCATCCAATTTCCAGCCTTCTTATTAAAAGCTATAGGTCTATAATGGCTGTCGGATTTCTTTGTCAGGTAATGAAAATGTTCTAAAATTGGTCATGGTGCTGGTTGCACAAGTCTCTGAATAATATTAAAAGCCACAGAATTGTACAGTTTAAATGGGTAAATTGTACAGTATGCGTCTTAGGGTGGTCAGGTTGCTATACAAAAATACCATACACTGAGTGGCTTATAAACAACAGAAATCTATTTCCCACAGTTCTGGAGGCTGAGAAGTTCAAGATCAAGATGACAGCAGATTTAGTGTCCATCAAGATCCCACTTCCTGATTCATAGATGGTGCCTTCTCACTGTGTCCTCTTGAGGCTCAGAGGGACAAGCTAGCTCTCTAGAGTCTCTTTTATAAGGGCACGCTTCCTGTTCAGGAAGGCTCCACCCTTATGACCTAATCGTCTCCCAAAGGCCCCACCTCTTAATACCATCACCTTGGAAGTTAGGATTTTAATATGAACTTTGAGGGGACACAAACCTTCAGCCTTTAGCAGCATGTGGATTATATCTCAATAAAGCTCTTTAAAAAAAAAAAACCGCAATAGGGATGCCTGGGTGGCTCAGTGGGTTAAAGCCTCTGTCTTCAGCTCAGATCATGATCTCAGGGTCCTAGGGTCAAGCCCCGCATCAGGCTCTCTGCTCAGCAGGGAGCCTGCTTCTCCCTCTCCCTCTGACTGCCTCTCTGCCTACTTGTAATCTCTGTCTGTCAAATAAATAAATAAAATCTTTAAAAAAATATACAATAGGGGCACCTGTGGTCCAGTGGGTTGAGCATCTGACTCTTGGTTTTGGCTCAGGTCATGATCGCAGGGTCCTGGGTTGCAGCACCATGTCAGTCTCCCCACTCATTGCAGAATCTGATTGTCCCTCTCCCTCCCCTTCTGCTCTTTCCTTTACTCTCTCTCTGTGTCTTTCTGTCTCTCAAATAAATAGAATCTTTAAAAAGTAATAGAAAAAGAAAATAAAAAACAATAAAAAAATAAATATCTATTAGAATGGCTAAAACGAAGCCTGTAGCTGTCTACAGCAGTATCAGTAATAAAAAGAAAAACCAGAAGCACCTTAAACGTTTAAAAACAGGGAAGTGGTTAAACAGACGACAAAATAGTAAATACGTTGCCATTAAAAATGATCACAATGAGGGGTACCTGGGTGGCTTAGTGGGTTTAGCATCTGACTCTTGGTTTTGGCTCAGGTCATGATCTTGGGGCCATGGGATCCAGCTCTGCACTCAGCGTGAAGTCAGCCAGTCTCTCTCCCTCCCTCCTCCCACCTCCCCGACATGCATACTTTCTCTAAAATAAATAGATAAATAAAATGTGAAAAAAAAAAATACAATTGTGATGAAGACTGTGAGCCAGCAGGAAATGCTTATGATTTGAAAATAAAGGGAAAGCTCTTCCTTCTCTTGTTTTCCCTTTACTTCTGGAATAATCCAGTCCCAAAGGTGAGGCAGAACAAGTTAGGCAACATGCTGTGGAGGTGGGAGGTAGTCACAGAGAAGGGTGTTAGAGCCCAGGACGCACAGGAAGGGCCCAGAGTGAAGGGTCAAAGCCTGAGTAGAAGGTATCCTTGAAGGGAGGGTGGTGCTGAGATGGGAGGTTAGTTACAAGGCGAGTGATCAAATAAACTCAGGGAGAGCCAAATTTAAGAGAAGGGCCTTGGAGGGGTGCCTGGGTGGTTCAGTTGGTTAAGCCTCCAACTCTTGATTTTTGTCCCAGGTCATGATCTCAGGGTCATAGGATCGAGCCCTGCGTGGGGCGCTATGGCTCAGCACAAAGTCTGTTTGTCCGTCTCCCTCTGCTCCTCTACCCACCCCCCACTCTCTAAAATATATAAATAAAGGGGTTTTAAGATTTTATTTATTTATTTTGCAGACAGAGATCACAAGTAGGCAGAGAGGCAGGTGGGGGGTGGGGGGAGCAGGCCCCCCGCTGAGCAGAGAGCCCGATGTGGGGCTCCATCCCAGGACCCTGATATCATGACCTGAGCCAAAGGCAGAGGCTTAACCCACTGAGCCCCCCAGGCACCCAGGTTTTTAAAAATCTTAAAAGAGAGAGAGAGAGGCCTTAGAGAGGCTACCCCTGAGGAACACTGAGCATGCCTACTGACTGGATCTCAGTTTCTAAATACCATTTGTAACTAGGGCTCCTTGGAGAAATAGCCAATCCCAAGGTTGGGCACAGGATGAACATGGAACATCTTGCTATTCCAGAAAGTAAGAAAGTGCTCAAAGAATGATGGAACCATGTCAACACGACACAAAAGCCAGCTTGAAGAGATCCCCAATGACCTAAATGGGGACAATTTGTGCATCAAAATAATAAACGATTGTAATATGTAGTATTTACATAATTACAAAGGTGAAAAGAGGAACTTTAAAGAGGGAGAAAGCTAGCCATAGTGCCTGAATGGTAACCCCCACAAAAATACATCGTTATCTTAGTCCCCAGAACCTGGGAATACTACCTCCCATGGAAAAACAGTCTTCGCAGATGTAACTAAGTTAAGGATTTGGGATGAGGAGGTCATCCAGGATTATCCAGATGGTCATGAGATTCAATGACAAGTGTCTTTATAAGAGGCACACAAAGGAGAAGGTGATGTGAAGATGGAGGCAGAGACTGAAGTGATGTGGCCACAAGCCAAGGAATGTCCAACAGCTGCTGGAAGCTGGAAGAGGCAAGGAACAGATACTTCCCTAGAGCCTTGGGAGGGAATGAAGAACTATTCAGAACAACCAGAGGGGCACCTGGCTGGCTCCATCAGGGGAGCAAGCGACTCTTGATCTCAGGCTTCTGAGATGGAGCCCCACATTGGTTGTAGAGATTACTTAAAAATAAAACCTTAAAAAGAAGAAGGACATGGGGCGCCTGGGTGGCTCAGTGGGTTAAGCCGCTGCCTTCGGCTCAGGTCATGATCTCAGAGTCCTGGGATCGAGTCCCGCATCGGGCTCTCTGCTCAGCCGAGAGCCTGCTTCCCTCTCTCTCCCTCTGCCTGCCTCTCCATCTACTTGTGATTTCTCTCTGTCAAATAAATAAATAAAATCTTTAAAAAAAAAAAAAAGAAGAAGAAGAAGAAGAAGGACAATGTTTGTAAGACCTCCATGAAAGGTGCTGGGCATCCCATCTGCATGGGGAGCCCCGAGGAGGGAGAGGAAAAGGAAGCATTCAACATCTCCTGAGCATGGGTAGCTGGTGGGCTGAGCTTCAAGGTTCAGTCATGGGCAATGGGGACCTGGTCTGAAAGAGTACAGGAATGGACTGGAGTTCGACTGCAGGAAAACCTCCAAAAGCCTCCAGACTGTGTGTGGAGGGACCTGATGGCCCCTCAGAGGGGAAGAGAGGGGGCCTGAAGCCTCTCGGCCATCACTGATCGTTGTCGAAAGGCCCTGGAGGACAGAGACCACAGTGGCTCTAGCCCAGGCCAGGCAGAGCTCCAGGCATGATCACGGCTGCTCCAGCCTTACATCCTCATCTGGGCCTGCTGGGCTGAGCAGGGCCCCTGGAGCCAGGCCCAATCTGTTTCCTTCTATTCTTTGACAGGAAGCTCCTGGAGAGCCAGCCCCCACCCGACACCCCGCCCCAGCACTCCCTCTCTCTTCTCCACTATGGACAGAGCCATCGTGGAGCAGCTGCCTGCCCGCCACAGACCCCGCTGACATGGGCACCGTCAGAGCCACGCAGCTGTGCTGGGCCATCCTCGGCATCCTCCTACTCCAAGGTAAGAGGCACTAGCCCCTCCGCTCCAGCAGCTCCTCTCCCGCCGCTGGCAGTCCTGGGCCCCTGTCCACCGACCGAGGCACATGCTCTCCATCTAGGCCCATGCCCAAGGGAAATTCCAGAGCTTTCTCATGAAGGGAACCAGCTGAATTGGGGTCTGGGGGCGGGGGGTGGTCAGTACCAAGCAAACGCAAAGTCGAGGTATGGTGAAACCCTTTTGTGAGAAAATTTCCAGGATGAACTGGGGCACCCACAGAGGCTGATCTCCTGAAATGTGGGGAAGCGACTCTCCTGGTGTGAGACTGAGGCCAGAAAGCTCCTTCCAGGGTGTTCTGGCATACAATTGTCTGCACTTTGGGCTTTACAGGTGATCCTTACTCTTTTTCATATAAGAAGTAACAACATGGGCATTCCAAATGTTGACTTGAAGCTCAAATCACAGCAAGAGGGACTCAGGTTAGATACAAAGAACTATTTACCAGAGAGGATGTACACAGCATCCTCGCCCAGTGGTGGCCTGGGTGAGAAGATAGCCAGAGGAGATGACTGGAAACAACACCTCTAAGACTGCCCTCTGCTAGCCCATGAGGGGTGAAGCAGCTCAGAAGGGGTCCCCTAATTAGGGAGCAGTTGCTGGGAACCATGAGAAATCCAGGAGATTCTGACTCACAGGGTAGCGACTTCCCTTTGGTCATCCCTTCCCCACCCCCACCTCACTCTCCAGCCGTCCTCTGTTACGGACTTATGAGCCTGTTCTCAGAGCAGCAGAAAAGAGTGCAAAAAAGTGCAAAGTGCTTGGACAGGGAGAGAGGATGGCTCTCCCCTGGTAGGGGGTGGGAAGCCTGAGTTCCAGTATTCCCTCCCCTGAAGAGGTCAGATTTTTCTCTAGAAGCCCATGGGCTCGGAGTAAGACTCTGATTGCCCCCCCACTCCCAGCCCCACATCCCCAGAGGGCAGAGTCACACATTTGGTCTGGGGCTGCAGGACTAAACTCTTGTAGAAACCACAGAAGTGGCAGAGGAGGAGATTAAACGGCAAGACTCCTGAAGGGGCAGTGTCCCAGGAAGTGGGAGGGCTCAAAAAATCCTGTGTAAACTCTACATAAGCCATGCTCACCCCTTGAATTTCCTCATCTCTCATCTCAAAATCTCAGTACTCTTACTATCTCCCTTGAGGGAACCATTGGGAGGCTAATCAGGCCCACAAGGCAACTTGACGTGGATACACAGAGACTTGGAGGATTGGAGGGAACAGTGCAAAACTAAATATGTCTAGTATTTATTGAGCATGGACTGTCTGTCAGGCACTGGGTTAAGTGCTTTATATGAATTTTCTTATCCTCACAATCACTTATGAGGTATGAAAGTCATTTGAGTTTTTTTTTTTTTAAGATTTTATTTATTTATTTGACAGAGAGAAATCACAAGTAGGCAGAGAGGCAGGCAGAGAGAGAGCAGGAGGAAGTAGGCTCCCTGCTGAGCAGAGAGCCCAATGCGGGACTCGATCCCAGGACCCTGAGATCATGACCTGAGCCAAAGGCAGTGGCTTAACCACTGAGCCACCCAGGCGCCCCGAAAGTCATTTGAGTTTTAAAGAGAAAACAGGCCTAGGTCAGAGAGGAAGTGGTGGAATCTGGGCTTGAACTCACACCTGTCAGACTCCAAAAGCTATGATTTTTTAACTATTAAATTATGCTGCTGAAGAAAATAAGGGACAGGGGTGGTAGAGAGGGAGAAAGGAGAGGCTGGAAGGTCATCAAGCAGGTAGGGATTAGAGAGAAGAGATGGGAAAATCAGAAATCTCTGCAGCCCTTGGTTCTTGGGCTGTCTGTATGCCCAGTGGTCAGAGGCACTCTGGCCTGCAGAAACAGGTGTTCCCAAATTCCCTCCTCTACTCACAGAGGAATCCACTGGTGACAGAAAGTGCTGGTAGGGAGACAGGGCCAGAAGACAGAGATCAGGGTACTTGAACTTGGAGTCTGTGACTCTGGAACTCCTTCCAAGCCACTAGTTTTGTTCCCACATCTGTGGGAAGGCAGTGTACTGTGGCCACCCACTAAAAGCTAACATTACGACCTGACAGAGATCAGACGGAACCTAAAACACGCTGGATCAGTAGCTGACAGCTGTTTTCAGGATGTGCCTTGAAAGGTGTTCTTCCAGAGTCATTTTCAGCTGGTAGAGTTCTCTCCAGCCTCAGGCACCTAGGAGTGTTAATCCCCCTCCTACGCCCACCCAAGGAGGGAGGGTACTACCAGAGACTGGTGACCTGGAAAAACACAGCCAGACTTTGGGCAAGCTTGGGCTTGGAAACCATTAAATCCCCACCGTCCAAGTGATAGCCCCACGAGGAAGGCAGTGGCTAAGGAAAATAAACAGACCGGCAGGCTGCCACAGGCTGGGAGGGCTCTGGCCGGCAGCCGCCTCTGCTCACCCTGCCCCAGGCTTGGGACTTCCCTGCGGACCGGGGGGCCTCGGAGCCCAAAGGCCAGGCCAGAAGTTGCGGTCCCTGCTGAGGCATAGAGACGGGAACCAGGCTGGGCGGGTCCACTTCCCCACGTTGTTTTCATTTCACATTGTTCACAGGTTTCAAGAATGATTTCATTGTGGAAAATGAGCAAACACAACCTGACCTTTCAGGTCCAACACACACACAGGGGACGCAAAGAGGGGCACAAAAACACACATACACAGCGGCACAGAGGCCCACAGGCATACACGTGTACAAACCGAAAAGCCAGTGAGGGCTTCTGACTGGGGCCTCCTGGTAACTGGCTCCTCCCTGGCTTTGGCCAACAACGGCCATTTCTGAAGTAGCCTCTGCCTGTGAAGGTAAAATTGGCCATGTGTTCTAGAGCTTCCTTGGCCTTAATATATATACCTCAGAACTCACTTCCTGTGTGTGCTCTTCCTTCCTACTGGGTTACGGGGCAGAGAGACAGCCCAGATACCAACCCCAGTCCCTAACCTCATTTTATTCACCGCATTATTCTTTCCATCCCCTTTCCTTGGGGGCAGGACCAAGATGACAATATTCACAGGGAGAAATGGATGGCTCAATGGTAGGAAAGCAAGAATCTCAAGTCCTAGGTCCTTAACCAGACATCACAGGTCACTGGCCCTCTGTTCTTGGACAAATCACTGGTTTAAAATAACCTTCCCCTGACCTCCTATCAGCTTGGCTTAGAACCCACGTGGCATTAAAGAGACAGAAAAGGGTTCTGGGACACTGAACTTGAGGTGGGGGTGATGGTACTATTGAGTTATGGTTTCAGAGGAAGCTAGGCCTGTGAACCAGAGCCACATCCTCCAGCCCTCTGCCAAGTGTGCCTGCCTTCCAGCACAGAAGGCTTGGAAAGACTGGGTTCTGCTGTGGGCTCAGAGCTGGGCAAGAGTCTTGCCAAGCTAGTCAAAGTGTTCTGCTCTCTCTTGCAGGCCACCACTCCCAGCCTGGGGCAATCCAGACACCTCACCCTCAGGGTAAGACCAAACACACGGGACCTACTCTAGCATTGAGGCCTGGCCACTTAGGGCAAGAGGAGCACAGATCTCAGGTGACTGGGGATGGGGCCCGAGCTCTTAGGACATCGAAGGCTGAGCTCCTCTGGGGACTATTTCAGCTTGACCTAGGCTAATGTGCCTCAAAAGAGGAGACTGATGAATGGCTGGAGGTTGGGGGGTGGGGCAGGGAGAAAGATTAGAAAACTCCAGCTATGGGGAAGAAGACAGGGAGACAGAGCAACAGCCTCAGATGATTTGTTTCAGGAAACTTTAGCAGCCCAAGTCGGACCACAGAGCCACTTTTTTCCAACATAGGTGAGTGAGGGTGGCTGCAGAAGGGCTGCTCCCTGCCCCAGCCCAGCTTCCCGCCCAAACCCCCACCTAGCCCTTTGGATCTGCTTGGAGCCCAAGGGTTCTCAGCTGGGTAAGGGAGTGTGGTATCACCCAATCTGACCCCTCCAACCTCCTCCTGCCTCTGTCCTTGCAGGAAAGAGCCTTTCCTCAGATCCCAGCAGCCCAAGCTCTCTGGCCAGCACTAGGACCCAAGGTACTCTGAGGCTCGGATCCAGATGCTTCTGGGGAAGGCCCAGTGAGGAAGCAGACACAGTTGCTGCCCTATAGGAGAATACAGACTGGTGGGGAGCAGACAAGTAAACAGGACCTCATGTGCCCAGCTACAAAGCAGGGGGAAAGGGCTGTGATGAGCACAGCAGAACGTGTTGCAAGGGCTGAGACAGACTTGGACGTAGGCCACTTCTGACTCGGGGGCCAGGGAAGACATGCTAGAGTGAGTGACCTTGGAAGTGGAGGTCCAAGACAGAGTTACGCAGATGAGGACTGTGGGGTGGAGGGTGGTAGGGTAGATTTCAGGCAGACAGAACCCTAGAGGTAAAGGCCCAAAGTTAAAAAGAGAGGATGGCTTCTTCTGGAATTGAAAGCAGTAAAGAAAAGGAAGGTTTGGGGCTAAAGAGGGACCCTTATACATGCTGGCTGAGGACCTGAGCAGGCCCACCCATGCTTCTTACTCCACAGCAGCTCAGGACAAGGCCTCACAGGTCCTCATGGTGACCAGTAAACCTGTGACACCAAGCACCAGCACTGTGGACGGTCAGTCCCAGGCACAGACTTCCACAGCAGGACTTGGTGAGTACCTGGGGCTGAGGGTCAGGAGCACTGGGTCATGTCTGGTTGGGGTCCTTCTCCACCTCTTCGGAATGCCCAGGTTCTGCCCCACAAGGAGTCCTCGCAGGGCCAGGAGCCACATCAGTGGCAGCTTGGTTTGGGGATGAGAGAGGTTTGGTGGGAAGTAGAGACACAGCCTTGGGCCTGGTCACAATGAAGGCAAAAGGAGCCGGGACTCAGGACTGATGAAGGCATGGAGGGGAAAAAAGGGAGAGGTAGAAGCCAAAATGATGGAAAGGGAGGCAAAAGGCCTTTGGCCAGGGCTCCATGCTTTTCTGGGCAGGCTGACCTCACACGCCAGTGTGGGGCAAGAGCTGGGAGGGGACGGACACCTCCGTCGTGGCCCTGCTGTCCTGTCTGTGTTCTCAATGAAGAGCACCCTGACCCTGTCTTTCATCCTACCCCTTGGGTCTGGGATTTTTTTTATACTCACAGACTTATTTGGCAGTGCGGGGATGGATAAGGAAATGGACAGCGATCAGACCAGCAGTACAATGAGTGGAAGAGGGGGCGTCTGGCTGACTCAGCTGCTGGAGCTGCGACTCTTGATCTCAGGGCTACAAGTTCAAGCTCCATGTTGGGTGTAGAGATTACTTTAAAAGCTTAAAACAAAAAAAAAAAAAGGAGAGTCAAAGGGGAGAAGAGATGGGTGATCATACTACTTTTTTAAAAAGATTTTATTTATGTATCTGACAGAGAGAGACACACAGTAAGAGAGGTAACACAAGCAGGAGAGTGGGAGGGGAGAAGCAGGCTTCCCGCTGAGCAGGGAGCCCGATGTGGGGCTTAATCCCAGGAACCCAGGATCTTGACCTGAGCTGAAGGCAGATGCTTAACAACTGAGCCATCCAGGTGCCCTGATCGTACTATTTTTTAAGAGGACCAGAAACTTGTGCCCCTTAACCAACAGCCTGCCTTATTAAATAAGTGCATGGGGATAAACCTCCAGTGCACTTTTTTTCCTCTTGCTTCAACCGTTGGCAAAATACAGAGGGCTCTACCTTGCCCAGTCTGGCTCCCTATCTCTGGAGCACAAATGGGTCCCAAGGGGATGGTGGGAAGAGAGTAACAGGGGAGGCATCCTGAACTTTCCGGAGTCCCCTGCAGCTAGTAATATGAGCAACCAGCAGGGCAATCACCTTATCCCATGTTATGTTACCCAGTCCAACCTCCATCCTCACGAGATCTGGTATGAGTGGCAGGAGGAAGTCTTTTTTGTAGGGCATGGGCTCCTTCTGAGTTCTTTACCTGGGAAAGTGGGGGGGGGGGCTAGCTCTCTCCTCTGGCAGGCCTCCCAGTCCCCTCACTAATGCACCCATCCCCATTCCATTTCAGACACTACTCCCATATCAACCACCATGAGCCTGAGGACCAAAGAAGACTTGTCCGTCCTGCCCAGTCCCACATCAGAGACGGTGCTCACTGTGGCTGCATTTGGTAAGAGAGACAAGGTGGGGAGAGTGGCAGGAGACCCCATCCCTGAACTAACTTGGACTCTGGGTCTGGAAACACAAGTGTAAATCCCACCTATTTGTTCTAGGAGGGCATGGCTGATAAAGGAGGCCCTGGTAGGAAGGAGCCTCCATGGGCCCTCCAGTCAGCAATTCTGGGCTCTGCTGGGTTCCATGTTCCATGTTCTTGTTGGGGGGTAAGGCAGCTGTGGAGCTCACTCTGGCCACGGTAGTGGGCTGAGAGCTCATTCATTCATCCAAGAAGGGGAATTCACTTTGCTCTCAGAGCCTACCTACAGAGCACTAAGCTGGGAAGGGAATTTGGCCTCCTCTTGCCCCCTTTTGACCCTTCCTTTGCCTCTCCTTTACCCTGACATTTTCCCTGCTCAGGTGTTATCAGCTTCATTGTCATCCTGGTGGTTGTGGTGATCGTCTTAGTCAGTGTGGTCAGTCTAAGGTTTAAGTGTCGGAAGAACAAAGAGTCTGAAGGTACATCCTTGCCACTCAGGGCCCCCTTTGCCCCTCTTTAATAAGAGAACAAGAGATGCATTTTGGGACTGAAGTGTAGGAAAAGCATGGCACATAAGCACCACTGATGAGATGGGAGGGTAGTCCACTTGGGTGGGCTTTGAGGGACAGGTTGGTCTTCTGAGTTATAGCATGTGATCCCCAATCTGTGCCTTTGACTATTTTACAGATCCCCAGAAGCCTGGGAGTTCGGGGCTATCTGAAAGGTAAGACTGTCAGAGGTATAATGGAGGAATCATCTATCTGACCTCTCAGTCCCCCACTCCAAGAGAGAACTGAAACTTCCTGGGGTGCCTGGGTGATTCAGGCATTTGGGCATCCAGCTCTGGATTTCAGCTCAGGTCATGGTCATGAGATCAAGCCCAGTGTCAGGCTCTGCATTCAGTGTGGAGCTGGCTTGAGATTCTCTCTCTCTCCCTCTCGGTCTGCCCCTCCCCCTGCTCTCTCTCTAACATAAATAAATGAAATCTTAAAAAAAAAAAAAAAGAAAAAGAACTGATATTTCCTGCCTTCTACATGAATGTCCACACAAGCATGCATGGAATATTGACAGCCACCACTGAGGCCAAGGCAAGGGATGGGCAGGACAGGAGTGATGCTAAAATGAAACAATCAGGAGACAGGAGATAAACTGGAACTCTTCAGCCTAAGGACTAAGCCTCTATAACCCCCTCATGAAAAGTATAGGAATTCAGATTCTAATATAATTCAGATTATTTTACAGATAGATAGATAGATAGATTCTATATAGATAGATTCTATATCTATATATAACTATATATATAGAATACTATATTTAATATGTAGTTCAGATTCTAATAATCTTTTTTTTAAAGATTTTATTGATTAATTTTAGAGAAGGAAAGAGAGGAGGGGATAAGGGCAGAGGAAGAGGGAGAGAGAAACATAAGCAGACTCTGCACTAAGCGCAGAACCCAACGTGGGGCCGGATCTCGTGACCCTGAGACCACAACCTGAGCTGAAACCAACAGTCAGACGCTTAACCAACTGAGCCACCCAGGCGCCTCTCTAGATACCCCTTTAAATAAGAAAACACTTATTTAGGAACATCTTGTACATGCCAGGCACTATGATAGATATTTTCTAATATTATCTCAAATCCTTACAGCAATTCTTCAACGCAGATATACTGCATTCTGTACATTTGAAAAAATTGAGACTTGGAGACATTGTAACTTGGTCAAGATCAAACGAGTAGCAAGTAGTAAAACTAAGATTTAGATACAAGTTTTTTTTTTTTAATTTTTAAAAAATATTTTATTTATTTATTTGAGAGAGAGACAGTGAGAAAGAGTATGAACAAGGAGAAGGTCAGAGAGAGAAGCAGACTCCCCGTGGAGCTGGGAGCCCGATGCGGGACTCGATCCCGCAACTCCAGGATCATGACCTGAGCCGAAAGCAGTCGCTCAACCAACTGAGCCACCCAGGCGCCCCTAGATACAAGTTTTTGGGCTTCCAAGCACATGCCCATTTCATTAGGGCCCATCACCAAAATACAGGTTTATCGAAACAAAAGTCGAAGTTCCAACATGTGACCCCACAGTTCCCTGACCACCCCATCACACTCCTGCTCCTCCATGTTACAACCCATGTTCCTTTCCTACCCCTAGCTGCTCCACAGCCAATGGAGAGAAAGACAGCATCACCCTGATCTCCATGAAGAATATCAACATGAATAACAGCAAAGGATACCCCACAGCAGAGAAGGTACATTTTTCCTGGTTCCTTCCTCCCTTCTCTCTCCTCCTCTTACCTTCAGGTTCTAGTTCCTTAACCAGAAAAGAGATACGTTCAAAGATGCAGGCTCTGCTCTCCTCTTCCCTAGCCCACCACTCCTGAGAAGTTCACGCTTTCTCACGATGTATTTATTTTGCAGGTTCTTTAGAAGCAATGTCGGGTCCCCATGGGTCCAAGGACGATGAAGCTGCCCCATGACTATAAAGAGGAAGGCGATGGGAGTGCTAGAGGCATGAATCACATATAAATTATTTTATTATTTCACACTTACTCCAAGATCGAAAGGACACCAGCACTCCTCTGGATCTAGGAGTAAGCTGCCAGGATGAGAGACTCTTTCCCATATGGGCAGCCACTCTGGAAATACAGCCTGCTCCTCCCACCCACTCACCGTCAAAGGAAGGGGGAGTCTGGAGGGCAAGGGCAAGGGTAAGGAAAATGACAAAGTGGAGTGGCCCTTGCTACTTTGCATTAAAATTATTTTCTGGCCAACAGTCTAATTTCTTTTAAGGTCTGTGCTCTCATGCAGGTTTATTAATGGTGCTCTAACAGTTGTGATATCTCCTTTTCTGGACAAGCACAGATCCAAGCTTCTGCCCCTGTAGAGAGCTGTCTGAGCAACCTGCGAGGTAGACTGAACATTCTGTCAGGTCTGCCTCAGTTCCTCTGGATTATTAAGGAGGAATGAGGTCCTGAGGGACTAATTACTTCAAAAGAGGAGAGAGAAAGGGAGCTGTAAACTCTCTAGGTGCACACACCTAGAGAACCTAGAGAATGAGAACACGAGAGGCATAATGCATTCTGACTAGGGAAGCCCAGTGGGGAGAGCTGAGTAATAGGAGGGCAGATGTCCTCTGCCAAGGCAGACATGCCTCACTTTGGTCCTAGCTATGGGAATAACACTGGGGAGGTCTGGAACAGGGATAAGTTTGTGACTTCATAAGCCAAAACCCACCCCTCTACCCTGTACAGCTATAATCTTTGTGTCCTAGAAAGTGAATAAAGGGTGACAAACCCTCTAAAGTCTTTTAAAGGGAAGGAGGAAAAGCAGTTTCCCATTTTCTTAGAACTCTCCACCGTGAAACTGGTTTGGAAATTAATTTTGGCTGGGGGACATTCAGTGGGAGAGTCACCTGCATGTGTCTACACAGAGGGGTTAATTTTATAAATACATGCTAGTTGGCAGTCCAGATTACAAGATTACCCATTTTGAACAATGTGCAACAATATGCTATTTGCTTCTGGATCTAGACGCTGTGAGGCGAGATGAGAGAGAAAGCCTGGAAAAAGCTTCACCCTCTCTGTTCTGTTGCAACTATTTCAGCAGACTGAAGAAACCTACTGGGTTCTAAAATCTTTGAGTGCCTGGCTGGCTCAGTGGGTTAAGCCACTGCCTTCAGCTCAGGTCATGATCTCAGGGTCCTGGGATTGAGTCCCACATCGGGCTCTCTGCTCGGCAGGGAGCCTGCTTCCTCCTCTCTCTCTGCCTGCCTCTCTTCCTGCCTCTCTGCCTACTTGTGATCTCTTTCTGTCAAATAAATAAATAAATCTTTTTTAAAAAAATAAAATAAAATCTTCTAGGACAAGGCTTGAAATTGAGTCACTTCTATAGTTCCAGTTTGGTACATGGTGTCCAGCCCATCGAAGGTCATAAAAACTGGCTCTCAAGGACAGGAAATGTGGTCACAGGCTGAACTTTGCAGCTGGGCAAAATCACTCCCCAGCTCCCAGACTATTTTCTTACTTTTAAAACAAGGTGGCTGGACTACTTGGCTTTCATTACCTTTTCTGGTCCTTTTTTTTTTTTTTTAAATGATTTTATTTATTTATTTGACAGAGAGGACAGAATGAGAGAGAGAGTGCATGAGAGGTGGAAGGTGAGAGAGAGAGGCAGACCCCTTGCTGAACAGGGGGCCCGATGTGAGACTTGATCAAGGGACTCCAGGATCATGACCTGAGCTGAGGGCAGTTGCTCAACCAACTGAGCCACCCAGGCGCCCCTTTTCTGGTCCTTATATTCTGTAGTTCTATAAACTTTAGATGTAAGAAAAAATGAACACCATCTTTTGAGTAGAGATCACTCTGGGTGGAAACCAGAGACAAGTCTTAGGTAAGTCTGACAAGCCTATATTCTCCAGACTTAAGATTTCCCTGTGTCTTTTTTTTTTCTTTTTAAAATTTATTTGACAGAGATATAGAGGGCATAAGTAGGCAGAACGGCAGGCAGAGAGCGAGGGAGAGGGAGAAGCAGGCTTCCCACTGAGCAGGGAGCCCAATGTGGGGTTGGGTCCCAGGACCCTGGGATCATGACTAGAGCTGAAGGCAGCCACTTAACTGACTGAGCAACCCAGGTGCCCAAGATTTCCCTGTGTCTTATGGGAAGAATGATCCTTATCTGACCCTTGGTAGGCACTTGGTAGGTAAAGTGGAAGAGCAAATGTGGAGACACGTGGGAAGCAAAAGTACTAGTTGGCAATCGCAGCAGACAATGTGGAGTATCACCACCGAGGTCCCACTTCAAGGTCAACGCAAGTTTCCTCAGCTGTTAAAGAGTGCTGGCTGCTAAAATTGGAGGGGGGGGGGAAGAGGAGCATTGGCTGCTGAGGGCTCACAGCTGCTTGATGACTGATTGATGGGGGTGGGATAAAGACCTGGAACTCTTGTCTCTATTTCCCCAACTCTGTCCCATCCCACTTCCCTTAACCCTCACAGCTCTTGTTCCCAGGAGCATTCACCAATAAACCTTCAGCATGCAAATCTCCAAGTCTCAGAGTCTATTTCCAACCTATGACAGCAATGCTACAGCATTTTTTTTTAATGCTATTTATTTATTTGAGAGAAAGAGTGCAAGCACGAGTGGGGTGGAGGGGCAGAGGGAAAGGGAGAAGCTGGATCCCAGGACCCTGGGATCATGACCTGAGCCAAAGACAAATGCTTAACCGTCTGAGCCACCCAGGCGCCCCTAAAATACTACAACATTTTTAAAAATAACTCAGATATATTTATTTAAGCCACACTGCAAAAAATGCATGACTTCCTAACCAATTCCAGCACACACAAAAATCCATCATTGGGAGAGAACTCTCCAGATGACATAACAATGTCTACAAGTACCGATTCTGTTCGAATTGTTCTTGTTATTCTGGCTGCCATGGGCACTTCAATCAGCTGCTAATCATACTGGACTAATTAGGTCAAGACCATGAGGTTTGCTCTAGATAACCCAGTTGATGTCTCCATTCTAAGGCCACAAGCATCCCCCTGACTCTGAACAATGTCCTGCAGATATGAGCTATTAGTCATAAGGTATTTATATGTGGGGGAAAGTGTATGAACTGGTATGACTATGAGATTGGATGGCTTTTACCCAGAAACCAACATTGCAGTTCTTCAGTAGCAATATTGATTTTCCTGTTGTTAAATAGCTCTCTTCTGAGAAGGGGTCAAGGATGAATTCACTTAATTCTCTAGGAAACTGCATTAGAAGGAGTTCTGCTAGAGGACCCTACTATTTATGCAAATACAAAAACCCACCTCTGATAGGGAATCCAAGTGCAGCCTCTGCAGCCCCTGAAACTTCCCTGAGACAGTATCTCTTTTCCTTGATGTCTAGACAACAGGATGGTGGCCATTTACATGACAGCTTCCTCCTTATTTTAACACAGCAATCCAGGAAGGGCAACCCTGGCGGGGTGGGGTAGTTACTATAGAATGTCCTTCTTTTGCTTCTTCCCCCATCTTATGGGAGGCTAACCAACAACCCAGCTCAGGCACACAGGCCCAGTTGGACAGAAGGAACATTTACTGAGTACTTTTCTTCCAGGGATAGATGGGGCAGCATCTCAATCATACAGGGCACAAGGCAAACCTCAGGATCACTAGCAAAAATTCACTACAGTTCAACAAATATTTCTAAAAGTAGAGAAAACTGATGGAAATCTGAGGCCAGCTCTCAGTAAAATGGTTTAGTAGATGAAGGATCATTGCAGGCCCCTTGGCCTAGTACATGCACATCATTTCCTAAAGTCAGGCTAGTAATAATCAATTCTATTTGAATCTGTTGAAAAGCATTGTGTGGCTCTGCTCAACAGTCTCCTTCTGAATTTGTAGACGTCCTTTATCACCTCTTTGAACTTCTTTCTATACCTACCTCCTTCTCCTTGAGATCCCAAGTTCTCTTCCCTTATTTCATTCCCAGTTGCTTCCTGACCTCTCCTGCTGGTTATTTTCCCCAGGCACCTCCGTCCTGAACCTTCTGAGCCCACAGCTACCTCTTTTACTGAACACAGAGACTGTGTTTCACAGTCGGGATTATTTTGTTTAGTGGTTGGTGCGCTTAACCCAAAACTGGCACAGAAGTGTTCTAAATGTTGAGGTTTGGAGTTCTAAGTTAGTCCTAGTGCTAGTCATAGAAATGTTCATCTAGTAGTGTTAATTGAAGTCTAAATGAGCTAAAGGTTACATTTGCTGGCATATCTGACAAGGTTGCCATGCTGAGCCATTTTTTACTGACCTAGGAGGAAATGAGTCTTCTAGAAAAAAAGTGGAGAGTGAGGTTTCAGAGGACAATGGAAAAAATTGTTGAGGTCCCAGACATTTCCAAAAGTCGGCAGCTTCCTAAATCTTGTCCAGCATTCTTGAACCTCGAATCTACTCCTAAGTAGCCCCATAATTCATAGTAGCCTTCTTCTCAATCCAGTTTCTCCCTACAGTGCTCTAACCCACCCTCCTTGCCATTCTCAACCAGATAGTTCTCACTTCCCAGCCCTCTGACAGCTTTGAGTACCTCCAGACCTTAGCCCTGTGACTAGACCCTAAGGCATACCTCACCTTCCCTTGTCCATATTTTAAAGCAGTCTGTCCAGTTTCCCAAAACCAAATAAACTTCCTTCTTATGTTTAATCACTTAATGTATATCCCTGATCAGGTCCCTTGTCTGCAAAACTCAGGTGGCTTCTTTAGGACCCAGCCTTCTGTGAGCACACTGGCGCCCACATCCTAGGGCCACTCCTGACTGCAGGGTAGAACTGCTACACTGGAAGATTCTACCCTATCAATTGTGTCTCTGGCTAATCATCTCCCAGTCCCACCCCCAAATGCCTAAATAGCTGCTGCTTGGTTTCACAGTTGGCATACTGATGTGGTCTTCCTGGGTAAGAGCTCAATGAATTCTAAGTAATTTTTTGTCTTGAAATGAATTGATCATTCCTCACTTTTGAAACCTGATCTTTAGCCATCCCAATTCACCTGCAGGCACAAGTCAGTAAGGACACCATGAGAATTGCTTTTTATCTTTGTTAGGCTTCATGAAGACCTGAGTGGGAAAACGCAGGCGTATTTTACTTCCCTTTTACTAATTTCATAGGGCCTTCAGAAAACAAGGGAATGGGTCATGGAAATGAGTGGGGTGGAACAGAAAAATCTCAAACGTGCCCTGAAGTAGGATGGGATGGATGAAGAATAAAGAACAGCAAAGATAGGGACTTTAATGCCAGCTCCAACGCCTGCCCCTTTCTTCTTCATCTCTGAAGCCTTGAGGTCCCTCTAACGAAGCTGTGCCAGAGTAAATGCAGGAAGAGGGCATACTCAGACTGCCCTCTAACTACATAAATCTATCTCGTTTTTCTGTTTTCTTGGTTCTTAAAGTTTTGGTTCCCAAAACCCGTCTCTCAATCTCCAGGACCTAACATACACTTTACACAGAACGTGCATTAGCATATATTTTTAAAAGGACACCCTTGAGATGAATAGTCACACTGTGACCCTCTAAACTTAAGTTCGCAAAACCTTTCCCAGGCAGGATCTCACCGTGCCTCCCTGAATGCCCCTAGTGTTAGGTGAGGCCGTAGCCACTATCCCCATTCTACAGTTGAGGAAAAGTGTGGTTGACAGTCGCCCAGCAGTCAACCAACGGCAACAAACCTCCACAGACCTCGCTTCTAAGGGTCGAGCCCCAGAGGCAGCTTTAACTCTCACCGCCCCCTCGCGCAGAGCCTGCCGGGAGTTGTAGTCCAATGTCCCGCAGCTCCTGTGAGTTGGACTACGATGACCAGCATGCCCCGCGCTTCTTGCCGGGTCCCTTTCAGCCTCGGGCGCTGGGGAGGCTCCGCAGACCTGCCGATTGGGAACCGATATGGCAGCGACTCTAGGCAGCGGGGAGCGCTGGACCGAAGGTACCAGGTCTTTGCCGGAGGGTGGGACAGGCAGAGTTGGGGGAGGGATGGGGCTCCTTGAGATTACTGAGGGCTGAGATCCTGGGCCTGAGGTGAAGGATGGAGGCCTATGAAGAGATGCTGAGCCTGAGTAGGTTACCGAATTAGGTGGGAGACCGGCAGGACAGGGGCCGGGATCTGGAAATCAGGAGCGCTGGCTCAAGCTAAGGAACCGGCGAGGAGCCCAGAGTCACCCGTGTTGACTTTTTTGCCTCCGGCCCCCAGCCCCGCTCCGTCTCTGCCCTTGCGGAGCTTAGGGCCCGTGGTGCTCAGGCCCCGCCTGTGCCAGGGTGGCTGGGTCAGCAGAGTGATGCGGATTCCTGCAGTTTGCTTTCCCAGACCCTATGCTCGCTCCTCCCAACTAGGCTACTGACTCTAGGTCTCTCTTTGGTGCTGTTCCTGCAGCCTGCACCAAGACCACTAGGCTGGTCTTTGCCATCCTGCAGTCAAGCAAAGAGTATTGATTCAATTCCTATTATGTACCCTCATTATGCTGATCATGCAGCAGGGATCTGACAGACATGGTCCCCTGAGATCACAAAACTCTCAGTCCATTGAGGGAGTTCGACAGGTAAACAGACAATTACAAAACAGAGCCACTAAGTCCTGAGCTACACAGCAGGGTCTTAGGTTTGGGAAGCACACTGACAGCCTGGGTGTCAGAGGAGGCATCTGGAAGAAAGTGTGACATATGAAGAGAAGAAGGATGCCTTGGAGTTAGGCTGACTTAGAGGAGGAGCACTGCAAGCAGAGGGAACAGCATGTGCAAAGGCACAGAGAAAAGAGAAAGCATGGCAGATTGAAAGGCATTTGGTGTGGCTAGAGCATAGGCTGCAAAAGAGCTTGTGGTGAGAGAGGATGCTGCAGAGGCAGATGGGCCTATGATAAGAAATTTGGACAAGAAGCAGTGGGTAGGAGCACCTGGATAGCTCAGTCAGTTAAGTGGCTGTCTTCTGCTCTGGTCATGATCCCAGGGTCCTAGGATCGAGACCCGCATCAGGCTCCCTGCTTAGGGGGGAGCCTGCTTCTCCCTCTCCCTCTGCCTGCCACTCTGCTGCCTACTTGTGCCCTCTCTCCATCTCTCTATCAAATAAATAAATAAGTAAAATCTTTTAAAAAATAAAAAGAAGCAGCAGCAGTCGATAGTCAGTAGGTATTTTAGGCAGGAGAGAGATATTTCTAAAGCCTTTCCCAGATCCTCCTGACAGGACCTGAGTCCTCTGCCTTTTTTGACTGGATTGCTATGGCCTTCTTAACATTCTCCATGTGTTATGATGAATTGAGTCTTCTCCCTTTAGACTATAACCTCTTTGTGGTCAGAAGTAGGTTTTTTTTTTTTTTTTAAAGATTGTATTTATTTATTTATTTGACAGACAGAGGTCACAAGCAGGCAGAGAGGCAGACAGAGAGAGAGGAGGAAGCAGGCCCCCCGCTGAGCAGAGAGTCCGATGCGGGGCTCGATCCCAGAACCCTGGGATCATGACCAGAGCCAAAGGCAGAGGCTTTAACCCTCTGAGCCACCCAGGCGCCCCGGTCAGAATTAGGTCTTATCCATACATTTCATTGCTCCATCTAGCCAAGTGTCTTGTTCTATAACTGCTAATTTAAAAGAACCCCCCTACTTTAAACCTTAGGTGGGAGGCATGGCAACAAAAACAACAAATTATTTTATGAGCCATGTCACTTCTGACCATGGATCACAGAAAAATAGGCTTTCCCCTGTACTGCGCTAAAGGTAGACACCTCTTGAAAGGCAAGGTTTGGGGGCCTCTTAAGCCCCTTTTCTGGCTCTGATTCAGAATTATTTGCTGAATGACCATTGTAGATATGGTGTAAATGATTATGCTTCGCGCTTCTAGCATTATAAGTTTTCATGGTTGCCTCCGTATTTACTACATTGTTTTCTCAAGGGAGATGTTCGTTCAGTTTTTTGTGGATGCTTAAAAGTCAGGATGATGTCAGTAGTTTGGCTCTCACACTCTTGGCCCCAAGCAGCCTCCCTGATAATGAGGGCGGATAGCAAAGCTGATTGCAGATCAGATGGAGGCCTAATGGGGGGCTGTTGCTTTGCAGCTTACATTGATGCAGTTAGAAGAAACAAATACCCAGAAGATAGACCTCCTGAAAGTCATGACCCCTGTGGGTGCTGTAACTGCATGAAAGTGCAAAAGGAAAAGAAGTCTGAGCATGAGTGGAATCCAACCCGACAGGGTGAGGGGAGTGCCACTTACACTGAGGAACAGCTGCTTGGGGTACAAAGGTGAGTCTGTGGTGGGATTCAGTGAGTGATTTTAACGTAGAGTTCCTAGCAGAATGTGTTACATAAGCATTGACTGCTACTATACTTTTATCATTATTATGGAAGCACAACAGCTTCTTGGCTGCAGAGGCAAGCCTCCCTCGGTGGAAGTGGAGTCTCGGGGTATAATCTGAGGTAACTTCCCTCAGGGAAAACCAACTATATGAAACAGACATCTATACAACAGTCTAGCCAACAACAGCAGAGTACACATTCTTCTCAAATATACATGAAGCGTTTTCCAGGGTAGATCAGATGTCAGGCCGCAAAAGAAGTGTCAATAAATTTAAAAGGATTAAAATCATACAGTGTGTGTCCTCTGATATCAACAACAGAAGCAAATTTAGGAAATTCACAAATAAGTGAAAATTAAACATTATATTCCTAAAATAACAAATAGGTCATAGAAGAAATCTTAAGCAAAATTACAAAAATACTTTGAGATGACTGAAAATGAAAACACAACATAGAAAAATGTGTAGGATATAGCTAAAGCAAAGCTTAGAAGGACATCTATAGCTATAAATGTTATATATATTTTTTTGTTTGTTTTGTTTTAAATCTCAGATCAGTAACCCAATCTTCCACCTTCACGAACTAGAAAAAGAAGAGCAAAATGAGTACACTAAATCCAAGCAAGCAGAATGAAGGAAATAATATAGAGTGGAAATAAATGAAATAGAGGTTAGAAAAACAAGACAAAATCAACAAAAGCAAAAATTGGCTTTTTGAAAATGTCGACAAAATTAACAAACCTTTAACTAGGCTAACCAAGAAAGAGAGAACACTCAAATAACTAAAATCAGGAATAAAAGAGGGACATCACTACCAATCTTACGATGATAATAAAGATTTTAAAAGGATACTATGAACAATTGTACACCAACAAATTAGATAACCTGGATGAAACAGACAAATTTTTAGAAAGGTACAAACTAGGAAATCATATGGACCTACTACAAATACAGAGATTGAATTCATAATAAAAAAAATTTCACCCTGTGACCCAGCAATTGCACTACTAGGTATTTACCCAGAGGATACAAACATAGTGATCTGAAGGGGCACGTGCACCCTAATGTTTATAGCAGCAATGTCCACAATAACAAAAACTATGGAAAGAGTGCAGATGTTCATCGATAGATGAACAGATAAAGATGATGTGATGGTAATACCTACACACGATGGAATATAACTCAGACATTAAAAAAATGATATCTTGCCATTTACAATGATGTGGATGGAACTAGAGGGTATTATGCTAAGCAAAGTAAGTCAGAGAAAGACAATTATCATACGATTTCACTCATATGTGGAATTAAGAAACAAAACAGAGGGTCATAGGGGAAGGGAGGGAAAAATAAAATAAGACAAAATCAGAGAGGGAGACAAACCATAAAAGACTTTTAACTGTAGGAAGCAAACTGAGGGTTACTGGAGGAGTGGGGTGGGCATTAAGGAGGGTACATGATGTAATGAGTACTGGGTATTATATACAAATGATAAGTCATTGACCTCTGAAACTAGTAACACACTGTATGTTACTTAATTGAATTTAAATAAAATAAAAATTCTATTTTTTTAATAAAATAAAATTTTTTAAAAATTTTTCATAAAGAAAAACCTAGGCCCAGGAACCTTCACTGGTAAATTCTACCAAACATTTGAAGAATTAACTAATCCTTCATAAACTCTTACAAAACATGCAAGAGAGGGGAGCACTTCCCAACTCATTCTATGGGGCCAACATTACCCTGTGACTAAAACCAGACAAAAACATAAGAAAACTAAACTATCAATCAATATCCCTTATGGATATAGATTCTAGCAACATGTAAAACATATAAAAAGGATTCTATACCTTGGAGCTCCTGGATGGCTCAGTTGGTTAAGCATCTGAGTCTTGGTTTCTGCTCAGGTCATGAACTTGGGTCCGTGAGATGGGGCCCTGCATCAGGCTCTGTGCTCACTGGGGAGTCTGCTCCTCTCCCTCTCCCTCTGTCACAGCCCCCCAATTATGTACCCTCTTTCTCTTTCTCTCTCTCTCAAATAAAAAATAAATAAATAAATCTTTTTAAAAAAGATCATATACCAAGTGGTATTTATCCCAGGAATGCAAGGTTGTTTAACACATGAAAATTAATCAATGGGATACACCATATTAATAGAATAAAGGACAAGACCACATGATCATTTAAATAGGTGCAGAAAAAGCATTTGACAAAATCCAACACTTTCATGATAACAATACTCAACAGAATAGGAATAGAAGAGAACCTCAGCTGATAAAGGCTATCTATTTAAAAGCCCACAGCTAACGTCGTCATACTTAATGGTGAACAACTGGATGCTTTCCAAGATCAAGAAAAAGACAAGTATTTTCACTCTAGCCACTTCTATTTACCATTGTACTACAGGTTCAAGCCAGGGCATTTAGGCAAGAAAAAGAAATACAGAAGTCATCCAGATTGGGGGCACCTGAGTGAGTCAGTCAGTTGAGCTTCAGACTCTTGGTTTCAGCTCAGGTTGTGATCTCAGGGTCTTGAGATTAGCTCCACGTTCTGGCTCTGCACTCAGCAGGGAGTCTACCTGAGATTCTCTCCCTCTCTTTCTGTCCCTCCCCATGCTTGTGTGTGTGCACATGCTCTCTCTGTCTCTAAAATAAATAAGTAAATCCTTTAAAAAAAAGAGGAAAAAATTTTAAAGAAGTCATCCAGATTGGAAAGAAGTAAAACAGTATTCATAGATGATATGATATAATATAAAAAATCCTAAAGAATAGAGATGCCTGGATGGCTCATTCGGTTAAGTGTCTGCCTTCTGCTTGGGTTGTTATCCTCCAGTCCTGGGATCAAGCCCCAGGACAGGCTCCCTGCTCAGCAGGAAGTCTGCTTCTCCGTCTGTCTGCCGCTCCCCCCGGACTTGTGCCCTCTCTTTCTCAAATAAATAAATAAAATCTTTATTTAAAAAAAAAAAAAGAAAATTCTAAGGAAGACATCCACACTGTTAGAATTAATAAATGAGGGGCACCTGGTGGCTCAGTTGGTTGGGCATCTGCCTTCAGCTCAGGTCATGATCCCAGGGTCTGGAATCAAACCCCCGCATCACGCTCTCTGCTCAGCAGCGGGTCTGCTTCTCCCTCAGCCTATTGCCACTTGTGCTCATTCTCTCTCTCTCTCTCTCAAATGAATAAATAAAATCTTAAACAACAACAAAAAAAGAACTGATAAATGACCTCAACAATGTTGTAAAATATAAGATCAGTATACAAAAATCACTGTTTTTCTGTACTCTAGCAAAGAACAGTCCAAAAATGGAAACGAAAACAATTTTAATTTATAACACCATCAAAAAAATATAAAATGCCTGAGAATACATTTATCAAGAGAAGTGTAAGATGTACACTGAAACTATAAAACTTCATTTAAGGAAATTAAAGGTCTAAATAAATGGGAAGGTTGCCTGTGTTCATGGAGCTAAACATTGGAAAGGATTATTTTATTAAGGCTTAATATTGGAAATGGTGGTAATATTACTCAAATCGATCAATAGATTTCACATATCCCTACCAAATCCCTCACTGCCTTTTTTGCAGAAACTGACAAGCCGATCCTAAAATTCATATAGTAATACAAGGGACCCAGAATAGCCAGAACAGTCTTGAAAAAGAACAAAGTTGGAGGACTCACATTTCCAATTTGAAAGCTTATTACAAAGCTACCTTATGAAGACAGTGTGGACTGGTATAGGATAAACATGTAGATCAATGAAATAGACTTGAGAGTCCATAAGTAAGCCTTTATATTTATGGTCAATTGTTTTTTTTTTTTTTTTAAGTTAAAGTGGGATTCAAATCCTGTTTGTTCGGGGTTTTTTTTAAGATTTTTGTTTATTTATTTGACAGAGATCACAAGTAGGCAGAGAGGCAGGCAGAGAGAGAAGAAGAGAAGCGGGCTCCCCACTGAGCAGAGAGCCCGATGCGGGGCTCGATCCCAGGACTCTGGGACCATGACCTGAGCCGAAGGCAGAGGCTTTAAACCACTGAGCCACTCAGGTGCCCCTCAATTGATTTTTTTTTTTTTAAGATTATTTATTTATTTATTTGACAGACAGAGATCACAAGTAGGCAGAGAAGCAGGCAGAGAGAGAGGAGGAAGCAGGCTATCTGCTGAGCAGAGAGCCCAATGCGGGGCTCGATCCCAGGACCCTGGGACCATGACCTGAGCCGAAAGCAGAGGCTTTAAACCACTGAGCCACCCAGGCGCCCCTCAATTGATTTTTCTTTTTAAAGATTTTATTTATTTGTCAGAGAGAGAGAGGGAGAGAGAGCGAGCACAGGCAGACAGAGTGGCAGGCAGAGGCAGAGGGAGAAGCAGGCTCCCCTCCAAGCAAGGAGCCCGATGTGGGACTCGATCCCAGGACGCTGAGATCATGACCTGAGCCGAAGGCAGCTGCTTAACCAACTGAGCCACGCAGGCGTCCCTCAATTGATTTTTTTTAATGTAGGCTCCACACCCAGCATGGAGCCCAACCTGGGGCTTGAACTCATGACCCTAAGATCATGACCTGAGCCAAAACTAAGAGTCAGGCACTTAACAGACTGAGCCACCCATGTGTCCCAGGTGTCTGACTCTTGATCTTGGCTCAGGCTTTGGGCTCCACACTCAGTATGGAGTCTGTTTCTCTTTCTCTCTCTCTCTCCCCATCCCTCTCTGCTGTCCCTCCCCCACTTCAAATAAATAAAATCTAAATAAATAAATAAAAAGAGTCAGATATCCACCAACCAAGTCACCCAGATACCCTCAGTCAACTGATTTTTCTTTTACAAGAGTGCCAAGGCTGGGGTGCCTACCTGGCTCAGTTGTTGGACCACGCAACTCTTTATCTCAGAGTCATGAGTTCAAGTCCTACATTGGGTGTAGAGTTTACTTTGAAAGAAAAAAATAAAAGAGTGCCAAGATGATTTAATAAGGGAAAGAATTGCCTTTTTTTTAAAAAAGATTTTATTTATTTATTTGACAGAGATCACAAGTAGGCAGAGAGGCAGGCAGAGAGAGAGGAAGGGAAGCAGGCTCCCTGCCGAGCAGAGAGCCTGATGTGGGGCTCAATCCGGGGACCCTGGGATCATGACCTGAGCCGAAGGCAGAGGCTTTAACCCACTAAGCCACTCAGGCGCCGCCCCCTTTTTTAAAGATTTTATTTATTAAGAATTGTCTTTAATAAATGTGTTGGGACAACTGGATATCCACACGCAAAACAATGCAGTTGGACTCCTTTCTCACACAAACACAAAAGTTAACTAATGTAAGGCCTAAATGTAAGAGCTACAACTATAAAACTCTTAGAAGAAAACATAAATCTACATCTTCATGACATGACATCCAAAGTACAAATGACAAAAGAAAAAAATGGGTCAGTTGGATTTTGTGAAAATGTAAAGCTTTTGTAGTCAAAAGATACCATCAAGAAAGTGAAAAATCAACCCACAGTACAGGAGAAAATGTTTTTAAATTATGTATCTGATAAGGGACTTATATCTAGAACATATAAAGTACTCTTACAACTCAACAATAAAAAGACAAATAACCCAATTGAGCAATGGGCAAAGGATCTGATAGGCATTCCTCCAAAGAATATATACAAATGGCTCTTAAAAAAAAAAAAAAAAGATCTACAAATGGCCAATAAACACATGAAAAGTTGCTCAGTATCATGAGTCATTAGGGAAATACAAACTAAAGCCACAATGAGATACCACACCACCTCACATCCACTAGGATGGCAATTAAACAAAAAAATGGACAATAGCAAGTGTTAGTAAGAATATAGAGAAATGGAACCCTTATATATTGCTTATAGGAATGGAAAACAGTGTGGCCAGTTTGGAAAATAGGCCAGTTCCTCAGAAGGTTAACCATAGCACATGACATAGCAATCCACTCCCAGGTATATAACCAAGAGAACATACTTCCACACAAAGACCTGTCTATGAATGTTTGTACAGAATGATCCATAATAACTCCCAAATGGATGTCCATGAACTGGTGAATGGATAAACAAAATGCATGTCCATGAACTGATGAATGGATAAACAAAATGGGGAATATCCATACAATGAATACTTTTTGGTAATAAAAGGAATGAAGTACTGGGCACCTGGGTGGCTCAGTGGGTTAAGCCTCTGCCTTTGGCTCAGATCATGATCTCAGAGTCCTGGGATCGAGTCCTGCATCGGGTTCTCTGCTCAGCGGGGAGCCTGCTTCCCTCTCTCTCTCTCTCTGCCTGCCTCTCTGTCTGCTTGTGATCTCTCTCTATCAAATAAATAAAATAAATAAAAATCTTTAAAAAAAAAAAGGAATGAAGTACTGATACATGCTATAACATGAATGAACCTTGAACATTATGCTAGTCAAAGAAGCCAGACACAAAAGTCACATATTCTATAATTCCTTTTATGTGAAATGTCCAGAATGGCAAATTTATAGAGACAGAAATTACATTATTGGTTGCCAGGGGTTGGGAAGTAAAATGAGGAATGACTGCCAATAAGTAGGGGTTTCTTTCTGGGGTAATGAGGATGTTCTGGAATTAGATAGTGATGATGGTGTACAAATCTGAAAATCAATGCATTGTGCATTTTAAGAGTGAACTTTGTGAATTGTAGCTCAAAAAAACTGTTACTCAACAAATAACAAATTTATACAAAAGAGAGAAAGAGGCAGAGGAGTATCTGCCATGGAAGCAGGGATTGGAAACTGGACTGAGGATCCAAAGGATACCCATGGGCAGCTCTTGGGGAAGGACCATGACTGACATTCCAGACCCTGCTTTATAGTCCAGCCTGTGTTACTGAACTCTTGAGCAAGATGCTGGGCCTCCCTCTGTCTGACTGGATTGTGTAGTTGCAAAAGACTGGAGATATTCTCTAAGTGCCTATCAGTAGAGGATAGATATAATCCATAAAATGCAATAAGTGTAATCCATAAAGCAGTGCAGCTTTTGAAAAGAATGACATGGATATGTAATAGCCAGTATTTATGGGCTGTCAAGTGCTATCAAGTACTTGATGAATACTTCATTTAAATGATAACAGCTTGTGAAATATAGTTGAAATTGTTATCCCATTTCAGAAGATAACATTAAGTCACAGAGCTAAAGTACACAGCAAGATAAGATCCCAGCCAAGGCATTTTGACCCCAGAGTTCATGCTCTAGTACAACATTTCTCGGAGTGTAGCTTAGGAACCCCAAAAACCTTGGGAGTCTGTGAGTTTAAAACAATTTTGATAATAGTACAAACACATTATTTGCCTTTTTCACTCTCATTGTCTCATGATTGTACAGTGGAATTTTTGAGAGGCTACCTGATAAGCAGTTATATCGTCACTCTGTTTTAAAATTTCTTGTTTTCTTTTCTAGTATGGTAAATATTGATAGATATAATTCACATGAACAAAACTCTTCTGGAGACTCAAGTAATTTTTAAGAGTATAAGAAACTTATGACATCGCAAAGTCCAGAACTGCCATTCTAGTCTAAACTATTGCCCCAACTCGTCTCTGTATGTTACCGATCCATCTCTAAGAAATACTTTTGGTTTAAAAAAGGGATGGGGTGGGGGCGCCTGGATGGCTCAGTGGGTTAAAGTCTCTGCCTCCCGCTCAGGTCATGATCCCCCACATCAGGCTCTCTGCTCAGCGGGGAGCCTGCTTCCCTTTCTCTCTCTGCCTGCCTCTCTGCCTACTTGTGATCTCTGTCAAATAAATAAATAAATAAATCTTTTTTTTTTTTTTTTAAAGGGATGTTCCCATAAACATAAAAATGATGATTACAATATGGGGACGCCTGGGAGGCTCATTTGGTTAAGCGGCTGCCTTCAGCTCAGGTCATGATCCCGGCATCCTGGGATTGAGTCCCACATCAGTCTCCTTGCTTGGCAGGGAGCCTGCTTCTCCCTCTGCCTCTGCCTGCCACTCTGTCTGCCTGTGCTCACTCTCGCTTCTCTCTCTCTGACAAATAAATAAATAAAATCTTAAAAAAAAAAAAAAGATGATTACAATATGTTTATATTTAGGCAAAAAAGAAAAGGGAGAGGTGTCTATACATACACACAGGATTCATAGAAAACTTCTCACATGGTTGTCCTTAGGATGGGAGATTGGTGAGCAGGGAATAGGGAAGCAGGAAGTTTTTTCACTGTATATAGTTTAGTACTGTTGGATATTTTTCTTCTACTGCATGTGTATATTATTGGCTTTTTTTTTTTAAGATTTTATTTATTTATTTGACAGACAGAGTTCACAAGTAGGCAAAGAGGCAGGCAGAGAGAGCAGGAAGAAGCAGGCTCCCTGCTGAGCAGAGAGCCCCATGTGGGGCTCAATCTCAGGACTCTGAGATCATGACCTGAGCCAAAGGCAGAGGCTTTTTTTTTTTTTTTTTAATCATTTTTTTTTAAGATTTATTTATTTGACAGAGAGAAATCACAAGTAGACAGAGAGGCAGCCAGAGAGAGAGAGAGAGGGAAGCAAGCTCCCTGCTGAGCAGAGAGCTCGATGCGGGACCCGATCCCAGGACCCTGAGATCATGACCTGAGCCGAAGGCAGCGGCCTAATCCACTGAGCCACCCAGGTGCCCCATAAAGGCAGAGGCTTAACCCACTGAGCCACCCAGGCGCCCCTATATTAACTTTTTATAACAAAGTTTTGAGGGGCACCTGGGTGGCTCAGTAGGTTAAAGCCTCTGCCGTCAGCTCAGGTCATGATCCTGGGCTCCTGGGATAGAGCCCCACATCGGGCTCTCTGTTCCGTGGGGAGCCTGCTTCCCCCCCCCTCTGTCAGATAAAGGAATAAAAAAATCCTTAACAAAAATTAAAAAAAAAAATACACACACAAAGTTTTGATAGGTAGCTATAAGGAAAATGAGAGAGAAATCACTAGGGTGAGTAGGTATTTCTTCTGACCTTGCCGTCCTGTGGTTGAACGCTCAGGGGCTTAGCCTGCACCTTCATGTAAGGATCTACCCACTTGCAGGGATACAAGAAGAATAAAATATCAGATGTAAAAAATACTTTGATTTTAAAGTTTTTACATCATTTTTTTCGGATTTACCCCAAACCGCTTCCCCACCCCCCAGTAAAAATACTTTGAAAGGCATTAAGCTCTTGGTGTGAGGAGGACCTTGTTAATCAATTTGAAAGTGTTATGAATGTGTTCACCACTTTTCTTTTAGGTTTGCTTTGGAGCTAACAGATTGGAGGACCAGATGTAAATGTAAAATGTAAACGTACTATTTTATAGTTAATTGTACAAAAGGGGTCTTCGTAGACATACATGTTTCTGATGTGTGTTTTTAGGATCAAGAAATGCAGAAATTACTATGAAATTCTGGGAGTTTCTCGAAATGCCAGTGATGAAGAGCTTAAGAAAGCTTACCGAAAACTCGCCCTGAAATTTCACCCTGATAAGAATTGTGCTCCTGGAGCGACTGATGCTTTCAAAGGTCTGATCATGAATTCCTATTTAATTCTGCCACAAGATGTTTCACCCTACCCTGTCATTATTTTATAAGGCCACAAGCAGGGCCTTTTTTTCCTGCCATACCTCTTAAATAGTGATTATCAGCATAGCTCCCTCCTGTCTTCATTCACTTACTTTAATTTCTTTTGGAAAAAAAAAATATATTTATCTGTAATGGTACCTTTTTAGATCTGAGACATAAATAAAAATCTTACTTAAGACCTTCACCCCCAGTGAAGCTGTTGATTCAGGCAAGAATTATCAATGGATGCTAAAACTGCCAGGTGACAGCTTTTTGTTGAATAGAATGTTACATGATGTCAGAGCATCATTCCCCAGAATACCTACTGATTACAAAGGAGAAAATTTGCTTTATAATGGAGATATCTAGCTGTCACCACTTTAACCCAGTGATCCAGCTTATCATCACCAATACTGGACCCGCCTCACATTATATGATATGGCACCTGTGTGGTATTCTTTCCAGAATGGTCCACCCGAACCTAATAGTGAGGAAACCATCAAAATATGGGACATTCTACAAGGAACACTGTCCTGCTCTCCAAAATAGTCAATATAATGAAAAGTAGAAAAGGTGGGGAGACTATTTTAGAGGACAAGAAACTAAAGGAGTATAAGAGCAAATACAATGCATGAACTTTGGATGAATTGCATGGATTGATATTAATTTTCTGAGCTATGATAATGGTATTGTGATCATGTAGAAGACTATTCTAGGAGGTAGTGGCTGAAATATTGAGGGATGCCAGTATACCTGCAGCCTACTTTCAGATGGTTCAGCAAAAGAAATCTGTACATACTACGTGTACATATGTATTTATGTAGGTATGGAGTAATGAGGGAAGCAATGTGGCAAAATACTAACAGTTAATGAACCAAATAGAGGGTATACATGTGTTTATTTACTGTTTTTTCAGCTTTTCTGTAGATTTAGAATTTTTCTAAAGAAAAAGTTAAAAAATTATAGCTCTGAGAAATTTAAAAGTCAACATTTACCTCAAAGGACAGTCTCCCTTTGTTGGGGGTACCATTGTGAATCTTGTTCTCCCCACAGTTTCTACAAAGAAACAACTAGATAACCCACATTCTCTTTACACCTTCACATAAAGTATCTCACAGACTAATGCCATTTATATGAGAAATTGGCCAGATTTCAAGGGATATGATATTGAAGAAACTATTTAGCCTTTTTTATTTGTTTTTCTCTATTTAGCTGTTTTATTGCTGTAAACATCTAATATAATTTCCTCGCTAGAAGAATCATAAATGCTCTTCCTAACTGTGTTTCTCATAGTGTTGGCTGAATTAGAGGTAGGGGATGGGGATGTTTTAAGGGTTTTTTCAATAAAATAATAAAATAAAAAATAAAGATTTTTTTTTCAAGGTTTCTTTGATTACTGGCAGTGATTGTATGTTTAAATTAATTTTAATTCGACGGTGTTTGCGTATTTGTGCATAGAGAGGAGTGGTGATGGTAAGCATGTGTAATCTTTCCAGTCTTTGTCTGTCACTGAGGCATTGGAGATAGGTTTCCTAATTTCTAAAGCCTGCTTCTAAAGTAGGCTGAAACGTGACTCTGATTAGTGAGGACTTTGCTTTTAGCCAAGCAATTGATTTTACTGATTATTTTATTTAGGAGATTGTTTCTGACTTGAAGTTAGAATACCATTGCTTATGTATGAACTGTTTCCAACCATAAAGTAATTCCTCTCAAGGAAAATATGGACAAATTTTCGATGAATAAAAGCAGTAGTTCTTAGTTCATCTTGAGTCTCATATTGTTTCTGGCTTATCAAACTAGATCATGGAAAATGTCAAGGGTGAGAACTCTGGTGAATTTTCTAGGCCCAAACACCTTTCCTTAGCTCCCCACAACATCATGCAGCAGCCTACAACTCTGGGCTCTTCATTGCTGCTTCCTGTGTTACCCCTCAGCTACACCAAAGACTGTACTCAGGTACTTTTTGGTTTTGGTTGCAGCAATAGGAAATGCCTTTGCAGTCCTGAGCAATCCTGACAAGCGACTACGCTATGATGAATATGGAGATGAACAGGTGACTTTTACTGCCCCTCGAGGCAGACCTTATAATTATTACAGGGACTTTGAAGCTGACATCACTCCAGAAGAGCTATTCAATGTCTTCTTTGGAGGACATTTTCCTACAGGTGAGTATTTCAGAATTATAGCTGGAAAATTTCTCTCTCTCTCTCTCTCTCTTTCTGTATCTCAGCTAACTCCTCTTCGAGGATCTGAATAGAGGGACCATGGTATGGTGGAAACAGCAAGAATTTGGAATCAGATAAGCTAGGGTTTGAGGCAAGTCTCCAGCCAACTGTGCATATCTTTAACCAGATCCCTTGGTCTCTCTGATTCTGTTTCCTCACCTGAGAAATGGCGCTGATAACATACACCTCACAGGGCTGCTGTGAGGATTAAATATTTTTAAGTGCTTAAAAATAAGTAGGTAGATGCCTTTTATCATTATTGCAAAATAGCAGCTATATAAAGATAAAAGTTAGAAAAATACCCTGAGGGACTTGGCCGTTGGAATAATTAAATACCCAGGAAGTAAACTGAATTTTATGAATTGCTGTTAAAGATACTAGTGTTGGGGTGCCAGTCAGTTGGGCATCCAACTTCTGATCTCAGTTCAGGTCTTGATCTCAGGGTTCTGAATTTGGGCCCCATGTTGGACTCCATGATGGGTGTGGAGCTTATTTATAAATAAATAAATAACCTACTTATTTATAAACAAACAAAGCTACTAATAACATAATCTGATATTGGACAAGGAAGCAGACAAGAGCATGTCAGACAGGATTCATGGCCCAAATGCTCTTTCTTTACTAGCCTTTTAGGGTTCTCTCACTCACTAGTCACAAAGGACTATTTAAATAAAAGCAGGAGAGCACGTTCCATTTGCACCTGGTTCACTTGGCTTACCTACTGTTGTATTTTTCTACTGAATAAAATGGGACAATACTCTGCCATCAGAGAACCTAGCTGGGAACAAGGACCTTGGGAAAAGCAAGGAAGGAATGTTTGCCATATCCTATACTAGGTTTTTCTCTCCTTCCCAGGAAACATTCATATGTTTTCAAATGTGACAGATGATAGCCACTATTACCGCCGGCGTCACCGACATGAGCGGATGCAGACACGGAAGGAAGAAGAAGAAGAGAAGCCTCAGGTACCGAGAGAGGACAGCCGAACTGCTGCTCATCCACACTTGTACTGAGCTGACTTTTACAGTGTCTGTGATCAGGTTTTGGAAGTTCAACTTATGTTATTAAAGCATGTTATAGGAAAACAGAGGCAGTGGCGGGAAGGGGTGGGTCGTTGGTCCAAATGGGCCAGGATGGTACCTTCTTCCCCACTCGTTCTTTGGTGGCTGTCCTAGGAAATCAGTTCCCCTATGGGGCTGTCTTGATCAAGGTTTTCTTCACTGCAGAAAATAGGAGTCCCCTTCAGAATATTCAGAACTAAAGGGAGTTGAAAGTAAGGGACCTAGGGAGTCTTCTGAAGCTCAAGGGCGGGAAGCACAGGACAGATGGGAACCAGGAACCAAGTACAGACAGGTACCCATGCAGCTATCTGTCCATGACTCTTTGTGGCCAGATTGTGTCCACCTTTCCCACCTTTCTCTGCATCTGCTTTATTCTCTTTAAGCAACCAGCTTGTTCTGCTTTTGCCTACAAATAACCAGTCCACACTGCCCAAGAGTACATGTCCTTTATTCAGGTGACTTCGCAGCAGTGCACAGTAAGAGTCTCAGTTCCACGTTTCTGGGAGGGAAAAGTGATTATCCCTGCTAGGGTTAGATGTCTCCCAGTCCATTCAGCAACACAGCTGCATAATACTAACCCCACCCCGTGAAAGTCACAGTCTAGGCAGACTCACCCAGAGGTGTCTGCTTCATGGGCCTTAGAAAAGGGGATTGCATGAGAATAACTGGGTGTCAGTACAGGTTGTGGATGGGTCTCCTTCAGTCTTCTCCGCAGAGAGAACAGACTTCTCAGAAAAGCTCTGGGCTTTGTGCAGTACATTGCAGTAATTCGTATTTTCTTTGGGAAAACTATTCTTATTTTCTGTAAGCTTTACATTGATGAAGAACACTTACACCCAATATTGTTTTTCTTTTTCAGACTACATATTCTGCATTTATTCAGTTACTTCCAGTTCTTGTAATTGTGATTATATCTGTCATTACTCAGCTGCTAGCCGCTAACCCCCCATATAGTCTATTCTATAAATCGTAAGTCAAATATTTATCAATCTTTCTTAACAATTTGGAGGGTAAAAGACTTGAATATTTCACTGGTACTGCTAACATTTCATTTCGCCTTTGTAGAAAACACTGGTTTTTTTGTTCAAAGGAACAGCTGGATAGTAATAGTGCAGAGACTGAAAAATACTGGAGGCAGTTTCTTGTGGGCTCAGGACATGGATTATTTTGTTCTACAGCGACATCATCTGATCAGCTGCAGAATAGCAGCAGCTGGTTTCTGAGAGATGAATAGACTAACTCCAGCTTCAGATTAAATCCTTATCATATCATGTTAGCTTTAGAATGAACCCTACTGAGCTTGTGGTTGGATCTCTGGACCCCTCTGGGTCGGAAACATAGTATCTGAGATCCAGTGATTATTTTCAATTTAAGTAATTGCAAGAATGGGACATTTATTCATGATAAGTCTATATAGTCAAACCATAATAGGATATTATTTTGCTTTTGCAGAAAAATGCATGAAAACTATGAGCTATGATAGGTACTTCTTTATTTCTTCAGTTAGTTATTTCAGCTAATCAGTTTTCATCTTTGAGTCCCCAGCATCAACATCAACTGGCAACATGTTAGAAAGGCATACTTGTAAGCCTCATTCCATACATATTGAATCAGAAACTCAGAGGATGAAAACTAGCAATCTGAGTTTTTTTTAAATTAATTAATGTATTTATTTGACACACAGAGAGAGAAATCACAAGTAGGCAGAGAGGCAGGCAGAGAGAAAAGGGGAAGCAGGCTCCCTGCTGAGCAGAGAGTCCTACACGGGACTCGACCCCAGGATGCTGAGATCACGACCCAAGCCAAAGGCAGAGGCTTAACCCACTGAGCCACCCAGGCGCCCAGCAATCTGAGTTTTAATAAGCTCTCCAAATAACTCTGGTTCATTGTCTGAGGATCACTGGATTAATTTTTTTTTTTTTTTTAAGTAGGCGCCACACCCAGCTTGGAGCCCAACATGGGACTTGAACTCACCACCCTGAGATCCAGACCTGAGCTGAAATCAAGAGTCAAACACTTAACCAACTGAGCCACCCAGGCACCCCACTGAATTAATTATTTTAAGTTAGATGAGAAGAGAGTCGTTACTCATTATGGTTTAAGGGGCAAAAACCTTACAAAATGGGGGGACCTGGCTGGCCCAGTGCATAGAGCATACAACTCTTAATCATGGGGTTGTGAATTCAAGCCCCACATTGGGTATAGAGGTTACTTAAAAATAAAATCTTGTAAAATAATTTAAAAACCTTACAAAATGTGGAACCCAAGGGGTAGTATATAACAGGAAGAGTCCTTGCTGGCGATCACTGTAGACTGAAAACTATATTCTACTTCAGTATCTTCATTTTACGAAAAGGAAAACTGAGTCTCAGAGAGGAATTACTGCTGCCAGATCACCCTGGCCTGATTCCCTCTATTTTCCGACTTCCCATGTTTCTCCATTTGCTATTTCTCCCTCCTTTCTTACCCACCCAGTGGGGCGGAGAGGAACTTGCCCTGCTAACACGTTCCCAGATGGAGGTGGGAGCAGTCATGGCCTGAACCCTTAGATATCCAGGAAGATGCTTACATACAGAAATCAAAGGAGAAAGCTGGGAAAATATTAACTCAGTCAAAATAGAATTTGTCGAGTTTGAATAAAACTAGTCTGGATTTTGCACGTTGCTACCACATTGTTTTAACTAGAATTTGAGCTTCTTTTTGTACTTCCTTACGGTTAGTATTTAGTTAACCCAGAACTACTGATGTTTCTAAGCACCACATACTATTGGATATATTAGACCCACAAAGAGTTAGTACAGAAGCATCACTGAAATCTTTTATCTGATATTTTTGCTGTTCTCACTTAGCAGCCGTGTGTGAAGTACCTTCTCTCCTGTCCTAAAAATTGGTGCTAGGTTGGTGTACGCTATCTGGTTATTTGTGAATAGTTTACTGTAACAATCAATTCATTTGCCCGACATTTACCAATAGCCTGCTCTGTGCCAGGTACCATGCTGGGTCCTACACAGCGTACAACATATTTTAAGCATTCAGCATTCAACTTTAAGCCCAGAAACCAATATAAGAGAGGGGATTCTCGAAGAGACTAAAGTAATTACACTGAGGCTGAATTCACAACATGAAATACACTCACATAATGATGACATTACAGTTACTGTTTTGCTGGGGAAATTATAAATGTTAGGTGTATTCGAAAGTGGTGCTTGCATCTGCCCTAAGAAGAGGGGATTATGGTCATGATATCTGTGCAGCTGGAGTTAAGAGTGAGATTGCCATATATAACTGGCTTACCTGAGCCTCGTCTCCTTGTCTCAGGACCTTGGGCTACACCATCTCCAGAGAAACACAGAACCTGCAGGTGCCTTATTTTGTGGACAAAAACTTTGAGAAGGCCTACAGAGGAGCATCTCTCCGTGACCTGGAGAAGACGATAGAGAAGGATTACATTGATTACGTCCAGACGAGTTGTTGGAAGGAGAAACAACAAAGTAAGATGTTGTAAAAGGGACTTTTCACTGGTTATCATGCTTCCAACCTGAGGCATGCCCAGCTTCCCAGTCCCTCCTCTCTCCTTGTTTGAGTGGCACATGTTTATGGGATCGGAGGGCCCACTGGGGGGACAGAGGCCCATTTGGGACACCACCAAAAAAGTGAAATTCATTTGGCCAGAATTTGGAAACCTTAGGAACTTAGGCAGGCAGCACTAGTTGCCTCTCTGTCTGTCTGTCTACTTCTCTCTGCTCACCTGCCCCACTCTCCTCTCTGCCAACTGCCTTCCTTTGCTTCCTCAAGCTTTCCTCCTTCACAACCTGGTTTTGCCCTGGTTGGTTTTGGTTGCTACCCTCCTCGTCACTCTCCCAGCTTCCACAGGCCCACTAGTTACTGGCCTCTTCCTACATCACAAGCTTCCAGTGCTAGCTGGATTGGTCCAATTTCCTAATCCCACATTCCCTACAAGAAAATCTGATGGATCCAGCCTAATTGTTTGAGCCAGACCAAAAGTCAGCTGTAGCCAGCTGGGGCCACCTAAATCAAAAGTGACCCTACCTGGGTCTGCCCCTTCAGTAAGAGTGGGTTTGAGCAGGCCTTCCATTCTGCTCCTTCTCTGAAAACAATGGGGGTGTCAGTGTCCACCAGTTAATTTAGGGAGTGCTGGTAGCAAGGGTAGCCATGCCTCTCAGCCAACAGTTCATTTTTCATCCCACTTGAATTCCACACATACACACATGTATGTACACCTGTGCAGGCAGTGGGGGGGGGACATATACACACACCCTTAATAACTGTATCATATAAAATGTGGCTTTACTTTTTAAAAAGCAAGTGTACTCATTTTTTAAATGGTATAACTGGATATTATTAAACGTCTAACAGTGCCTGATAAAATTAGCTCTTTAGTCACAGTGCCACTAAGCCCTCACTGACCCATCATGCAGCCCAGCTCCACCCCCAAGTTAATCTGTCCTTCCTAGGTGTTCTTAAAATGCTTTGTCCATGCTGCTAGCACAGTACTACTCTCAGTGTTAGCGTTCTGTAGGTACGTGTCAGTCTCCCTGCTGGACTGCGGGCCCTCTGACAATAAGAGCCACATGTCTTACCAATCTCATGTCCCAGGCCTCTGGCACCATGCTTGCTTCAGAACAGGTGCTCAACAAATGTCCTTGGAAGAGAGGATTCTCAGGCCTGGAAAATAATGAAAATGTTTGCAGATTAAGAATCACAGAGCAGGGTTAGTATCCTTACCCTAGCCCTTAGGTACCTGGTCTCTGCCCTCTACTCCTCTAGAGAAGAGCCCACCTCCACTCTCAGGTGCATTAGGAGCTTGATAGGCAATGGTTCTGAGACATAAGGGGAAATTAAGCTGGATAAAGTTGCTTTTTAAAATTTATTGAAAAATAAATACTGAAAAAAACAAGGAGGTCAGGAAGTACCCTACCTCATGTTAAACTAGTTGCAAGTTTTAAAAATCAGAAAAGAATTTTGGAGCAAGAAAGCTTTGGACAGAAAGACATCTGATACATGGATCTAAATCAGGTAAAGGCCACAATGTGTGTCCTAAAAGTCCCCATTGTATTCACCCCTGGGAGGGTTTTGAATTTGTTGCTTTCTGTAAGAACTGGATGAAAATCTGCATATCACATTCTTCAAACACACACCCACCCACATACACTCCCCAGCTGGAACTATGCACAGAGCTCATGGTAAGGATTACATCTAAAATGGCTTTTAGGCTTCTTCTCCCCATCTGCCCGAGGCCTAGTTTCAGGACTTTGGTACCCTCTAGATATAAATAAAAATCCAGTGGGTAAGCATGATGCATGTACCCACAAGTTCCAAAGAGGGGGTTATCAGCACACACCCCTTAAAAATCTATTTCTGGCATTTAAGGACGGTGGCTGTCCAGACTCTCTGCACGACCCAAATGCCATTTGAGAATGAGCAGCATCTGCCCTCCCGATCCAGAAGCAAGTGTAGCCAACAAGGTTAAATTTAGCACTTGGAGGTTGTAAAAATAAATCCACTTGAGAACGAAGTTCACTCTTGGCAAAATACCTAATGGGAACTGTTTTTAGCAAGTTAGCCATTGTCTTTTTTCATCTTTTGTTCATTTCTCTTCTCTGTTTTCTCTTAGAATATTTAATCTGAGTGAACTTCTGTGAGTAATTCTCTACTCTGAACACTGATGGCCCTGTTTACTCCTCCACAGCTGCATCTAATCAACCCAATGCCAGGGGAAGTGGCCATTGCCACCAGGCTGGGATGGACAAAAGTAACAGGCAAGATCTGCCTCCCAGCCTGGCAGAGCTGAGCTGAGACCCTGGCCCTGCCTGGCCGAGGAGCACTTCTTTCTGTGACCCAGAGCAGGGCAGCACCGTGGGTAGAAGCTCAGGCTTTGCAATGGGGATAAAATGCTCTTCCTCCTAGAGACGCTGTCCGGGTTATAGAAGTTGATATGGGTATAATGCTTAGCCTGATGTCTGGCGCATATTAAGCTCCCAGTTCCTGGTGGAGTCCATGCCTTGCATGGTCTTGCGAGAGTGGATGCAGTACTGTCCCAGGGAGCTGGATCCTGAGGGTTGGCTGGGATCCGTGTGACCTTCTAGACCACAGGAGTGCAGAGGGTTCTTTGGAGGGGCTCAGGGACTTGCAGCAATTTGCCTGAGTCAGTTTTCCTGGAAGGCTCACTGCTCTGTCCATCTATCACACAGGAGTTCGGGGCAAGGGACATTTGTTAAGGAAGAAACGCTGTTCTCTTGATGCCCCTTCCAAGAATTTTTTTTTTTAGAAGTCACTGAGTATGAACAGTCAAAATATGTCAAAAGTAATGTATTGAGTTGACCCTTTTACTCATGGAAGGGCAAAAGCATTCGCTGGCTATTTGGAGAGAAGTTTCTCCAAGCATGGTGGTGGGAAGTTGGGATGTGGTTCCTTGAAACACTGACATTGTTGCAAAGTCATTGATCTGGAACAGGGGTCTCAAGCCGTGGAGCACTGAAACCTGGTTTTAATGAACTTTATGAAAAGCTGTGTGATATTTTGAGAAAATCATCCATCTAAGTGCAGTTACCCTTCACCAGCTTGTTAGAATGGACTGCAATGTAGAAAATAGTAAGAATCACTAACCCTTAATTCTTTCTAGAATGAGATGTCAGGCAGTGAGGCACTGAGATAAGCTCAGCAAACAAAGTGATTAAGGAAATCACTGAAGGAAAAGTTAAGCCACAGAATCTGTTCCATATGCCGGCATACCAATGACTCCAGAGGACCAAAGGCGTAGAGGCCTGAACAGGTTTCCCACATGCCAGAGAAGCCAGGGAAATGGAGTTGGTGAGGTGGGCAGGCCCGGGGCGGCGGGGGGTGGGGGGGCTTTCATTTGGGCGTGGCACATGGGGCTCCAGGAAGCCCTATCACCCACAACCATGAGGGCGCCAAGGCACGCCCTGGCTGGCAGGCACTGCAGGCAACTGCACCAGCGGCTAAAAGCACATTGTTCAGGGGCCCCGGGGACAGGCCGCCTGCCAAGCCACTAGGGCCCCGGGCTCAGAGCCTCCATTGTAGAGGGAGGGTTTTCGTGCATGGCCGCCCCTCACCCTGGAGTCTTGCACTTAATCTGCACTTCGGGCCTTCCTTGGTGTAAATAGAATCATTGTGAGCAGAAATGCCAGTGTTTTGTGTTGATAGAAACTTACTCAGAAACCAATGCCCGTTGTTCCCCCTGGCAAAGTATTAATTCCTGTTTCCAGTCAGTTTGCTGATTAATCAGACAGGTGCCTCTCGTTCCAGCAAGAAAAACAAAATCTGTTGGCAGGATGATTAAGAATGGATAGACATATTTCAAAATGATTAAAATAGCATTTTCACAAGTATGGTCCTTTAAACACCGAGTAGCTGCCTGCTGTCGGAGGCTTTCAAAAGCCACACAGCCCATCCAAGCGTGCCATCCTGTTAATACACAACACGTCTCTGGGGGAGGGGGGTGCTTTTCAGGCTTTCCTTCCTAAGAATGTCTCTGAAACCTGACAAAAGAATGAAAAATAGAGGCCGCCAAACTGCCGTTGCGTTGGGAAAGAACGGAGATTATATTCTGGTTAAAAATAGAATGACCTTCTCCACCATGAAGAGAAAATGAAATTCATTTAGTCAAGGAGACAAAGGTCACCGGATCCAGATGATTTCACTTTTAAAAGAGCCCAGCTGCCTTTGGCCTTTGAGTTAGGGACCCCACATGTGGTGAGGGAATGAAGAAAGCTGCCAGCAGCCTGGCCTTTTATAGAAGGCATACCCACCGGAGGGAGGCTCTGTGTCAGTTAGCATGTCTGAGTTATGATCCAGCCATGCAGGGGACAGAATGGAGCAGCTGTCTTTGTTTCAGATGACAGGAACAGGCGATTGGACTCCATTCTCTCCCAACTGCCATCTGAATGCCATTCGTAGAGAGGCTGTGAAACGGAGTCTCCTCTTACTGCACACATGCACGTTTCCTAAATCTGGTGCCAAATGTTCTATTGATAAGAACTAAGTCCAGTGCTTTTATAATAGAGCACGGATACTGTAGGACTCCAGGACCACAGGTGGCCTTTAATCCTCGGCACCTGGTGTAGCCGAGCTACCGGACTTGAGTTTCTCGAATAAATGAGTAAGCATTTCTCAAATTTAATTAAAAGAAAAAGCATGAAAATAAAAGGAGCTGTGTTTCCAGAAATACTGAAACAAAACAAAGGAGCTCAACTCTCTTGATGAATTGGTTACCTCTTTTATCTTTCAGAGTCGGAATTGACAAATTTGGCAGGATTATACAGAGATGAACGACTGAAACAGAAGGCAGAGTCATTGAAACTTGAAAACTGTGAAAAACTTTCCAAACTCATTGGCCTGCGCAGAGGTGGCTGAAAGGATTGCTAGTCCTGCACTGGGTTGGGGTTTTGCTACTTGTTACTATTTATGTTCCTAATTCCATTTTATAATACAAAATTAGGAAATGACGAACATTTTACAACTTGCTAACTTTCGTGGGTAGAGTTGAAGGCACTTGAGCATGGAGCCAGACTTGCCATCACAGAATCCTTCCTGGGGATTGGCTCCAGGGGCCACTAACAGTTCACCTGAATTGAATTAAAGGCAAAGTGTTCGATGCAGCCCCCCTGCTCCATGCCTATCCTGCCACTAGGACTGCAGTTCAGGCATCCCAGGGCAGGTCCACGTTTTCTTCCTCCTTCCCTTCTTCAGTTAAGTCTTGATATCCGGTCGTTCCTAGGCATAGCCAAAGCAGCTTTGCATTAGTTGTTTACAGTGTACACGGAGAATGATAGCTCTCCCTTCCTGTGAGTCCTCATGGCCCCTAGCATTCAGCTCTTGGAACAGGTGCCCACCCAACTTTGCATTTTCTAAGGGAAATGAGAGATGTAAACTATTACAGTCAATAGTTTTCCATTGCCAATCTCTGTTCAGAGTTACTAGCATTAGCAAACTGCCTGATTTGATTTTCTTTTACTTCTTTAATCCTCTCTCTTGTTAGAGGGTCCAGAAAGTAAAAGCCACTGGTTAAAAGAAACAGTTCCATGGACAGCCCAGTAGCAGAAAGCAGGGACCTAGGGATGAAGATAAAACACATGCCTGAGTCTCAGCTTCTCAGTGCAGGTTCCCGAGGCCATCACAGAATCTGGAGAATATGAGTGGTTTTTTGCCATTTCCTCTTGCAGCATCACACTTGACCGGAGTTCCTACACCCCACACAAGTACAGTGGTCAGACCTAAGAGCAGACATTGCCGGCCAACCAGACTGGTTGCTCAAGCCTAGAGCTGGAGGGGAAAGTCCCTCTTTCCATTGCTTCGGAGGTCAGTGTTGGTCCCAGCCATCCCGGTCTTTAACCCAGGGCCCCATCGCTTGTGATATGAGATGCCTTTTCACATAATCAACATTTATTGAGTGTCTAGCGTGAAACCGGAGCTCTCACATATATTTTCTTACTTTAGCCTCCTCACAACTCTGTGAAGGAGACGTATTATCCTTTTGTTTATGAAAGAGAACATTGTCCCAGAGAGGATGAATGGATGACCCAGTCACAAAACTGGTAATGGCAGAGCTAGGTTATCAAGTAGAAAATGCCATTTCTTTGGCAGTTCTAGCCAGATTGGTAAGGCATAATCTTTCCCAAGGATGCCCCAGTACCCCCTGACCATGTGACCCTGTGACCGTATATCCATTTTATGGCAGTCCTGTGTTCACTCTGGACCTTCCTCCCTGGCCTTGAGGGAACAAGACCCTCTCTATAACAATTCTGTATACAAAACAAGAGGTCCTCAAAGGCAGGCAACCGTTCCCACTGGTGACAAGGAAGAGGTTAGTTACTACCTAGGCCTGATGGTTCTGGGCCCTCTCTTCTAAGTGAACTACCAGGACTGAGCTGCCTAGATCATCATGAATCAGAACCTGGAAGATCAATAGGTGACTGTAGTCTACATTCAATGTTTTCTTCAGGAGGGAAGGAAAGTTCCTATATCAAAACTGATTTCCAAAGTAGAGTTTGTCCTTTCAGAGGCATAGCCATGATTTAGGCAGACGTGTCTAGCATGGTTCAACATGGACATTCCACAGGGTCGAGAGATGGGTTCTGAGGTGAAGATCTTTGGTGGCTGGAAGGGGACACCTGCTCAGCTGTGGGAAGGGGAGCAGCTCCAGAGAAGCCAGATTTTGCTGCTCAGCTAGGTCTATCTTCCTCGTCTGGGGGGACTTCCTTGATCCTTTCTGAGTAATTGAGGGGATTTATACTATAAAATATGCCTGTGAGCCAAACAGGCTTATGGAAAGATTCCCTATTCACACAAAAATCAAAGCTCTCCCCTTCCCAACTCCAGTCTCTTCTAGAAAAAAAGGGACCATGATTAAACTGACTTGACATGGATTTCATGGCAGAGATGTGTTGCCTGTGATGATACAAAACAGAGGTAAAACTAACTCCATTAAACATCAGGTCTCTTTGTCTGTTTTCATAGCACTGATGGTACTGTTGTATTTATTACCTAAGAGACTACAACACATCTGGCTTTCCTCTCAGTAAAATGGTATTTGCCTTTGTTAAAGAATAGTTTCATCTGTTTGGTACAGTCCAGAATATAGCTGCACTCTAATTTCCTGGGTTCTGTTTTAGATGGGTTGTCTGCATGGTGGTAAAATAAGCATCTTCCTCTTGCCTACATCTTCTGGAAGTTTTCCTGATTATGTATAAACTCCTTAGGTAAGGCTTTTTCTTGCTGTTTTGCTGCGTCGTTCTCTACGGTAACATGAGCATTCACTCCGAATGGAGAGGGGTGACATGGGAGTAGGGCTGAGGAGGCCGAGCGGCTCGAGCAGAAGGTGAAGCTCCCACTCATCAGAGTGAAAGGGCTCTCTGCACCGGCTGATCCGCAGTGAGGAGGGGAGGGCGAAAACCCTTCTCACACAGAGGACACCAGAGCCTCAAGGAATCCGTGTCCCCACATTAACAACCCTGGGGTTCATCTGTTCAAACCAGAAAACTTCTGAACTTCCTGGATCAGCTCCAGGCCTCACAGCTTGGGACAAGTGTCCCAAGACTTGGGACACTTGGGACAAGAGACCAGTAAGAAAGTGCCATCGCTATGCTTTCTGTTGGAAACTATTAGAAATCACACAACTCCAAACCCCACTGGAACATGGGATCCAGAAGCCCCGCCAAGCCTTGTGCTGTTCTCATTTTCATCCTTCATGCTCAGGACTGGCTTTGTGAGGAGGCATTGTTGGGATTCCAGAAGTTTTCTGTTACAACTGGCCACACTTGCTAGCTCATTGTCTCTGCATGCTCTGTTCCTCACAGAAGCTAGCTCTTAATTAGTATTTATTTTGGACTCATTTATGGTATAAGCTTAGTGTTCTAATATATTAATTTTTGGAAAGGGCCCAGTTACTCCACATCATATTTTTTGAGCCTGCGTTGCTGATCCCTCGTGCAGTGACCACTGAGTAACTATATATCAATGTGTTCGATATTGATTACATCATTTGCCTCACACTCAGTATTTAGAATTAATGATGTGAATGTTCTGTGACCAGAGCTGGGTTTGACACCGATGGAATCTGCTCCTGGGGCAATACGAATCCTGAAAACTCTGGTCACCTGATCCACTGCATCTGGATTGAGTGTATTTTAACAGAGAAAGAAATTAAATGATTTTATACAAAAAGAATGGGTCTATATTTTCCCTTTGTTCTTTTCCTCTTGCTCATGTCACCCCTGGGCACCACGTCCTTCCTCACTGCCCTCGAGCCACCTGGGACTAGAGGCCTACTCTCTTCTGCTCCAGCCTTCCCGAATCCGTCACTGGAACTGTTGGTGTTAAGAACAACAGAGAACTGGTGACATCACCAATTCCATAGGCCTCTTCTATCAGGTAACAAGAGCAGCCACAGCATATCACAGCCAACGCACAGAGCTAAACCACTTAGCTTTCTAAAACCAGGTGTTATCCCAGTTCCTTAATGGCCTTGTTCCCGATGACCCATGTTTTAGGAAGTCTTGGTTGAAATATACAGGACATAGGGGACTCCTGCCTGACTCAGAACAACATGTGACTTTTGATCTCAGGGTCATGAGCTCGAGCCCCAGGTTGGGTGGAGAGAGAACTAAAAAATAACTAAATAAAAGACTTTAATAATACAGTACATGGTTCCTAATAATACCTTTCATTTGGAAAAAGATGGCGATGAAATTCAATTCATCAAAGATGGAGCACTTACTGTGTTGGGTGGGCTGAGTGTGGGGCTGGGGAACAAGTGAGACCCAGAACCATGGCTTCCCCCTCAGCACTGAGGGGGAAGCCAACTTTAGACCGTGCTTCCCAGCAGGATGAATGTCAGAGGGGAAATCAAGGAAACCTTGGGGATCTATAACAGGAATTCAATCCAGTGTGAGCCTTCAGTGCAAGCAACTCTAAGGAAGAGAGACTTGAAACATAATCACCCTTCTTACAGAATGCAGTCATTTTTTTTTTTAACAGAAGAGGGAAGCAACACTCAGTGCTTCCAGTTCCATGCATAGCACCACCCTCTGTCCAAGGGTGAAAGTTAGAAAGCTAGGAAATGTCGTATAGTAGACTGCATTTGGTAACCCCTAAAGGACCACATGTAATATTTGTGCTCTTGTGTAGTCCCCTTTCTAATCAGGGCTGGCCTTTGATCTTTCACCAATAGAATGTGGCAAAATCAGCAGCTTCCATTTTTGCACTTAGGGAAAGCCAGCTGCCATATCAGTCCAACCACCCTGCAAACTCTAAGCTAACCCCATGGAGAAGAGAAGCACCAAACAACTGAGCGAGCAGCAGGAACTGAGAACCCAGACATAAAATCTAAGCCCAGCTGTGTAGGCCACCCAAGCCGACGGGCAGGACATAAATGAGCTGTCCCATCAAGCCCTGTTCAAACAGCAGAATCACGAGCAAATGATACTATGGTTATTGTTTTTTAAGTCATGACATTTTGTGGTAGTTTCTTTGCAGCGTAGACAACCAGAACACCTTGGCTCCCTTTTTCCCCATATCCCCTCCTTCCTTAAGTCCTATCAGTCTGACCTCCTGAAGAGTCCAAATCCAACTGCTCTCTTCTCCTCTGACACCATCTGACTCTAAAACTACCAGCCCCTTTTTGTGATGAAAACTGCAATAGCTTTGGGGTGCCTGGGGGGCACAGTTGGTTGAACGTCAGACCCTTGGTTTCGGCTCTGGTCTGATCTCAGGGTTGTGAGACTGCATTGGGCTCTGCAGTCAACCCTGAGTCTGCTTATGTTTCTCTCTCCCTCTGCCCCTGCCCCCTGCTCACTCGTTCTCTCAAATAAATAAATCTTTTTTTAAAAATGCAATAGCAGGGCCCCTGGGTGGCTCAGTGGGTTAAGCCTCTGCCTTCGGCTCAGGTCATGATCTCAGGGTCCTGGGATCAAGACCTGCATTGGGCTCTCTGCTCGGCAGGGAGGGGAGAAGGGGAGAAGGGACCTGCTTCCCCTTCTCTCTGCCTGCCTCTCTGCCTACTTGTGATCTCTCTCTCACTCTCTGTGTCAAATAAATAAATTTTTTTTAATGCAATAGCTTTTTTTTTTTTTACCTTTATTTAAGCAATCTCTACATCCAACATGGGGCTCAAACTCACAACCCTGAGATCAAGAGCTGCGTGCTTTACTGAATGAGCCAGCCATGTGCTCCAAAAACTGTAATAGCTGCTTAAGTACAAGTAGTGTCTATGCATCTACTCAGGACCACGTCCAATCTGTACACCTCACTGCAACCAGAGAGATCTTTTCAGGACACAAATTATGTCACACTCTTGCCCAAAGTATTTGAGCAGCTTTCTTTTGCCCCCAGAATAAAAACCATCAAAGTTCTTAACACGGCCTAACACTGAACAAGGTTCTACCCAGTTTCTGGCCACTGACCCTTCTTGCCCTTGTACAACCTTTTCATTTCTGCCATACTAACTTTTTAATTATTATAATCTGCCAACACCTTTTGCCCCAGGGACCTTATAAATACTGTTCCCTCTTTCTGGAACCCTTTCCAACTCACCTGCCCCTACCTGTTTTGTTAAGTGCCTCCTTGTAATCTTAATAGGTTTCAGCACAAACATCCTACTTCCTCACAAAAGGCTTCCTGGACACCCCAAACTGGGCAAAATCTCCCTTTAAAATACTCTCATGCAGGGCAACTGGCTGGCTCAGCAAGTAAGCATGTGACCCTTAATTGCAGGGTCATCAGTTCAACCCTACCTTGGGCATGAAGACTACGTAAAAGGCAAAACAAGACAAAACAAAACACAGTCCTTTCTTAACACCTGTCATAGATATGTTATTTATTTGGATAATGACTCAATTTGGGATTTAAGTGTGTGTTTATTTGATGCTTGTCTCCCCACTAGACTAAGTTTCATTCTGATTTTATCTGATGTGAACCTTGAAAAAATGACATGTCATCTGCCAGGATGTCCACTGGAAGTGCAGCCCGAATTCTTTGAAACTACTCCTACAATAGATAGGATGTGTTCCCTCTCCTTGCATCTGAACTCTGAGGCTCCCTGGCAAATAGAATATAGCAGAATTTACACTGTGCCAGTTTTCAGGCCCAAGCCTTAAGAAAATGATCATCTTCCTTTTCCTATCACCTTGGATGCTTTCTCTTAAACCTAATCTCCATACTATAAGAAAGCCCAAACAGCCCATGGAGGGGAACAAGAACCTTGGTCAGCCTCAAATGAGCTCCCAGCTGATAACTCCAACTTGGCCAGTTATGTAAGTGAGCTATCTTGGAAATAGAATTTCTAGCCTCTTTCCCTCTCCCTCCCTCACTCCCTCCACCCAAAATCCCAGCTGATATAACATGGAGCAGAGATGAGTTTTCACTATTGAACCCTGCCCAAATTGGAGTTTCCCGAGTGAAATGACTTTTTTTTTAAGCTGTAAATTTTGAATGCTTCATTATACAGCAATAGGTAATAGGAACCTCAACCAGAATGACAACGCTGTGCAGAAAGGAAACACTTCCTGGGTTAGGATCACAGAGCTGTTTGTGATGTTATGTCATCCCGACCCTCACTGAGCCCTGACTGAGGCCAGGAGCCTGTAGTATTTGTTGGCATACAGATGGGAGTCTGTGGCAGTCCCCCAACCAGGATGACCATCCTTCATGTCCATGCTGGTATGCAGACATGGACCCAGGCTTCTCTCTTGCTCATAATCTCCTATCCCCAGGGAAGTAGCTGGTGGGGACTACTGAACTCCAGAGTTTTGCCCTCGACATTTCCAGTGCTGAACAACTAGCTACATGTGGCTAGTGGCTGCCGTACCGAACAGTGCAAATGTAGACTACGGCCATCACATAAGTTTTATTGGACTGTACTGCTCTAGGCTCTTTAAGATTGGTCAACAGAAATGGCCTTGCTCTCTTGGAGCCCTGGGTGGCATAGTTGGCTGAGGGTCTGACTCTTGGTTTAAGCTGGGGTTGAGATCTCTGGGTTGCAGTATCCAGCCCTCAGTGGGCTCTGCACCCCACCTGGGGCTCCAAACTCATCACGGAGTCTGCTGGAGTTTCTTTCTCCTTCTCCCTCTGCCCCTCACCATATTTGTGCTGTCTCTCCCCTCACCCTATCTCTCTCTGTCTCTCTCTCAATAGATGGATAGAGAAAGAAAAAAAGAAAGAAAAAGGAAAATAGGAAGGAAGAAAGAGGAAGGTAGGAAGGAAGGAGGGAAGGAAGGAAGGGAGAAAGAAAGAAAGAAAGAAAGAAAGAAAGAAAGAAAGAAAGAAAGAAAGAAAGAAAGAAAGAAAGAGGGGTAGGGAGGGAGGAAGAAGGAAGGGAGAGAGAAAGGAAGAAAGAAAGGAAGGTATGGCCTTGCTCTCCAGGATGTGAGAAAAGACATAAGAAACACTGAAAAATCAAACAAGGGCTACCACTGGGAAATCCACAGAAATGGCCACATTGATCAGGCCACAAATTTCAACCCCAAAAGAGGCTCCTAGGGAGCCTTCTGGAGCAGCCTAAGTGGCCTACCTGAACTTTCAGCTCCTCTTCCTGGTTACTGATAATACTTTCTCCAAACTACTTAATAGAGTCATTTCCTGCTTAGGAGTATTAAATTCCACAATTTCAGTACCCATTATGTTCAACAAAAATCTAACACAGCATCATGGTTAAGAACATGGATTCTGGGGGCGCCTGGGTGGCTCAGTGGGTTAAGCCACTGCCTTTGGCTCAGGTCATGATCTCAGGGTCCTGGGATCAAGCCCTGCATGGGGCTCTCTGCTCAGCAGGGAGCCTGCTTCCCTTCCTCTCTCTCTGCCTGCCTCTCTGCCTACTTGTGATCTCTCTCTGTCAAATAAATAAATAAAATCTTTTAAAAAAAGAACATGGATTCTGGAGGGGTGCCTGGGTGGCTCAGTGGGTTAAAGCCTCTGCCTTTAGCTCAGGTTGTGATCTCGGGGTCCTGGGAGGTCCTGGGATCGAGCCCAACATCAGGCTCTCTGCTCAGCAGGGAGCCTGCTTCCTCATTCTCTCTGCTGGCCTCTCTGCCTACTTGTGATCTCTCTTTTTCTGTTAAATAAATAAATAAAAATCTTCAAAAAAGAAAGAACATGGACTCTGGAATCAAACCTCCCATGTTAAAACACTGTTCCAAAGCTGCTTAGCTTGGGTGACCTTGGCAAGTTACTCATCCTCATAGAACCTGCATTTCATCTGTAAAAGATTAAAATCTTCTTCCCAAGATTATTGTGAAGATCACATGAAATAGTACTATAAAGGCATAATGGTGCCACAAAATAGTAAATACTCAGTAAATTTTAGCTCTGATTTTTCCTCAGCTTATTTGATCTTATTTGGGTTTCCAAAAAGCCCTCAAAGGGGATTTGGTGAGGATGTGTCGTCACTATAGGATCATTTTATCCTTCTGCACATCTACAGAAGGAGTGCTCGCTTCGGCAGCACATATACAGAAGGAGATGGAGAACCTCTGTTCTCCATCACTTCGATGCCCCTCTTTAGTTCTCCTTATCTCTTCAGTACCTTGACACAGTTGAACATGGGTCCACTGTGGCTGCCAAAACCTGGTACCTGCGTAGGAGGACTCTTATCTTGGGTGAGGCCACTTTCTTTTCCCGTTCCTGGGCTTTGGGCCACCTAAGTAGAGAGTATCAGAAGAGGCTGGAGTCCCATACTCTGGGGGAAATCTAGAGATTAGGGCGCGAGAAAGAAGCTTGTGAAGCTAAAGATGCAGGGGTTGCCTTAGTTAGCTCTTGCTTCACAGGTCTAGCAGTTTAACAGGCCCTGGGAGAAGGCTGAGAGAGCCGTTCTCTGAGCGAGGCCTGTTCACTTCCCTAAGGAAGAATAAGCCGGACCCCGACTGCTCCTTCTGTCTGCGTGGCAAATACAAGACGAAACAGGTGTGCAGATAAACTATGAACTTAAATTACTAAAGGTTGTTAGAGATCTCCCCCACCCCAGGAGGCACCTTTCAGAGAGCGGCTCCTTTAAGAGGCGGGCCCCATCCCTGCTAACAAAGGAAGTCCCCGCCCCCAGTTGCCAGGATGCTCTGTGGCGTCGCATTCTCATTGGTGGGCGACGGTGGGTGAGGCGCCCAGAGACAGCCATTTCCAACGAGCTGGCGTGGGCGAAAGATGGCGACGCCCCTCGGGTGGTCGCAGGGGGGCTCTGGATCAGTGTGTCTCGCCTTCGATCAACTGCGGGACGTGATCGAATCTCAGGAGGAACTGATCCATCAGCTGAGGAACGTGGTACGCAGCCAGAAAACCTCGGGGAGAGGCCGACCTGAACACCTAAATGGAGGGGGCGGGGCCAGACCCTATCCCGAAGCCAGTGGCGAGCTTAGAGCACATTGCCAATGGCGTCATCAGGGGGAGGCGGGGCCCAGATGTCTTATAGCTAGTAGGAGTGGAGACAAAATGATGCAAGGTCTTCACGAATGTCTACCATGGAATTTAAATCAAAGTCAAGTTCATTTCTACTTCCTGTTTGGTTGTATAAGTCCGGGTAGTTATGTCCCAGTCTATTCACCGAGCCTCACTTTGCCCATTTCTAGTTGGAGAGTACTTCATTGGCTTCCCAGGGCGCTCAGGTGCAGGCACTGAAGCTATAAAATCTTTTCTCTTGTGGGCATCCCCACATGGCGCTGTCTAGTGTAGCGCCATGCTGAGGGCAGTAAGCACTGGTTTGTCCCTTACACATGTGAACTTAAGGGGTTCCGACCTCTTTATGCCCCTTTGCTTTTGCCTTCTAGTCAAACCCTCGTTCCTGAGCAAAACATTGGAGCCACAGGTTACCTGGACAGGCATGGTAAAATCCTGGCCAGTTGGGAGTTCATGGTTTCTCTCTCTCTCTCTCTCTCTCTCTTTTTTCTATCTTGATTAGAAGATCGTGAGATAGCTCCATCTCAGAAGCAAAACTGACTTAACATCTATTTCTCACTCTTAATAGGTATGTGCAGCTCTAGGCACTGAATTACCTACAATTCCCTAAGGGTAACTAGCTCTTTTTCTTCACAGCTGGCATCTGCTGGCATTTGCATGTGTGTTCTCACCATCTGAAACACTTTTCTGTTCCACCACCACTTCTGGCCCGCCCCATTTAGTAGTCAGATGCCCTGTCTGATGATCTTTCTTTGGAAGGAATTCTGATCTTTCCCCAGGCCAGAGGCCTCCCCTGAGCACCATAGCCCTTTGTGGTTCTCCATCATACTTCCATACCGTTTTAGAAGTGCTGGCTGCAAGTTGTCTCCTATATCAAACTGGTTACTCCTTAAGGGTAGGTAGGACCTAGAGCTGAGCCACTGTGAATCTTATGGAACCACATTCTCCCTTCTCAGATCTCAAGTCTCATGCTAGGTGCCCTGGGTATCATTCCACTGTCTGACCTTGGTCCTGATCCCTAGAGAGCGCTCCTCCCACTCCAGCCCCAGGCCCTCCCTGAGCCAGGCTCTGTTGCAGATGGTTCTCCAGGATGAAAATTTTGTCAGTAAAGAAGAGTTCCAGGCAGTGGAGAAGAAGCTGGTGGTAAGTAATGGCCTCTGCAGGCTCCTAATCTTTTCCCATTTCCTGGGATTCCTGTGGATGAGCACAGTTATTGAAGTTTCTGAGAGCCTCCAGCCCTACCTGTGAGGACAGAATCTTCCTGGGTCCTGGCTTCCATGTGCCTCTCTGAGAAAGGGAGCTGGTTAAGGGGATCTAGGAAACCAGGGTGGCTTGGGGGGTAATGAGGTCACTGCTGCTGCCCCTGCAGGAAGAAAAAGCTGCCCACGCCAAGACCAAGGTCCTCCTGGCCAAGGAAGAGGAGAAGTTGCAGTTTGCCCTCGGGGAAGTAGAGGTGCTATCTAAACAGCTGGAGCAAGAGAAGCTAGCTTTTGAAAAGGCGTGAGTGGACCTTGGTAGGAGGGGAAGAGTTGGGGGTCCAGTCTGCCTGTCAGCCTTCCCACCCTTTCTTTTATTCTCCACCCAGGCTCTCCAGTGTCAAGAGCAGAGCCCTGCAGGAATCCAGCAAGAAGGACCAGCTCATCACCAAGTGCAATGGTAGGCGGGAGGCCCGTGCCCCCCCCCATGCTTACATGCATGGGTTCTTCCCTAACAGCCCAGTGCCCATGTCCAGGGCAGGGTTTCACCCCAACTTCTGCCCCCGGCTGAGGATACAGGCAGGCCCAGGCGGGCCACACCTTCGCAAAGGCCTACAGGGACCAGGCAGGCCACGGAAATGAGGGAAGCAGTTGGTGTACAATATTCTTCATGGCCATAAAAGAACGGGCTCGCTCCCATTTTTCTTGAAACATACGACCTTCTTAGTCCACCTTTTGTTTTCCCACTTTTGATGGGTATTAGAAATAGCGTAATTTACTCATAACTATTACAAGAGGGACAACAGGGCAAGCTCAGTCCCATTTGGGAGCTGACCCCTAGTGTCAGGGTTGGAGACCCAGCAGGGAGGAGTGGGGACCATGGTGATGGGAAGAGCCATGCCACTTCTCAAGGGCTTAATGTCTCTGCCATGGGAATGGGGACCCAGTATTGTCAGATCTTTAAAAAAGAAACTAGAAGCCAGGTTTGTTTTTTTTGTTGTTGTTGTTTTTTTTAATTTAAAGATTTTATTTATTTATTTGACAGACAGAGATTACAAGTAGGCAGAGAGGCAGGCAGAGAGAGAGGAGGAAGCAGGCTCACTGCTGGGCAGAGAGCCTGATGTGGGGCTCGATCCCAGGACCCCGGGATCATGACCTGAGCTGAAGGCAGAGGCTTAACCCACTGAGCCACCCAGGCGCCCCTGGAAGCCAGGTTTTAACGGAAACTTTTCTGACTTTTTAGTGTTGGCAACTGATTTCAAAATTTTAAAACTATTGTATGGGCCAAGTAAAATATGTCTGTAGGCCATTAATTTTCATCTCTGCTCTGTGCCAGATGGCTGTGATCACTTCTTGGCTCAGCTGGTGCTAAGTTTGGGGGCACTTTTTGTTAGCCATCCAGTGTCCCTAGATCTCAGGAACCCCTTTTTGGTTTCCCAGAACACTAAATTCCCTTTACCTAGTCGTTTCTATTAAGAAATAGATATGGATTCCATATGCAGTTTTGAGTAGGCCAGAGACTAGAGCCCAAGTCCAAAAGATATTCAGGGTCCCTCCTGATGGGCTGTCACCTGGAGTCTTGGGCACCCCATACCCACCAATCCAGCCCTCACTCCCCCTTGGTGAGTACTCTCACTGGTAAGATGGCAGCAGGCTGATGTCTCAGTCTCGCTAGGTGGGCTGACAGGCCTCATGGCTGTTTGAACAAGGCCTCCCACTGGGGCCCCCTGGGGCCCAACAGGCAGTCACTGCCTCCATACCCAAGGCCACTGGACCGCAGTTCTTCCTCCCTCTCTACCTATTCCCCCACCTCCTGAAAAGGAACCTAGAGGTCTTTCCTGGTGGTGCCAAGGCATTTCCTAGAGATCAGTCAAGGCCACAGTGCTCCCGTCTGCTTATGCAAGGTGTGTGTGTATATGTGATGGAGATGGAACCTGGCTGCCTCTCCCCAGAATGTCCTAAACCCCTTTAGTGGGACACAAACCCTCAAGTGAGCAAATCTCATGACCTAAGCCTTCCCCTGGCCTGTGCCCTCCCTACCCTCTAACCTCCCTTTATGTGGGTTTAGTTTGATTTTTACACTTACATAGTTTCTTATTTTTCTCAAAGGGATTTTCTAACCATTTTCTCATTAGGTGCTATTTATCTTAAATTCATCTCTCATTTATTTTAAAAGATTCACATAAATTTCTGATGCCTTTTTCCAAAATATCTTCACAATCAATCAGTCTGGGTGACCTTGGGAAGAAGGGTCAACAGTCCTGGTTCTGTGACCCACAGAGCTCATTTTCATTCTCTTCCTTCCCCTGTGTCTTTGTCTGTGTCCTCTTTTCTATGCTGTGCCTTAACTTTTTACCAAATCTTTTCTTTGAAACCTTAAATGCTTTAGCATTTCTGCATTTTTAGAGTTTGTGTTCTAGTTAATGTTGATCCAGTCTTTAAAGGCAATGGGATTTTCTTCCTATGAGGATCAGAATTTTCCAGGGCTGCCCAAGGGACAGTTCATATTAAAAAAAGCGCCCTCCAGATCCCTACAGCCTCTTTCTTTTTTTTTTTTTTTTTTTTTAATTTTATTTATTTATTTGACAGAGAGAAATCACAAGTAGATGGAGAGGCAGGCAGAGAGAGAGAGAGGGAAGCAGGCTCCCTGCTGAGCAGAGAGCCCGATGCGGGACTCGATCCCAGGACCCTGAGATCATGACCTGAGCCGAATGCAGCGGCTTAACCCACTGAGCCACCCAGGCGCCCCCTACAGCCTCTTTCAATTTTGATGCAAGACACAAAAATCATCTTTGCATCTAATGAGCATTTAATGTGGGGGTAAGCTTTGCCACCACTCTCTCCCTGGGTGCTCCCCATGCCCTTGTGGAACAGGAGCTGTCCCTGTCCCCATTACAGATGAGGAAACGGCTCTAGAAAAGGAGGCAACTTGCCCAAAGTGGTAATGCTGTCTCATCAATATTAACACTGTTGAAACATTGCCTTGTTCTGTTCTCTCATCAGTTCCTGAGTCTTAACCCTCAGGAGCTGCTCCTTGAGAGTGGGGGACCCTATCTTCTCCTCTGGAGCCCTAGCACAGGGCTGGGCATCCAGCTGGCCCTCAGTAGGTCTGCTGGGATTGAGATGATTGAACTAACTAATATTTCTAAGTCCTAAACCCCCAGAGGATATCCTGTTCATTCATTCCACAAATAAATTTATTGTGCACCTTCTTTGTGCCAGGTACTCTTTCAGACCTTAGGGTTAAAACAGTAAATTTAAAAAATATTTATCCTTGTGGATTTTGTGCATAGAAATCCCAGTAGGGAAGACAACAAGTGAGTAAAATATATGGTATGTTAGCTATGGGGGCTAAGAAGAAAAAGAAAGCAGGCAAAAGGGATAGGAATTATTGAGAGGGGTTGTACTTTTAGACTGGGAAGGATTTTGCCAAGGAAGTCATATCTGTAAAGATTGGCAGGAGTTAAGGAAAGGAACCATTCATCCTCAAGCCTATGGGCAGCGCTGTCCACCTCTCTGCAAGGGCCTCCACCTGCCCTCATGTGGCTCACCTGGTCCAGAAATAGAGTTGTGAAGTCACTGACACGTTCATCAGACATTGTGCCCCTCAGCCACCATCCTGTCAAAACTCCCTAATAAACTCATTCTTACTAAGGTGTTAGCAGCTACTTGTGGAGAACCCCTGGGTGGGGGGATTCAAGTTCTTAAAAAACCTGTAAAGGAATGAATGCCTATCTCAGGAAGGAACCCGTGGGATGGGAACCACCCCTCCTCCCTGCCTCTCTCCCCCACAGAGATTGAGTCTCACATTATAAAGCAAGAAGATATACTTAATGGCAAAGAGAATGAGATTAAGGAGTTGCAGCAAGTTATCAGCCAGCAGAAACAGATCTTCAGGTGAGGGGTCTGGGCCAGGCTGGGGGTTGTTGATGGAAGTGGGGAACCAGGTCTCTGGCCCCTACCGTAGACTGCCCCCAGCCCATGCCCAGCCGGCTCCGTTGCAGGAATCACATGTCTGACTACCGGATCCAGAAGCAACAGGAGAACTACATGGCCCAAGTACTGGACCAGAAGCATAAGAAAGCCTCAGGGACGCTTCAGGCCCGGAGCCACCAGCGCCCCAGGGAAAAATAAAATGGTCGTCGCCTTCCTGTTCTTTGGCTGTAATGCCCGACCTCTGCCTTCTCTGCTGTGGGGGTCCCCATCCTTATCCTTCCTATCCCCGTGGGTCCTGGCCCTTGCCACCACCGGCCTCACCAGGGGCCTGATTCCCAGGGAAGAGACAGGGGAAGAAGCGGAAGGTGCTTTTTTTCCCTTCCTGCTTGCCTTCTGGAGGACCTTTGTGACAGAGGGAAAATCAAGTTACCAGGGACTTAGAGGGGGACAGGGCTTGGACCACCGCCTTGTAGGCCACTCCCAAGTTTAGAAAAGGATGCTGCCCAGGTCTCCAGCCCTTGACACTTCCCTCCTTCTCTTAGGTAATAGGGAGAGGGGAAGTGGGGGGTTGTAGTCTAGGGGAGGACTACTTTGTTGTCTAATAGGCACTGTCCTTCCTACTCTTGGTACTTAATCCCTCCCTATGTAAACAGCTCTGGTTACCCCTGGTTACCTATAAACACTCCACCCCACTCCCAGCGCCCTGGTATATTTAACTCTCCCAACTTGGCTATAGAGCAGGAAGGGCTGTGTGTGTGTCTGTGTGTGTGTGTATGACAGACAGAGAGAAAGAGAGAAGCCCTGACCAGAGTCATCAAAAACAGTGGGTTCCAGGACCACAATGAATTTGGGAAATTCATTTCCATCATATAACAAGACTGTTACACCTGTGAATCATACTTGTACCCTCTTACACTTCCCCCAAACTGAGGCTCAACTCTAATCAAGGGGAAACAGTGGAAACAGTCTCTGAAGGGGCTATGACTTGCTAAAGTTGCATATGCAGGCTAGAAGAGGGGCAGCATTGATCCTGTCAAAAGGCATCATTGATGGCTAGGTGAGCAGGGTGACATCCAGGCCGGGCACCCACTGGGATGCTGGGTCAGATTTATCAAGTCTAGCCGAACCTAGGTCAGTGTGAGGGTGAGTGCATAGGAGAGGGGGAGGTGCTGGTGCTTTTGCTCCGAGGCCAGCTAGGGCCTAAATCATAGCACCACTGAAGCCAGAAGTTTCAAGGCAAATGGTGCCCACTGTCATTATCCCAGGACAGTGACAGATGGTAGCTGCTTCCCCACCAGTTCCTGTCCCCAGGGTGGGTCCTTAGGTGGTGGGGGCTTGAGTGAGGGCCTTGCAAGTGCCTAGGGGACCATAGAGCTCTTTCTGCCTCAGAGGGGCTTTACATAGGGGCCCACAGCTACCCCCAAAGATTCCTAAGAGACTCCACATCAGCATCTAGCCCTTGTTCTTGGTGCCAAGGCCATCTGTGAAAGCTAGAGCTATCCACTCCAGCCCCTTCAGTATGTTCCCACTAAAGGCAATGGGTCCAGTCAGGGACTACACCTTCCAGAGGCAATAGCACAACTTTTGGATTTAGAGGAGCCCTCCAAGCATTGCTCCTCCATCAAAGATTGTGGGGTGATGGGTCAAGGAAAGTGGTGAGTGCACCCTATGAACTCTAACTGGGACAACTGATGAGAGGGCCAAGGAGAAGAGGAGCACGGCAGTGATAGGAAACCTGGGGCTAAGAGGAAGACGAAATTGCTCAGAAGACCTGAGTCGCCTGACAAAAAAGTCTGGTCCCAGTCCCCTGACTCACATTCTGATCCACAGCCCTGGTCCACACGTTTGACCTCAGCCAGGTCCCCGCTCAGCCTCTCTCTGAGCCGGTGAGGAGCAGTCAGGCCTAGCTCCTGACTTCCAACCGGGCACCCACTGGTCCCTCACCGTCCTGTCAGCCCGAGGCTGGATAGGCATCGGAGGCCTCTGGCCCGCACCAGAGGAGAATGTTAGAAAAGTGAAGCCCAGGGGCCAAGGCTGTTCCGTTGGCGTCGCCACTGATTCGAGAGGGGACGCGGCCGCTTTAAGGCGCGGTGACCCCACGACATCTGCGGGCGGGGCGGGGACAGTGCGGGCGTCCGTGGCACCAGTGGAGGAGAACGTGAGGGAGGTAGTGCGCGGCGTCCAGCCCCACCATGCTGACCACGCTCACCCGGCCAGCCCTGCCTGGGCTCCCAGGGCAGCTGCCCGCGGCCCCCGCGCGGCGTCAGGATTCCTCCGGCTCGTCAGGCTCCTACCACACGGCTCCGGGTTCTCCAGAGCCCCCGGACGCTGGGCCGGACGCAGGGTGCCGGGCGAAGTGGCCCGGGGGGGCCCCTGCGCTGGGGGCGGGCGCACAGCCTCGCCTGTCCGTCAGCGCCCAGAATAGCCGCCAGCAGCTCCGGCCCGGCTCGGGTTTCCCGCGAGGTCCGGGCTCCGGCCCGCCGCCACCCCAGCCCCAGCTGCGCATGCTGCCGTCGGGGGAGATGGAAGTCATCTTCGGCGCCGGGGCATTGTTCGGCCGCTCTGACGCGGCGGATAGCGAGGTGCAACAACTCACCGCGCGGGCTTTCCGCAGCCTCTCTCCGCCCGGGCCTGCGACTCCGGCTCCCGCCGCACCGACGCCTCAGACCCCCGACGGCGGCTCCCGCTGGGCCACTTACCTGGAGCTGCGGCCCCGCGGGCCGAGTCCCGGGACCCCAGCGCAGTTCGAGTGTGTGGAGGTGGCGCTGGAGGAGCGCGACGCGCCCGCCAGGACCCGGACAGTGCCCAAGCGTCAGATCGAGCTGCGCCCCCGGCCCCGGAGTCCCCCGCGGGAGGCGGGAGCGCCGCGCCCCCGACTGCTTCTGCGCACTGGCTCGCTGGACGAGTCGCTGGGTCGCCTGCAGGCAGCCGCCGGCCTAGTGCAGACAGCACTGGCCAGAAAACTGAGCCCTGCGGCCCCTGTCCCGAGCAGCGCCACCTTCGGGCCCACGGGGCGGCCAGAGTGTGCGACCCGGGAAACGGACCGCATTGCCCGAAGAGTCCTGGAGGAGGCCAGGTCTCGGCCACCCCGCGTGCACTATAGTTCAGCCCCCACTAGGGCACCACGGCCGTGGCCCAGCCTCCGAGAGCGCGCGATTCGGCGCGACAAACCCGCGCCGGGGACCGAGCCGCTGGGTCCGGTTAGTTCCAGCATCTTCCTGCAGTCAGGGGAGAAGACTGAAGAGGCGCACAGTCAGGAACTCAAGACTCGGTTTCCTCGAGAGTCTCCGGATCGAACCGTCCTGAGAGCACAGAGTCCACCTTTCGAGTCTACAGCCCCCCAGGAAGTTCCCAGTAAGGCTGGCAGGCCAAGGAGCTCGTCCCCGCTGTGGCAGGCTCCAAATGGAACCTTACGCGGCCCACTCTGCCCGTCTCCCCAGAATCTGCTCCCATGGAATCGGGCTCTTCGGAGGGTAAGTAGCCCATCGTTCCCTGAGGCATCCTCTGCATGGGGAAATCAGGATCCCGCTGTCGAGGAAACGGTCAGCAGAAGCCCTTCCCCACCTACCCTTTCCCAGTGGAATCACGGTGTTGCCAGGACAAGAAGCCCATCCCCCAAAGCTTCCCTATCGGAGGTTCCAGAACCGACAGTTAGTTATACGGCAGAGGGCTGTAGAAACCCGTCCCCGCCGGCCTTGTCCTCATGGAAGGCTCCAGATCGTATTAATGGAACGTGGAATCCAGCTCCCCAAGAGACGTGGGATCGCACACTGCAGGGCTCATCGATGGTATCTACGTCGGAAGCTCTGAACCCGGTAGGACAGGAGGAGCTGGAGCTGCCTAGGCCATCCGCACCCGGGACTCCCGAGCTCACGAAGGCGCTAAGTCCTTCCACGCGGGAGATGCGGGATCCTGCCTTCCAAGGCAGTCAGCAGTCGCCAGAAGCGGCTGCACCTGAGCTGCCCCTCAGTCGCCCGGTGGGCACCCTGGAGGCCGATGTGCGCCAGGAAGCCGTGGGCCCTGGAGAAGCCGCCTCGGGTCGGCCGCGCGTGGCCATCCCACGGCCCCGAGACGTGCGCAAGATGGTGAAGACCACGTATGCGCCCAGCTTCCCCGCCGGAACCCCGGCTTTGGGGCTGCCTGCGCCTCCTACGGAACCCCGCGGGGAGGAGGGCGGAGCATCCAAGACACAGGAGTTCCAGGCGCTGGGGTCCCCAGGCCCAGCTCACTACACTTCTGTGTATCTCAAGGACTTTCTTCCGGTTGTGACGCACCCCTACGAGCCCCCAGAGCCGCCTACTGACACAGTACCCCGGGACGCTTCGCAGCCCAACGGGGTCCTGAGGCGGAGAGCAGAGAACAGCACAGCAAAACCCTTCGCGCGCACTGAGATCCGCCTGCCCGGTACACTGGTTTTGGGCCTCCGGCCGGAGGGAACCGGGGGAGTTCTGGTGCGCGGTGCTGGCAAAGAGAACCGCGATGCTGAAGCCCAGCGCCTGGTCCCCGACGGTGAGGGGCGGACCAGCCCTCTAGGCGGCGCTCGCGCCTCACCCCAGCAGTCGCCCTTAGGGGCAGCCGGGCCCCAACCACCCCGACCACCCTGCCCCGACTCCCCGCAGGCGCACCCTAGCTCGAGCCCTGGGATCGCACCCAAACTGGAGGTGCGCCCTGGAGCCCCCGAGCCCGCGACTGCCGTCCAGTCGGCTCTCCCGCGGGAACCCCAGGTGTCGGCTGGCAGGACAGCCCCGCCCCAGCCCCGTGCAGCCTCGGCGCCTCCAATGGACCGGTCTCCGGAGGGCCCCTTGCAGGGGGCCCGCAGGCCACCGGGGACCGCGTACGCGGGGAAGGTCCTGGTGGACCCCGAGAGCGGCCGCTACTACTTTGTGGAGGCGCCGCGGCAGCCTCGGCTGCGGCTGCTCTTCGACCCCGAAAGCGGGCAATATGTAGAGGTGCTGGTGCCACCGTCGCCCCCGGGACCACCCCGCCGCGTCTACACCCCGCTGGCCCTGGGTTCTGGCCTCTACCCGCCTGCCTATGGGCCTCTCTCGGGACTCTCAGTCCCGCCTTCCCCTGGCCCACCGGCCTTCAGCGGCCCCCAAGTACCCTGGATTTCCGAGGCGGGGCCCCTGGATGGGATGTACTACCTGCCCGTGAGTGGAACCCCCAGCCCTGCACCTCCTCTGCTACTCTGTGCTCCGCCCAACAGTTCAGGTTCAGCCGAACCCTGCAAGGGATCCTTGTTCCCCGTGTGAAGCCCCAGGGCCTGATCCCCATGGTGTTGGGGCCTGTTTGATGGCCTTGGAAGTTCCAGCATCCAGTCCCCTACCCACCGTTCCTTCTATCACCTCCCTCTCTTTTACCCTTCCCCGCCCATCTTCACACTGGAAGTTACCTTCAGAGAATGTATCAGACTTTGGGACTGATGGAGCTGGGACTCAGAAAGTGGTTGCCTACTTCCTCCTCCAACAAAACTGTATCCTCTTTTCCCAGGCATTCCCAGAGTGTGGGGTGTGTGTGTGTGTGTGTGTGTGAAAGTGAGGCGTCTTAGGAGTTGTTCCTAGGAGCTGACTTGAGGGCATGTTGGGAGTTCACTGAGGGCAACAAGAAAGAGGCTCAGCAGAGGATGGGGCTGCTCATGGAGGTGGTGAGCTGTCTGTCCCTCCCTGAAGGTGGACCCAGCTGAGGAGGAACAGGCTAGTGAGTGCTGGTGGGATGAAGGGAGGACTGTGACTAGCAACCCTGTTATTGTTTGGAAGAGGCTCTGAGCCTTGGCGTGGGAGGCTGTGTGGGAAAGTGGCCAGTACAGCCACCAGGCCAAGCTGGATCTGAGAAAGGGAGCTTCAGGGACGGCAAGTGGAGATGGAGCAGGAATGTCATATGGAAGGGGCTATAGAGGGTCAGCCTGGGGACGGGGCTTGAGTGGGGAGGCAGTGGTAGTCTCCAGCTGGGAGCCCCACTTCTAATCCTCCCCTCAACCTCAGCATCTGACTTGGCCTCTCTAAGCCCTCAGAGCTGAGCAGGCACATCCTGGGGCCAAGAGTGGAGGCTTAAGGCATTCCCACCCAGGGTGGGGGACAGATGAAGTGAATCATCAGGAAGAACTTACAAGCAGGAAGGATGGTTAAGCCTCTCGACCCCTCTTGGTGTAGTGGAGGGTGAGTTAGGGCTAGGGCAACAGAAAGGATGCCATGGGGGTAGGGAGCAGGGCAGAGAGACTTGGAGCCCTCAGCTGGTTCTACTCCCTTGGTAACAGATGTAGCAACTGTGCCGAGAGAAGGCCTGGCTTGGGAGGCTGGTCACAGCAAGGAAGGAACAGAACCCAGAGCCTATGTTCTAATTGCATTGACATTGCTGGAGCCTCTGAGGAGTGCTGAGAGAGATGCATGGGGTAGGGGGTGCTCTGCGGGTGGGGTGGGGGGGTCTGTGTGTAGTTCTGAGCTTGAAGTGGTGGGGCCTTGTTGAACTGATATGTGATGTGATGAGTTTGGGGAAGAACAGTTCCCATTAGAAGCAGTTTTTAGGGATGGAGATTGATGCCTTACCTAAGTTCTAGGCCTCTGGGCGGTCTTGGTCCCAGGAAGTTCCACCTCCCTGCCTGGGGCTGGAAGCTGACTGGGAGAGCTGTGAATCAGAATAAACCTGAACAACTTCTCATGGCCAGAGATGTTGGTTTTGATGGCACGGAGGGCCCGGGGTCCCTCCTGCTCCCCTCCCCTCATCCTGTGTGCAATAAATCACTGACCCAATGAGCCATGATCCTTGGAACAGCTGGTGTAAGTTGTCTGATTTCTGACTTCCTGCTGCGACCTCCGACACCCCCTGTGATGCTCTTCCATGCCTGGGTGTGGCCTGGGTGGAGGGGGCCCTAGGGCCCAGGAAAGGGGCCCTGTATGTCTTTCTTGCATCATGGCATCCTCGTGTCTGCAAACTTGCCTCCCAGGAGAGAGACCTAGGCTGGCAGCCACGCCTGAGATCTCATTCTCCCTGGTGGCTGGGTGGCCAGTGGGCTTTGGGGTCAGTCAGGCTCAGGTTCTAACTTCAGTATGGCCCTTCTAAGTTGTATGGTCTTGGATTCATCACTTCTCTCTGAGCCTCCATGTGCTCATAAAATTGACACTAACACACCACCTCTCACCTCGGTACTCAGTACAGCGCCCACCGAGTGGCCAGATCCCAGGACATGGGAGGGATCACCCCATGCGTCCTGGCCCAGGCCCAGCTGCCCTCCTTATGTCACTGGAAAGTGGAGCTGAGTTGGTGGCAGCGGGGATCCCAGTAGAGGAGATGTACACGTGGCATCTCTAGGGCCCTGGGGGAAGGAAGAGGTGGGAAGGGTGAGGTGTTGGTTCCTCATTGGTCTGGGTTAGGCTTTCCGGGGTGGTCCCCACTGCACACAGGCACACACACACACCTGCGCCCCAACCGCAGCCCAGGCTCACTGAGCCAGCTCCACTGACCATGACGCTGTCTCTGCCGCTGTTACTGCTGCTGGGAGCCTGGGCCATCCCAGGGGGCTTTGGGGACAGGGCCCCACTCACAGCCACGGCCCCACAGCTAGACGATGAAGAGAAGTACTCAGCTCACATGCCTGCTCACCTGCGCTGTGATGCCTGCAGGGCAGTGGTCTACCAGGTGAGTACCTACCCCCTGCAGTTCCCTGGCCCCTGTCCAGGTCCCTCCTGAAGCCAGGCCCTTCCATCTACCTCTGATCCTACCACTGGCCTTTGATTTCCAAACCCCTACCCTGGGCCCATGACATTGCCAACTGCACGTCACCCAAACCTCCATGCCTCAGTTTACCTATCTCTCAGCCCAACAGAGAGCAAATAATCTGGGACATCCCCCAGTATCTTGAGACCCCAGGAGTCACTTGCTTGTCCTCTCTGACTCCTCCCTTTCTGGGCTTATCCTTGGGTCTAGACCCCTTCCCTGACTGGAGAGCATGGGTGTGTATGTACACGTGTGCACATGGTTTGAGCGCATGAATACATGCATGAGTATGTCTTGAGTTCAGAAAGAAACCTATCAAGCATGCCTGAGTACCTCTGTTGGGGGAGGGAAGCCTATGAGTACACGTGACATTGAAGACTGGTCTCTGGTTTTCTGTTGGTTTTTTTTTTCCTTTCCTTGTTCTTACGGTTTAAAATAGCATGACGGATGGGCAGTTGTGCCCTGGAAGGAGCCCCAGCGCTTAGGCCTAACTTCCCACCGCAGCGTTTCCTACCCACCCACCCCATCTCAGGGAAGTGGATCCTACTTTAGCAAACCCAGTTCCAACTTTCAGAACCTAGGGGAGGAGCCAAAACTCTCCCTTGCCACCTCACTCTCTCCTGAAGACACAGGCTCCTGTCTGACCCTCCCCCGCCATTGAGCAGTCCTGGAGCCTTGGCTCTCAGCCCCTTATTGTTCTAGATGTGGCATTATTTGGCAAAGGCAGAGGCCAAGCTTCACACCCCAGACTCAGGGGGGCAGCGGCAGGAGCTGAGCGAGTCTGTATACACAGAAGTCCTGGACCAGAGCTGCACCCAGACCTGGCAGGGGTGAGTCAAGAATCTGGCCCCTACCATCCTCCTCTAGGGGTAGAGCTGATGGATAGAGGTTCCCACTCTCCCACTCACACCAGACACACACTCCACTAAGACTATAAAGTCCAGGGTAGCGGGTTGGTTGGGATGAAGTCTGAGGTCTATTTGCTGAGGGCAAATAGAATGCTACGTGGCCAGGGGACAATGGTGCTGTGGGACCTTGTGCCGGGGACTCTCTCTGGTTCTCAGTTTTCCCTCAGGGAGGATCAGAATCTGGACTCTGAATTCAGCAAATACCCCATGTGCCCAGCTTCATGTGGAGTTGTATCCCTTGCTGGCAGGGCTCCACTAATACTGTATCCCTCTCCTTCCTGCTGCTTCCAGCTATGGGATCCGAGAAGTGAACCAGGTGAAACGTCTCACAGGCCCAGGACTCAGCAAGGGCCCAGAGCCAACCATCAGTGTGATGATCACAGGGGGCCCCTGGCCCACCAGGTAATGATAGGAGTGTGGGGGTGGGAAGGAGACCTTGGAGCCTTGATCATCCCCCTGAGGGGCAGGCAGGGTCTGAGGCTCCTGTCGGGCTTCCCTAGGCTCTCCACGACATGTTTGCACTACCTGGGGGAGTTTGGAGAAGACCAGATCTATGAAGTCTACCAACAAAGCCGAGGGGCTCTGGAGACATTGCTGTGTGGAGGACCCGGAGGGGCCTGCTTGGAAGAGGCGACTGTCACAAGGACAGAGCTCTAGTCTGACTCCTTCCCCTTCCTGGTCAGCCCCTGAAGACAGCTGGGGCATCCTCTAGAACTGCCCCACTCTTTTCAGCAGGCTGCCTTGGAGGGCAGAAAGGCCATGCTTTTCTGTGCTGCCATGGCCCCTCCCTCCTCCAGCTTCAGGACTCGGGGCCATGTGTGTGTGTCGGGGGTGGGGTGGGGGAAGGCCTTCCCCTCTGGACTCGAATAAAACCCAGTGACCTTGATGTCTTGATTTTTTCTCTCTGCAACAGATGCTTGTTGGGGGTGGTACCTGGGTGGCTCAGCAGGTTGAAGCCTCTACCTTCAGCTCAGGTCATCATCCCAGGGTCCTGAGATCGAGTCCTGCATCGGGCTCTCTGCTCAGCAGGGAGCCTGCTTCCCCCTCTCTCTCTGCCTGCCTCTCTGCCTACTTGTGATCTCTGTTGAATAAAGAAAATCCTAAAAGAAAGAAAAAAAAAAAAGGTGCTTGTGGAACTGGGAAGACAGACATTGGCTTTTCTGCTGATGTTGTACCTAGAGAGGGTCAAATATACTTCCCCACAATCTCCCAGAGGTAGGTGAGATGTGTCATGGCTGGAAATGGGAGCGAGCTGTCAAAGGCATATGGGACTAATTACATAAATGGTGAAATCCCAAATCCATCAAGAAAGAAAAGAAAAACCAAGGCTACCTTGTAGACATGCCTACTCAGCCACTACATGCTCTCTGGGCCCCTCCCTGAACACTAGTCTAACTGGGTCTATTCCCAGCAGCCACTCAATTCCTGGATTCTACCTCTGACCCCAGCTGGCAGGGTTAGGCCCTAGGTGTCTGCCTGGGACTGGGCATGGCAGGTTTCCTGAAAGGAGCTAGATTCAGTATCTTGGCTCTCAGTCCTGCTCTCCCCAGAAATTCTTTTGACCTGGGACCTTTCCTTAGCAATGGAGGAAAGCGCCCCACCTGGGCCCTGCCCGAGAATGGGAAGCTGTGGGCAGGCCACGCTGTAACTTGTCGCTTCCTTATTATCTCCCTGATCTGCTGAAGCCCTGGCAGGTGGACAGAGCACTCTAATCCTCAGCTGACAGACACTGAAACTGAGGCTTAGAAAATGAAAGCGGGGGCGCCTGGGTGGCTCCGTCAGTTAAGCACCCGACTCTTGATCTAGGCTCAGGTCATGATCTCGGGGGTTGTGAGATTGAGTCCCAAGACAGACTCGGCGCTGAGGTTGGAGTCTGCTTAAGATTCTCTCCCGCTGGGGCACCTGGTTGGCTCAGTGGGTTAAAGCCTCTGCCTTTGGCTCAGGTCATGATCCTGGGATCCTGGGATCGAGCCCCGCATCGGGCTCTCTGCTCAGCAGAGAGCCTGCTTCCTCCTCTCTCTCTGCCTGCCTCTCCACGTACTTGTGATCTCTGCCTGTCAAATAAATAAATAAAATCTTTAAAAAAAAAAAAAAAAGATTCTCTCCCCCTCTTTCTCCCTCTGCCTCCCCCAAAACTTGTGAATGTGTGAGCTCTCTCTCTCTCTCAAAGAAAAAAGAAAAGAGGCACACAGGCCAAGTCCTAGCCTGAGTAGTGGCAGGGCTAAGAGGGGTTTCAGATTCTGGGGTAGAGGCAGATCATTGCTAGAGAAATAGGGGTGCTCCAGGCAGGCCCTAACCCCTCCAATGTCTGTGAGCTGTACGGCAGCCTGGCCTCCTTCATTCCATAACCTGCTCCCTCTCTGCTGGACCTTCACCCCAGGAGAGAACCTCTTGTCATCAGGAAGAGAGCCAGGGCCCAAGGAGCCCACTGAGCTGTCAGTAGTATCCGGTGTGGAGATGGGAGCCTGTGACACTGACCTGTGTGACTGTGTTATATGGAGGGATTTAGACACACTCTGTCGGTCAGTCTGGGTGCTGTGGTCCATTTGTTTGTGTCTCTGAAACCATGTGCTGCCTCGTCTCTATGTGGATGGCATGGAGCTTCGGTTGAATTGAATGTCCATGGGACTGTGCTCTTAAGTGTAAGGGGTGGGGCTCTGCCTCCACAGCCCCCTGGGGAGTACTGGGGTGGAGAGAGGTGGAGAGGAAATGCTAAGGAGCAGTTTCAAAGCTTCGAACTGGTCAGACAACTTTGGGACACCTGGGAGCAGGAGCCAAGGAAGCAGAGCAGAAGCTAAGCAGACGCTAGGCAGCAGGAGCTAGGGGAAGAGTTGGAGGCTGGACAGGCGGACGGATCCACAGCTGTAGCATGAAGCTGCTGCCCAGCTGGAGAGCCCGGCTGCCTCAGGGCCTGTGGAGCAGGGCCTGGCCATGGGCGCAACAAACCAGAAGTAGGTGGGCCTGGGGGGCTGGACCTGGGGCAGCACAGTGGGGAGCAGAACCAGGAAACTTAGGCCAGTCCTCACCAGCTAAGGAGCTCCAGCTCCTCAGACCCTCCCCAAGTCCCTTCAGCCAGCTCCGGCCCTCATGGCCAGGCCAGTGGGCCTGCCAGAAGGACAAGACAGGCTGAGTCCAGGGCAGGCTTCAGCGGCTGTGGTACAGGCACTCACATGGGGCCCAGTGCTTAGAAAGGTTTGGTTTGATTTGGTTTAATACTCTGCTGTATCAAAATTCATAATACTAAAAAAAAAAAATTCGTAATACTTTTTGAATAGGGGCCCCAAATTTTCTTTTCGCACTGGGTCCTGTAGGTTAGGCAGCCAGTCCTGACTTGGGAGGGCGGGGAGGGAATCGTCCTGACACAGGGAACAGACAAGGCTGGGCCACCCTGGGCAGTTTCTCCTCCAGTGGCCCATCTGTTTTGTGCCTCTGTGACACTGAGGGGTATGTGGCCATATGGGAAAGGCAGCCCTTTACTGAATCCAATGGCTGATTTATAGCATGAACTCAGGAGTTCAGGTTAACCTGAGCTTTAGGAATGATGTTCTAAAATCTTGCTACTTACGTGACCTCGGTCAGATCACATCTCCGAGATCTGTTTCCTCAGCAGTAAAAGAGGTTAATGTCACCAGTGCCTGGAGTTCAACCCGGGAATACATTTGGCAGGCAGTCATTCCTCATTAAGAAACATGATTTTGATGATGATAATCATTAACTTGTTATTAAAAAGTGGGGAAGAGTCTCATTCAGAGTGTGACTTATTAAGGTTACTACCATTCTCTTCCCTGTCACCTGGGGCTTGGTGAACTGTCCGCTCCTCATCTGCACCCTGGCCCCCTCTTGGAAACAACAGGTCCCACGCCCAGGCTCAGGCGCTGGCAGGGAAGGGCGCATGCTCAGGAGAGAAACGTGACCGAGGCTTGGGTGGCCTTTACCACTAGGGCTGGAGTTAATACTTTATCTCCGCTCAGGTCTGCCTTTCGCAATCAGAGCTGGGAATCTGGTTACAGATTTACTTCGAACAATGTCTGATGTGTGGACTAAAGTCCTCCTTGGCCTTTGTAAAGCCATCCCATCTTTTCCTCAGGAACTGCTCACAGCTGTGCCCCAAAGATGAGGGCCCAGGAGAACCTGGAGGGCCGGACACAGGTGCTGGGGAATGGGTGGGAGCTGGGTGGGGGCAGGGTTGGGTGGGGGCTAGAGGGCCTGCTCATGCCTTCCGGGGAACTGATGAACTTCTGATGAACTTGATTGAGAGTGACTATCCCAAGCTGAAAGTAGTAGTTGGGGGATGGGGTGGGGGGGGCAGTGAAGGTAGGAGTCATCAGCTTTGGGATGGGCTGACTCCAGCTGGTGGGCCAGCAGGGACCACCCACCCCACACCCAGGGCAACCCCAAAGACCTTCCAGTGGCAAGGGTGGGACCTGTTCACAGACTTCAGCCTTCTTGCCCCCTCTCCTTTTGGCTGTTGGGGCCTGCTGACTTAGGGGCCCATCCCCTTGGCTGGAATGCTCTGGTCCCAAGGACTCCAGGAGCCAGCACAGAGGACTTATCCCTGAACAAAGGAATGTGAGGAGGGAGCCAGGGGTAATCAGGCTGAGAGACAGCTGGGTGGATGAACCATGAGGGAGGGTGGGGCTCAAATGCTGTACTGAGCATCTGACAGGCCATTCAAGCCATCTGATTCTGGGACAGCATGAACCTGGCTGGCCCCTGTCACTCCACCCTGAATTACTTCTCTCTGCTGCCCTAGCATGAGTCCCTGGGCTCTGCAGGGAACTCCGAGAGGGATCCCATGGACTCTCTGCCCAGAGAGCCCAAGTTTGACATGTTGTACAAGATTGAGGATGTGCCACCCTGGTACCTGTGTATTCTGCTGGGCTTCCAGGTGGGTTTCCCCACAGGGCCTCCCCACTCCCATTCTGCATGCTCCCCAGGATCCCAGCCCGCTTCCTGGCCAAGTTTATCTTGGGTAACAGAAAGAGAAACTTAAGGTCAACAGCTGTGACTGTCCCAAGCTGGCATGGGGAGGGGGTTTCTGATGGGGCCTGAGAGATCTTCCCTGGGAATATGTGTCACCTGACAGGCAGAATGTCAGTCACAGGGGAGAAGACCCACTCCACAGAAGCCACAGGAATATTTGAGGGTGAATTAGTACCCCAAAGAGAGAGGTGAATGGTAGCTCTCTGGGAATCCTTGTAGGAGTCTTAGGCCCGGGTGAGCACCTTGCCAGGGGCAGTGTGGGTTCAGGCCCCCTGAGGCAGGTGTAAGGATCGCTGGGGTCTCCCTGGTTCCCAGGGAGCTGCCTCACGCACTCTCCCTGCACCTAGCATTACTTGACATGCTTCAGTGGCACCATTGCTGTGCCCTTCCTCCTGGCTGAGGCGCTGTGTGTGGGCCGGGACCAGCACATGGTCAGCCAGCTCATCGGGACGATCTTCACCTGCGTGGGCATCACCACCCTCATCCAGACCACACTGGGAATCCGGTGAGCTGCCCTGCCCCGGCCCCACACCCCACCGTGAAAACACACACAGCAGGTGGTTTCTCTCGAGGGCTCTTTTGCGGGCAGGGTAGAGGGTAAGAAAGCTGCTAAGTGCCCCCACCTGCTCCTCCTATTCCCAAGCCACCCTTTGGGGAGCTTAGGGCCCCAAGGTAGGATCCCAGCTGCCTCGCTCTAAGGGTGGTGGGTTTAAAGGAATGTACCCTTAGCTGGGCTCTCCCTGTTAAGTCCTACTTTGGTAATGAGGACCACCCACTCCCAGCTTTTAGGTTCTTTGTGGGCCTCTTCAACGGCCCATCCTCCTGGGGGCCCCCTGTCCCCGAGCGCACAGCTCAAGGCCTGGGTGGCCAAAAGATGGTTGTGTGCTGGGAGGATGGAGGAAGTTTGTGAGTGGAACTTGGGCACAAGAGCTGAGCTGTCTACTTCCTTGCACGTGGCTCCTCACAGTGCAGAAGCTGAGAAGGAAAGGGGGAAGGAAGCTTGTGGACCAGAGACTCCATTTGTTTTCTTCCTTGGGCCCCCAGAATTAATAGTCCTGCCTGGGGCTGCAGTGACTTCTCTCAGGTCTGCCCTGTCCCTTGTCCATCTGTGTCTCTGCTTCTGGGTATGATTCTGTCTCCTCCTCTTGGCACCACTCTTTTTTTCCCCATCTCTCCTGTCTCTGTGTCCTTGCCCACCCCTGACCCCATCCCTGCCGCTCTGTGCCTCTCTGTCCAGGCTGCCGTTGTTCCAGGCCAGCGCCTTTGCATTTCTGGTCCCAGCCAAAGCCATCCTGGCCCTGGAGAGATGGAAATGCCCCCCAGAAGGTGGGCACATTTCTGGGGGCTGTGTTGGAAAGGAGAGGCCCAGGAGCACTGAGATGCATTCATGGCAGCATCTTCTCTTTCTCTCTCTGTTCCCTGGCCATGTGTGTGTTCCTGTCTCTGCTCCCAGAGGATATCTACGGTAACTGGAGTCTTCCCCTGAATACCTCTCATATCTGGCACCCACGGATACGAGAGGTGGGTTTGCACCTGGGGTGGAAGAGACCTGGACCTGAGGAGGGGGCTAGATGGGAGAGGAGCCACTGCTGATTTGGAGGATTCAAGGTGGTGGTCCAGGAGCTTTTTTTTATAATGTAGAGGTGATAGCTGGTCTTTCTTTTCTAGGTCCAGGGTGCAATCATAGTGTCCAGCATGGTGGAGGTGGTGATCGGGCTGATGGGGCTGCCTGGGGCCCTGCTCAGCTACATAGGACCTCTCACGGTCACCCCCACTGTCTCCCTTATTGGCCTGTCTGTCTTCCAAGCTGCCGGTGACCGAGCTGGTTCCCACTGGGGCATCTCAGCTTGGTGAGCAGACACCAGGCCTGATCCTTGTCCAGCCTTAGCCCTTTCACCCCCTTCACGTCCTGTCCCTAGCCCAGCCTACCAGCCATCTTTCCTTTGTGCTTCTGCCCCCAGTTCCATTCTCCTGATCATCCTCTTCTCCCAGTACCTGCGTAACCTCACCTTCCTGCTGCCTATCTACCGCTGGGGCAAGGGCCTGACTCTCTTCCGCATCCAGATCTTCAAGATGTTTCCAGTGAGTGAGGAGATGACAGGCGGCTTGGGGCTGGGACTAGGGCAGGGGCTGGACTTGTGTCCGGGGCAAAGGTTGGGAGGCAGGTCCAGGACAGCAAAGGAGCTAGAGCCAGAGCACAGACGAGGTCCCAGTCAGGGGCCAGAGCAGGGATGGGGGCCCAGGCCTGAGCTAGGGCAGGGGCAGAGGCTAGGGTTAAGGTAGGGGCTGGTTACCCCTGGACCAAGACCTCCCAGACCCTCAGTGCTCCTCTCACCCCACCCCACTTCAGATTGTGCTGGCCATCATGACCGTGTGGCTGCTCTGCTACATCCTGACCCTGACAAACGTGCTGCCCTCAGACCCCACTGCTTACGGCTTCCAGGCACGGACAGATGCACGAGGGGACATCATGGCTATTGCACCCTGGATCCGCATTCCCTACCCCTGTGAGCCACCCCACCTGGCCCCCTCTGCCTCCAGCTGAGACCATCTAAGGGGCCCCGGATGACACCAATCCAATTGACAACATAATGAGCATTAGGTGCACATTTCTAGTGTGCCAGAGTGTTTTCCTCAAAACCTCACTCCAGCTTCACGACTCTGAGGGATCTCAAATGAGCTCTCAGGACTCTAGCCCCCACCCCAGCTCGAGGTCCCTTCACCCCCCTTCATCCCCCCACATATTGCCCAGTCCCCTCCCTGGCCCACCCAGTGGCACTGCATCCCCTGCTCCTATCTCCTCCTGATCCAGGTCAGTGGGGCCTGCCCACAGTGACTGCGGCTGCTGTCCTGGGAATGTTCAGTGCCACACTGGCAGGCATCATCGAGTCCATCGGAGATTACTATGCTTGTGCCCGCCTGGCGGGTGCCCCACCCCCTCCTGTACATGCCATCAACAGGTATGGCCACCTGCCCTCTCCCACATCTGATCTTCTCAGGGGCCACTCGGGAAGCAAATGGAGGGACATGGTGGGGACCCAAAAGTGTGGACTTCGTCAAGTACTAACACTTTCAAGATCTTGTTCTCTATACTTACGAAATGGGGATGCTCTCATCATTCAGTCCGAGTGCTTTGAGTCGCTGAGGTAATGAAGCCTAAGGGGAAACTATTTGATAATCTTCAACGTGCCTGGCCCTTCATGTGCATTTTCCTATGCAGTCTACTAACTATTCTGAGACAGGTACCCTTATTATCCCCATTTTACAGACGAGGAAACAGAAGCCCAGAGTTGCCTAAGGGAGTTAAGTGCTAGGGCACTGGGACTAGTGCTTGGATGTGGGCTCTTGGCTCCCAGACCTACTTCTGGCCTATAGTGGGGAGTACTACAGATAGTTGCAGCTTGTACTGTCCCCAAGAAGGCATGCAGCCCGCCCAGGGCGAGGGGAGGACACAAGCCCCCAACTCGCCCTTTCCTTACAGGGGTATCTTCACCGAAGGCATCTGCTGCATTATCGCAGGGCTGCTGGGCACAGGCAATGGGTCCACATCGTCCAGCCCCAACATTGGTGTTCTGGGAATTACCAAGGTGCCACAAGCCAGAGCCGCACAAAGTGCCCCCCTGCCATTCCTTGTACTGCAGCCCCACCTGACCTATGAACCATCCAACCCCACAATGAGCCTGGGGCCCTTTCGTGCTCGCTTTTGTGACAGGTCCTGTCTGCCTTCCCTCCGCAAGCTCAGCCACCCAGGTCCGTTCCAGGGCCTAACCCTACCCCCGGCTCCCATGCAGGTAGGCAGCCGGCGTGTGGTGCAGTACGGTGCGGGAATCATGCTCGTCCTGGGCACAGTTGGCAAGTTCACCGCCCTTTTTGCTTCACTCCCTGACCCCATACTGGGGGGTATGTTCTGCACCCTTTTTGGTGAGTGGTGTGTAGCCAAGTGGGTGGGGGTGGGAGGTGCTCCGCGGCGGAGCCCACCCTGCTTGTGGGGCAGCTCCAGCAGTTATCCTGCGCCCTCAGGCATGATTACGGCTGTGGGGCTATCCAACTTGCAGTTTGTGGACATGAACTCCTCCCGCAACCTGTTCGTGCTCGGATTTTCTATGTTCTTTGGGCTCACGCTGCCCAATTACCTGGAGTCCAACCCTGGCACCATAAACACAGGTACCCCCACTAGTCAGAATGTCTGGGGGTGGGGGAGGTGTAGTGGGCTCTGGGCATGGGTCTTTCCCTCAAAGGCACCCTGCGACAGAGCCACAAATCCTGCCCAACCTTGGATGTGAAGCAGAAGCTGAGAAGTGAATGAGCAGGTGTCTTTTACTGAGACACTTTTATGGACAGGCATGGAGCTTTACCTGTGCTCATTTAATATGTACAACAGTTCCTCAAGACAGATACTACTGTCCTGTCCACGTGACAGAGGAGGAAAGTGAGGCTCAGAGAAGTTAAATGATGTGTCCCAAGACAACAAACCTGGGATTATAGGTGTGAACGTTGGGATTTGTACCCTTTCATCTCCATGCCTGCTCAAAGAAGTCAACAAGCTGCACAACTGGGAGCAAAGTCCCTGAGCTCTGTCTCCAGAAGCCAAGATGCCCACTGGCCCTTGGCCTATTCCACAGGCATTCCTGAAGTGGACCAGATTCTGACTGTGCTGCTGACCACAGAGATGTTCGTGGGTGGATGCCTCGCTTTCATACTGGACAACACAGTGCCAGGTATGGGTCAGCCCTGGGAGGGACACAGAAGACTAGGCTGGGCTCATCTGCATTCTAGCAGATGGCCCCACAACCACAAGTGTGGCCAGGACCCAGGCAATGAGGGCCCTACAAGGAGAAGCAGGGCCACTTGGGCTGAAGAAACCACTGGCTGGACAGAGGCACAGACATGCTCTGCAGGTCTTGAAGAGGGTGGGTCTAGGGAAGTCATCCCCAGCCCTCTGAGTTGTTTCCTCTCCATTTCTTTTCTTTTTTTTTTTTTTTTTTTTAAAAAGATTTTATCTATTTGACAGAGATCACAAGTAGGCAGAGATTCAGGCAGAGAGAGAGGAAGAAGCAGGCTCCCTGCTGAGCAGAGAGCCCGATGCGGGACTCGATCCCAGGGTCCTGGGATCATGACCTGAGCCGAAGGCAGAGGCTTTAACCCACTGAGCCACCCAGGCGCCCCATCCTCTCCATTTCTTGATAGCCACCAGGGGAAGGGTGCCTTTGGGAGCCTTTGCTTTCTTCCATTAGGCCAAATACAAATGAAACATCAATCTGGGTGCCAAAACCCACTTCAAATATGCCAGCAACCCATCACGCTTGACTACTAGGAGAGCCCCAAACATTCTCTTTGGTATCAGGGTTTTCACAGGGATTGTGGAGGAAGGATACTTAGCGTGGGCCCCTGAGAACCTTCCGGCCAATGTTTAGATGTCCTGTAAAATACAAAAACCAAATGCCACCAATTGTATTAAGTAATGAATTTTCCGTGTTCTAATGAGTAACAAGCATAGTTAACATTTACCATTTACTATGGGTCAGGCATGAAACTATGTCTTGCTTCATTCTCAAAAACCATCCTGTTAGGCAGAAACTATCAACACCATTTCGCAAGGAAACAGAAGCACAGATGTTAAGTGACTCACCAACATTCACAGTGTTTGCAGATTTAAAAGGTCGCAAATCTGAGATTCTAACAAAGTCCACTGGATGCAGTCTATGGCTTGTGTCCCAGCCACTGCACCATACTGCCTCTGTTGGAGGGTTTCAGGGGACCTGGAAGACCAGAGAAAGCTGTGGAGGCATCAGTCCAGGGAGATGAGGCATGGGAGCAGCAGGATGATGGTCCTCCATCCCCTACCACTTACTGGCCTAAACACAGCTGTAGGGTTGAAGCATGGGCAGGAAGGGCCTAGGTGCCATGGCCCTTTTAGGGATTTTAGCATCAGATGATGTGATAACTCTTCGTAGCAGCTACCCCAAGGACTAATGGGAGGTACCTGCCCCTCCCCATTGAGAGAAAGCCAGGCTGCGGACCAGAGGTAAAGAAGTGGCAGCCTCAATGCCCAAGGAATATGGGGAGATGGAAGGCCTCAGGTGGACAGCTGTATACAAAGGGGCTTGTGATCTAGATAGCTGGATTAAGCTACCCAGATGTTAACAGCCTCAGACTGCTTGAGTTCCTCACATCCCCATCCTTCAACCCAACTGCCTATCAGCAGCCATCTCTTCCAAGGATCATTATACATGTTGTGCTACATAATCCTCAGTAGTCCTTCAATGTGCATTGATGAAATCTGAAGCCCCGAGTGGTCAAATCACTTGCCTAAGGTCACGCAACCTGAATTCACACCCAGGTCTGGCTAAATCAGAATTCCTTAATTATGGAATCACATACTTTCTGCTATGTGATGGCATTTTGCTGATGGGCCGCTTTGCATTTGCTCCTTCCCCATCTATAGCCCAAACTTAGAAGAGCAAATTAGTTCAGCAAATGCTAGTGGGGCTAGTAGAACCCCCCTTCCTCTAGATTTACACTGCATCATCCTTCTTCCACCCCAGCCCTCTTGTGAAAACCTGAGACCTCAGGCACCCCTACCCTACCTCCTGAGGGAGCATTCCCCTAGATGTAAATAATCTTTTGTGTATCCATACTACCAACAAAGATTTTACTTGGCTTGACTCTGAGGTTTGTATTATAAAAATGAGTTTATTTTCCAAATATGGATATTGAATATTAATACTGATTATAGTGTTTCTCAATAGCCCTCCTTGACCCCAAAGCAGGCTGGGCACTATTGGTCCTCATCAGCTTAGCACATACTAGCCCCATACTAGAGATGTTAAGTTGCCAATTAACCTTTCTGCCTGTTTCTTCATAAAAATATGTATAGTAGTGCCTATATACCTTCCACAGTTATGTTTTGAAGAAATGAAATGATGAAATTAAAGCATTTAGCACAGAGCCTGGCACACTACGGATACACAATAGATACTAATTAGAATCAGTATTACCTTTAGGGTTTCCTAGAGTTCTGGCCAAGTTAAGAACTGAGAAATCATGGATTCAGTAACCTTCCAGTCCCAGAAAACACTTGAGAATGAAGACAATGGATTCCAGAAATCTGTCTCAGGACTAGGTTATGGAGGTATGGAGCGGAGGTAGTGGAGGGCTGCTGGCCCTGACAACCTCACTATTCCATTTCAGGGAGCCCAGAAGAACGAGGTCTGATACAATGGAAAGCTGGGGCCCATGCCAACAGTGAGATGTCCACCAGCCTCAAGAGCTATGACTTCCCCATTGGGATGAACATTGTAAAAAGAATTGCCTTTCTGAAATACATTCCTATCTGCCCAGTCTTCAAAGGATTTTCTTCAAGGTCGAAAACCCAGCCTCCAGTTCCAGAAGACACTCCAGAAAATATACAAACTGGATCTGCATGCACCAAAGTCTGAAAAATTATTCCTAGTAAAGGTAGGATGTGTGTTAAGACTATCTTTTGTAGGAGGGTTAAAAAAAAAAAATCACAGTATTTTTATACTTTAACCAAAGAAAAACAAAACTACTCAGCTTCTGTTTTTGTGACTTATTTGACTATCTTCAAGGGAAAGGTACACTGTAAAACGTCAATATACAGATTTTGAGTGCAATTCCTTAACCATTTCATAATGAGAGTAGAACTTTCCAACTGGTGTGGGTCACTAAGAGGTTACAAGTATGCTGACATATTGACCCTTTAGCTTTCTGGGTGTCTATGCAGGAAATGAGTCAACTTCAGCCCTAAACTCTAGCCCTAAACTCAGACATAAACTCGAGCCACAGGCAGCCCCATCTGTGTACTCCAATATGCTAAAAACAAAATAGAACCCAAAAGCCCACAGCACTTTATGACATGAAATAGGTTGAGAAATACTGCACAAAACCAGGAAACTTCCTCTCATATATGCTGCCTTGTTTCAGTAGTGATAACATAAAAATCCCTAAAATCGTAACAGGATGACTTCCATTACCCTAAAACTATGCCACATGGGCGTGATGGGATGATCTGTCCAAAGTGCTTCAAAATGGAATAGCTGAAGCTCTCAAACTTTCCATCTCTACCTGTAATGCAGATGCCTGACTCTCCAGTTAAACAGCTAAGTAGTTTTTTTTTTTTAAAGATTTTATTTATTAATTTGACAGAGAGATCACATGTAGGCAGAGAAGCAGGCAGAGAGAGAGGGAGAAGCAGGCTCCCTGCTGAGCAGAAAGCCCCATGTGGGGCTTGATCCCAGGACCCTGGGATAATGACCTGAGCCGAAGGCAGACGCTTTAACCCACTGAGCCACCCAGGCGCCCCAAACAGTAAGTAGTTTTAATGTGCAGTTTCCCTAAAAAATCAAGAAAAGTTCCAACAGGGCGCCTGGATGGCTCAGTGGGTTAAGCCCCTGCCTTTTTTTTTTTTTTTTTTTTAAGATTTTATTTATTTTATTTGGCAGGCAGAGATTACAAGTAGGAAGAGAGGCAGGTAGAGAGAGAGGATGAACCAGGCTCCCTGCTGAGCAGGACCCTAGGATCATGACCAGAGCCGAAGGCAGAGGCTTTAACCCACTGAGCCACCCAGGCGCCCCAAGCCCCTGCCTTTGGCTCAGTTCATGATCTCAGGGTCCTGGGATCGAGCCCTACATCGGGTTCTCTGCTCAGCAGGGTGCCTGCTTCCCCCTCTCTCTCTCTGCCTGCCTGTCTGCCTACTTGTGATCTCTGTCAAATAAATAAATAAAATCTTAAAAAAAAAAAAAAAAAAAGAGCAGTTCCAACAAAATGAGAGCTAAGCCTACAACATAGCTTTCTTATAAAAATAATCACTTAGGGGCACCTGGGTGGCTCAGTGGGTTAAAGCCTCTGCCTCCTGGGATCGAGCCCCGAATCAGGCTCTCTGCTCGGCGGGAAGCCTGCTTCCCCCCATCTACCTACTTGTGATCTGTCAAATACAAAAATAAATGAATCTTTAAAAAAAAAAAATCACTTAAACAGAACTTTCTATGTACCAGACACTCTTGTAAGTGCTTAATTAACTATAGAATCCTGAGACAGAAACTGTTATTACCACCATTTTATTTTTAAATTTTATTTTTTCAATAATTTTTTAAAAAAGATTTTAGGGGTGCCTGGGTGGTTCAGGTTAACCCTCTGGTTAACCCTCTGCTTTCGCCTCAGGTCATAATCTCAGGGTCCTGGGATTGAGCCCCACATCGGGCTCTCTGCTAGGTGGGGGAGCCTGCTCTCCCCTCAACCCACTGCCTGCTTCTCTGCCTACTTGTGACCTCTGTCAAAGAAATAGGTAGTCTTAAAAAATAATAATAAAGTTAATAAAAAAGATTTTATTTGAGAGAGAGAGTACAAGTAGGGGGAGGGGCAGAAAGAGAAACAGACTCCTCACTGGGCAGGGAGCCTGATTCGAGGCTCAATTCCAGGACCCCAAGATCATGACCTGAGCCAAAAACAGATAACCAACCAAGCCACCCAGGTGTCTCTTTATTTTTTTTTTAGTAATATCCACACCCAGCATGGAGCTCAAACTCACAACCCTTTTAAAAAGGTGGAAACTAAGGCACAGACAGGTTAAGTGACTTGTCCATGATCTCTGGATTCATATCCAGAAGTCTGGCTAGTCTATGCTCTTAACCATTAGGTTACAATGCCTCTCTAATTTAGGTTCAGAATCTCCAATTACACTACACTATGGCAATTTGGCACTATGTTTAAATGAACTCATTTGCCCCCGCCTGAGCTTAGAGAGAGAGAATCTGTAAGCCTTTTACATTTGGCAGCCAGTTGTGTCACTTGTGGTACTTAGCTATTAAAGACAGAGGGGACTGGCTGTATCATGGTTCCAAAAACTTTGTTTCAGAGTTTCTTAAAGACCTACCTATTTTGGGGTGCCTGGCTGGCTCTGTCAGAACATGTAACTCTTTGATCTCAGGGTTGTCATTTTGAGCCCATGGGGATCAAGAATCTCATACTCTACTGACTGAGCCAGACAGGCACCCCAAAATTACTAAAAACAACAACAAAAAACCTACCTGTTTAGTTTATTTCTTTTAAGGGAGCTACTAAAAAACACTAGGGCACCTGGAAAACCAAAGGACCACCCCCCCCACCTTTCCCTGGAGAATGTGAGTCAGAACAGACTACATGGCCTTTTTAATTTTGGGCCCAACAAACTCAAGAAAAGCACAGAGGGCATTATCAACAACTAAGTAGGACCATGAAGCAGAATTGTATGGCAGAACCAGAGAACTGGTAGATGGCTGACAGCCTATCCCAAAATAAAGATTAGCCACAAAAATTATAAATAAGCTTGTGAGGGGAAAACAGGGATGGTCCAGGTAATCAAAATAGCAAACCAGTCCAATTGGACCAGCAATGGCTTGTGACGGGCAGAAGCCAAAGGTGATTATACTAGAGTAAGTTTACTATTATACTGGTCAGTCAAAAAGTTTCTTAACATGGGTATCTACAACTGCCCTGACACTGACTGCAGCCCGAAGGAATCAAGGTGGGTTACAGAAGGGGATGCAGGCTTTATTTTACTACTGTATTTTGGACAGATACACGCATAAGGACACACCTGACATTCTGGAATCGAATAAAGCCTGCTCTCAGCAAATCTTGCCAGCAGGGTTGTCCTGAAGTACTGAGCCCACACTAATGTGAGTATCAATCACCACAGGAGAGTCTGCATTCCAGTACCAAGAAACACAAGCATCAGCTCAGTTCTACTATTATTTATTTTTTTAAATATTTTTGAAAAAATATAATTTTTTTACAATATTTTCAACTTAAACACTATTCACACTGAACACGTATGGCAGCTTAACCTACCCAAGTATGAAGTTTAAGAAGCCAAAACTGTTCTAGCTTTGTTAAAAGAAAAGTTGTGCTGTAGACTACTGTAGTGATGGTTAACAAAGCAAGGAAAAGCACCACTCAAATCATGTTACTATTACTTTGTTCAGGGGATTATGATGGGTCAAATGTTTGCACTTCACATAGGCATAGCTATGATGCAGTGACTCCTCAGAAGATGCAGTTCTCAAATTACATACTTCCTCAGATGTAACATTAGAAGAACTACTTCTTATGTGACAAAATATCATCAAAGCCAAGACTAGTTATCATCTGATTACTACCCTTGTAACTTCAGTAATCAAAGACATACTTGTCTATAAAGAATTATTTCAAATTAACTAACAAGGCCTTCTTCAGAAAAAGGAGAACCTTTTTGATAGTTACAAATGCAAACTGAAGTCTGAACTTAGAAATACACCTAACAACTAGAACTTAATTTAAATGTACTCATTTTAAAAAAGTTTAGACATCAACAAGCATTCGCTAACCCTAAGGGACTAGTTTAGCTTCAAAAAAGACAATTCACTAAGATTTAGAGGTCATTTTAATTTGGTGCTTTGTCACAACTTGACTGGTGCTTCTTTCCTCGCTGTCTTCACATCAAGCCATGGGGCCAATCCTATTTTCAGTAAATGTTTGACAGCTTATTACTTAATAACAGTCTCAGCACTTTTATTAAGCATGCAAGACTAACAAAACTTTGGCAATGCATAAGTGTAACACAGTGACAAGAGAGAGCTTTTACAATTAAGTCTTCTAATACTGCCTTCACAGTGTGGAAATTGTGCTACATCCACCAAAAGAGGGCCCCGTCTACTCAAATATTTTAGTACTTCACCCCAGGAACAAACTCCTTTGCATTTGGATTCAGATTGCTCTTGACCTGGAAAATAAGTACATAAAAAAAAAAAAAGCAAATTCATTAACAGATGGCTTCAGATATTTAGAAGCATTCAACCCAGATCCACATGCAAAATATCTTCCAAAAAACATAAAACAAAAGAACTCAGATTGTAAGGTTAAACTTAACCCCCAAAATCTATCTACAGCAGGGAAAGAACCAGAGATAAACTATGTATTTAAAAGAAAATTTATCACCTTCTAAAATGAAAGTAGGAACAGAAATTAAATTTGCTAAAGTGTAACCAGAAACCCACTAACTTCACACAAACTGAAAAGGTGTCACAGAATGAGGAATTCTGTTCATTTAACTATGATACTTGATTTTAACCATTTCATACTATGCAAAAATATTAAACAAGGGTTGAAATGATGATTAAAGTAGATTGGAGAATTGTTTATGGATTAATTTTGCTCATGATTCTCACTAAAAACATGGAGTTATCTTTCTAAAATTGCTGTATTCTAATTCCCACAGGAAGCAAGGTTTGTAACAGGAAAAGAAAACTACATGGGGAATCAGAAGACCAAAGATGGAATTTCGTCACTGTTCCTAACTAGCTTCCTATGAAAGGCTGGATAAGTCACTTCCTCTGGGACTCTTAAGAATGGGCCAAAAAGTCTCTAAGAGCCACCATTCCATACCTCTAAATCTTTATTTTCCTAGACAGACATGTCAGTATATTGAGAATAGCTGGAAATTTGCCTCCACCACAGTTGACAAAAGATGAAAAGAAATCAAGATGTATTCCAGGCCCTGAAATGTAGGAATGCTGAGGCCTTTAGAGGGAATCTGAACCCCCTACATCACTTACTTCAAGACCAAAGCATATTAAATAACATGTTGGAGCAATAATTTAATTTTAGTTTCATAATTATACACAACCATTTCCTTGGATAGGACATACACAGTCTCACTTCTCTCAAGTGAATTATTTCTAAACTTTAAAGTGTGAGGTTTAAATAAAAAAGCAGTATTCTTCAATGTGTCATCTTTTGGCAGCTATAAAAGAATGAGAAGGAATTAACATAATTTCAAATAAACCAAGTCGAGTCGAACAAACCAGTTTCTAGGCAATTATAATGGGTCCACATTAAAGTTATACATTATGGGGTGCCTGGGTGGCTCAGTGGGTTAAGCCTCTGCCTTCAGCTCAGGTCATGATCTCAGGGTCCTGGGATAGAGCCCTGCATTGGGCTCTCTGCTCAGCAGGGAGCCTGCTTCCCCTCTCTCTCTGCCTACCTGTGATCTCTGTCAAATAAAGAAAATCTTTGAAAAATTAAAAAAAAAAAAAAAGTTATACATTATGACCAGCAAAGGACTTTACTCATCAGAGTAACCAGGATTATTTGTGGAATAACTAATGCAGGCATAAGCAAGCATATCTCAATGGACTATTCATATCACACATCTGCTCAACCGGGTTACTGTCATTTACTGCAACAAGTCTATCCTACAATGTAAATTTCTATGTTCTTCAAATAGCCCTTTAGAAGAATGGTTCCCAAATGCCTGATGGAGCAGGCAGGCAGTATGCACTAGGAGGGCTTTTTAAAACTCAGCATGCCTACACAACTGATTCTACAAGTCTGGGATGTAGCTGAGGGACTTATTTTTCTTTTTAATGTTTCACAGGTAATTATGATGTATTGCCAGGATAGGAAATCACTGCACAGTGAAAAGACGACAACTGCAAACAATATTTCAGAGTCTAGGAGTAAATTCCAAAGAACTATCTTGTAAAAGCAATTAGAGATTGTCAATATGGTCAGAAAGGTCAACATTAGGATTTCAAATCATTTTATCTTAATTTTAGCAAACAACTCTTCAGGTTCTACCCTTGTACTATGTTATTTGTCGTAATTCCTAAAAATACCTTTTACTGCAAATATACCATCCCCAGCAACAAAACATGGAAAACAGATAAAAATGCGAATAGGTTTGTGTTCCTACAAGTTCCAAGACACTTGTAAAAGTCCCTATTAAATCCCAGTTCTAAATGGGACTTAGTGTAACGCAATGAAAATCTTAGGTCGGGATAAAAAAAATCCAAATTTTCACCTTTCAGGTAAAATTTTGAAAATTTCGCCAAATGTTTAAGGCAAAATTAAAGAGCAAAACCTCTTTATCAAGCTACTTTTGTATAGGCAAGTCACATGGACATACTGTATACTTCTTTTTGATTAATGCTTTAAGATATTTACATATCCCAGGGCAACATAGTTATTAAAACTAAAAGCAACTGCAAGAAGTTAGTTAGTCTGAGACTAGCCCCAGAGTATACTCAGAAGTCACTCCATGTCATAAGCGAGGAGACCAGGAGGCTCCTGCTTCCACAGTAAGAAGCAGTACAATTTCCGAAGGGGAAGAAACTTGTAGAACTCTTCTTAAACAGATGAATGCTGGCTTTTCCACTTAGGGGAACGATGAGCTAGTTTTTAAAAAGATGAAAAATAACTTTACCACAAGATCTTCCAGAGAAGAGCCATCACTGATAACAAGGTCATTAAATTGGTCTTGGATTTGGTCCATAGTTTGTGGGAGATCTCGAGCTGGAATAAACCACTCATGTTCTTCTTCTTCCTCCAGCATTTCTTGGAAGCAGCGTTCAATAAATTCTTCTTCCCATAACTCCTCTTCTATCTGGATTTATAATATATATAGGGTAATTTATAGAACATTTGATAAGACATCACTAAGAACAGCTTAAAATATCTTGAATTAAAGCCCTTAAAACCACAATATTGTAACCTTCTCCTCTGCTTCTGTGCCAAGAAAAAGAAAAATTTACCACAAGAGTAGGGAAGACCTATTTAGGAGTTTGTGGTCTTTGTCTTAGCAGAATATTCTTTTTTCCACTTAGAGTGATGGGGAAGTAATAAATAAAGGAGTGTTTCCACTGAGGAATTTGTCAGAATTACCTGTGATACTTTAAAACTACACAAACCCTAACCCGACCCAAAAATGACTAAAATTCTGTAGAGGGTAGGGTTCGGGCATGGGTAATTAAAAATAAACCAAAAACAGATTTATGGTAAAATCAAACTGGCTACTGATTACCAAAGCCACAATCAGGGATGAACTAGACACAAGATGGAAATAGATGTCAGAAATATGGGAATAAAAGACAACATTATCAATGTAAGAGCACGATCTAAAGGTGAAAGTGGTGTCAAGTTTTTAGGCTTATCAAATTAAGAACCTCAAGTGAAAAAAATAGCACAATTCTGTATGTTAGTACCTATGCCTGTCTGCTCCTGATTTATATTCTCTTAAGAGCAATCTGGCTGATGCAAGCAGTAGTTTCCAAACCTAACTGCACAATGGAATCATCTGGGAGGTTTTTTTGTTTTTGTTTTTGTTTAGTTTTATTTTTTATTAATCTCTACACCCAACATGGGGCTTGAACTCACAAACCTGAGATCAAGAATCCCATATGACTGAACCAGGCAGGTGTCCCCAGATGTGGGAGTTTTTAAAAAACAAATTTTCCAGGCTCCACCCTAGTACTCCTGAATGAGAATATCTGGTGTGGGACCCTGCAAAAAGCTCCCTAAGTTATTTCAGTGAGCAGATAAACCTGGTAGTAATCAGCATTCAAATAAAATAGGAGTGGTGGCATATAAATCCATATATTTCATATATAAGGGACGAGATGAAAAACAAATTACAAGGACAAGTACATCCAAATTGAGGGCTGTCATGGGCTATGAGAAAGATCATGTTTGTACACAAAACTAACTTGTCTGTTGAATTCCTCTTCATTTTCCATCCACATGTACTCTGCAAATGGATTGTCATCTTCATGAGAATGACCATTAATAATCACATCTTCATTGATGATGCTTGGGCTAGTACTGCTGCGACTTGGATCTTTCATGGCTGGCGTTAGTTGTCGTTAACCTTCAAAGAAGAATAGTTAATTTTGTCAGTCATTCTTTCAGTTGTTTTTTTTTTTTTAAGATTTTATTTATTTATTTGACAGAGAGAGATGACAAGCAGGCAGAGAGGCAGGCGGAGAGAGAGGAGGAAGCAGGCTCCCTGCTGAGCAGAGAGCCCAACGCAAGGCTCGATCCCAAGACCCTGAGATCATGACCTGAGCCGAAGGCAGCAGCTTAACCCACTGAGCCACCCAGACGCCCCCCATTCTTTCAGTTCTTAACTAACGTCTATCACCACCAGGCATCACAGTTAGGTACCAAATGCACGTGATATATCATGCAACTGAAAAGCTTCAGTATTTATCTCAAATGATCTTAATGTTTAAGAAATCGCTGCAAACAGCCTAGATTCATCTATTATTTTCTGGTAACCATCGACAGTAATCAACTCTTTGAACGTAACTCCCAAATCATCTGATTTTTAAAAATTTTAGATATGCCTTGCTTTATAAAATAAGGATGATGTGGAAGACTTAAGTCACTAAAAGTTACTTTATGAAAAGCAAATTCAACTTTTAAAAACTGGTATTAAAAAGCCCAGAGACTGCAAATGAAAATAGACTTAAAAAAAAAAAAAAAAAAAAGAGAGAGAGAGAGATTTTATTTGACAGAGAGAGAACAAGAGGGGGAACAAAATCAGGAGGAGAGGGAGAGGGAGAAGGGAGAGGCCTCCCCCCGAGCAAGGAGCTCACCGCAGGGCTCAATCGCAGGACTCTGGGATCATGACCCAAACCAAAGGCAGACACTTAATGACTGAGCCACCTAAGCGCCCTGAAAACAGATTTTAATAACCTCTTGGTTCCTCAGTTTCAAGGAACAGAGTGCTCTGGATCTTTTATTCTTTTTTTAAAGATTTATTTATTTGAAAGAGAGAGAAAGAGAGGGAAAGAATCTCAAGCAGAATCTGTGCTGAATGTGGAACCTGGGCTCAATTTCACAACCCTGAGATCATGACCTGAGCTGAAACTAAGAGTCAGAGGCTTAATCAACTGAGCCATCGTTTTACTCTTCTGGATCTTTTGACTTCATAGCATACTCTCTATTTGCTTTATCTCTGTCAAGTCCCTCCATGTCTGGATTTGTCCACTGTACAGGGTCAACCATCTAATCTATGCAATATGCATGGTTTTAAATAAGGTATCTACAGACTTTTTCTCTTTAAAGATTCTGAGAAAGCGAGTGTGAGAGAGATCATGGGCAGGGGAGGGGTAGAAGGAGAAGCAGACTGACCACTGAGCAGGGAGCCCAATGCAGGACACCATCCCAGGACTCTGGGATCATGACCTGAGCCAAAGGCAAAACACTTAACCAACTAAGCCACTCAGGCACCCCTACAGACTGCCTTTTAAACTCTTTTGTTACTTTATAGTATGTAATAAATATCTTTCCATGAAAGTTGATGAAACTCCCCTGCTGACAGAAAAACTTCCAGACTAAGTCAAAATGAATTTTCCAGAAGAAAAATGACGGAACATCACCAAGTTCACAGTAAAGGGTATATCAAGAAAATGCAACTTTGGGAAGCAGAGAGTTTATTATTATTAACCTCAGCATTCAAGGCATAAAGCAAAACTCATTATGACGGTCTCAGTGAGGGGGATCCCCTATAACAATGTGAAAGCTATACCGCAAATGAAGTTCCCTAATTTTCCTCCTTGGTTCTCTCTCATCTCCTCCATGAACCATTCCATCGGCATCTCCATCTATGTCAAGGTTACTGATAAGCCTACTGGACATATCCTCTCTAACAACATTGTTGGGGGGGCCAACCCACTCTAATACTTCCTCCAGGTGCCCACCTCCGAAAGGGTGGGCTTCTTCTTCATTCCACACTGCTCTTCTCCTTTGCCTTCCTGGAGGACACTTTCCATCTTGAGATTGTTTTTCTGCTTCCTCTTTCTGCAGGGATCAGAAGCAGTCTTCCTAGCTTAGCCCTGAAATCTGCTGCACCAATGGACCTAAAGACCTGCTACCGATCAGGGTCAACTTCTGTGACTTTCTCCTTCCATGGGCTACAGGCTCATCAGTCTTCAAGACAATAGCAAACCCCCACAGAGCCACAAACGATGAACAGACTCCAACTAGCTGAAGCATCCAATCTCTTTTTATGTGAGTAAAAGCAGAGCAGTTTCTTATACACTACTCAATAGGTGGTAACATGACCTAACCCAGCTGATATATTGGTGGCTCAAAGTTTGAAGCAGGGGTGCCTGGGTGGCTCAGTCTTGGGCATCTCCCTTTGGCTCAGGTAATGCTCCCAGGGTCCTGGGATTGAGCTCTGCATTGGGCTCCCTGCTCCACGGGAAGCCTGTTTCTCCCTCTCCCATTCCCTGATTGTGTTCCCTCTCTCACTGTCTCTTTCTCTGTTAGATAAATAAATAAAATCTTTAAAAAATAAAAATAAAAGTTTGAAGCGTTAAGTTTCAGATTCTAATTGTAGAAATAAAATTGCTAAACCTGGGTTTACATTTAACAAGAGTCATTTGCACATAAAATCAAACAGCAGTGTGACTGGCACCAAAGGGAGGAATCAGCATACCTAGCACAAAGACAGAGTTTTAAAAATCTTAAGGCCGGGGCGCCTGGGTGGCTCAGTGGATTGAGCGGCTGCCTTTGGCTCAGGTCGTGACCTCAGTGTCCTGGAATCGAGTCCCGCATCAGGCTCTTTACTCAGTGGGGAGCCTGCTCCTCTCTCTCTCTCTCTGCCTGACTCTCTGCCTACTTGTGATCTCTATGTCAAATAAATAAATAAAAATCTTAAAAAAAAAAATCTTAAAGCCTGGGGAATCTGCATGGCTCTGTCAGTTAAGCATTCATTCAACTCTTGATCTGGGCTCTGGTAATGATCTCAGGGTTGTGATCTCGAGCCCCAAGTCAAACTCACAACCCTGATATCAAGGATCACATACCCTACTGACTGAGCCAGCCAGGTGCTCTTTCTTTAGATTAATTTCATGGACTTATCCTTAAGACTGTGTTAGTATAATAAAAACTCATATCATTCATATGACATGAATTTAGTCTCTTAAGCTGAGGGGGGGGGCGGTTTCCTAGTCTGACACACACAAGTATATTCTGAAATACTGACTACTACTTACAATACCATCATAGTAGTGACATTTTTAGTTAAGAGGTCTTCAACTAAAAATTAGTAAGATCTTCTGCCCTGGTTATATTGTATATATATATGAAAGAAAGGCAGAGACAGACTAAGATTTAAGTGCTAGAGTGTGGGTAGAATGAAAACATGATCTGGGGGGGTTGGGGTGTCTGGGTGGCTCAGTCGGTTAAGCCTCTGCCTTCAGCTCAGGTCATGATCTCAGGGTCCTGGGATTGAACCCCGAATCGGGCTCTGCTCAGCCGGGAGCCTGCTTCCTCCTCTTTCTCTGCCTGCCTCTCTGCCTACTTGTGATCTCTCTCTCTCTGTCAAAAAAAAAAAAACCAAACAAAAAAATAACTTAAAAAAGAAAACCTGATTTGGGTTAGGAAAAAGAGGCACTATAAAAGCAGACAAGACAGGGCGCCTGGGTGGCTCAGTGGGTTAAAGCCTCTGCTTTCAGCTCAGGTCATGATCTAAGTGTCCTGGGTTGAGCTCCCACATCAGGCTCTCTGCTCCGCAGGGAGCCTATTTCCTCCTCTCTCTCTCTCTGTCTGCCTCTCTGACTACTTGCAATCTTTGACTGTCAAGTAAATAAATAAAATCTTTAAAAAAAAAAAAAAAAAGCAGACAAGAGAAAAAACAGACTATGAATATCTTTCTTTCTTTCTTTCTTTTTTTTTTTTAAAGACAGAGAGAGATACAGCAAGAGAGGGAACAGACGCAGGGGTTGTTGAGAGGGAGAAGCAGGCTTCCCGCTGAGCAGAGAGCCCTATGCAGGGCTCAATCCCAGAACCCTGGGATCATGACCTGAGCCAAAGGCAGACGCTTAATTATTGAGCCACCCAAGCACCCTGATGGATATCTTTGATATTTTTTATCATTTATCTTGGATGAAATAAAAATCCTTTTTTGGGTAACAAGTTCTGACTAAAAACCAATCAGTTTTTACTTCCTCTGAAAGAAAGTACTCATTCTCATATGACAGGCATTCCATTTTAGATTAAACTCAAATATTATGAAAAGCACCAGTCAATCCTGTTTTGCAAATGGATGTAACTTTGTTTACTCTGCATGTGAGCTGATCAACATGCTCAGAGACACTGCAATTTATAACAGCTTTGTTATTTTCCCAACACGTATCCTATTCTAATTTACACCTGTTAAATCCTTTCAGATAACCACAGCATTAGAAAGTGACTTACAGCTTTAGTTTAAGAAAAAAAAAAAAAAAAGTTTAGCACGGACTACAGGATATTCAATATTTAAATGGAATTGAGTAGGTATATGTAGCAACTGTAGGTGTGAGACTTGTCCATCTAGAAATATGTCAAACTTGTTTTTAAATAAGCCTCAATCACTGGAAGTTCATCTATATATAAATGCAATCTACTTAAAAAAAAAAAAGATATTATTTATTTATTTGACAGAGAGAGAGATCACAAGTAGGCAGAGAGGCAGGCAGAGAAAGAGGAGGAAGCAGGCTCCCCGCTGAGCAGACAGCCTGATGTGGGAGCTCAACCCAGGACATTTAGATCATGACCTGAGCTGAAAGCAGAGGCCTAATCCACTGAGCCACCCAGGCACCCCTGCAATCTACTTTTTTTTTTTTTTTAAGATTTTATTTATTTATTTGACAGACACTACAAGTAGGCAGAGAGGCAGGCAGAGTGGGGGGGGGGGTTGAAGCAGGCTCACCGCTGAGAAGAGAGCCCAATGTGGGACTCGATCCCAGGACCCCGGGATCATGACCTGAGCCGAAGGCAGAGGCTTTAACCCACTGAGCCACCCAGGCGCCCCTGCAATCTACTTTTTATTTTTTTTTATTTTTTTTTTTTTTAAGATTTTATTTTATTTACTTGACAGAGAGAGATCACAAGTAGGCAGAGAGGCAGGCAGAGAGAGAGAGAGGAGGAAGCCGACTCCCTGCTGAGCAGAGAGTCCGATGCGGGACTCGATCCCAGGACCCTGAGATCATGACCTGAGCCGAAGGCAGCAGCTTAACCCACTGAGCCACCCAGGCGCCCTGCAATCTACTTTTTAAAAAAATATTTTATTGGAGCACCAGGGTGGCTCAGTTAGTTAAGCGGCTGCCTTCGGCTCAGGTCAAGATTCCAGGGTCCTGGGATCGAGCCCCAAGTCGGGCTCCCTGCTTAGCAGAGAGCCTGCTTCTCTCTCTCCCTCTGCCTGCCACTCTGCTTACTTGCGCTATCTCTCTGTCAAATAAATAAATAAAATATTTTAAAATTTTTATTTATTTATTTGACAGAGAGAGAGAGACAGCTAGAGAGAGAACACAAGCAGGGGGAGTGGGAGAGGGAAAAGCAGGATTCTCGCCAAACAAGGAGCCTGATGTAGGGCTCGATCCCAGGATACTGGGATCAAGACATGAGCTGAAGGCAGATGTCCAAGGACTGAGCCACCCAGGCGCCTCTGCGAGCTACTTTATTAAAGAAAAAAAATTTCCATACAATATATATGAGCCCAAGCTTCTGTGAACAGTGAAAAATCTGCCTCAGCAAATTCTATAGTTTGAGAAACCCAGGGGACTCCCCTCCCTCTTCGTTTGATACAAACCAGTAACAAATAAAATCTAAACCGAGTTTAGCAAAAAGGGGCCCAATCCCTGAATTTGACAGGCCCCTGGCCAGCTTTTTGCTCATTATGAACTCATCAAACAAGCAGTAGCTTTGGTATAGATCCTAGTGAAAAAGTCCATGAAGGACCATAAATAAATTACTGTCAAGCAATATTTAGGAAACAAATCACAACTGAAACCAAGAAGAATGAACTGAAAACAGAACAATGATCTTACACCTTGACAGCTGAGGGAAGGAACAACTGCTGACCAGACCACATTTCCAGCTACAGGCAGGCAAGTGAAAGCCAGGGATAAGGATCATTTACTTTCAGAACTAGAAGGATTTACATTTATTGGATACAAGGTATTCTAATGTAAGGCAATGTATCAAATTTTAAATTTTCTTCTATGGGGGCGCCTGGGTGGCTCAGTGGGTTAAGCCGCTGCCTTCAGCTCAGGTCATGATCTCAGGGTCCTGGGATCGAGTCCCGCATCGGGCTCTCTGCTCAGCAGGGAGCCTGCTTCCTCCTCTCTCTCTCTGCCTGCCTCTCTGCCTACTTGTAACCTCTCTCTGTCAAATAAATAAATAAAAATCTTTAAAAAAAAAAAAAATTTTCTTCTATGACTTGTTCTTGACCCATCTTTTTTTTTTAATGCATTTTTTTTAAGATTTATTTATTTATTTGTCAGAGAGAGAGGGAGAGAGAGTGAACACAGGCAGACAGAATGGCAGGCAGAGGCAGAGGGAGAAGCAGACTCCCTGCCGAGCAAGGAGCCCGATATGGGACTCGATCCCAGGACGCTGGGATCATGACCTGAGCCGAAGGCAGCTGCTTAACCAACTGAGCCACCCAGGCGTCCCATTCTTGACCCATCTTGGATCACATTCTTCATACTTCATTCTCTGTGTGTTCTGTTGTTTTTAAGAACTGGGTATATAGGATCATGTAGTCGGCTCAGTCTATGGTACACGCTAACTTTTTTTTTTTTTAAGATTTATTCATTTATTTATTTACTTTTAAAGATTTTATTTATTTGACAGAGATCACAAGTAGGCAGATAGGCAGGCAGAGAGAGAGGGGGAAGCAGGCTCCCTGCTGAGCAGAGAGCCCGATGCAGGGCTAGATCCCAGGACCCTGCGATCATGACCTGAGCTGAAGGCAGAAGCTTTAACCCACTGAGCCACCCAGGCGCCCCAAATTTATTTTAAAGAAAGAAAGCATGCACAGGTGAGAGAACACACTCACAGTGGGGAGGGGTAGAGGGAGGAGGAGGGTGTCTCAAATTCCATTCTAAACCTGATGTGAGGCTTGATCCCGACCTGAGATCACAACCTGAGCCGAAACCAAGAGTTGGACACTTAACCGAATGTACCATCCAGGCACCCCGAGCATGTGACTCTTAATTTCAGGGTTGTGAGTTCAAGGCCCATACTGGGTATAATACTCACCAAAAAAAATTGAGGTATATAGTTCAAATATCATAAAAATTTATGATTTAAAAAGTGCTGAACTGGCATCTGTTAAAAACACTGTTAAAGGCAGGGGGCACCTTGGTGGCTCAGTGGATTGGGCCTCTGCCTTTGGCTCAGGTCGTGATCTCAGGGTCCTGGGATCAAGTCCCACAGGCTCTCTGCTCGGCAGGAAGCCTGCTTCCCCTCTTTCTCTGCTTGTCTCTCTGCCTGCGATCTGGCAAATAAATAAACAAAAATCTTAAAAAAAAAAAAAAAAAAAAGTCAAAGGCAAGTGAAATAGCCAAAGCCACCTAGGGCAAGGAGTAACAACTGTGGCAAACAAAAGACAAAGCAAAAAGCCTGGGAGCAAAGACCGGTAAAGGAAATCCTTTGGGAATAAGGACTTTAAAAAGCTCCAGTATAGGGGTGCCTGGGTGGCTCAGTGGGTTAAGCCGCTGCCTTCAGCTCGGGTCATGTTCTCAGGGTCCTGGGATCGAGTCCCGCATGGGGCTCTCTGCCTGCCTCTCCATCTACTTGTGATTTCTCTCTGTCAAACAAATAAATAAAATCTTTAAAAAAAAAAAAAAAAGCTCCAGTATATTCTGGGGAATCTAGAAGGCCATGGGCAGATTCAGTGCTGGGAGCTCAGAAAAGAGCAAGAATGCCCTACACTTTCATCTCTGGCTGACCTTCAGACTATGCACATGTAGTGAGGACTAAGAAAACTTGTAAACTGCCTGTTTTTTGAAGGTATGTCTCAACATAAACAAGAGCCCATCTGCAAAGACTGGGAGAGTTGTTTCTGCTTATGAGTATTTAATAAAATCTCTTTCACCGGCCCAGCACCTGGGCGGTTCAGTTTGTTAAATGTCGACCTTTGGCTCAGGTCATGACCCCAGGATCCTGGGATAGAGCCCCTCATCAGGTTCCCTGCTCAATGGAGAGTCTGCTTCTCCCTCTGCCTTCAGCCTGCTTATGCTCTCTCAAATAAATAAATAAAATCTTAAAAAAAAAAAGATTTTATTTCTTTTAAGATTGTATTTATTTGAAGGAGAGATAGCTAGAGGGAGTATTTGCAGGGGGTGGGAGGGCTGGGAGAGGGAGAAGCAGGCTCCCCACTGAGCAGGGAGCCAAATGTGGGGCTCCATCCTGGGATCATGACCTGAGCTGAAGGCAGACACTTAACTGAGCCACCCACGCACTCCAAATAAAGTCTTATTAATAAGGAAGGAAAGAAGGGAAGGAGGGAAAAGGAAGGACGAACTGAAATGGAAAATTTACAGGCTGGAATACAAAAGATCTGATCAAGGAGAAAAAAATTCAGCAAACCCTGAAGGTAAGTCCATTGAAAACTACAGAGCCTGAGTAAAGAAATACAACAATGAAGAAAAATTAATAGAACCTTAGAGACCAGTGGGAAACCATCCAAATGTACCAACATACACAGGATGAAACTCTCAAAAGAAGGCGGCAAGGGGCCAGAAAGAGTATTTTATGAATTAATGGCCCCCTAGGGGAGCCTGGGTGGCTCAGTGGGTTAAAACCTCTGCCTTCGGCTCGGGTCATGATCCCAGGGTCCTGGGATTGAGCCCTGCATCAGGCTCTGCTCGGCAGGGAGCCTGCTTCTTCCTCTCTCTCTGCCTGCCTCTCTGCCTACTTGTAATCTCTGCCTGTCAAATAAATAAATAAAATCTTTAAAAAAAAAAAAAATTAACGGCCCCCTGCGGTGCTTGGTTGGCTCAGTTGGTGATCTCAGGATTGTAGATTCAAGCCACACATGAGGTGTAGAGGCTCTTAAAAATAAAATCGTAAGGGCACCTGGGTGGTTCAGTCTTGGGTGGTGACCTCAAAGTTGTGTGATGGAGCCCTGCATTGGGCTTCTCACTGAGCATAAAGTCTGCTTCATATTCTCTCTCCCACTCTCTCAATAAACAAACTTTAAAAAATTAAAATAAAAACCCAACAGCCCCAAACTCCTCAAATGTGATGAAATCCATGGTACTCTACATATCCAAAACGTTCAACAAACTCGTAACTCAAACTTATCCACATCAAGACACATTATAATCAAATTACTAAAAGACAAAGAGAAGAAGTAATCTCCAAAATAAGTAACCCTACATACAACAGATCCTCAAAATAAGATTAACAGTTGATTTCACATTAGAATCCATAGAGGCCAGGGGCTCCTGGCTCAGTTGGTTAAGCATCTGCCTTGGGCTCAGGTCATGATCCTGGGGTCCTGGGCTCCTTGTTCAGTGGACAGCCTGCTTCTCTCTGCCGGTTGCTCCCCTGCTCATGCCTTCTCTAACAAATAAAATCTAAAAAAAAGAAAGAAAGAAAGAAAGGAAAGAAGGAAGGAAAAGAAAAAAGAAAAGAAAACCATAGGAGCCAGAAAACATATTCAAAGGGCTGAAAGAAAAAACAAAACTATAATTCAAAATTAAGGAGAGGGATGCCTAGGTGGCTCAGTTTGTTAAGCGTTTGCCTTCAGCTTAGGTCATGATCCCAGGGTCCAGGGATTGAGTCCTGCTTGGGCTCCGTACTCAGTGGTGAGTCTGCTTCTCCCTTTGCCTGTTGCTCCCCCTGCTTGCGCTGACAAATAAATAAATCAAACTCTTTAAAAAATTTTAAGGAGAAATTAAGACATTCCCAAGTATGTAAAAAAATGAGAGAGGCACCTGGGTGGCTCAGTGGGATAAGTGTCTGCCTTCAGCTCAGGTCATGGTGTCAGGGTCCTGGGATCCAGTCCCATGTGGGCTCCCTGCTCAGCAGGGAATCTGCTTCTCCCTCTCCCTTTGCCCCCAACCCTCACCACCCATACATTATCATGTTCTCTCTCTCTCAAATAAATACCTAATCCTGGGGCACCTGGGTGGCTCAGTGGTTAAAGCCTCTGCCTTCAGTTCAGGTTATGATGTCAGGGTCCTGGGATTGAACCCCGCATTGGTCTTTCTGCTCAACAGTAAGCCTGCTTCCTCCTCTCTCCCTCTCTGCCTACTTGTGATCTCTGTCTGTCAAATAAATAAAATAAAATCTTTTAAAAATAAATAAATAAATAAATAAATACCTAATCTTAAAAAGAGAGAACATGCATCACCAGTAGACCTGTCCTATAAGAAAAGCTAAAGTGAGTCCTTCAGGCTGAAACAAGTATACTACACACTAACTTGAATTCACCTGAAGAAATAAAGAACACTGGTAAAAGTAACTACACAATATGGAAATCAGTAATAATGTACTTTTGACTTTTAACTCCCTTTTCTCTATGTGATTTAAAAGACAAATACACAGAACAAAAATTAGGTATCTATGTTAATGGACACACAATGTATAAAGATATATTTTGTGACAATAACATAAGGCAGCGGGAGGAGGATACAGTGCTACATGAAAGAAGTTTTCGTGTACTCTTGAAACTAAGCTGATACTAGTTCAAACTTGATGTCACAAACTAAGGTGATGACTAGGAAAATAACTTTAAAAATATAAACAGTATGGGGCGCGCCCGGGTGGCTCAGTGGGTTAAAGCCTCCACCTTCAGCTTAGGTCATGATCCCAGAGTCCTGGGATCCCTCAAGCCCTGGAGCCCCGCATGGGGCTCTATGCTCAGCAGGGAGCCTACCTCCCCACCCCCCAGCCTGCCTCTCTACCTACTTGTGATCTCTGCCTGTCAAATAAATAAAATCTTAAAAATATCTTTTTAAATACAAAGAGTATATAGCTGTCAAATATCATCATCCCATCTGAAGGCAGCCAGAAACACTTTTAAGACTCCAAAGAGTCCATGAGTTCCAAGCTCCTCTAGCTAAGAAAAAGCTTTTCTCCCAAACCAGAAACCTAAGAAAGCTGGAACACAAAAGTACCTCATTTGCTTGAGTGATGTCTCAGGACACAAAGTAGATAATGACTTGACAAATACAGTAAAGAAACAACTGGAAACAAAACCATACCAATCTGTTGCTATCTTGTTTTTGCTCATGCTTCAATCTATTTAAAACTGGCAGAAATGGGGCACCTAGCTGGCTCAGTCAACAGTGCACCTCGGGACGCCTGGGTGGCTCAGTTGGTTAAGCAGCTGCCTTCGGCTCAGGTCATGATCCCAGCGTCCTGGGATCGAGTCCCACATCGGGCTCCTTGCTCAGCGGGGAGCCTGCTTCTCCCTCTGCCTCTGCCTGCCATTCTGTCTGCCTGTGCTCACTCTCTCTCTGATAAATAAATAAAATCTTTAAAAAAAAAAAAAAAAAAAAAAAAACAGTGCACCAGACTCTCAATCTTGGGGTCATGAACTGAAGCCCCACTTCGGGTACACATAGAACCTTAGGTGTGCCCGGGTGGCTCAGTCAGTTAAGCATCAGACTCTTGGTTTCAGCTCAGGTCACAATTTCATGAGAAGTGGTATGGAGCCCCAGGCTCAGCAGGGAGTATGCTTGAAGATTCTGTCCCTCTGCCCCTTCTCTCACAAGTGCACTGTGGTTCCTTCTCAAGTAAGTAAATAAATAAATCTTAATAAAAATTTAAAAAAAAAATTTGGGGGGAAGATTTTATTTATTTGACACAGAGAGACATGAGAGAGGGAACACAAGCACGGTAGTGGGAGAGGGAGAAGCTGGCTTCCCGCTAAAAAGGGGGCCCCATGTGGGGCTCGATCCCAGGACTCTGGGATCATGACCTGAGATGAAGGCACACGTTCATCCAACTGACCAATTCTTAAAGTAACATACCCAGGTGTCTGGGTGGCTGAGTCGGTTAAGTGTCAGACTCTTGGTTTCAGCTCAGGTCACGGTCCATGCTCAGTGATGTGTCTGCTTAAGGATTCTCTCTCTCCCCCTGCCTCTGCCCTCCCCTGGCTCATCCTTTCTCACGCTCTAAAATAATCTTAAAAAAAAAAAAAAAAAGAAAAGAAAAGGGGCGACTGAGTGGCTCAGTCGGTTAAAGCCTCTGCTTTCAGCTCAGATCATGATCCCAGGGTCCTGGAATTGAGCCCTGCATCGGACTCTGCTCACTGGGCAGACTGCTTCCCTTCCTCTCTCTCTGCCTGCCTCTCTGCCTACTTGTGATCTCTGTCTGGCAAATAAATAAAGTCTTAAAAATAAAAAATCCATACTAGTCAAGGTGTACAAGTGTATCTCGCCTTTAAAAAAAAACAAAAAGATTTTATTTGACAGAGAAAGCGAGAGAGCATAAGCAGGCAGTGCAGAAGAGGCAGAGGGAGAGGCAGGCTCCCCACCGAGCAGGGAGCCCAACGTGGGGCTCGATCCCAGGACCCTGAGATCATGACCTGAGCCGAAGGCAGATGCTTAACGACTGAGCCACCCAGGAGCCCCTATTATGTCCTTCTTAATGGATGGAGCAGCACCAATTACTCAACTACTTCCGCCTCTGATGCGTATCCACATTCCTAGGTTTTTTTGGCTACAAACAATCCTGCTTCAATCACCGTAGCAGACATATCCTTTTCTATGTATGCTGTGTTCTACGTTTTCTTAAGTGGGAATAACCAAGTCAAAAGTCAAAAGCCACCTGCATCTGTAACTTTTACATTCATGGGGGGGGGGGGGACCAAATTATTTACCACAAATGTGGTAATGGACCTGTAATATACTGTCCTGTAATATACTGAATGCTCCCATTTCTTTATCTTCCACAGTTCTGGACATAATATATTTTAGTTTTGCAATTAGACTCAAGTAGAATCTCACTGTTTTCCTTTACACCTTCTGGGATATGCTTGTCTTGCTTAAGAAGCCTTTTCCTACCATGTGGTTTTATTTTCTACATTTTCTCTATTGTTACAGTGTCACTTTTTTTACATATGAATCTTTAATTCACATGAGACCCTAAGTATGATGTTAAGGATCTGTATTTCCCCCATATGAATAGATCACACATCACTAACCAAATAACCAATAACCAAAGCTTATTTATTTCCCAAGCTTACTATAATTAAATTCCCACTTACACTGTGTTTCTAGAATACTTATTCTGTAATTGTATAATGTATATAGTTTCATCTTCAACTATTTTGAAAAATCTTAAACCTATAGGAAAGTTTTAGAATAATCCAATAAACACTTTCTACCTTTCATCTATATTCACCAAGTTTTAAGATTGTGCCATTGTCATTTTCTCTGTATCTTTTTTTTTGCTTAGGTGTGTATGGGTGGTTCAGCTGGGTAAATGTCTGCCTTTGGCTCTGGTCCTGATCCCAGGGTCCTGGGATCAAACCTCACACTGGGCTCCGTACTCAGCAAGGAATCTGCTTCCCCTCTGCCCCTCCCCACACTCAGGCACTCTCTCTCTGAAATAATTAATCTAGAAAATAAAAATGAAAAAGAAGTGCTGCCATGACATAGTTTTTAAAAAACTTTTATTTTTTTAAAGGTTTTATTTATTTATTTGACAGATAGAGATCACAAGTAGGCAGAGAGAGAGGGGGGAAGCAGGTTCCCCGCTGAGCAGAGAGCCCAATGCAGGACCAGGAGCTGAAGGCAGAGGTTTTAACCCACTGAGCCACCCAAGTGCCCCTTAAAAAAACTTTTAAAAGCACTGAAGTATTGGGGCACCTGGGTGGCTCAGTCGGTTAGGCATTTGCCTTTGGCTCAGGTCATGATTCCAGGGTCCTGGGATCGAGTCCTGCTTCGGCCTCCCTGCTCAGTGGGGAGACCCTGCTTCTCTCTCTCCCTTTGCTAATCCCCCTACTTGTGCTCTCTTGCTCACTCTTCCTCTCTCAAATAAATAAAAATCTTAAAAAAAAAAAAAAATGCACCGGGGCGCCTGGGTGGCTCAGTGGGTTAAGCATCTGCCTTTGGCTCAGGTCGTGATCCCAGGGTCCTGGGATGCAGCCCCACATCAGGCTCTCTGCTCAGCAGGGAGACTGCTTCCTCCCTCTCTCTGCCTACTTGTGATCTCTGTCAAATAAATAAATATTTTTTAAAAAAATAAAGTGTTAACATGAAAGTAAAATAGAAATTCCTAGAGTGAAGTAGAACTTTAAAAGATTTGAGAAAATGTGTAAACATGCTCTCTAAAAACTAAAAAATCTTTAAAAAAGAACATACAAATGGCCAATAAATACATGAAAAGATGCTCAGTATCACTGACAATGGGGGAAATGTAACTCAAAATCACGAGATACCACTTTACACTAAAACGGCTATAATAAAAAAGATATGAACAAGTACTGGTGAAAATGAGAAGAAAATGGAACATTTACTGCTGATGGGAATGTTAAAATGATGCAGCTCCTTTGAAAAAGTCTGGCAGTGCCTCAAAAGATTAAACATGGGGACGCCTGGGTGGCTCAGTGGGTTAAGCCGCTGCCTTCAGCTCAGGTCATGATCCCAGCGTCCTGGGATCGAGTCCCACATCGGGCTCCTTGCTTGGCAGGGAGCCTGCTTCTCCCTCTGCCTCTGCCTGCCACTCTGTCTGCCTATGCTTGCTCTCACTTCTCTCTCTATGACAAATAAATAAAATAAAAAATCTTTAAAAAAAAAAAAAAATTAAACATGGAACCCAGCAATTACAGTCCTAAATATATACCCAAGAAAAATGAAAATACATACCTACACAAAACTTGTACACAAATGTTCACAGCAGTATTATTCATATTAGTCAAAAAGTGAATAAAACCCAGTAGTCCACCAACTTATACCATATGGTATGTCATACAACAGAGTATTATTCAATAATAGAAACAAATGAAATACTTAATACATGCTATAACATAGATGAACACTGAAAACATTATGCTAGGGGTGCTTGGGTGGCTCAACTGTGATGGGGTCCTGGGATGGAGCTCTGAGTCAGACTCCCAGGTCAGCAGGGAGTCTGCATCCCCCCCTTTCCCTCTGCCCCGCCTTTCTTGTGAGCTGTAGCACACTCTCTCTCAAATAACATCTTTTTTTTTTTTTTAAGATTTTATTTATTTATTTGACAGAGAGATTACAAGTAGGCAGAGAGGCAGGCAGAGAGAGAGAGGGGGAAGCAGGTTCCCTGCTGAGCAGAGAGCCCAATGCGGGACTCCATCCCAGGACCCTGAGATCATGACCTGAGCCGAAGGCAGCGGCTTAACCCACTGAGCCACCCAGGCGCCCTCAAATAACATCTTTAATAAAAAAGAAAACATTATGCCAAAGCTTAAGAAACCTGTCACAAAGCACTACATATTATATGAAAGCTAAGGGGTAACAAGGTTTCTAAAATTGATTGTGGTGATGGGATTTACAACTCTGTGACTACCTTAAAAATCACTCTGCTGTGTACATTAAATAAGTTAAGTGCAATGAATTCTAGGCTCAATAAGAACTATACTACTCGGGACGCCTGGGTGGCTCAGTGGGTTAAGCAGCTGCCTTCGGCTCAGGTCATGATCTCAGGGTCCTGGGATCGAGTCCTGCATCGGGTTCTCTGCTCAGCAGGGAGCCTGCTTCCCTCTCTCTCTCTCTGCCTGCCTCTCCATCTACTTGTGATTTCTCTCTGTCAAATAAATAAATAAAATCTTAAAAAAAAAAAAAACTATACTACTCATTGCCTACTGGGATAATGAGGTGGCAAGAGATATTTTGTCACATCTTTTGAGTCTTGAATGGATGACTTATTAAAAATTCAACTTCCAATAAACAAAACCTCTAATTTCACTTATTTTTCCTACTTATCTTATTAATTTTTTTCACTTTGTTTTCCCTCCCTTCCTCTCTACTTAATTTCAACCAATTTGTTACTGTTTTTCAAGGTGACAAACATGCTTATTTTAAACTTTTCATTTAATAAAAATTCTTCCTAAATTTCCTATGTACACAGAATTTAAGTTCTTATCAGTCTTAGGTAATTACAAATTATTTAATTTGTAAACAGCCAGAGATTATTTGGAAGAATATTTTTTAAATTTCCAAATGATTAAGGTTCTATACTTTGGTATCCTGATTTCTAGTTTAATTTCATTATGTTATAAAATGCAGCCAGAAAAACCTTCACTTTTGGGGATTTATTATATATAGTTTTGTTTGCAGACAAATGCAGACATTGCAAAATGTCCCTTAGGCATAAACAGAAAAATGTGTGATTTCTATTTCTAAGGTACAGTTGTACACACACACACGCGTGCACGCATGCAGATACTATCTTTTTTACTTCATCTGTTAAATTCTTCAAGTGGTATATTCAAGTTCTCTACTATAAAGAGTTAGATTACTTGACCCAGCTCATAGAAATTTATCATTTTGAGGGACACACAGGCTCAGCTGGTTAGGCATCTGCCTTCAGCTCAGGATTCCAGAGTCCTGGAATTGAGTTCCACATCTGGCTCCCTGGCTCAGCAGGAGTGTGCTTCTCCCTCTGCCTGCTTTTGGGCATGCATGCTCTCTCTTTCAAATTAAAAAAAAAAAAAAAGAAAGAAAGAAATCTTGGGGTGCTTGGGTGGCTCAGTTGTTAAGCTTTTGCCTTCAGCTCAGGTCATGATCCCAGTGTCCTGGGACTGAGTCCCATATCGGGGTCCCTGCTCAGGGGGAAGCCTGCTTCTCCCTCTCCCTCTGCTGCTCTGCCTGCTTATGCACTCTTGCTCTGTCAAATAAAGAAATAAAATCTTTAAAAAGGGAAGGGTTACCCGAAAATATTTTTATTTTTTCTTTTTTTTTTTTAAAGATTTTATTTATTTGAGGGAGATACAGTGAGAGAGAGCATGAGAGGGGAGAAGGTCAGAGGGAGAAGGAGACTCTCCATGGACCTGAGCCAAAGGCAGCTGCTTAACCAACTGAGCCACCCGGGCACCTGAAGATACTTATTTCTCAGCTACTACAGGTCTGAAAGTACCTTTTGCTTTCATATTTGAATAAAATTATTAAATGGGGTAGATTTACACCTGTCTTTTCTATTTTCTGCAAATATTGCAGCTTTCACTGTTTTATTCTTTCTTTTGTAAAGATCCTGTTTAGGTGGGAGTCTAATGAGAGCCTAACACTAAAACTCAGAGATTTCATCAGATTCTGATTAGGTGAGAGCAGGTTTTTTTCCTATTAATGCTGTCTAGTGCTTTCAATCCACAAGCTCACATATTCAGCTGTTTATTTTCTTCCAAAATGCCTCTTCCACATAATGGTTTCTATAAAATTTTAAAATGTGGATATCATTTCAGGTTTTTTTTTTTTTAAAGATTTATTTATTTGACAGAGAGAAATCACAAGTAGACAGAAAGGCAGCCAGAGAGAGAGAGAGAGGGAAGCAAGCTCCCCGCTGAGCAGAGAGCCCGATGCGGGACTCGATCCCAGGACCCTGAGATCATGACCCGAGCCGAAGGCAGCGGCTTAATCCACTGAGCCACCCAGGCGCCCTCATTTCAGGTTTTTTTTTAATCATTTCAGTTTTAGAAACTTTATTAGTTTCATCTCTTAAGAATTTTCATTGAAATTCAAACAGAGGGGTGCGCCTGGGTGGTTCAGTCGGTTAAGGGCCCAAGTCTTAGTTTTGGCTCAGGTCAGGATTTCCAGGTCCTGGGATCAAGCCCTGATTTAGGCTCAACACTCAGCAGGGAGTCTGCTTGTCCCTCTCCCTCTACCCCTCCTCCTGCTCATTCTCTCTCACTCTCTCAAATAAATAAAATCTTAAAGAAAAAAATTGATTTTTTTCTTTAAAAAAAAAAAAGCTGATTCTACACCTTTTCTTATCCTATGTACTCTATTTTGAACTACTGTTATTCCTTAACATTATTTGCATACACATTATTATCATAATTAGTTGTCTCTCCAAAAGTTAGAGAGGATAAAGAAACTTCTGCTTCAGCTTGTTTTCCATTTAAATTTGTAAGCAGTACTGAATTTTCTGTTTTAATGTTTGGCAGTATACACTAATGATTAAAAGCAGGGGCTCTGGAACCCAAAGGCAAGTTTTAACCCCTCTCTGTCTCAGATTCCCTATCATGTGGAAAATAATAATAGTACCTAGGTACAGAGCCTGGCACACGACACTATTACCTATTTTGGTGCTTATTAAACATTTCGAGCAATTAAAGGTTGCTGGAGCAAGGTATAAGGTTAAAAAAAAAAAATCACATGTTAAAAAACCTGTAGAAGTGAAACAACAATACAGAATGAGGACTTTAATCCTCAACTAGTGTAATGAAGGTGATCTGGTGAGAGTAAGGATGGCTCAAGCACTACCTATCATCACTGCTGATAAAAGCTCAAAGCACATGAGAAATACCATCCTTATTTATAAAAACTGATATAAAATATAAGCAGATGGGGCTGGATAGCTCAGTTGGTTAAGCATCTGACTCTTTGATTTTGGCTCAAGTCATGATCCCAGGGTCATGAGCGCCAGCCCTACCTGGGCTCTGCAGCTGGGTGTGGAGCCTGCTTAAGATACTCCTTTCCCAAGGCGCCTGGATGGCTCAGATGGTTAAGTGTCTGCCTTCTGCTCAAGTCATGATCTCTGAGTCCTGGAATCAAGCCCCGGGTCGGGGTCCCTACTCAGCGAAGTCTGCTTCTCCTCTGCTTGTTCTCTCTCTTTCTCTCAAATGAATAAATAAAATCTTAAAAAAAAAAAATTCTCTTTCCCTTTCCCCCTCCTCTTGACTGACCCCCCTCCACCCCTTGCTCTCTCAAAAAAAGTCAACCCCCCCAAAAAAACACAAAGAATCAATAAATGTAAAAACGCAAAAATAAAAGTTAACAACAAAAAAAAGCAGAAACAATTCAAACCTCTGAACCAGCACTATTCAATATGTGGCCAATAGCTACATATGGCTACTTAAATCTAAACCAATTAGAATTGAGTAAAATAAAAAATTTAGTTCTTTAGTTGCACCTGCCACATTTCAAGCGCTCAATGGACATATGTGCCATTAGCAGTTATCTAACTGGGACAACACTGCTCTAAACATTAAGGAAATTTAGAACGAAAGGAACTATAACTGAACCTCAGGCTATATCAAATGCAAATTACTAATGCAACAGGGTGGTCCAGATCGCAAAGGGATCACTTGGATAACTTTAGTCTTGGATTGGGTCCTAATCTATCATACGCCACAAACCACCTAGAGGATCCTGAGTATGTCACTAAACCACAAGCAGCACGGTAAAATGGTTAAGAGCACATATCTCTAGACTACTTGGGTCTGAATTCCAGTTCTTACCAGCTGTGTTAACAGTGAACAAGTTAATTCACACCTATTAACTGTTATCTTTATTTTACAACAGTACTTACCACCAAAAGAAGGTGAAGATTAAATACCTGTAAAAGCACTTAGAACAATGACTGGTATTACTAAGTGCTATAGAAATATGTGCCTAATAAAATAATCTTTCAATCTTTCAATCAAATAATCTTTCAATACTCTATTTCCTCAATTTCAAAATGGGCAAGATAAAATTTCCTCTACCTATTCCATAGGTTATAATGAATAAGGTTGTAAATTACAAGAACATATAAGAGCACAAAAGGAAGGAGGCTGAGTACTTATTTTCTACTTTCTTTCAATGCTCACAATGTCCATGAAATTGCTATGCTAACAGATTTTTATGTTTACATTTTCTATTGAAACTGGAGCATTACTCTCTAGAGTTATAAAAGGGGTAAACCTGAATAAGGTGTACCGTGCCTACTTAAGGAAAAGCCTACTATAAACTTACTCTGTTCTTAAGAGGTTAGAGATCATCTACCTCAATTGGAGCTCCTTAACAGCAACATGCAATATATTATAATAAAATCCTCCCAGCTCTCAAGCTTTTAACCATCACAGGGAGTTTCCATTGCCTAACACCCATCCCTTAAAGAAAGAGATAAATAGGCTGTCATTTTTGGAAAGTCACCTATCTTTATTTGTCGTAGACACTTTTTCGTGAGAAAAGATTAAGTTTTGTACAAATTCACAATTAACAAGTAGCATAAACAAGCTAATTTGCTCCAAATATCCTTTTACATACGGGAATCAGAAGTACAAACCAACACCAGGAATCACATTAAAAATCCATAGACCCGGGGCGCCTGGGTGGCTCAGTGGGTTAAAGCCTCTGCCTTCGGCTCAGGTCATGATCCCAGGGTCCTGGGATCGAGCCCTGAACTGGGCTCTCTGCTCAGCCGGGAGCCGGCTTCCTCCTCTCTCTGTGCCTGCCTCTCTGCCTACTTGTGATCTCTGTCTGTCAAATAAATAAATAAAATCTTTAAAAAAGTTAAAAAAAAAAAAAAAAAAAAGAATCCATAGACCCAAGGGCGCCTGGGTGTCTCAGTGGGTTAAAGCCTCTGCCTTCAGCTTGGGTCATGACCCCGGGATCCTGGGATGGAGCCCCACATCGAGCATCTCCGCTAAGTACGGAGCCTGCTTCCTCCTCTCTCTCTCTCTCTCTGCCTGCCTCTCTGCCTACTTGTGATCTCTACCTATTAAATAAATAAAATCTTTAAAAAACATAAATCCATAGGCCCTTTTCTTATTTCCAAACATAACCTGCAGCCGTTGAAATTTCAAAGGCTATTTTGAAGAAAATGCAGACCAACACCCGCTCAACTGCAATCTGTGCAAAATCATGCCACAAGACTACAATATTAGCCAGCACACGAAAACGTGTCTTCTGTTGAAATAAATGTCAAAAGCTGTCAGCTGTTAAGACTTTTTTCCCACGGCAAATTAGAAGCCAAATTTCTTCTAGAGTTTGAGGTTTCGGTGAGGTGACGGGGCTGCAAAATTAGGGAAAGCGAGACAACTAAAGAAGCAGAAAAGGTCCCTTTCTGAGTCACCAGAAAATCAAACTGCTGGCTGCTTCAACAAATATTTTTGAAAAAACAAAGTTCACCACAAGCCACGTAATTTTTGTGGTAGTGGGGAGTAAGCACATAGTGGAAGGGAAATTAAGAGAAGCAGAATCCAAGAATACGAACTGGATCGGCCCTTAAAGTTATCTGGCTCACAACCCTCCCGGAGCAGGAGTCCGGCCCCCCCTATCCTGAGCATGAGAAACAATGTAACTAAAATAAGGAGTAAGTGACAGTGAAGAAACGGAAGAAAATCGATCAGAAAGGTACTGGCCCGTGGACGGTCGCATAATGCTCCCCTAGGACGCTCGCCAGCCCGCCAGTCTCTTTGCCCCTTTCTCTTCCCCCGCCCAAGCTTCGGGAGCAGCGCGCAAGCGCAGCAACTAGGAGCTGCGCGTGGCGACGCGCAGGCGTAAACTGGGGAGAAACAATGAGCTTTGTTGCCGAAGCGGCAGTGGGGGGCAGGGGAAAAGGGGACCAGGGAGGAGGTGAAGAAAGTGTGGGGGGGTGGGCATGAGAAAGTGCTATCCCGGCAACCCTCGCGCGCCACCGAAGACCCGGATAGAGTGCTGCGAGATCCAAATCATAAATAATAATGACAATGAGAAAAAAAGCGACGGCCATTTCTCAAAGAAGAAAGAGTCTAAGTCGGTCCCAGTTCATCCCTCAACGCGATTAAAGGTGCAAGGAATAAAGGAAGCCATATGAGGCTTGGTGGCGAACAACCCGGGGGCCCCTCCAGGCCCCTTAACCGTTGCCGAGGTGCTGTCCCTCGACCGCTGGGGTCGCCGCACCCTTCTGGTCGCTCTGCCCGAGGGAACCCCTCACCCAGTGCACGGCAGCGGGGACGGCAGCCAACGAATCCGGTCGGCCTCCGCGGATCTCCACAGGCAGCGCCGCTCCCCCGCTCGACGCGCGCTTCGCCCGCCGCCTCCCTTCTCCAGTCCAAACAAACACCCCAGCCCGGAAGTGACTTCACTTCCGCCGTGTCGGCTCCGCCCCTCGTTCTGGCAGCGCTGCCCTCTGAGGCCACTAGAGAGCGCGCAAGAGAACGCGCGAGCCCAAGGTTTTCTTCGTATCCCAGGCTGCACGCTTATGCGTGCGCAAAGGCTTCTCCTGCATGCCTGGCGGATGCGGGGTATACTGGAAGTCCTGCTGCGTTCTATCTGGAGACTGGTGCCGGGCGAGCTTGTGCCCCGACACCCACCCATCCTTCAAAAAATGTTGGCATGTAGTGAGTGAGGGAGCTGGGGGTTGAAGAATATGGATCGCAACGGTATCTAAAATACATTAACACCAAACAGGAACGTCTTGATAATGACAGCGCATTAACACACACACACACACCAAACATGGTATATAGTGTCAAACAAACAGTGACACGCACTCAGTGACATCCAGAGACCCTGACAAAGACACATTATAGGGAAACAATAAGACATTCACAGGATATGATCTATACACTACCTGCATTCAGACACGTTCAGGCACACATTTTCTGAAGCTAGATCTGTACACACAGTCACAAATTGTGAATATTTGGTTCCCAGGCAGCCTATGGAAGCTTCTTTGTGGGTAAGGAAAGAAATATCCTGTCCAGAGATAGTATAGAAGGGTGGGACTGCAGGGTCCAGGAGCTTCCTAGTTCATGATCCTGAATGCATTGCCCCCCCCACCATGCATTACTTTAATCCTTACAGTCATCATTGGCAAGACTCAATATATGTATTTTACTGATAATAATCAAAGTATGGTGTATACTATGTGTAAGAAGATTTGGATGTTTGAGTATATATACACTATATTTGAAAGAGGACACACAAAAAGTCATTTCATGCCTTTGGGGAAGGAAAATGAGGGAGTGAGATTTACCTTTTTACTCTGGTAAAATTGAATATTAAAAAGCACATAAGAGGCACCTGGCTGGGTCAGTTGGTAGAGCTTGCAACTCTTGATCCTGGGGTCATGAGTTCAAGCTCCACACTGGATGTAGAGCTTACTTAAAAAAAACAACAAACATGCTTTTAGTATCTACTGAAACTAAGGAAAGTGGTTCTCTCCATGGGAAGGAATCTAGAAGAGGGCTACTCATCTTTAGATCCATTTCATTCATTGAAAGTCTGCTTTAAAAAAAAAAAAAATCTGCTTTAGTTAGGTTTTCCAAAGGCCCAAAGAAGTGAGAACACATTTGTTCTGCCATAGCCCCTGAGTGAACCTCTTTGGCCACATTTTCAGATCTGTAGCCTAAACTGGGAGGAAGGATTTGGCTTTGTTGCTTGCTGAGCAAAAGTTCTTGGAGGAAGGAGATGGTGCTGTTTTACAGGTCTGCAGAGTATGATTCATCCAAGGAACCTGAAAGATTAACTATCAACCTGAGGCTGGAAAAGGCATAAACAGGAGGAGGGAGGAAAACAAAATCAAAAGGGTGTTCATATTATCTGTAGTTGACCCAGAAACTAATCATGAAAAGAGTAGAATTTGTGACTTAGGAAACTACTTGATTACATTGAAAAAATCTTTGATAAATTCTGGTGTTTGTTTTTGAGACTTATTAGAGAGCATGCACATGTGCGGGGTAAGGGCAGAGGAAGAGAATCTTCAACCAGATTCCCTACTGAGTGTGGAGCCCAACTCAGAGTTGATCCCATGACCCATGAGACAGGACCTGAGCTAAAACCAAGAGTCAGATGCCCAACTGACAGAGCCACCCAGGCGCCCCATTCCTGTTTTTTTGTTTTTGTATTTTTTTTTAAAAATTTTATTTATTTGTTAGAGTATGTGAGAGAGAGCAGGAGCAGGGGCAGAGGGAGAAGCAGACTCCCTGCTGAGCAGAAAGCCAAATGTGGGGCTCAAGCCCAGGACCTTGGGATCATGACCTGAGCCAAAGGCAGACAGACACTTAACTGAGCAAGCCAGGAGTCCCCCTTGGTTTGTTTTCATCTGAACTATTCAAAGGCTTGCACTGTTTTCTCAAAGGGGTTAAGATCCCAATTTCTATGATGCCTGACGGGCTCAACTGGTAGAACATGAAACTCCTGGTCTTGGGGTTGTGAGTTCAAGCTCCACCTTAGGGACAGAACTTAAAGGAAAAAAATCGGTATATAGTTCAAATGCCATTCCCAGCTCACAGAGTTCACCATTGTGGTTGAGAAAGCTTGATGGGCCCCAGAGTACTTCCTTGGTATCCTCTGGCTATCCTTCCTTCCAAGAACCCTCTGCTCATTTGCAAAATGGAGTTCATAATGTTCATGCTATATATGAACAGTGGTGGTGGTGATGGTCTGTGAACGGAAAGTGCCGTTAGAGCAGAGGACAAACACTTCAATAGGACCATTAGAGATCCAGTTTAAAGACACTCCAAAAATCCTTGTTTGGTTCAGTTAGCAAAATGAATCCTAACTTGAGATGGAAGTTGAAGTAGGAATCAGAAGAGAGAGGATAGTATTGAAGGCCCAGGATGGTTGTGAATAAGCTCCCAGTCTAAACTACCAACTTCTTGCAGACTTTTTTTTTTTTTTTTAAAGATTTATTTGTCAGAGAGAGAGCGAGCGAGAGCGAGCACAGGCAGACACAGTGGAAGGCAGAGTCAGAGGGAGAAGCAGGCTCCCTGCGGAGCAAGGAGCCCGATGTGGGACTCGATCCCAGGACGCTGGGATCATGACCTGAGCCGAAGGCAGCTGCTCAACCAACTGAGCCACCCAGGCGTCCCTCTTGCAGACTTTTTAATCTTTTAAGTAGGATCCTTGCCCAATGTGGGCCTTGAACTCAGGACCCTAAGATTAGGAGTCCCATGCTCTACCAACTGAGCCAGCCAGGTACCCCATTCCTGCAGACTTTTTATCAAAATGTAAAATGGGCAGATCTTCTGACTCCCAACACTCCATGTATAGGAATTTGATGTAGGGACGTGTAAGGCTTTCATAGAAACAAATAGCTGGGACACCTGGGTGGCTCAGTGGATTAAGCCTCTGCCTTTGGCTCGATCGTGATCTCAGGGTCCTGGAATCGAGTCCCGCATTGGGCTCTCTGCTTGGCGGGGAGCCTGCTTCCTCCTGTCTGTCTCTCTGCCTGCTTGTGATCTCTGTCAAATAAATAAATAAATAAAATCATTAAAAAAAAAAAACAACAAATAGCCTATCAATACAGAATTGGTCAGATTAATTATGGTGTAACAAAATAAAACATTAGTTATTTAAAAGATACATATATATCCCGGTTGCCTGGGTGGCTCAGGCCATGATTCCAGGGTCCTTGGGATCCAGTCCCACATGGGGCTCCCTCCTCACTGGGGAGTCTGCTTTTTCTTCTTCTCTTCCTCCTTAGTTCATGCGCTCTCAAATAAATAAAATCTTAAAAAAAAAAATGTATATCCTGGGCGCCTGGGTGGCTCACTGGGTTAAAGCCTCTGCCTTTAGCTCAGGTCCCCGATCCCAGGGTCCTGGGATGGAGCCCTACATCAGGCTCTCTGCTCAGCAGGGAGCCTGCTTGCCTTCCTCTCTCTGCCTGCCTTTCTGCCTACTTGTGATCTCTGTCAAATAAGTAAATAAAAAATCTTTTTGAAAAAATGTAGGGTGCCTGGGTGGCTCAGTGGGTTAGACCGTTGCCTTCGGCTCAGGTCATGATCTCAGCGTCCTGAGATCGAGTCCCTCATCGGGCTCTCTGCTCAGCAGGGAGCCTGCGTCCCTCTCTCTCAATCTGTCTCCCTCTCTACTTGTGATCTCTGTCAAATAAATAAAATCTTAAAAAAAAAAAAAGAAAAAGAAAAAATGTATATCCCTTGATAGGTTTTTGGTTTTTTACCTAAGCTGCAGGGGGACACCTGGGTGGCTCAGTCAGTTGAGCATCCAACTCTTGGTTTTTGCTGGGATCGTGATCTCATGGGTTGTGAAATCCATTTTGGATTGTGACACAGCCCCACATCAGGCTGCATGCTCAGCAGAGTTTGCATTCTCTCCCTCTGACCCTCCCCTCACTCTCTCTCTCTCTCAAAAAAATCTAAAAAAAAAAAAAAAGGCTACAAAATAGCACATATAATCTTCTAAAATTATGTAAAAATAAATGCAAATATGATTGAATCCATTATTTATAATAGCAGGCTACATTTCAAAACAAAATAAACAGTATCTCAGATTTTTTAAAAAAGATTTTATTTATTTGACAGAGATCCCAAGTAGGCAGAGAGGCAGGCAGAGAGAGACAGGAGGAAGCAGGCTCCCTGCTGAGCAAAGTGCCTGATGGGGGGCTCAATCCCAGGACCCTGAGATCATGACCTGAGCTTAAGGCAGAGGCTTAACCCATAGAGCCACCCAGGCGCCCCTTTATCTCAGATTTTGAAAGATTTTTTTTTTTAAATATTTTATTTATTTATTTGACAGACAGAGATCACAAGTAGGCAGAGAGGCAGGCAGAGAGAGAGGAGGAAGCAGGCTCCCTGCTGAGCAGAGAGCCCGATGCGGGGCTTGATCCCAGGACCCTGGGATCATGACCTGAGCTGAAGGCAGAGGCTTTAACCCACTGAGCCACCCAGGCGCCCCGAAAGATTTTTTTTTTTTTTTTAAGATTTTATTTGACAGATCACAAGTAGGCAGAGAGGCAGGCAGAGAGAGAGGAGGAAGCAGGCTCCCTGATGAGCAGAGAGCCCCATGTGGGGCTCGATCCCAGGACCCTGAGATCATGACCTGAGCCAAAGGCAGAAGCTTAACCCACTGGTCACCCAGGCGCCCCAGATTTGTCTTTTGCATATTTTTTAATAGTCTAAATTCTCAATTGCAGTTATAAACAGGAAGAAAAAAATCATACCTCAAATAAAACTACCTTATATGCTTCTATAGCAGTTTGGGTAATGGTCTTGTCCCTATGCTCATTTGTATCATGTGGAAGCTGGGAAGAGTATGTACCCCAGCATTACTTCATATTTAGTAAGGACCTAGTACTGTAGGGGTAAGCAGTGGTTCCTGCTCTGAATATTTACAATTCAGGTGAGGATACAAAAGCATCATGCATGGGGCGCCTGGGTGGCTCAGTGGGTTAAGCCTCTGCCTTCAACTCAGGTCATGATTTCAGTGCACTGGGATTAAGCCCCACATCGGGCTCTCTGCTTGGCGAGGAGCCTGCTTCCTCCTCTCTCTGTGCCTGCCTCTCTGCATACTTGTGATCTCTGTCTGTCAAATAAATAAATAAAACCTTTAGAAACAAACAAAAGCATCATGCAACAAATTTTGAATGTCTGCCATGTGCCAGCATGGTCCTGAACATTGATACACATGGCAGTAATTGGCATGATCTTTTTCTAGAAAAGTTGATACCACTTCATACCCATTAGGATAGCTACTATCAAGTAAGGAAAAGTTAAAAAGTTTCGGTGAGAATGTAGAGAAACTGGAAACTTCCTGCAGTTGGTGGAAGTGTAATATGGTATAGCTGCTGTGGAAAACAGTATGGAGGTTCCTCAAAATTTTAAAAATAACATCATATGATCCAGCAATACAACTTCAGGGTATATGTCCAAAAGATCTGAAAGCAGGATCTGAAATACGTATTTGTCCATCCATGTTCATAGCAAGCATTACTAACTGGTAAAATGTGGAAGCAATCCATGTTTAGCAATAGATGAATGAATTAGCAAAATATGGGATATATATACAATGAAGTATTAGCCTCTAAGGAGGAAATTCTGCAATATGCTATATCATCTATGAAACTTGTGTACATTAAGTGACAAAGATACTGTAGGATTCCACTTCTGAGATAGACAAAATCATAAAAACAAATTGTAATGATGGTTTTGAGGGGCCAGGAGAAGGAGTGGGTGGAGAGTTACTGCTTAACAGGTAGTTTCAGTTTTATAAGATGAAGAGTTATGGGGATGGATAATGGTTGCAGAACAATGTGAATGCAATACCACTGAACTGTGTGCTTAAGAATGGTTAAGATGGGGACACCTGGGTGGCTCAGTGGGTTAAAGCCTCTGCCTTCAGCTCGGGTCATGATCCTTCAGCTCGGGTCCTGGAATCAAGCTCAGCATCAGGCTCTCTCCGTGATGGGGAGCCCGCTCCCCCCCCCCGCTCCCCTCCCCCGCCTCTCTGCCTGCTTGTGATCTCTGTCAAATAAATTAAAAAAATATTTTTAGGGCGCCTGGGTGGCTCAGTGGGTTAAGCCGTTGCCTTTGGCTCAGGTCATGATCTCAGGGTCCTGGGATCGGGTCCTGCATCGAGCTCTCTGCTCAGCAGGGAGCCTGCTTCCTCCTCTCTCTCTCTGCCTACTTGTGATCTCTGTCGAATAAATAAAATCTTTAAAAAAAATTTTTTTTTTTAATGGTTAAGATGGTGAAGTGTTACGTGTATTTAACCAAAAGAATTCCAGAAACAACCAACCATCCTAAGTTAAAAGGAGGATCAAATTTGTATAAGCTGAGTAGGCAGTATAAACAGGATTTAGAGACTAAGGTGTAGATGTGTGTAGACGTAGGTAAAGGTTTTTGCAAAAGGGTGATGTGCGCCTACACATTGCAGAATACTGGAAGGGCATAGGGAATTCCTCCAGGTTGGGCCAAGCTGAGATGTGCCAGTGGGCACCTGGGTGGTTCATTCGGTTGAGTCTGACTTTGACTCAGGTCATGATCTACAGTCCTGGGAGCCCCTAAGCTCAGTGGGGAGTCTGCTTCTCCCCCTCCTCTCCCTTTGCCCCCCCCCCCCTGCTTGTGCTCTTGTCTCTCAAATAAAATCTAAGAAAAAAAAAAAGATAAAACAAGTCAACCCCTGATGCTTGTGAGTAGCAGCCACAATCTGGAACATGAAAGGAGGTACCACTACAGCGTCACCATCACACTAATAATAAACTGCCACACCTTCCCCCACAGGCCCTCATGACACCACAAAAACTATAGAACTCATACAGTGGAGTAGTAAGAAAAAGGAACTCTATATAGACTTGTGATTGCCAAGAAAACAGCCAGAATCCGATTGCTGATGCCTTTTTTTTTTTTTTTTTTTTTAGATTTTATTTATCAGAGAGAGAGGGAGAGAGTGAGCACAGGCAGACAGAATGGGAGGCAGAGGGAGAAGCAGGCTCCCTGCAGAGCAAGGAGCCCGATGTGGGACTCGATCCCAGGACGCTGGGATCATGACCTGAGCCCAAGGCAGCTGCTTAACCAACTGAGCCACCCAGGCGTCCCTGCTGATGCCTTTTGATGTTCACAGCCAACTTCTAAGATTTTGAAATAATCTCTACACCCAATGTGAAGCTCCAACTTAGAAAGAACCCCACTATTAAGAGATGGATGCTCTACTGACCCAGCCACCCAAGGACCTCTTAAAAGTGAAGGGGCAGAAAAAGGTCATTTAAATCTCAAGAGTCAAATAGCCAACAAGAAACCACTTCTGAGTTAACCTTGGCAGAGTTGAGCACCTAAGAATTAGTCTTGCTTTACAACAGGCAAGTGCAATAATTTAAACTTGGGTACTGTACTAATCAAAGGTGGGACATCCCTGATATTCTCGGCATATCCCATTTACATGTCTTTAGATGGCTGGTTGTTTCTGGAATTCTTTTGGTTAAATACACAAAACATTCTTCATCAATGCTACCATGCATGAAGCACAAGAACATCATGGATCAGAGGTCATTAAATTAGTACTCAATGCCATTCACTCCAAGTTTACATATGTTATGGGGGGGGGCAAAAATGTCCATTTTTTGGTCTACTAGATCCAATATAGATTGCTTTTCCCTTTGTTTTCATATTTCCTATTGTACATCTTCACAGAGTTCTTAAATTGGCAATTATAAACCTTTTTAATCTAGAGCTTTAAGTTCACAAAAGAGCCAAGGCTAAAAATCTCAACATAAGGGGCATCTGGGTGGCTCAGCGGGTTAAAGCCTCTGCCTTTGGCTCAGGTCATGATCCCAGGATCCTGGGATCGAGCCCCACATCAGGCTCTCTGCTCCATAAGGAGCCTGCTTCTTCCTCTCTCTCTCTGCCTGCCTGCCTACTTGTGAACTCTGGCAAATAAATAAAATCTTAAAAAAAAAATCTGAACACGGTCATAAAAATTAATTGTATATTACCTTCCAATAGTCCTCACCTGTACTTTGCCTAATCTCTGTAATTTAAGTTTTATCTTTTACCTAATTAACTAGTACTTTAGTTGAGCTCCACTCAGTACCAACTATAGTTTACCAAGTTAGATGTACTTGAGTGATGAGGTAGCCATTTCCATTTTCCCATTCACTTGAAACTTCAATTATAACCAAGCTGTTTCATTAGTTCCTATGTTATTAAGTGATACAGTGGGAAAAGAAAGTAAACATTTAACTAGGCAAAATAGTGAATTCCTGAGACTTCATGTTTCCGCCCCAGTCACTTTCCTTAAATGTCTGATTGTGCCCAGTTCCCAGAAAATTACAAGACTTTAGTGTTCTGAGCAAAAGAGAAAAGGCACACCTGGAAAAGCAATACCTACAGCTCTGAAATGGGGTATCTTCCATTGGTGGTTTTAAAAAAAGTTTTTATTTTATAAAGAGCATGAGTGGGAATGTGAGGGGGGGAACTCTCCCAGGACCATGAGATCTTGACATGAGCTGAAAACCAAGAGTCAGACACTCAACTGAATTACTCCACGCCCCGCCCCCCCCCATGCTTTTTTTAATGCTTTGCACAAGCTTCAAATGGTGATTATTTTCTAGCATTTCCCCTAGTTCAAGGTTTGGAACAGTAGCCATAGCAGTAGTGCGTGGGGGGGCGGGGGGAGGCAAGAGTACCTGAAGTAGGCATGATTACAACCTCTAGCCAAAATACTTCTTTAGCTACAAGTAAAACTGTCATTCTAAAAAGTGTGGCTTCTAGAATTGATACCATCATCACCTGGTGACATGTTAAAAATGCAAATTATTGGGGCACCTGGGGAGCTCAGAGGGTTAAGCCTGTTTTTCGCTCAGGTCCTGATCCCAGGGTCCTGGGATGGAGCCCCACATTAGGCTCTCTGCTCAGCGGCGAGCCTGCTTCCCTCTCTGCCTACTTGTGATCTCTGTCAAATAAATAAGATCTTTAAAAACTGCAAATTATCAAGACCCACCCAAAACCCAGCAAAACAGAAATTCTAGTGGACCCCATCCGTATTCTAACAAAGCCTTCGGGTAATTCTGATGCATGCTAACATTTAAGAACCACTAAAGAAAAACAATTCAATAACGGTTTGTATACTATTGCTGACCCTAAGAATCTTGGCCTTAACCCTAACCGACTTGCATCAAAGTTAAAGCATATTTTTTAAAAGCATGAGTCTTTGAACCGTATCTCAGGCTATCATAATTTTTTAAGATTTGAGAGAATAAGAGTGAAGGAAAAAGAGCCCATGAACTGGAGATGGGCAGAGGCAGAATCAGGCTCCCTGCTGAGCAGGGAACCTGATTTGGGGCTCAATCCCACGACCCTGGGTATTCTGTATTTTAAGAGATCTTATTCTGGGGGTGCCCGGGAGGCTTCATCGGGTTAAATGTCCACCTCTTGATGTTGGCTCCAGTCAAGATCACAGGATTTTGAGACTGAGCCTTACATCAGATCTAATCCTGCTTCGGTCTCTCTTCGGTCTCTCCCTGCCTGCCCTTCCCCCACCAGTTTGGGCTCTGTCTCTTAAAAGCCAACCAGAAGCCCTGGAAAGGGCATTTTAAGACTTTTTAAAATTTTATTTGATAGAGATCACAAGTAGACAGAGAGGAACACAGAGAGAGCAGGAAGGGAAGCAGGCTCAACAAACAGCTCAGAGCTGCCAGGGAATACCCAATCCTAAACACATTACCACTCAATACTTGAGCTTTCAACTATACTAAACCATCTTCTAGCCATAATGCAAATTATCTTAAATAACCTACACACACTGGATCAAACACTTTACTATTTTTTTTTTAAAGATTTTAATTTTAGGGGCACCTGGGTGACTCAGTCATTAAGCATCTGCCTTCAGCTCAGGTCATGATCCCAGAGTCTGGGATCGAGCCCCGTACCGGGCTCCCTGAGCCCGCTTCTCCCTCTCCAGCTCCCCTGTGCTTTGTGTTCCCTCTCTTGATCTCTCATAAATTATTTTTAAGATTATACATTCAACTTGGATCTCAAAGTCACAATCCCAAGATTTGGTTTATGTTTCACACTGACTGAGCCAGCCAGGCACCCCATGAATCATGAATGTTCTGGTTTTTAAAAAATTGTTCTACTGGGGCGCCTGGGTGGCTCAGTGGGTTAAGCCGCTGCCTTCGGCTCAGGTCATGGTCTCAGGGTCCTGGGATCGAGTCCGGCATCGGGCTCTCTGCTCAGCAGGGAGCCTGCTTCCCCCTCTCTCTCTCTCTGCCTGCCTCTCCATCTACTTGTGACTTTTCTCTGTCAAATAAATAAAATCTTAAGTGCAACGCAAATGCTCACGGCCCTTTGATCACACCAGAGCCTAAACCAAGAGCCAGATGCTTAATTTACTGCACCACCCAGGCGCCTCCACCACCAGCCTATTTTTGTCTCAATATTACTCAGGGTATTATTACTGAAAACCCACTGTGAACAAAGCTAGGCAAAAAATAATGGATTTTCCCCCTATAACTCTTAATACCTGCCATTAACACTTAACAGGGTGTATTTTGTGTTCCATATCACTGGGGGAGGAAAGCTATCCCCTTAAAAGGAAACCAGAGAAGAGATATAACCTTAAAAATTTCCTCAAAATTGTATTTAGACTCTACAGAAGTTAGTGCACTGTGACCAGAAATTCACATTCCTCATCAGTAAATTTTCAAATTAACCCTTTACAGTATAGTCAACTCCAGCTTTTTTTCAGAGTCACACTCAAATCTCAAATATACCAGCAATAGGTTTAAAAAAATAATACATACTCAAGGTGTTTTTAAAGGTTTCCTCACAGAGGATCAACCTAAGATTAAACTAAAGGCTAAAATGATAGTGGTAAAAATGTTCAACTTTATACCAGGTTTACGTGAAAACATTCCTATGGAAAAAAGTTTGCCATAATATGGAAAATACTAATAGCTTACTTATGAAAATTTTTGCTTTCTAAATGTTATTAAATGAAGATATTGAACTTTTTCTTCTATAGTTTGGTAGAGCCAACAAAGTCGGGCCTAAGAAAAAATGCTATCATTGACAGGAAACAATTAGGGATTCCAATGCATACTTGACACTTCGTGTTGCTTGCTGTTAGTTAACAGTTGGAATAAACAAAAGTGGGTAATTAGTAAAGGCCAAAATTAAACTGCAGAAATAAACTGGCGAGGATTTTTTGTGCATGTCACATTAAAAAGTTAACTGCCTTTCAGAGATACACCACAAAATTCTGATATATCCCTTAAACACATTCAGACCTAAGAGTTCCAAGGAGAATTCTTATTAAGTTCTTCTATTTTTTAACATTAAAAATTTGTTTTTGACAATAGGTAAATCCCTTACACCAAGAAACCAAAAAAATTTTGAAAAGCTGGTAGAACTAATTCTTGATACTCCATGTTATTTCCAACTTTATTGGTTGATACTTAAGACAGGTTTAAACATGAGCTTTTGCCATTTCTTCACTCTTATCATTTCAACCTTCAAAGGTTTTTAAAGACCACGAATAGCCCCATTTTTATGTAACAGGAACAAGAAATCCACCAGCACCAAAAATTTTAAAACTCAGATCTTTAGTAGCAGTCTTTAGAACACTCTAGATTAAAAATGTAATAATTTGTTAAAGCATGCAAAGAAGTGTAACAGTGAATAAAAACCACAACTGACAAAAATATTGGTTAACATTCCAAACATGTATAACCAATGAACATGGCCTAAGTTTTTTTTTATTGGTATTCACTTCAGAAACTTGAATCCACAGATATAAGCAGTATATTACCAGAAAGTTACAAGTAAACACAGATTATACATGCAAATTTCTGTTCACAAAGGTCACATGTGCAGGTATGTGAATTAGAAGCGTGCGTCTAGATTATGGCCAAACTGTTTTAAAATGCAGAAATGTAAAATTACATTTTGAAATATGAAGAGATGGTCTACACACTTCAAAAATCAAATGTTGCTTATACCAGATGTATGACAGCTACAGGATTCAAGTGACAAGCAATAAGATCTCAAGAAATTAATACTGCTCAAAGAGAACGGGAGTATTTTTTACATTTCACTGAAAATACATTGACTACTAGAATACGAAATCTAGCAGGAACTTAGGGGAAAAAATTACAAAAATCTAAAGCCAATTACTTAGTATTTCTTATTACCTAAACAACAACATGACATTAAAAGAAAACTGCACCTGCTTTTTAATTGCCAATCTCATATCATGAAGATCTCCAAATAAAAAGCAACCAAAAAGCTTCAAACTTCAAATGAAAGGCTCAGATTAAAATGTGGAATGTTTCAGATGAAAGTAATAAAAATACAACTGGTTTTGTTCTTTATTGAATGGAATCAAAAGTTTTGACATTTCTTTGAAGCCTGGAACTAAATTTCATTTCTCTGAATGATTCTACATCTTTTTTTCTTAGTGGTGCAAGTTGTCTTAAGTAGCTTACATACGAGTCAGTCTCTACAAAGTACTTCGGTCTTTTACCATTCTGATAAAACAAAAACAATTCTTCATTAACTTAACCGTGTATGTATTTTTGCTCTAACACTTAACACATGAACAGACATCTATTATTTTTCCACTAAAACAAAAGAGTACAATAATTTTCTTCTAACTATCAGTATTGTATTTAAAAAAGGTTAACATTAAAAACAAAGAACCATTATTTTCTTTGAAATTGTTAAGCTTCTTGCACATTTTAAGCTTCCTTCTTCTGCCTGCGTTCTTCTGCCAATTTATTCAGAAATTTCTGAAAAGAAAAAAAAATTTACAAGGATTAAGTCACCTAAGAAAACCTAAAAGGATGAACTTCAAAATAAAATACTCTACCCAACTTTTTGAATTTCATTGTAATTTAACTGTAACATTATCAGTTATTTTAAAGATTTGGTATTCTTGTTAAGTCAGTGTACAAAACTAAACTAGATTATAGTACATAAAAACGTGGAAAAAATAGTAAAATGTGGAAAAAAGATTATTCCAATTTACAGTTAACATTAACTTAGAGATAAGAAAACAAAAATCATACTTGCACAGAAGAACTGCCACTATTCCAAGAACATACAGTAGTTAAAATAACATGCATTTATTCAAATAGTGTGCCTTCCATTAAAATGGGGAAACATTTTCTTAAAGGTGGTAAATATTTTCTTTGTGGGCTATTCTTTATTTCAACTACTCAATTCTTTTACAGCAATAAAACCAGCCATACCAATACTTAAATGAATGACTGTGGGTATATTCCACACCCCCCCCAAAACCCCACCTTATCTACAAAAGCTGTGACCCCTGTATTGCACTTGTAATTTCTAGAGTTCTTAGGCATATTAAGACATTAATAAGTAACCCTCCCTGCCAAATGTAAAATACCCATTTTTTCTTTACTTCCGGGTAGAATTTCTCAACTCTATAGTTACTTCCAACTGATGAGAGGGTTAAAAGCCATTGGAAAAAACACTCAGGAAAGTATCAAGTCATTTATCATTAGCAAAATATTATATTGCATAATAAATTTTAGTGAAGTCGACAGTTTCTTTAAAATAGAATAACAGAGGGCGCCTGGGTGGCTCAGTTGGTTAAGCAATTGCCTTCAGCTCAGGTCATGATCCTGGTGTCCCAGGATCGAATCCCGCATCAGGCTCTCAACTCCAGTGGGGGAGTCTGCTTCTCCCTCTGACCTCTCCCCTCTCATGCTCTAATAAATAAATAAAATCTTAAAAAAAAATTAAAACAAAACAAAACAAAACAACAAACCACAGAATTATAAAGTTACCTCCAATAAACAAATGAAAATTAGAATAGCTAGGAAATATTAGAAAGCATATCACTTATCAAGTATCAGGCACTGAGACAACTTTTTATTTCAACAATGTTCTATATAATACACAACTTCTGCTACTAATGCAATTAAACCAGCATTCTTTTTTCATATGCTAAATGTAAGACACAGGTAGCAAAGAATACCTTCATTTCAAACTAGTGCACAGCCAAGAAATAGCATTATTTCCTAAATTCAAGGCCACCCCTCGCCCCCCTTCAAAATCAAGGCTATCTTTATCCATATAAATCAACACACAGAACATGTATGGTAACAGAATACTCCAGTAGCTCTCTACTACCAAGCAGTGCAAAAATCAAGTTATTCATACTTACGGAGTTAAAAGCCTTTCAAAGGTGTTTTTTTTTTTTTTTTAATTTATTTATTTGATAGAGATCACAAGTAGGCAGAGAGGCAGGCAGAGAGAGAGAAAAGGAAGCAGGCTCCCCGCAGAGCAGAGAGCCCGATGTGGGGCTTGATCCCAGGACCCTGGGATCATGATCTGAGCCGAAGGCAGAGGCTTTAACCCACTGAGCCACCCAGGCGCCCCATCAAAGTTTTTTCCCTATTACCTGCTTTAATACTCAGTCCTTAAAGCAATCACTAAAAATACCAAATTTCAGAATATCGAAATAGGAATTTGTTATGCTTCATTAATGTTTTATTTTTTAATCCATTTATTATAGAATATCATTATTATCAAATAATTTAACAACAATGTAAAAATCATTAAGTATGAAGGGACATGGCACATCATAAAAGTTGAAAAAGCTTTTATTATTCCACTTGGCATTCAGGCCTCCAGAATCTTCCAAATTAGAGAAATTACAGTCTAATACTCACTTGGGAAGAAGTAACTTTAGTTATAAGAGAATCTGTAACAGCTAAAAAATTATTCAATAATTTAATTAGAATGTACTATAGAAAAAGGCTCAATAGATGTTCCTAGAATTCATTAGACTGCTTAAGGCCCATCAACAAAGAAATGAAAGTGTCATCTCTAGGATAAAGCATTGTGATTGGTCTACAGAAGGTACCATACACATTTTAGTTTGTGTAACTTTATATGATTTTTTAAAAAATATTTTATTTATTTATTTGACAGACAGAGATCACAAGTAGGCAGAGAGGCAGGCAGAGAGAGAGGAAGGGAAGCAGGCTCCCTGCTGAGCAGAGAGCCCTGAGGGGCTGGATCCCAAGCCTGAGCTAAAGGCAGAGGCTTTAACCCACTAAGCCACCCAGGCGCTCCTATACGATTTGTTTTTATAAAAGAACTCTACTCTTTTAGATTCAGTCTTACCTTTAATTTCTGATAATGAGGAAGGCTGCTGCAATGAGTATTCTTTGCAACTTCTTCATTTGTATAAAAGAGTGAACACAGCTTACAGTAAAACCCTGTTTTAGGTATCACATAGTCTATACCTAGAACACAAACATACATTCTTACAAATTTAGTAAATCAGAAGTTTTAATTAGTGTTCTCAAATCTTTTTTCCATCATTATTTGAATGAGGTATTTGTGAGAAGTCCATTATAGCCTAAGCTAAAACAAAACAAAAACCATAATATCATTAGTTAATTGTACTTAATTGATGTCTAAGGTCCACCTAACTGTACTCTTAAAAAAAAGGCAGAAATATAAAAAAGATAAAGAAAAAGCAATGTGAAATTCTCAGAAACCTTTATGCAGAGAAAGAACATATTGTGAAATGGTAACAAAAGATAACACAAAATGAGGAGAGTTGGTTAAGTGGAGAAGAATATATCGATTAAGATTTACAAATCATTCTGCAGAGAAATAAATTTAAAATGGTATAAAAGTTTATGTAAGACCAATTTAAAAATTATTTATTAATAAACTTGGAAGGGGTGAGAAGGGAAGAACAAAGCCTTATATCTCACCAACAGGAACATTGGGCTGATATGGTCCAATTCTATACTCATCTGGGATTGTATAGTCCTCCTTGTTTTCATCACTTTGGCCATCTGCATTTTCACTTGTATCTTTGTTGGGATCATCAGCATTCTCAGCAGATTCAGCGCCTGGTTCTGTATTTTCCTCATTTTTAATTCCATTTTCCAACGCTGCTTCATTTTCTTGATCAAGTTCCTCGATCTTGTCCACCTTAATTTCAACCAAACCATCATCATTTTTGTCACCAGATTTAAATGCCATGCCCGATTTACGAAGTTTCTGAAGTTCCGAATCTTCCTCATCACCAACCTCATCTAGAGTGACAAAACCTTCCATACTCCCTGGGAAACGACGCTGTTAAGAAAGACAAATTTACTCTGCAACAATTATCCTGCAGCATCCCTTCCATTTGCTTTACTTGAAGGGAAAGGGATAGCGTCTTTGTCCTTAGTCATTCTTTCAAAATACTGACTTGTTCCTTTCTCCCCCAAAATCACTGTTGTTTTCTAAAACAACTTTGTTTTAAAACTATATAATTAAAAGCTTGCCTCACATGAAGAGCAGAAAATAAATGAGGTAAGGACATTATATTCTATACTTCTTAAAACTATTAGGCTGCAAGGGACTGTATCAAAATGTGCTTTGATAAAAGTAGTTCAATGTTATCCTTTGGAAGACAGTATCTTAGGATACAACTGTTATTTAGAGGACACTAAGTCTTGAAAGTGTTTAAAAAAGGAAAAAAAGGGGCGCCTGGGTGGCTCAGTGGGTTAAGCCACTGCCTTCGGCTCAGGTCATGATCTCAGGGTCCTGGGATCGAGTCCCGCATCGGGCTCTCTGCTCAGCAGGGAGCCTGCTTCCCTCTCTCTCGCTCTCTGCCTGCCTCTCCATCTACTTGTGATCTCTCTCTGTCAAATAAATAAATAAAATTTTTTAAAAAAGGAAAAAAAAATCAAGCTCTGGAGCATGACTGCCTATGTTTAAATTCTGGCTGCCACTTACAAGCAGTATGACCAAGGACAATTTATTGAACTTCTCTATGCCCAAATTTTCTCATTCATAAAACCAGGTTAATAAAGGTATTTTATCTGCTGCTTATAGTTACTCTGAGGATTAAGTTTATTAGCATACACAAAGAGCTGAGAAAAATTTATAGCATGTAATAAGTATCAGCTCTTAAGAGTGCAAATATAATGTTCTGGGGCACCTGCATGGCTCAGTGGGTTAAGTCCTCCCGCTCAGGTCCTGGGATCAAGCCCCACACTGGGCTCTCTGCTCTTTGGGAGCCTGCTTCCCCTCTCTCTCTGCCTACTGCTCTGCCTACTTGTGATCTCTGTCAAATTAAAAAAAAAAAAAAAAAAAAAAGAGTGCAAACATATTACTCAACAATCATCCACTTCAGCCAGAAACTAAGTTATGTGACTAGGCACCTGAGTGACTCAGTAGCTTAAATGTCGGCTTTTTGCTCGGGTCACCAAAGGCCACAATCCCAGGGTCCTCAGGTCCAATCCTGTGTCAGGCTTCCTGGTCAGCAGGAAGCAGGAAGATTCACCCTCTCATTCTGCCCCTCTCCCCTGCTCCTGCTGGCTTGCTCTCTTTCAAATAAATAAAATCTTTAAAAAACGCAACAACAAAAAAAGCAAAACAATGTTATGTGACCAAACCAACAAAATCTGCCTTCCAATGGCTTAATGTTGCTTACAAGGAACCAATGGACCAGGAAACGACCTCACTGAAAGAACCATTTAATATAAGAGGCTTCAAAGGCATTTTAGTGCTCTAATCCTTAATGCAGATAATCAGTAGATCATGGTCTTTTGTTTTACTATTCTTTATGTTTTGCATATATTTTTATATTTGTATTCACCTTATATGCTTATCAGTGACGTGTGTTCTAAGCAAAATGTCTTAAAAGTTACTGTATTATCTGATCAAGCTTATGTTTCTCAAATACGAGAATTCTTCAAGCTTAACAAAATAAGATCTTATTTTTAAGTAATCTCTATGCCCAACCTGGGGCCTGAACCCACAACCCCAAGATCAAGAGTTGCATGCTCCACTAAGCCAGCCAGATGCCCCAAGTTTAACAGTTTTTAAATGAATGGCAAATGTTTTACTATCTTGGGCCAATTAACTTATTATAAACTCCTGTCCCATCTTTTAAAAAATAAGCTGTACTAAAAGGCTGCTTACCAGTACTTACATGCTACAATACACAAACATATGTAGATTTAGGACTTCCTCCTACCTGATTAAAAACTTCCTTCTGTTAGTTGACACTTTTAAACAACTACTATAAAAAGTCTTACTTAACCTATTTATTGCAGAGTTTACTTTTAAATATTTATTCTATAAATGGTTCATACCTGATTTTTTCTAATGTAAGTGACTAATTCCCTTTAAGCTGATGCTGCTAATGTAAATAATAAGAAACATTTATCTGATCTAGTTTTCTGTCAACACAGGTCAACATACAATCTTCCTTTACCTTTTTCAGCTTTTTCTTTGCAGCTGCCGAAGCGCTGGCATTTCCATCTTTTTTCACAGCTTTGTCCGAAGGTTCCTTTTTCCCATCAGAAGCAACATCACCTAAATTAGCAAGATCTGTCTCATCTCCCACCGAACTGCCACTTTCTAGCAGTGCTGCTGCTTCTTCTTCATCCACGAGTAGCTCATCTTCAGATTCAAGAAGCATGTTAGGTTCTTGCTCAGCTTGGTCATCCTTTGTATCTTTTTCACCATCTTCACCTGATTTCTCTTCTTGTTCTTTACCTTCAGTTGTACTTTCAGTCTTCTGGGAACCATCAATCTTGGATTTCTTATCGCTTGGAGATTCTTTGCCATCTGGAGAATAAGATCTTTTCCTGAAATCAAAAGGATACTCCCCTCAATTAATTCTCCTGAGTTGGAAAACAGAAGTTTAATATACCAGTGTATATACACACATAAAATGAAATTACCGAGATTTATCTTTTTTCAGTAAGTCAATGCCTCTGTTGGGAATCTAAAAGATAAAATTTTTTATCAGTTAAATAAATATATTAAAATACATTCATTTGCAGATTATATAATTACCCAAACTAACAGTTAAGGAACATCTTTCATATCATCAACTAAGCTTATTCAATCCCAGTGACCATACCTAAGAATGTAAGCTGCCCCGAGTAAGCAATTCATTACAATCAACATTTTGACAGAGCATAGAGCAGTGGAAAATAAATATTTTGGTAGAACTCAAGTTCAAATAAATCTTAAGTAGATAAAACCAATGAAGGCATTTTTACCATAACACCATTAAAAAAACAACAAACTTCTACTGAAGAACACCAAGGGAAAAAACAATGTTATCTTTAAATAACCAAATCCTGTATTCTTAGCAAATAAAAATGTTTATAAGCATGCTGTGCTTGAAATATGTGAAACAAGCTTTATAAGGATGACAAATTCAGTACTACATACCCTCAGTACCAATTTTTTATATTTTTCAGACAAGTCAACTTTCACACATCTCCCCTGAAACCAAAGCGCCTTTTTCAAACAGTGGTCGACCATTGCCATTGCATCTTCTCTGGTCTCCATCTCAATAAAGGCCTTAAACAAAAAAAGGAAAAGGGAAAAAAAAAAAGAAGCAATCAGCTTATAAGAGAGATCAATGGTACAGTCCCCAAACCTCCAAATAGCCCATCAACTCAGGAAGTTAAATTTTTTTTTTTTTACAGTTTACTCAATGGAATCACATATAAAGTGGAAAGCAACACTGTAATGTAATACCAATGGGGCAAGAAAGAAACAGTACACCCATATACACACAGGGAGATTTTTCTAGATGCACACTTGGAAGCAAAGTGTTACCATGTTTACTTTTCCACTTTATAGCTTCTCAGTATTTACTGGTTTACACAGAGAATCCACTGTGACTTAAAAAAAAAAAAAAAAATCACCATTTATTAAGCAAAGAAAAATTAAAATTTATAAGATAATTATTCTCCCTTTATTAAAAGTGAAGATACAGAAATAAACCTTAGAGTACTAATTATCTTAAAATTTTTAAAAAAGTTATTTAGGGGACCACTTGGGTGGCTCAGTGGGTTAAGCCTCTGCCTTTGGCTCAGGTCATGATCTCAGGGTCCTGGGATCCCTGCACTGTGCTCCCTGCTCAATGGGGAGACTGCTTCCCCTCTTTTTCTGCCTGCCTCTCTGCCTACTTGTAATCTGTCAAATAAATAAAAAAATCTTTAAAAAGTTATTTAAATTCAATTAACATAGAGTGTATTATTAGTTCAGAGGTAAAGTTCAGTGATTTTTCAGTTGCATGTAACACTTAGTGCTCATTACATCTCGTGCCCTCCTTAATGCCCATTACCCTGTTACCCCTACCCTCTCACCAGCAACCCTCAGTTTGTTTCCTATAGTTAAAAGTCCCTTATGGTGTGTCTCTCTCTCTGATACTGTCTTATTTCCCCTTCCCTCTCCCCATGATCCTCCTTAAAAGCTTCTATGTTTGGGATTACCTGACTTTTCATCCTCATCAGTATGTAATTTTTTATTTTTCCATAAGGCTCAGCAAGCTTGAGAACTGCACTGTCAGAATAGCCAGAATGAGGTAAATTGCTGAGATGTATCACACGTCCAAGCTCTTGCTTTTGATCAAACTTCTGGTCTGGCTTCCCCTCAGGTTTCTAAATAATAAACAAACAAACAGGCAAGTCAAATGTGGTAGGTATCCTATAATTATTTGTTAATAGTTAAGGTAATTCTAGTTACTAGCAACAACTTAAAGTAGCTAAAGTTAATAAATATTAAAATGATGTATTAAATGGTTGGTGGTACAAATCTGGAAATAATTTGTGTAATTACCTTTATTCTTTTATACTTCTGTGATAAATGAACTCTCACTGGCTTGCCAAATACTAATGCTGGTGTGGTTGTATAATAATCCACTGCAGCTTGAGCATCCTCTGTAGTTGCCATTTCAATAAATGCCTAAAATTGAAACAAAATTATTATTTCCAAAATAAAATAAGATTGCCCAAGTCTTTCTAGATATATTAAATCATTAGGAAGCATTTTTAAGAGTCTAAAAACAGAATCAACACAGTTAATAGCTGTTTTGTAAAAGGTCACCTCAGAATTTACTACCTTCATGCTACTCAAGTTTCATTTATTATGTCTACTGTACTTCAAATAATAATTTGCAACCATTTTGATAAAAGTTTGGAATGGCTTCTCAAAGAATTATCATCCTTTTATAGCCCTTACAGTAATATAATGACAATTTTACTGCTTAAGGACAATTAATAATCCATTAGGCCTAGAAATTAATGTTATTGACATACTTCAACTATTTGCTTTTTTCTCTATTAACATTCCATATTAATGATTCAAGATCACACTGAGGGCTTTTTCTAATATAAAATCATATAATTCCTTTAGGAACTATATTAGTAATGAATAAATACTACACTTATTTCAACTCATACCTCATTAATTTTATTTAGAATCAGATGATTTGAAATGACTCCAAATGGTTCCACCAGCTGTAACAGTTGGTATCTCAAGTTTTTCCCTCGTTGAAAATCCATGATGTGAACAACTCGGCTTGTTTCCTATACATTAGAAAAAAATCAAGTCAAGAAGTCTCTTTAGAATTAAGATGAAAACGTGTTACATATTACAGTTTCACAGTCTAAAGTTAACCAGAACAGATTAAGTATTTAAAACAACTCACAACATTCTAGAGAATTTTAAAACTAGGAAATCAGATTCACTGGGGTAGATCTCAAAGTTTCAGAAAGCCTCTGCAGGTTTTTTTTTTTTTTTGTTTTTAAGATTTCATTTATTCATTTGAGTGTGTGAGAGAAAGAGCAGGAGAGGGGAGGTCAGCAGGAGAAGCAGAGTCCCCATGGAGCTGGGAGCCCAATGCAGGACTCGATCCCAGGACTCCGGGGCCATGACCTGAGCCGAAGGCAGTCACTTAACCAAGTGAGCCACCCAGGCACCCTATGCAGTTACAGTTATTTTTAAATAGGATACTGTAGACATAAATGGACAGCAAAATTTCTTTCCCTTTTTTAAAATAAAGTATCTCAATTTTTTTTTTTTGACAGACAAAGACCACAAGTAGGCAGAGGGGCAAGTAGGCTTCGAGCCCGATGCGAGGATCCCAGGACCCTGAGATTATGACCTGAGCCAAAAGCAGAGACTTAACCCACTGAGCCACCCAGATGCCCCTGCAGTAAAACTTCTTACACTCAAGATGAGTTCTCTATACTATGGGCATATGAAAATTAAACTTTTAACTCTAAGTCATATAGAAGCCTGATAGTTTTCAAACAATATAGCAGCCTTTCTATAATAAAGGACTATAATACAAACTCAATTTACAGGATCTCAAAGTTAAATTACAGTTCCCCCCAAAATAAAGTAAGAGTTGTATTACTGACCACTCTGCCTTTCTGCATGTGTCTTGGTCCTTGCAGGTTCCCATTTCCAGCACCTTTATGGACAAAAAGTGATTTTTTAAAAATCTTGTAATAAACATACTTGTTATAACATAATGGGACATCATTTAAAAAAAAAAAAAATCTGAGAGAGCGAGAAAGAGCAGAGAAGGGTGCGGGGTGGGGGGGGGGGACAGAGAAAAAGGGAAGCAGACTCTCTGCCAAGCCTAGAGTCTTACAAGGGCTTCCATCTCAGGACCCTGAGATCAGGAACTGAGCAGAAACCAGGAGCAGGGACACTTAACCAACTTAACCACACATGCACCACCCCCCACTTTTTAAAGCAGGCTCTATATCCAGCTAGGAGCCCAATGCAGGGCCAGAACTCACAACCCTGAGATCAAAACCTGAGCTGAGATCAAGAGTCGGATGCTTAACCGACTGAGCCACCCAGGCGCCTCAGGAAAACAGGACATCTTTCAAACACAAATCAGAGGTTATTACAAGTATAATAACCATGTCTTCTCATGAGATATGATGTTATTTTGATTAATTTTTCAACAAGCCTTCTTTTACCTCTAATCACTGCATTTCATTTTTAGTAAAAGCTCTCAGAGAAAGGTGACAAATTTTATAATCACCCAGATTTCCTCTTGGTCCAACCGCTGGTCCCCCAAGATGAAATGAGGGAGGTGGAGGTCCCAGAATTCCTGGTGCTGGGTTTGTAGACTGCTGCAGCATGAATGGATCACCCCTAGTAATGAGAGACATAAAATGTAATGAATACAAAATGTTTCATCAAAAATAATTAAGATTTATTGTTAAAATACCCCTTTAATGATTATAATTCCAATCTTTGCAGGCATTTATGTGTGAAGTAACTAGGGAAAAAGCTGTAATAACAGTAACATAATAATCACTAACATAAAAATTAGAATTCTAAAGATTCTTTTACCCACAGTGACTTATACCAAACTCTCATATTTAATGAAGATACTCAGAAAATATGTGCTTATAAATTTTGAAAGTTTAACCTGAATTCCTTACAATGATCTCCTTTATTAACAAGAGCTTAAAAATTTTAACTTACATTGTGTGTCCTGTATCATTGTCAGGATTCCATTCTGGGTAGCTTTAAAGAGACCAGAAAATTAACTTTAAAATAAAACTGTCCTTTTCATAAAATAGCCTTGTTTGGCCTTTAAAACAGAGTTTATTTATTAGTGAAGTTACAGGAGAGTCTAAGTGTTAGAAATACTATAATTTAAAACATAACATATGGATATTAAAAAAAAAAACACCTCCAGAACTTCAAAATAATCCAAATGAACAAGAACAAACGTGTTCTATAATGAAAATTTAGATAATATACATTTAAGTTTAATTTTATATTTATTTGGTAAGTCATAAGGAGGAAAAAGTGCTGCATGGGGAACTGGAAATGTGGATATATACAGAAATAAGGACCAACCACAGGTTTTCCTTCTCCAGTATTAAATTCCAATAGCAAAAACAGAGTTGTGACACTAGAAAGTAAAGAAAGCCCAACGGAGCTAGACCTATATGAAAACTGGCAATCTAGTGAACAACGGGTATGTGTGTTTCGGCAGGGAGATTCTTTATGAATTCCATTCCATTCCAGCAGCTTAAAATCAGAACCAAAGGTCACTCAAAAGCAAAAAGTGTATCTTGATGGATTTTGCTCAACAACTTCTAATTCCTAATGACTTTTCTATCTGCTATATTTTTAGAGCATGTATTAATTGTTACTGAAAATGCCTGAGTTTATTCTATGTATCAAAGGCCATCTTTAAGTGTCTTAAAAATTCTTGCAATTTGCAGAAAGACAGCCCATTTATTTGCCCTACAAATAATATTAAATAAAAAACACCACTAACACTGAACCTAATATTCTGAAATGAGATTCCAGATCTAAACATTTTGTTTGTAATTGATAAGGCCTGGTCAGTATCAACTACACAGTGTTGAACAATGTGGATATTACAAGCAAGTGATGAACTCCCCAAAACCAATCAATGGCTGTTTCTGATTCACGGTACGGATGCTTTAAAGGTATTTCAAACTCCTACATTTCAAGAAGAAGCTGGCATCGACGACTGTGACTTGCTCCATTGATATGTTGACTCCACTCCTGCAGCAAAGTAAATTAGTAGAATTAACAAAAAAAAAAGCTAAAATATTTTTCATCTGAACCATTCAAACTCTAAGAAGTTACAATTTGTATGCAGTATAACATATGCTTTTCAAGCATGACAGACTGTAGAAAACACCTGACCATTCAATAGTCACAACAAATTAATTTAAAACCATTTCTCTGAATCCTTGTAGCATGATCCTGCCCTCAAATACGCCATGCACATTCTTGGAAAAACTGGATTAACTTGGTTAACATACTAATAGACCTGACAGGGAAAAGAGAGTTAATAAAGATCAAGAATAACAACTGACCTTGAGATCACCTAGACCTACTAATCTCTACTGTGGATCAAACTGGATTATATATATTGTATCATTAGAACTGCCTTTATAAAACTCTATGATAAAATATCCATGCGTCTATCTACTTTTCTAGAAATGTTATGTGACTAGTTAATTTTATCCAGCTTTAATGTGTGTTCCAAGTATACTATAGCCATGAAAAGCTAAGATTCAACAGGAATGGTTTTTCTAGAAAATGGTCCCCATTTATCAAAAAACTAAGCTCCCATTCTACTTCCCATAAGTAAAGAAGCAAATTTCAGAAATGCCTGTTTCCAAATTTTAGGAAGGGAAACATTCATCAGTATTTGTGCTCCTCTGTGGTTATTTTTTAAAATTAATTTAAGGGATTAACTTCTTTCCTATTTTATGCAAATAAGCTTTCCTTTCTTTAGTTAAAAAAAAAATCCACATATAAATGATCAATGTTTTAGACAACTGAAGAATGAGGCTTTGCTGGCAGACTGACTAGGTTCCATTCCCAAGGTGCCACTTAATAGACACGAATCCTTGGTACCTATCAGTACCTATTATTGAAATTTACTATGATTCAATACTTTCCTAGGATTTTATGTAAAGTGAATGACTAAAGGTAAACTGCTTATCAGAACATTGCCAGGCACAAAAGTGCCCAAAAAAGAAAAAAAATTAACTGTCATTACATTGCTTATAAAGCTATCTCGTTTTACAATTCCTGCTTTACAAGTACGGTTTCACAAATTCCCACAAAATGAGGCAACTTCCGTCACATCCACACTACCTAATACATTATATTTGGAATATAAAACACGGTCAGGCAATGTTTTTAAAATGGAGACTCACTTAGAGCTAAATTAAAATAAGAAACCAAATTGCAAGAGCTACCTTCTTGAAAAGCTTCAGAATGGTGTTTTATAAACCCAATTTTAAAAAAATGGATTTATATTACAAAAGCTTACATACTTCCTCTCCCCTAAAAGAATTAATTAACATCCTGTGAAAGAACTATGGAAGCTGTACCTCAAAGCTAGATTATCTTTTTAAAAATAATGGCTAATAGCTAAGGAACCTAAAGAAATCTCTTCAGCTGGCTCCACAACCAGTTTATTTGGGATATAAAAAGTTTGTACTTGCAAAGCAACAGACCACTGACTTATTGGAGGACACTTTTAAAATGGCTATAAGAAGAGGTGCCATAGGTCAAGTTCACAAAATTCCTAAGAGGGACTAAACAAATACCTTAACTTAGAATTTTCTGAAATAAAAATATTCAGATTTTATTTAAAACGTCCTTGAGAAGCAGTGTGTTGGGAGAGGAGTAAAAGTTACCCTATTATGCACATTTCTAATTCACAGGAGATGGAAAGGTATCTAGTTGAACAGAAAATTATTTATATCCAATCCTCTATGCTCTTTAAAGGTTCAAACTTAAGGTAAAAATGTAGCTGGTCTTTCAAAGTACTAGAAGGAAGGCCAAGATCAAAGAATTATTATGTATCTCCCAAACCCACCCACATTCCTAATCTGCACTACCCCATCGGCATCTTTGGTTTAAAGCGAGGATTAAGAGTCAAAAGGGTTTTTAAAAAACCTATATTCTTGATTCTAAATTGAGGTAGCTTTCACATCAGATTAATAAGGTAAAAGGATTCACATTTTGAATGTAGAAGTTCTGTAGGAAAACTATATTCACCTTAACAGTCTTTGAGATACCTAAATTATATAAAGAAAGGATAATTTGGGAGAAGCACTTCTGGAATGGCAGAATAAAGACTTTAAGGGCTTTTAGAATAATACTAAAAGGAAAACTATGAGCTCAAGTGACAAGACGGTGAAAAGGCTGTAGTGGGCACTCTAAGTGAAAAGAATTTGAGGGAAGTCTGAGGTTATGGAGAAAAGTAATTTGACATTCTAAAATGACCTAGGAAGAAATAAAAGCAATACCATCACTCAAAGTCACTTAAAATATCAAATAATGATGATAAATTAGATCATGTTTTTCACCTAAAAGTTCTTTATTTCATGGTAAGATGAAGTTTTGATCATGTAAATTATTTAACACTACCACTAAGTGAAAAGAACAGATTTTCCAAGTTATGCAGCAATACCAGAGAGCAGGATTAAATGTTTAAAAATTTCCATTATCTACTTTCACCACAGGAATTTTCTCTCAAGTCATTGTTTCTGCATCAGCTATTAAATGAGAAAGGACCACAACTAAAGGTAAATAGTTATTTTTTTCAATAATGCAGATACTCAGAAAACATGAGCTATGTTAAGGAAACTGGAATACATTAAGACAACCCGAGTGCTTAAAATTCTTAAAATTGGCCCAATTTACAAATATAAGTTTTGCAAATCAATCAATCAATCAATGGACCTCAAGTATTTCTTAAATGTTCACAATACTGTGGCACAGTACCAAAACCAGCTAGGGCCTAAGCATTTTGAAAGGTATAAAATACCTCTTGCACTAGGGCAAGGTATCTTACTCTTGAATCCAAAGTTTCATCAGATATTTAAAAACTTTTTTTTCATTAATTTAGATCCACTTAACTATAGTGTTTTATTAATATTATTGTTCAGGAACTAATAGCAAAATTTGGAGAGAAAAGATTAATCACATATAATAACCGAAACTTTTCTCTGACTTAAACCCTCTTGGGGTTTCCTTTTATGGTCCTTTAGTGTTTTTCTATGTGCAAGCAACAAGGGTAAATACTGCTCAAAGTCAGAATAATAAGATTTCCAGCAAAAGCTCTTGATGTATGAGGACTCCATTAGCAAAGATTTTAAGTCCCTTAGAATCACCTTCATTTGAGACACTGTAACTAGCTATTTTCCTTGGAATTTAGAGACCCTATCTGAGAACACTGATAATATTGCCCATTCTGCAAAAGGCAAGAAGTAACAGAAAAAACTGAGTCACCAAAGTTTTGTGGACCTTTTCATTAAATCAACTCCCACCAGAGCTAAAACTTTATCCAACATATTTGGAAAAAGACAACACTAAAGACACCTAGCAAATAAAATCCCCTAACTTTTAGGAGTTTGGGGTCACATCTTTAATAAAAATTAATTTAGGAATTTAAATTTAGCATTTGATGTTAGTTTAGTTTATTTGGATTAAAGATTAAAATATTCTTTGTGCTGTACTTAATCTATTATACAATAATTCAAAAGATTTTTGTGCTACAGAAATAAATTTAGCTAAGAATTAACTTCTTAAAGACATTTTTCAAAGTATTCTGTAAATTCAAATGAAAGAAGTCTATTCTCTTAATTACCTGAGGCAAAAATACTGAGAGCCAAACACAGAAAAGGGAGTGGCTGGTAATACTTTTAAATAGAATATTAAAAACAAAATCACTCATGATCTATGATTTACTCAAAAAATCAAGTCACTAAAAATTGCATTTTAAAGGGAAAGATATGAAAAAGAAATGATCCTTCCAGATGTTACTGTAAAGAAAAAATCCTGAATAGTAATCCTCAAATCCAATTTCATGGCAGCAACATGTTAAGTAGAATAACTGTACAGCACATCAGGAAATATGGACAGTCAGAGATCATAATTAAGCTATTAGAGTGCTATTTATGTTGACTTTTAAGTCAACTGCACTGTATATAAAAAAAAAATTCAGTGAGAATAAGTAACATTGAAAATGTTGTAAGAGAAAGGACAACGTATTTATAAGGGCATTTTGAAAAAGCTCCCATTTTACTAGATGTGATAATTAAAGCAAAGGAGAATTAGATATATATATTTTTTTCTTTTTCCTTTTGCTCAAATGACTATACCAGAAGTCTAAACCTAGTCAGAAAAAGAACATGGCTTATGAGGAACATAGAGCGGGATACTGCAGTAGTTGATTTTTCCAAGTCTCTAAAGGGACAGATGCAATATGGGATAATAAAAAGTGAGTTTTGAAGTATGTTTAAGAAAGTTGTGGAAAAGGAGAAAAAAAATGATGAAAAATTTCAGTCATAGTATGAGAGTTTGTGTCAAAGGGAAATTAAAAAAGAAGAATGAACTAATCTAAAATATGAAACATACTGAAACAAACACCAGGGCTCTACATTAACTCTTTCCCTGTAGCCACAGATAAGGAAAAAAAGAGAATTGTTCAAGAATACATCTTTACTACATACAAATCAGCAATCAAGACAGATGGAGAGCTGAAATCTAGCATCCTGAATGGCAGAGCACATTGACTGCAAAAAAAAAAAAAATAATAAAAAAAATACTTAAAACAATTCAACAAAGCAGACAAAAAAACCTGCTTAAATATATGATTAAGAAGAACATATTGATGCCAAAAACCAACAAGATAATCCCAGTGGATGACAGCTTTGTGGCCAGAAGTAATCTAGGCAGATTGTATTAATGTAAAGCCCTGGTTTAATGCTCAAAAACAATTACCTTCCAAATAAAGTGTTCTCAAAAGCATAAAAATTCTCGATCAACTCAGTGTCACCAGACTACAGAATTAGAGTAAAAGATATAGGTAAATACAGAATAGGCACTACAATGTAAAAGAAATTAGAAGTATCTGTTGCATTAACTCACCTTATTAGAATGAACTGGCAAATCACATATAGAGCACAGATGGGGATAACCCTTCGGTAAGAGTCCATGGAAGTCTTCAATATTGCTACTTGGAGGAGCGCCCCTCTTTTTCTCAAAGAGAGATCTCTCTTGTAAGGGGCCAGGACCACGTCCCATTCTCTCATACTCACTGTCAAATTTATGATAGTTATGCGAGGTCTCACCAAAAAAAGAATCATCCCTACACCTTTCTCCATCTCTTAATCTGTCATCTTCATAATCCATTCTGTCATAATAACCAGATTCTTGAGAACGACTTCCATGGTCATAATCAAGCACTGGGTTGAGACTAGGACCACGATCATCAAAACTATCTCTTCTAAAGTGCCTTTTTTCTTCCCAATCATCCCTAGGTACTCTGTATGGTGGTTCCCGTGTAGCAGATCTGCCATCTCTACCATAACTCAATGTAGGGCCTTCTTCAGTTCTCCTCCTTTTAAGCTGTAGAAGGATTTGGGGCAAATTCTCAGGAGTAATCTTGTCCTCTGGATAACGACTCAGTTCATCTAAGTCTCTAGCAGACAGACCAAAGCTGGCCAAAATGTTACTGGCCTGGTCTGCATCTCCACGGTGTTGAGAAGACAAAGGGAGTGGACCTCTACTTCCAATGTTAAATATAGACTGCAAATTATGGGAAGAAGTACTAGCAGAAGACAGTGCACTATGAGCTCCTTGTTGATTCAATGAAGAACTCATTCCAAGATTCATTAAACTAGCAAGGCGTGCAGTACCCTGGTTCATCCTTCCAAGAGATGCTGGCATACTTAAAGACTGGGTAGCAGCAGCAAGAAGGCCTATTCCTGCTGCAGACAGGTCACGCCCATGACCCTGCGAGTCCCTACCGAGAGATGACTGCTGGAATGACTTGGACATTGTAGAACTATCTCTTGTCTAGTTTATAGACTTAAAAAAATTTTTTTAAAAGAAGGCCAAAAAGAAAGCTCAAGCTAGCAAACTAGGTTAACTTTGCTTCAAAAAATGGTAACGCCAAGAAAAAGGATCAATAAGGACTGTAGAATCTTCTTCAAGCTGAGAACCAGCAGACAACTCTGTAGAAAAATAAGCAATTTTAGTCATAAATCCCTTTAAGTAGATGCTGTTTTTTTTTTAGAAAAAAAACTTATGCATCATGTTGATTAAAAAAAAAAACATATAAGATCTCAAACTTACAAGGAATTTATTACATATCTTAAACAGATTCCAGATGTATGCAGAGCCTGCATATAGATATTTAAAAAGTAGTCTTTCATGCCAAAGTTTATTAAAGGGAATTTCATACTGAATTTAAAAACATTTCAATTGAAGGATTAGATGTCTTGAGTACATCAAAATTTCAATAAAAATATAGATGGGTCTCTTCTTTTGGAAGAATAAAAATACACCCTATAGTATGATGTTTAAGTTCCAGGAGAAGACTAAAAACAAACAAAAAATCAAGGTCAGCAAGTCAAAGATGAATCAGTTGTACTCTGCTTTAGAAAATGAGACCTATTATTACTATCAGAAAGAACCAAGTAAAATCACAAGTAAATGAAGCTTAGGAGTCAAGTACCTAGTATAAGATCTAAGACCAAACACAATAGTTGAGACCTTTATGCAGCAAAATCAATTTGAGGTAAAGACAGATGTGAAGAAAAACAAGTGACTTCCTAGTTTAAGGATTTCTGCACAAATTTAAGCCATATGACTAACTGCCTTATTACTGTCTATCCTGTATCAGGCAGTGCTTATTTCATTTCTAATTTTAAAAAGTAAGGAGAACTAAATATGGTCAATATAGAAATAGGAGAACTCCCAAGAAAAAACCCAGGTACAGGAAGTATAGGTGATTTAAAGAAGTGAAACTCCCCTCTAAGTTAGCATCCATCAAAGCTCAGTTAATACTCTGGGCTACAGAACCTCTAGAGCTCAAAACCGGTAAAAATGAAAATGATATTGTGCTTATACAGATTTCTGTAAACTTTTCACAAGATTAGCCCATTCACTTGGAAATTTTAAATTCTGAACACAATCCCCCAAGATATGTTTCTGGATGAAATTACTTTCATTATCTTCCTTATTATTTCATCTCAAATTGTTACAGAGGAATTTGCAAAGCATTTACATACGATTCTCATGAAATATCAAATGACATACATAACAAATGTTCTTGATGAAATAATTTTTTATAATCACAACTATATACCAAGGTTAAGTCTAAAGTTGTTTGCTATATAATTCAATTAAGAAGCATTGCTCGGTTAAGTTTCATACATTTGATCACCCATTCACCTATGCACTGGTGGTTTAATATTATTAAATTTTATTACATTACAAACTGGGAAATATTCAAGTTACAAGTCTATTATGGGACCAATTCCACCAATGATCGAATAAAGCAAGGAAACACTGGACATACAGTGGTAGAGAAGTATAAAAAAAAGTCGCAGGCAAGACTTAGTTAGATTTTACAAAAAGATGTAACAAAGTTAAAGACACAGAAATGCTATCAGAGGTGACTGGAATTACAGAAGATGTTTTTGCACACCAAGAGAGATGAAACTGAGAAAAGATACTAAAGAAACTAGTTTTAGATGAGATATACTATATATAAACTACTTACGCTTTAAGAATAATAAAGACAAGAGTAAGTGGATTTTTCTGGATGAGTTTCCTTGGTATGTCTCACAGAAAATGCCATACAGAATGGCAGCTGAAATACTGTGCAAACATTATGAGGACCCTCTAAATTTCCAGGTATACTTTATTTTAAAAGATCAAAACGTTTTAGAGGGTTCTAAAACCAGCATGTCAAAGTAACCATATTACTGTTAATGGCAGTTTTGCCCTTCATGGTACAGACAAAGCTGTGTAATACAGAAAAGCCAGTTGTTTTTCTTCTTTAAGGATTATTCCTTTCCCTTAGGGAAATTATATAATAGTATTATGACCATGTAAAAAATTTTAATTGATCATACTTTAAGGCAGTGACTGCTGGATTAGAGATCTTAATTACTTTTCTTTGTAGCACATATGAAAAGGGTGGATCTGTAAAAGGAAAGGTTAAGAGAAGATAAAAGATAACCTTAAGACAAAACAGAAAATGGATGTCAGAAAAACTCAGAAAAAGAGCAAGACAAACGACAATGTAAATCCCATGACAACTTGTAATCTCGTAAGACTAACCATAATGTTTTTAAGACTCACAGTTTCAATTTAAATGCAGCCCCACACAAGGACACGAGAACATTATTACTGAAAAGTGACGTAATCAGACTTTTGACCGGAGCACAAATAATCAAGGTCTTAATTTTTTCATTAAAACAAAGAAATTGAGAGAAATCAGGGGCCTGGGTGGCTCAGTGAAGGTTAAATGACTGCCCTGAGCTCAGCTCATGATCCCAGGGTCCTGGGATTGAGTCCACATCCAGCTCCTTGCTTCTCCTTCTCCAGGAGTCTGCTTCTCCCTCCACCCCCCCCCTCATTCTCTCTCTTTCCCGCTCTCAAATAAAATCTTAAATAAAAAAAAAAAAAGGAAACAGAGAGATATCAGACATGCCAGCATTGTTCAAAGAGCACTTACGAAAATAGTTCCTTTAGTATCTTGGGTCAGTGATTTAAAAAAAAAAAAAAAAAAAAAAAAAAAGACAAGCCATTTTAAAAGGCTCATTTAAGCAAGACCTACTGCCTATATTAAGGCTAGCACAACACTGAGGTGTTTACTAAATTACTATTTAAAAGAGAATGGCTTATTGTACTGTTTTCCCCCGTATTATAAAATTGCCTTCCCACAGTTACCCTTTACTACAGGTTAAGAAAGTTCAAAAGTAGTTCCTCTGAAATAACTAATCTAGAATGTAATTAAAAATTCAATTTACCCATTAAAATCTTAATGCCCATCAAAGCAAAAACAAACCCGTTTCACTTAAAAAAAAAAAAAAAAAAAAGCAGTACCTTCACCCTAAAAACACGAGACAATTCTAAATAACTAACCCAAGACAACTCTAAATAACTAACCCGGAGCTTAAACCTAGTTCATGACATAAGTGCAAATGACACTAAAAATGTTAACTTCATTGTCAACATCTGAATAATTGTATATATGGTTAAGAATTAAGTTTCTCTTAGTAACATTCAATTCTTCCCATTCCATCAATAGCTTTATTGGATTTACTTTCTTCAAAGAAGTGGAATACTAAAATATTACAGAACACAATTACAGGTTAACATATCCATAAAGTTCATGGTAAAGAGAAATAAATGGTCATTCCACATCTAGACGTCCTATATAAAGTAACACTTTATTTGTCCCATTATTCATTCTTCCAGCGGATTATTTAGCAGGATTACTAAAATGAGCGTTAAGAGGGCTTTAATCTCTAAAACATTATAGAAAAAAATGCACTTAAAAAAATTATTTATTTATTTATTTGACAGACAGAGATCACAAGTAGGCAGAGAGGCAGGCAGAGAGAGAAGAGGAAGCAGGCTCCCTGCTCAGCAGAGAGCCCGATGCGGGGCTCGATCCCAGGACCCCGGGATCATAACCTGAGCAGAAGGCAGAAGCTTTAACCCACTGAGCCACCCAGGCGCCCCAAAAATTCACCTTTTAAATTCAGACTTTTAAAATGCTACGTCTTAAAGTTATCTACTACTACACTGAACTTTAGTTATGTTCTCAATTATGTGAAATAACTGCATCGTAGAAACAACTATTTTTAATACATGTATAATCATAAAAGCTTGTAGAGATGCTTAGGAAAAGTATCTATGTTGACATAATTTTAACCCTTTAATCTTACAAAAACTTAAAAGCAAGACTAGAAAACTGTAGCTTCTTATACTATTTTTCTCTTTCTGAAATAAAAACCCAGGAAGGTGTTAAGAATTTTCAGATTTCCTGAATGTTCTATTAAGCCAAATACCCTTGTGATGTATTAAATTATTCGTGTGAAAATATGCCAAATATGTTAAAGGTAGGAATCAACATACCAATATAGCAAAAAAAAAAAAAAAAAAAAAAAAAAAAAAAAAATCCAATCATGTCAACAATAGCACGGAAAGTTCACTATTAGTAATTTCAAAGAAGCATCATTTCGGAAGGTAGATGCTTAATTTTTGTCATCAATCACACAAAAGCAAAGATTCCTATAGTCAGAAGTACCTGATTCATTTCCAACTCTAGTAAAGGGTAGTTTAATTATTCCTTCAAGTTTCACACTTTTTATTAATTTTATAATGGTCTCACAATTCACCAACATAGTTTCCAGCTTAAAGTTAGTAAATTTTTATTTTAATGTTAGTTTACATCACCATCTCTTCTTAACAGATTTTCCAACTTGTATCTCATCTTAAGGGTTTCATTTTTAAAAATGGATTTCCTATCTGAGCAATCTATCTTTTTTTAATCTATCTTTTATATAGCGAGCTTAAACTGGGTTTTTTGGGTGCTTTTTTTTTTTTTTGGAGAGCTTAAACCTTGTACTTTAATCTGTGGTTCTTCAGTGCCATAATCTAATTTTAGTATGGCATACCTTTGAGTGACAGAAAAGGTTTTTTCACGATAAAATGAACTACTAATAGTTCATAAACCTCTTAGGAAATAAAGTCCCAGCTCTATTCATTTCAGTTTTGTTTAAAGCAATATGCACTCCATCAAGCAACAGGAGAAACAAAACACTAAAATGTAGTGCTGAGAAAGCTGAAAAAACCAGTGTAAGTTTTTAAAAAGTCCTTTACGATTATCATTCTTAATCCATTTTACAGACCTGGATTCAACTTCTAGCCCACTTCTTGATCCTTAGGCTAATGATATTAGAGTGTTTGTTGAAAAGTGCCTTCAGCTGCTAAAACAGAAAACATGTTAATCAGAAGGGATTCCTATTCAGGCTCAGAATATTTTTCTTCTTCCTACACTTACAGCAACTTTCAATTAGACATTAAAAATTTTTGGATTAAAGCAATACAGGATAGAAAGTTAATCCATTTACCAGACATTTGTGACTCCATCTGATTTTGATACTAGCCTGTCTTACTTTCCTCTCTACTTAGATTTAGTGAGCTTTTCTCAAGGTGCTATTTTGCATCATTAAGACATTTCCACTTCCCTTTCAACTCTCAGTTTCCACAAACATTTGTACAGCTATTTCATTCGGTATATATGGAGATTTTTTACCAAATACCTTGATGTGAATGCTAGTTCTACTACAAAATAACTGACTGAGAAAATCACTTAACATTTGTTTTTTCATCTGCAAAATGGGAAAGAAAATATCCATCCCATAAGGCTGTAAACATTTAATCAATCAGTTCACATAGAACACTTAGAATGGTTACTGACACATAGTCAGGACTGTAGTAATCATCTACTTTTACACAGATGACCATAACAACCAATGAGAAAAACCTTAGATGCAAAACGAGAAATATACACTTCACTTGCACTGTACTCCCATTTCATATGTCAACTTTAGTGTCTCATTCATTTCTATTCAAGGCTGGAATTCATATTTGAATTTTGCTACTGAACCACAAGTAAGCTTTAAGATACCAGATTTAAAGGCTGGCAGTAACTTAGAGAACACTGAGGAAAAGCAGCAGAGGTGAAGGGATATGAAGAAATTAAACCTCTTCCTTTGTTCTCCATTACTAATCTACCTTAAAATTATCTTCTCATCCTTCAAAGGAAGTCCTTACCTCCCTGCCATAATCTTACTGCCTTTCTGCTGGCCTCTTTGCATCTTTGTTTACAGTTTCCAATACAAACCTCCTAAAACATCACTATTTTATATACACCCCTGCTAAAAAACACGTTATTCCCTAACTACTTACCACATGAAAAGCACATCATTGTTCTATTGCCTTTCACGTTCTAGTTGCATCTTATGTCTCGAAACACATTTTCCACCATAAGCCAACACCTTATGCAAAAGATTTTAGAAGCAGTTATAGGTCTGCTCAGTACTTACATAAATATATTTGCTGGACTATCTCTCCTTCTTCATTTTGTACTAGTAATTCTCTTAAGGCCCAGCATTGCACTCCACTTTATATACAAACCACAGTGTATACAAACATACAAGTTTAGAAAGGGAATGTTAACATCTTAGATACCTTCTACCTACCAATTTCCAATGCCATCATCTTCCCTTTCTGCAGTCCTGTATTTTTAAGTTTTATCACTTAATAGATACATCCTAAAAAATGTGTTTATTTTGCATTTATGACTTTTATGCACAAAATAACTTCTAATATGTACAGACTGTTTTTTATCTACTTGTAAAAAACTGACATACATGAATTAAACCTCCATGTCACTGCAATACACACAACCACATGGCACATACACTATTTATTCTGCAGATGATGAACATTCAGGCTGTTTCCAGTTTCCGGCCATTACCAAAAATGTTGGTATGAATATTTCTTGGTGTCTCCTGAAGCTTCAGCTTTAACCTCCCTCCTCTGTGGTGCTTTTCCAGAACTATATAGCCCATACAAGGATACTCAGTTAAGCACTGTATCCTGCTGTTACACATTTTCTTACATCAAGAATTTTAAAGTACAAATGCTTTAATTCCTTGATACTACTTTTCCTTTCTCAAACAATTTTAAATAGTCACATATGGAATAGGTTCTTATAAAAGTTACCGTACCAAAGGTAGATATTTAATATCCTAGTAATTTCTACAAAGGGGAAAAAAACCATACAAATCATCTTGAAAGATCAGAAAGTTATTTTCATTAGCAACCAATGATACTGCAAATCAAAGATCCTATTTAAACTCTAGTATCAACTGAGTACTTTCCATATTAGCTGCATTTACTGCTGCCCAGAAAGACATCTACCATAGGTATCACGCTTTGCTCTTATTCAGCAGCAGTAGCTGGGATGAGTTACCTCACCCTCCCTTCATTCACCTTTTTTATTTTCCTACGAACTTGTTTGTATTTTAAGATAGGCACCAACATCCACAAGCTACTGGGACTGCCAATCAAAGAGAAATGTCAGATCTGCCATTTTAAAAACTTCCCAGAAAAAAGCAAACTCTTTTTATCAACTAACCTTTAACTTTGGAAAAGCTTTTTAAACCAAACCAAAAAAATTTTTAAAAATTTAACCTTCAAATTTCATTGCTACTTCATGCAAATCATGTTGAATTGCAAAGTCTTGAGCCTTATAAATGCAGAGAACATCAAAGTTTGATACACAGCTGGAAATTATATGGAAGTGCATCATATCAAAGGAACTCCATCTACTCATACCTGTCACATTAATTATATTTGTCAGGCAAGATAACATAGCACTTTATCATGTATCTCCTAATGTATTACAAGTTTGTTCTTAACCTTATGATAGACACAGGCTGCAGTAACTCAAAAACTAAACTAGCAAACTTTAAAAACCACTTACAGGGGCACCTGGGTGGCTCAGTGCGTTAAAGCCTCTGCCTTCGGCTCAGGTCATGATCCCAGGGTCCTGGGATAGAGTTTCCCATCAGGCTCTCTGCTCAGCAGTGAGCCTGCTCCTCCCCCCCCCCCCCCCCCGCCTACTTGTGATTTCTGTCCAGTAAATAAATAAAATCTTAAAAAACAAAAAGAAAAAAAAAACCCACTTACAAACATCTTTTAACCGTTACACATATACAATTCTCCCAAACCATTCCCTTTCCTCTCTGCTCCAGTTTTTAACTATCCAGTAAAATTTTGTTTATGTAAACTTTTTAAAAAATTAATAATTTCAGAGCTCTCAATGATCCAATGAGAAGGCCCAATACAGAGCTAAGAATTATGAATTACAGAGCTTCATTTCCTTGGACACTGTTATCCTTGGAATAAACACACATAATTGTGAAACTACAATGTCTATGACCCTTCCACCCCACCCTCAAAGAACTCAGTATTGTCCAACCCAAAGTCAAGTCCACTCAGAACCTGTTGCCACCAAGTGTGGGGCAGTTTTAATGCAACTCTAAGTTAAAAAATGTATTTTTTTAAAAAGTATGTATTTTTTAAAAAGTACCTTTAACTAAAAGATGAGCTACGAATAACACTTTAATAAGCCATTACCCTATTCTTTGATTTTGATCATCATTAAAATAGTTTAAAAGCTGCACTTCACATTGTAACTTAATTACCATCAGTCCGCATAATGGTAAATTAAATATTCTTACATAAGGATGCCTTCGGATTCCTCCATTTGTCTACATGTAATAACCAGGGTATCTTACATAATAAACACTACTTTCTGTCACTTCCGAATACTCTGCACTTTAGATTTAAAGAAACTAGCTCACTTCTATCCCAATTTCTCTCAAAAATACATGAGGTCCTAAAGAAACAAACACGAGATACTGTTTTTTTTAAGTAGTCTAGCATGCATAAAAATGTCGCATCACTCTCCCCATACAAAGATAAATGCAATTTCTTGAGGAAATGTCAGAAAAACACAAGGAAAGAAATATAATATCACCCATAATGCCAATGCCAACATCCAGAGCTAACAATTTTTGGTACATCTCTATTTTTATGCTTATTCACAAGTTCCTTTAAAAAACAACAAAAAAGGAATGGAATTTGGAATCACCAGAGTTTTATTATTTTCTTTCCAAGTAATACTATATTCCATTATTCTCCCATCATTACTCTCCTCTTAAAACACTGCTTTAAAAAGCTACACAGATTTCTATCAGATGGCCACACTATTATTAGCACATCTGTAAGTGTTAAATCTTTCAGATTTTTAGCAAGCTTGGTAACTGAGATTACATTTATGTACACAAATCTTTTGTACACTGTTCCCTTAGGATAAATTCCTTTAAGTATATTCCTTCCATTTTAAAACCTATTTAATTATAAAATGAGTCTGAATCAAGTACCCAAACAACACACAAGTATTATAGAACACACCCGCAGCACTGCCACTGTTTATATTGCCACCACCTCCTTGGGCTTTATTTAATCTTTTTTTCTACGAAACTAGGGATTTGAATTACATTTTCTGAAGTCATGTAAGACAATTTACTGGCTTTCCTCATGCCAGTATTTGTTTACCTACTATTAGCTCATCTGTAATATTATTTAGCATTTATAATACCCTGAGCATTAGTGAATATTTTAAGTTTAAAGACTCCTTTAACATGCATAGTGATCAAATCAAGAGTGGTTAAATCCTTTCTAATTAGTTCAAAATGTTATGTGAAGTCAACTTCACTTAAAAATAGCTGAGAAGTGAGCTGTGCAAAAACTTCCTTTCTGGGTAAAATGTACGTTAATGTTATAACCATATAAATATTAAGTGCAAAGGGAAAAAACTGTAAACTTAAAGCACTTCACCACAAACATCTTCTGGCTAAAGATCTCTGGTCCCAGTCTTACATAACAAACCAGAACAATCCTCATTTAGTACTTAAATTGTGTTCAATTTCAAGTTTGCAAAAACATTCCGGTTAAGTGCAAAAGGCATACAAAGCGTTTTTGCAACAAAAATCATTGTCCACCTTCCATTTCTAAAACATTACTGCTGAAAAATTATGACGACAGACTGCGCAGACGACTGAGCCACTGAGTTTTCAAAAGGAAATTCTCAACCTTTATGAAAATAGCCAAAAACAGAATTTTTGCCCGCCGAGTACAACTGTTTAAATTTATCTGGGAGAAAACTGTTTTATCGACTACTCCAAAATCTTAAACCAAGCTCTATTCAACAGAACGCAGCATCAAGACAACAATTTCATGACTAAGAGCTGGGAAATAAACGACTCTCGCTTTATTCCAGCGCGCTTCAAAGACTAGAAATTTCGGAATCGCCATAAGCATTCTAGAAATATCTGTCTGGGAAACTGTAACTGATCCAACAGGAATATTCCACAGTATAAGGCCACAGAGCAGGAAAAACATCTAGGAGAATTCTTCCACGGCAAACGAGAAAAGTCCCTGTAAAACACCGAACATGGCACAAGGCTAGCAATGAAAAGAACAACGATGCACCGGCTACACCACGGTACTCCGAAGCCTTTGTCTGGAAACCGGAAGGTCCCACAACACACGATCCTCTTTAGAGGAACGCAGACTGATAATATCTCAATAAAGAGAAAAGGAATAGGAGGTGACTCTCTAAGCAAGTCTCTTGGCTCGCAGCCTACTGCAGAAGGCTTTCTCCACGACGCAATAAGAAAAACAAGCGTTAACGTTTCATTTTTCGGCCATTTTTACGCGATGGGGGTGGGGAGGAATTGTTTCTGAGGTCCAGCTAAAATCCCGCGCGGATGTGTGTGGGCGGGGGACAGGAGAGTCTTAGGGGGCGCTATGAAACTATGGGCCAAAAGCAGAGCGAAGGCCGTGACACCAAGAGAAGAAAGAAATGCTGCTCAAACGGCTAAGCTTTTCAGAGTCTGCGAAATCCTCCATTTTGCGGCACGTTTTAAAGGGGCAAAGGGGGGGGGGAGCACACACCTATCTAGGGCTGGCGCTATTCCAAGACTTCGCTGCTTAACTATTCTCCCCAAACGGCAGGCCCCCTATGGACAGCCAGTCCCTCAGGCCTCGAGCGCTCCTCCCTTCGCCTCAGAGCTGCAGCCCGCGTGTAACGGGCTTGTCGTCCCGCCCCCGCCCACAGCAAGCCCAAGACGCGGGAAGTTCGGCCGATCAGCTGCCCTCGGCGACCCCCGACTCTCCCGCCGCACCCCCGGCCCTTGGCTGGCCGCGTGTCTCCCTCCGGGACCGCTCACCTCCGCCGCCCGAGGAGGCTGGTTGCGCCGCCACTGCGCTCCTAACATGGCGGCCGCCGATCAGGCGGCTCACATACGCAGCGAGGAGGGAGGCAGAGCGGACGAGCGGGAGCGAGCAAGAAAGGCGCGCCGCCGGCTCCCCGCGGCCCCTGTCGCCGTCGCTGCCTCCTCCCGGCGGACGCGGAGAACCCCCGGCCACCCCACCCCGATTCTTACCCGCTTCACGCCTACCTTAAGGAAAGGGAGAGGGAAAAGGAGAGGTACCTCTCTCCCAGCGAGCGGGACGCGGAGGCTCCCACAATCCCCCGCAGCAACGGCGCTGGTAAGAGGTGGCAGCGGCGGCTGCAGCCCAAGAACAAACCCGCTCTCGCGAGAGAGTACACCCACCCCCACCCCCTCGCGGGTCCTGTTTCTGTGCGCACCAGGCCCCTCCCCCTACTCAGGGCGCGCACACTACCGCGCCTTCGACGGCGGTCGTTGTTCTCTAACCCTGGAGCCCGCCTGTGGCGGGAAATGTATAGGGAGCTACAGTTGATGAGTTCGAGTCCCATCCCCTAAAAAGATTTTCCCGAACCCTTAAACTTCATGGTGTAAAATTTAAATAGGGTATGCTTCAGAAGGAGTCGCGGGAGTTAGTGCTTAGACCTGATTTCTTCTGATTATTCTCTCAGTATTTGCCGAGGAGTGATAGCAAGGGCCAGACGCCGGAACCCATACCATTTTGGCTGGTTTTTAATCTCAGTAATTCTGTGGAGGGTCATGGAGGCAGAAGGCAGAGAACCTAGCCCACTTAAATAAAGACCACCGCCGCCACTTTGAATTTGAATGAATGTAAAACGCCCGAGACTGATACAGGTTCCTGAAATGCACATGTGAAAATCCGAGGTCGACTTTGAGATACTGCCTTAAGTAAATAAGTGAATACAAATACTAGTAACACTCAAATATTTAAAATCTTTACTATGCTGAATCAGTTTCGCATCTTTGAAAAATCGTTCAGGGTCCTCTGTGAAGATAGTGGAAAGGGCAAAGATGGAATACCACAGACCAATAGAAAATTGAAGAGATCGTCTAGTTCAGAACTCAGCTCATGTTCATTTCACTACTGAAGATGAGGAAGGGGAGGGTCATGGATGGATGAAAACTCCATGGTTAGCAGTGCTGTTAAGTGGCACTGGCAGAGTAGCAGGAGACTATAAGGCAAGATGTTTGGCATCAATTTTAAAGTAAGGAGTGGTATTTATGGGTCTTGAGCTCAGGGGTAAAAGATGTGGGTTAGTGGCACATTTGAGTTAATGACATAAATGAAGCGATGGGATTTGGAAGTTAAGCTAGAGACAGTACAGTGAAAAGAGGTATTAGGACCTTGAGAAGCAAATCAGTTAGAGCTAACTGGCAAAGGAGACCAAGTGAATACAGAGGTAGTGGGGAAAAAGCAAAAAAAAGTTTTGGGGGACGCCTGGGTGGCTCAGTTGGTTGGACGACTGCCTTTGGCTCAGGTCATGATCCTGGAGTCCCGGGATCGAGTCCCGCATCGGGCTCCCAGCTCCACGGGGAGTCTGCTTCTCCCTCTGACCTTCTCCTCGTTCATGCTCTCTCTCACTGTCTCTCTCTCAAGTAAATAAATAAAATCTAAAAAAAAAAAAAAAAGTTTTGGGAAGAGCAGGGAGGCACACATTGTACTGCCTTGAGAGCCAAAATAGAGGTCAAAGTGATCAACAGGGTCAGATGCTATCAAAGTGAAGACTAGGACTAAAAACATCTTCAAAAGACTTAACCACAGACATCAGTCTTATTATGGACTTGCTCCAGTAAAGTGAGAGAGGAAGTCAGACTGGAGGTGTATCAAAACAGGAGGATGGAAACTACCCAATGCAGGAAAGGTTTGGCTATGAAGACTGGAGAAAGCAGGGGGAGTTTTCCAATTTGCTAAAGGAGTTTCGTGGGTTAAAAAAAAAAAAAAAGAAAAGAAAAAAGTCTACTTTATTCTACAGAGAGCATAAGCAGGAGGAGCAGAGGGAGAGAATCTCAAGTGGACTCCATACTGGGCAAAGCCCAAGGCAAGGCTCTATCCCAAGACCCCAAGACCATGACCTGAGTCCCATGGTCAACTGCCTGTGCCACCCAGGTGCCCCTTACTACGGGAGTTTTGAGCACAACGAAAATGTTGGTAGGAAGAGTATTTTAATAAAGTTTTGGTTAAAGAAAACAAGTTAGAGGGATGATTTCTAACAGGCACTGAAATAGGATCCAGAGAAAGGAGACATGCCTTTAACAGGAGGCAGAGAGGAGATGTGGAGTTTTCATTAGGTTTGGTTGAAGCCTTGGGAATTGAAGGTGACTTAAATTTTGTGACTAAGACGTCATTGAGGGCTAGAGTTGAATAAGGGACAATTAAAAAAAAAAAGATTTTATTTATTCATGAGATAGAGCGGGAGGCAGAGGCAAAAACAGGCTCCCTATGGAGCAGAGAGCCCAACATGGGACTTGCACCCTGGGATCAGGACCCACGCTAAGGTAGATGCATAATTGACTGAGCCACCCAGGTACCCCAAGGGACAATTTTTAAATAGCCATGGTGAAAAGAGTGTAACTGCAATCCCACATCTGCATTTATGTTGTATAACCATTAAGAACTGAGGCTCCTCCAAATTAAGTGATGTTTAAAGCCTACTGAGGTTAGCTCTGGAATGAAATTTTGGGGAATTCACATTCCTCATTGAGTCTTGCGTCGTCCATTCAAAACCATATCTGCCTTCCACTTGGTGACTTTTGACTCCAAGTAATCTTGGCTAAAACTTCCCTTTATGTTGTTTCCAGATCTTAGATGAAAGAAGAAGCTCTGCTCCTTTTGAAAAAACATGAATGCATTTTAGAACTAAGATATGCACTTACCCATGCTTTTGTATAAGGCTGTAATGCCATCTGGTGATCATACAAAGAAGGAAAGTCAAACTTTATCATTGAGTAATTATTTATTGAGGATCTGCTTAGTGGCTCATCAACAAAAAGACACATTGGAAACCAAACTTAATACAAGATTTCAGTCATCAAATGCCTATTTCATGAGGGACACAGTACAAGGGTAGGGATTCAATGACCAATTGCCAACTCTTGAGGATCGTAGTCTGATGGCGAATGGACAAGGAGTCTGGCCTCAAGGTGGGTCTGGCTGTGAGTAGAGATGAATCAAGAGCTCTATACTGTTTTGGGTGACTTGGGAGTAGGTGAGTTGTGCACCAGGGATGGTGAAGAATGTGGCTATAAAGCAAGAATTTCTGCTAAGACTTTGGAAGGTCTAAGTGACAGCTTGGTACAGCTATGTTATGTAAGACTTTAAACACCAGGAAAGAGTTTGGATTTGAGCTGATAATGAAGACCTTTTACAGTTTTGCACAGGAGACATATCGAGGACATATATTCTGATACCACACAATCATTAGGCAGCTGATAATGCTTTCTAATTATTATCATAATTTTGAGGATAAGGTACCATTATTCCTGTTTTATGTAAGAGATTAAGAAGCTTGCAGGTGATGCAGCTAAACAGTGACAAAAGCCAGGATCTGAACCCAGTTCTGTATCAGTCCAAACACAGAGCTTTTGAGCATTTTATGATACTGCCTTTATCAGAGCTGTAGTCTCAGAATCTCTTGACAGTCCACCATCTACTTATTTTTTTTAACAGATTTAATGCCCTGAAACCAGGTCATCCCTATAATTTAAGCTATTTAAAAATAGAGAACTGTTAACCAATGGCTCTTTTAGCAATGGCACAGCAGGGAGGGCAGTCAGGCAAGAGGGGGTTTAGGAAGGAATTTTTGAGTAGACAATACATATAATAAAATTCAAAGAACACAAGTTTTCCCCAACTTAAAGGTAACCCACTTACCAATCATTTCTTTTGTATTCTAAGGATTTTCTACAAAGAAATACTTTGTATGTGTATATGTATATGCTTGTGGTTTACTAAAGATGGCCACAAGTTCTTTGCCATGCTTCTCATAGTGGAATCAATTTCCACTCTGCCTGCATCTGGAAGGGCCTTATAAATGGCTTTGACCAACAGAACGCAGAAGTGACTTTTTTTTTTCCACAGAAGAGAGAAAATTTTAAGATTTTTTTTCACCCACTTGGAACCCACTTGCCAGGTGAGATACCCAACCACTATTAAGAGGTCACACTGAAAGAACCAAAGTACGTCAAGTCTATAGCTCCTACTTAGTGAAGACTCCCAACAGCCAGAGCTCTAGCTGAGTCCATGTAGAACACAACCACCCAGCTGAGCCCTATCAACTGGAAGAATTTTAATACTTGTTTGAACCACTAAGTTTTAAGGGTTTTGTTACATAGTGATACACTAAATGAAGATTTATTTACTTTTTTAATACTTTAATAGTAATCTCTATGCCCAGTGTGGGGCTTGAACTCATGAGCCTGAAACCAAGTTGTGTGCTCTGCTGACGGAGCCAGCCAGGTGCCCTTCCATACAGAAGTTTGAAAATCTAGTCACATAATTCCTTCCTTTTAAGTACTCCTCATTTTTTTTTTAAACTTGGAAGGCAAAGGTACTCTATTACACAATTAAAGGAAAAACCATGCTTTCTTATTGTACTTTTTAAACATCATTCAGAGTCTATTTCTGGATTTCCTTTTATCTGTTCTATTCATTGAGTAAGCTATTCGGTTGCCAGTATCAACACTTTACTCTTTTTGTAACGTTTTAACATCTGGTAGGGCTAGTTATCCTTTATGATTCTAATTTCTCACAATATTATGATTATTCTTATTTTTCCATGTGAATGTTATAATCATCTTATGTAGTTACAAAATTAATCCTGTTACTTTTATTGGAATTTTTATAAACTTACAGTTTTCTTTAGGAGATTTATCTTTATGTTGAAATTTCTTGGACATGGTATGATTTACCACTAAAGGTCTCATTTGTGTCTGTCAGTATTTTAATGTTTTCTTCATCTGTAACCTCTGTACATCTGTCTAATTATTCCTATCTTTATTTTCCTTCCAAGTTATCTTCAAACCCATTATTTGTTACTTCAATGGATCACTTTCAGTTGATACCCATAGATATATTTCCAAGTAAACTTACCATCTATGAGTGATTTTATCTAACTACCTTTGGTAGTAACTTTGAACAAAGCTCTTTTCTTTTTCTAAAGATTTTATGTATTTATTGGACAGAGAGACACAAGCAGGGCAAGAGGGAGAAGGAGAAGCAGGCTCCTCCCAGGATCATGACCTCAGCCAAAGGCAGATGATTAAAAACTGAACCACCCAGGTGCCCCTCTTTTCTCTTTTTTTAATGGGATAATTTCTAGGGTTTCCTCATTAAGCATCACACAGCCTTTTGGGTAAGACACTTTTAATAGGTTAGGAATGTTGATCCTCAGCAATTTTAACAAATGCTATTTTAGCATGTAGGGAGATTATTCTCGATATATTGTTGAAATAATCTTGGAATAACTTTTCCGTGTTGTATTATTTGTAACAAGTTTGTTTATCTTTATGCCCTTAATTTAGCAGTTGTACTACTATGCATGGAACCCTACTCTACCCCAACCTTTAAAAAAGTAATCTTTGGAGCACCTGGTTGGATCATTAGGTTGAAGTTCCGACTCTTCATTCAGGTCATGATCTCAGGCTGGTGAGATGGAGTCCAACATTGGGATCTGCAGGGGCCTGGAGCCTGCTTAAGATTCTCTCTCTCCCGCTTCCCACCACATTCTTTCTCTTAAAAAAAAAAAAAAAGGCAAATATTTCAGGAATGTTTTACAGTCTCAGAATTCTTATTCTGACCCTCACTGAACCCATAGTTTAGTAGGGCCAACACTGAAAAATTTTAATAAAATGTGACAAACACTATCATAAAATGTGACCCACTGGGGCCTTCCAGAGGGGCATTTTTAAAAAACCTGAGATTCAGAGGCGGTATGACAGGAGGAATGAAGTAGATGGATGCTAAAAGCAAGGCTAACGGTTTGTCTGTATATGTTCTTTGTATGCTAAGAACAAAAGCCTCCTCACGCTTCAGCAACAGTGGCCAAGATGCTGATAAACTGAAAGAAGGTATTTGGCATTTGGAATGGTTTTAAGAAACTAGAAGAAACTGGCACTTTAATCCTTAATCTGAATGAGTTTGACGATTGAAAAAGGCAACAGATATTCATTAGAATTAGTTGGAAAGACCTGGAGGCACCATACTTAAAAGTTCCAAATCAAATACTAGCTTTGGAACTAGATTAAATTAACACCACAGTAGTTCCGACCCACTGTGTGACCTTGGGCAAATAACAGCAGTACCTTGTAGGCCTGATGAGAGGATCAAGATATGTAGAATGTGTTTACAATTCTGGCACATCATCAACACGCAGTAAATGTTGTCAGTGTTGCAAAGCACCACGTGTCCTGCAGTTTATTTACAGGAATATCCTAAAATGACAAATGCATAGATTCACAGGTTATTTACTTTTATAGAGCCCCAGAGTAAACATGTTAACATTATCCATTTAAGTCTGGTTATAACCAGACTATAACCAGACATTTTAATCTGTCACCTACTTGTCAGCATATGACCACTAGTTAGAGAAGTTTTCTAGTTGTAATTTACACACAAAGCCGTTTCACAGCTTTTAACTATAAAGACATAGATTACCAAAAAAAGTAACAAGAGGCCACGCATATATTTTAGTTAACAGATGTCTCAAATTGGAACAAATCTGCAAATCTATTATTTTCATTCAATACTTTCTGAAGTTAAATTTAGTCTTAAATAGTTGTGCACTAAATTACATCTTTACAGTCCAAGAGCAAATGCTTTGGAAATCAGACGCCATTATTTTCATAATTTTTTTTCTTTCAAACGGTTAAACAAAACCAGCACTGTTGATAACCCTCACTCACTGTGGTAATCTTAAAAAGGAGGATATGCCAATGGCATTACTCTATTTTGGATACATTTTGACACAAAGATATTCATATTTATCAGCAGAAGGTCTTTAGTCAGCTGTCAGCTGAATGGAGGCTGCTTGACTGTTTGGGAAGTGAGGAAACCTTGAGAAGCTGGTGAATAATACCTTTCAAAGCACTCTTAAACGCGGCATCTGCAGATTCTGATTAGCTAGCTCTGTGGGAAGCCATGGTGCAAAGATACTTGGAACAGGTATTCAGACACTCAGGCAAGGTGGCTTCTCTGCAGAAGGGCTGTCTGAGCTAAGATCTCAAAGGAGACAAAGTGGAGAAGATGGAACCAGAAAGAAAAACAGCATGTGCAGAGACCTAAGAAAACGCTTATCAAGTACCGAAAGAAACCAGTGTGGCCAGAAGGGAATCCGAGGGTAGTAAAGATGAGGAGATGAGAGCACTAAGGGGTATACTGTATAAGGCCTGACAGGCCGTGTTAAGGTAAACAGGGACTATTTATTGTCTATTACTCACCCTCAATGTCTAGCAGAGTTCATTTAATAAAGGCTATAAACCCATTAAAAGTGTGAAATAAATGACAGCCTTTGATAAGATATGTAATTAGCATAGGTCATGGTCTTTCTCTAACTCAGTCCTGGAGATTACACAAACGAGAAGTATGTTAGAGATACAAAGAGATGTTGGAGGAACTGATCATGACTGCCTACCACAGAGGGGCAAGAAATGGAAGCCTTATCAAGAGATAAGGGCAGCGTGCCAAGAGAGTAGGGGTAGTGCAGGCTGGGACAGAATTTTTCTATTCTGCCTTTTCTCCTCCTGCTCATTGCCTCACATCTTTCACTGGCAGGGTGGCCAGCACCTTGCAACCCTACTTAGCCCCTGGAGTTCTCCTCCAGAGTACTCAACTGAGGAGGAGAGAAAGTTCTACTAGCAGCTACTCTGGTAAAGCCCAGATTCTAACGCAGAGGCTTTGTGTTTTGAGGGATTCTCTACCCGCCAACCCATTCTGGCACCAAAGCCTGAGCTTAGCTCCTCCTTTTTACAAGCCGCTAATAAAAGGTCCCATCCTCCACTGTGAGCTCGGAGTAAAAGAAGAGTAAAAAGAATCAACTATCACATCTGCTAGAAAAGCAAACAAAGCCAACCAGTATGCTAGAGGAGACAAAATAAATGACTATAGAGGGGCACCTGGGTGGCTCAGTGGGTTAAAGCCTCTGCCTTTGGCTCAGGTCATGATCCCAGGGTCCTGGGATTAAGCCCTGCATCGGTTTCTCTATCAGGCAGGGAGCATGCTTCCTTCTCTCTCCTGTCAGCCTCTCTGCCTACTTGTGATCTCTGTCTGTGAAATAAATAAATAAAATCTTAAAAAAAAAAAAAAAGACTATAGAATAAAAGGTGATGAATATTAAAAATGGAATATTTATAAAATATGGGTAACAGTGAATTAAGGATCCTGGTTATACAGTTCATTGTTCTACCAGCAGACAAGGGCCTAGGAAGCAATAGCACCTTAGTATCAAGAGCATACCTAGTGCCCAAATCTTGTTCCTGAATGCCATTTACCAATAAAGGAAGCAGGGGTCCCTGGACAAATGCTTAACACTGAGACAGGAAAGATACAAGATGAACACGGAGCATTTTAATAGTGCCATAAAGTGAGAAGCACTTAAAAACCAAAACCCCACAATGATGGAGGTATACTGAAGGGATATAGTGGCCAAACAAAGCTCCCAAAGGTCAAAGCTGAAACGCAACAAAATAAAGTATTATTGGACTACTTTCCAAAGCATAACAGAAATATCCATGAGTTCATAGTGGTATAAATAAATTGAATGAGAGAAGAGATCATTTTATTTCTTAAGAATTCCAAGTAACCAGGCACCTGGGTGGCTCAGTCGTTAAGCATCTGCCTTTGGCTCAAGTCCCGATCCCAGAGTCCTGGGATCAAGCCCAACATCGGGCTCCCTGCTCAGCGGGAAGCCTTCTTCTCCCTCTCCCACTCCACCTCCCCCTGCTTGTGTTCCTTCTCTGCCTGTGTCTGTCAAATAAATAAATAAAATCTAAAAAATAATTTTTAAAAATCCAATTAACCTATCTAGATATTATTCCACCTTCAAAAGAGAGTACAACCCTTGTCTTTTAAGTGTTTGTTGCACATGTGATTTCATTCCAAAGCACACAGAATTGGGTCAGGGGGAGTAACTCTATAGTGGAGAAATTTGGCAAGACAGATCTCAGCCAGCTGATCAAGGTAACAGCAACACTAATAAGTCATCCTGATAGAAACAGAATGGAAATTTACCTCTGTGGTCTTCCTCTCAAAATCCCTTAAGCCCAGCTTATGCATGAGAAAGACTCAATCCTAATTGAGGGACTTTCTACAAAACACCTTACTCAAATTCAAGGTAATCAAAAACAGGCAAGTCTAAGAAGCTGTCACAGTTAAAAGGAACCTAGCTGGCTCAGTTGGTAAAGCGTGACACTTTATCTCAGGGGTGTAAGTTCAAGCCACACGCTGGGCATAGAAGTAACTTCAGTACAAAATCTTTAAAAAAATAATAAATTGGGGTGCCTGGGTGGCTCAGTGGGTTAAAGCCTCTCCCTTCGGCTCAGGTCATGATCCCAAGGTCCTGGGATGGAGCCCTGCATAGGGCTCTGCTCAGCGGGGAGCCTGCTTCCCCCTCTCTGCCTGCCTCTCTGTCTACTTGTGATCTCTGTCTATCAAATAAATAAAATCTTAAATAATAATAATAATAATAAATTATTTTTTAAAAGGAGCCCAAGGAGGTATAATAACTAAATGTAATATCCTCAAAGAGATCTTGGAACAAAGGACATTAAGTAAAAACTAAGGAGGGGCATATCATGGCTTAGTGGGTTAAGCCTCTGCCTTCAGCCCAGGTCCTGAGTTCAGCCTGCTGCTCTGCCTACTTGTGATCTCTCCCTCTCTGTCAAATAAATAAATGAAATCTTAAAAAACAAAACAAAACAAATGAACAAAAAAACTAGGGAAATGTGAATAACGTATGGACTTAGGTAATAGTAACGTATCTGTATTAGCCCCCTATTTTGTGATAAATGAACTACACTAGTGTAAAATGTTATTAGAGGAAACTGGGTGTAGGGTACATGGGAATTCTTTGTACTAATCTTCACAACTTTTCTGTACATCTACAATTATTCTAAAATAAAATAAATTTCAAGGTCTATTTTATTAGCCTTTTCTAAGACTTAACTACTAAGTCACCCTTAACAAGTAGTACAAAATGTTCTAATATTCCAAAGAGCCTTGGAGAACAGGGAGGGCCAAAGTAACAGGCTTCTTTGAACCAGATCTTAGGATACTAAACTGACACATATATGACCCAGCAAGCTGGCTTATTGTTTTTAAATAGCAATAAAGAGAAAGAATTGCTAAGCAGACATTCATTCTAAGTATTACAGTTGATTTGTTAATTCAGTGAAATTGTTTTCCAAGAGAATATTGACAGGTCTATTAACTGGAGCTGTTCATAAAGCCCTAATTAAGCAACAAGATTCAAGGAGTCACTGTCACTCTTTTAAGTACTTAATTAGTTGCTCTTATGGGATTGTTTTCTTTTGTGTGAATTCCTAGGCAGTGATCCACCTTGCTGTGTCCTTTGGGGCCTGCACAATTTATTTCTCTGGAGTTTTATTTACCTGATAACAATTTGAGACGTAATCCACAATTGTATGTATTTATTTATTTTAAGATTTTATTTATTTATTTGGCATACAGAGATCACAAGTAGACGGAGGCAAGTAGAGAGAAAGGGAAGCAGGCTCCATCCCAGGACCCTGGTATCACGACCTGAGCCAAAGGCAGGGGCTTTAACCCACTGAGCCACCTAGGTGCCCCGAAATCCACAATTTTAATGTGCAAGTCCACTGACAGCAATTTCAACCCTGAAGGAAGGGAAGTAAATTACAGATAGGCACCAGGGATGGTCTACTCAATACTTGCGGCTCCCTTATCCACCGTGCCTTAGTTTTTCCTCTTAGTATGGCATAGGACTGAGCCTTGAAACTTGAGCAGGACAATTAAGAGGGTCACTGTGTCTCCTAATTGCTACCTACAATACAACATGAGGTGGCAGCTTGGAGTTAAAGAGTTACTTTGAAATGTTTTACTTCATCATCTTTTATTTCCTCACCAGGAAATTAAAAAAAAAAAAAATCAAGTCAACAGGGAATAGTAGGTGACTAATTAACTTCACTTATCAAATACGAAATCCCATTACATTATTTTAATGTGCATGATTAAGCCACTGAAATCTCTTGGGATATTGAATACAGGCACAGACATCAATGAATCATCCTTTTCAAGTGGCAACAACGATGCATCCTCCCTCCACCTGGGTAGCCTTAACAGTGGTCAGGAAGATGATCTGGATGCTCAGAGGAGCTTACCGTCCCAGATTTTAAACCCTGACGTCATGACAAAAGTCATCCTCCTTCCTTAGGGACCATTTCTATTTCACTACCTAGGACTGAAGTTGTGATCAGGCTCTGCTGGAAATGAAGACTGCTGTTTTTTCTTAGAACCTCTCCTTCGGGAATATATTAAAAATGAAGAGAATCACTACGACAAAAGCAAGCTGTGCAAAGAGTATATACAACAAACTTCAAACACAAGAAATGAGGACTAATCTACTGCTGGATTACTAAAGTCCTCTAAAAGAGGTAGAGTTTAAGGACAGAGTGCTAAAGGCTTGCTGTAAGGCAAAGGTATTGATAACCTGGAATTTTTCAGAGACGTGTTGGTACTGGCCCTGAACCTGTCATTGATGAGCTGGCAATCTTTAAGGCATGAATTTCATTTTCTATAACAGGGATTGGTAAACTCTAGCTCATAAGCCAATTTTGGCCTGCAAATCTGTTTTTGAAAACCCCTGAAGCACAGAGTGAAGGGGGGATATTTTTAGTTATAACCCTGAAAACTTTACAAAATTCCAATTTCAGTGTCCATTAATAAAGTTTTATTGGAACACAGCAATGCTCACTAGTTGACACACTGTCTATGCCTATGGCTGCTCTCTTATTCCAAGTGCAGAACTGAGCAGTTACCAGAGACTATGGTGCCCAAGTCTAAAATATTGTCTGGCCTTTTACAGCAAGTTTGCCAACCCCTGCTCCAGAACAACAGTGTATAACAAAACTTTCCACATTGGTGGAAATGTTCTTGGAGCTGTCCAAGATGGTAGTCACTAAATACTGAGATGGAAAAGCAGACTTAGTTTTTATCAGTTGAACAGTCTTATGTATTGCATAGCACAGCTGTAGAAAATGAGACTTTAGTTTAAGCCTTGGACTTCAGATCAAGTATTCTCTAATATTCTCGTACTCGACATAATTTTTGAGAACTCATAATACAGTTTTTAATCATATACATTTTTTCCACCTGTAAAGAAAACCTCAGTTCTTAAAAAAATTTTCTTTCTTTTAATGTAAGCTTTACAAACTTACAAATGTGGGGCTTGAACTCCAGACCCTGAAATGAAGAGTCGCATGCTCTTAAAAAAAAAAAAGAAAAAGAAAAAAAAGAAATCACATGCTCTACGATGTTCTACAGACTGAGCCAGCCAGGAGCCCAAGAACACTTCACTTTATATTTTAACTTTACCCTCACACTACTACCACACTCTCACCATTTCTGATACCAGATGTGTGTGTGGGTTTCCCCCCACACCAAGCAAATCTGTTTCACCAGCTGGGTGTCCTACAGTTTCACTCAATTCTGACACTCTATATATCTGGAGTATCATCAGACCTCACAGGTTAAGGGCACATCCAACAAGACTGCCCCTCCCTCACTTCAAATGCCAATCACAAGTTCAATTTGTTACCAGTGAACAAGTTTTGACCAGTCTCTGATATAAATCAATCAGAGGTTCCCACAAACTACCCCCTCAGGTTTGATTAATTTGCTAGAGTAGTCTCAGAACTCAGGAAAATGGCTTCCTTACTGTTTAACAGTTTATTTTAAAGGGATATGAGAAAGGCTATAGATAAACATCTAGATGGGAGATGCACAGGGCATGGAAGGCTGTCTTCCATGCCTTCTCTGGTATACTACTCTCCCAGCCCCTCCAAGTGTTCACCAACCTGCAAGTTCCCTAAACCCCACACTATTAGGATTTTTATGGAGGCTTCATCATGTGGGAATGATTATTACTCCCATTTCCAGTCCCTTTCCCCTTTCTGAAGAACGCAGGCGGGGCTGAAACTTCCAAGCTTCTAATCATTGCTTGGCCTTTCTGGTGACCAGCCTTATTAGAACAGGACATTGCAATCAGCCACGAAATTTCTGGATTTAGGAGCTCAGTGTCAGGAATCAGAGTCAAAGACCGAATGATAGAACAAAAGATGCTCCTAGTGTTCTTATCATTTAGGGAACTTTAAGAGTTTTGGGACTTCCGGGGCACCTGGGTGGCTCAGTTGGTTGGGCATCTGCCTTTGGCTCAGATCATGATCCCAGGGTCCTGGGATCAAGCCCCACATCGGGCTCCCTGCTCAGCAGGAAGCCTGCTTCTCCCTCTCCAATAAATAAATAAAATCTTAAAAAAAAAAAAAAAAAAAGTTTTGGGAATTATGTGCCCAGAATGGGAGCAGAGGCCAATAAAGGTATTTTTTCTGTTATTGCACACCACCCATCTGAGCTGAAACAAGTTAATGAGAACCTACCCAACAAAAGAGACTATATTACCTACCCTGATGTCACATAGGGCTGTCAGACATCTGAGGTCCTGATGGAGGCAGATTTCTCTCTCAGGTAAAGGCATCTAGGATTCAAAGAGGAAAGGAATCACAAGCTATCCCTAAGATAGGGTCCTCTCCTCAAAGAAAAGACAAAAAACTGTTTGCACCCAGACTAGGAACAACTCCACAGAAGGAGTTACTCCACTCTCAGAGGTGCAAAACGCTGCCCGGGAGTACTTAGCCACAACACCAAAACAGTGCTTGGAGCCAGACCTCAATAAAGGCAGCGTTTGCTCTTCCAACAGTGTAACACCATCCAAGGTACCACATTAGCCTGGATAGCTGACAACCACTGGGTGACTCCCAAAGCAGCTACCCAGACACTCAAGAAGATGGGTACAGGTATCCTCATGAATTTAATGTTGACTGCAAACCACAAGCCTGGAAGCAGTGATGGCAGACTTTGCTGCCAAGCCCTTTAAACAAATAGGAAACAGGAACCCCTTTCCCATGCCTTCGGTCATTCTGTCCAACAATCACGGAATTCCTGCTATGTGCCAGGCACTATGACTGGGATCTAGCAGTGAACACCCAAGATACACCATCCTTTCTTTTTAAGATTTTATTCATTTATTTGACAGACAGATTTCATAAGTAGGCAGAGAGACAGGCTGAGAGATGGGGAAGCAGGCTCCCCGCTGAGCAGAGAGCCCAATACGGGGTTCGATCCCAAAACCCTGGGATCATGACCTGAGCCCAAGGAAGAGGCTTTAACCCACGGAGCCACCCAGGTGCCACCACACCGTCCTTTCTTTCCTGGACTTTATAATCTCATTATACATTCTATAGATGGAATGGTACAGATAATCTCAGAGATCCTAAATGCCTTCAGACCATAACCACCGATATCCCACTTAGCCTTTCACTGCTCAGAGGCTGAACTTGTTGGAGGGCAAATATTGGTGATGTTGCTTTCTGATGGATACCAACTAGCAAACAGGCCTGCCACACAGTAAGCAGTCACTGAATAGGGAGGGACATTTACCTGAGAATGCCATACTGACTGTTCACCAGCCACTAATTTCCTTTCTTCAGGAGGGCCAATGATGCCCTACTTTCAAGTCATCCTAAAAAAGAAAAAGATTTCACGGTTCAACACCCTATACTAAAACAGCAGCTCCTGAAGCTGCTTTTCTGTAGAAATGGAAACAATGCTGTCTGCCATTTATGATTTACCCTATTTTCAATACCTTTCAGAATTATTTCCCATCATCTTTTTATTGCCTAGAATTACCATTAAAGCTAACAGTTCCCCCAAACCCTCTAGATATCTCAACTCCTAAGACCCCATTTGTATGAACATCTGAGGTATTCACACAAAGCAATCAACATTAAGCTAAAGGAACTCTTTTTAAGGAAAGGCAATTGATAGAACAAAGCTACCTTTTGTGGCTGAGTGGGTTAAAGCCTCAGCCTTCGGCTCAGGTCATGAGCCCAGGGTCTTGGGATCAAGCCCTGCACTGGGCTCTCTGCCTGCCTCTCTACTTGTGATCTCCATCTGTCAAATAAATAAATAAAATCTTTAACTCCCCTGCCTCCTAACATCTTCACCAGTTCAGCAGTGGAATCCAGGATGTCACTTTCCACAGAAGCAGCAACTAAGTCAGTCTTATTGGATAATCTCCAGCATCACCCTGAGTGGTAAGTATTTGCCTAGAACTGAGAAGCATCTCTTCTCAGAAAATTAGTGATCCAAAACAAAATCACTACAAAAAGGGACACAGTATTTACTGCTCCAAAGGACTCTGTTCATTCCTGAAAATCAGTAAGAAACTCACAAAAATATATTATCAGCCTAAAGAAGAAATTAGTATGGTTGTAGCTAGGCCTACTGCCTAGAGCCTCTCAGTCTACTGGTATTTTTCTCTTTTATTAAAGAGCCAGAGAAGAATGCCCATAATTTTAAAGCAACTTCACACCAAAATTTCCCTAATCAGGCGTTCCTATAGGTAACTACATCTATGAAACCCTGACTAGTTCTGTATGGTGTAGGAGCGGGGGCCAGGCACTTTGATTTGCAACTGAAAAATTGCAAAAATCCCATTAACTTATTTCCCTGTACATCCCCCCCCCAACCGCTCTGGAGCATCTGGTAGGCATTCAAACAATAAAAAGGTGACTTTCTCCCTCAACTTCTACATTACTCATGGCTTGTTTACCTTTGTTCCCATTTCCAAGCAATGATTCAAGTAACTTCATACTAGCCAAACCTGTTGAACAAGAACCACTCAAAAAAAAAAAAAAAAAAAAAAAATCAAAAAACAAAAAAAACAAAACACCACTCAAAAGGATTTGGATTTTTAGGTGTTCCCCTGCAAAATCATGCCCTTACAGATTTAACCTTTGTGAATAAGCAATTATGCTGGCATCCTGGTATAGTTAATAACAGAGTTGGCATGAACCAGGCCCAGAATGCCAACCAGCTGTTGGCTGCTTCTCTCCCAGCAGTGTAACACTTGCCTAGGTACAGGTCAACCTAGGCAGCTGCCTACCGCTGGGGCGGAAGGCAGGTGAATGAAGTTGCACTCACCTGGGGCTGCCTCTGTCAAAGCCCATGCCTGTCCCCCTCTGCAATCGAAGCACGCCAGGTTAGAGTCAACCAACAGTAGTGAACACTTATGTGAAGTTCAAGACCTCTGCCCGCAAACTGTATAACTTATTTCTGAGTCACAGAAATAGGCAATAAAACAAAAAGCTTTTGCTTGGTTAGCTTTATTTTCTCACATCATTTGTTACCCATGTGCCACAGCAACTAAACAGGGGGATTTTTTTTAACATTCTATTTTTAAGTTATTTTCACTCAACATGTGGCTCGCACTTAACAACCCCGAGATCAAGAGTTGTATCCTCTAGCGACTAAGCCAGCCGGGGCCCCTCAACAGCAGCATATTAAGGGTCTAGTCAACAAGTAGAAGGAAGCTTGGCTCTATCACTTAACAGCTAACAATGAACAAGTCATTTAACCTCTTCGCACCTCCCAGTCTCATTTGTAAAATGGGAAGGTTATCAATAATACTCTGTACACAAGCTGGTTGTTAGATCTAAAAAGAATATAAATTAAGCCTAAGAATATCTGGTATAGAATATGTGGTCAATAAACACTTGCTGTTATCAAAAGCTACATTCCAGGCAAGGAGATGAGGAATTAGGGGGGAATAGAAGTGGAAAAATTATCCTGGGAGAGCAATGGGCAGTGAAAATCGTGAAGGATGGTTAGAACTAGACTGGAGAGGATGTGGATTATGAGACCTTTTGAGGAACAATAAAAGCAGTACTTTATAAAAACCGGATGTGATAATGGGTATGGAAGGAACTGCAAACAAGCTGCCATTCCTGCCAATGACCTCAACTACTGGTTGAAAGCAGTAACCAAAACGTTTGCAAGAATGTTAATAAACATTCTTACCCACTCACTATAGTAATTTACCTTATTTACATAAGATTAGGGTTTCTAAGACAATACCTTTTTCCAACCAAGCTTTAATTTCACTCTTAACCAACTCCAAACAATTGAGAGAAAAGGTAAAATAGAGGGGGCTTATCGTTCAGGTCTAAAAATGAATCTTAAAACAGTCTGCCCCTTTCAGGGGCTTGGGTTGAACGACCTGACCGAGCTCCACCCGGACACGTGCTCATCACAAATGTTCCCCAGCCCCTGGCCCTAGCGCCAGGCGTCCGGGAAGCGAGGCTCTCAGACCGGATCTAGGTGACTCTCCAAGGACAAGAAGGATGGTAGAAAACAGGGGGCGACTCTAGGGCTACATTTTCCCAGCGACTCTTCGAGATGCCCTCCAAACCTGGGGTCATGGTGGAACGAACCCCAATTTCATTCCGAGCCCAAGAAGAAGCCTCCCCACCGCTGCCTCTCGCCCCGAACTGGTAAACCTCCATGGCTTCTCCCCACTTGGCCCTTAACTCACCCGCACGTGTCTGGGAGCTCGGCCGGGGTACTCCCGCCAGAGCAGAGGCCGCAGGGGAAAGGACCGCACGGAGCGGAGGGAAGCCCCGCCCCGGGGCGGATACTGAGCAGGCCCTCAGTGGGCGGGGCCCGGAAGCCCCGCCTAGGAAAGTCCGGGTTAGAAAAATGCCGGAGCGGTGGCGGAGGTTAGCATACTCCTTAGAGTAGCTAGCACCTCACAACAAAAGGGGCAGGAATCTGCACGAGGGCTACCTTTATTTGACTTCCATCCCGTTTGTTACTTACGGATGGGAGGGAACATTGGGTTTGGACGTGCTAAAGACTAAACTTGGGGTGTCCGAAGGGAGGCCGTGCATCCTACCTGCACACAGCGGGTGCCCGTGGGACGCCTGTTCCTCTCGCTCGTGTGGTGCCTTTGAGTTCCTGCGGGAGCAGCTCACGCTTTTTCCACCTCCCGCTCAGATCTATCAGGCTTTCTCCAGTAGCTTTGTCCCTCGGCTGATGGTTCGCTCACCTACATAGGTCACCTCAGTTTTCAGGTTCTCTCCAGAAGATTTTCCAGTAGATGATGCCTGGCACCCCTCCAGCCTAACCCTGTGGGGCAGCATCCCTGGTGCCCTGCAGTGGGATCCTTCGGTGAGTTGCAGTCGTTCAAGAGCACTGGCTTTCTCTGTCAGAGTTGCCTTGCACCGTGGCAGTCTGCCAAAGATGCCACATTTGGAGTTGAGACAGATTGCCCACCAAGTTATCAATATTTCTTTCCAACACTAAAACTTCCTTCTCCCATTAGCTGGAGTCAGTACGATTCTGTCCTGCTGAACAGTTGGTAAAGCTGGAGCCCCTCTCTTTCCTAGCCCCACGAAAGCCTATCGGGTCTGCTCATCTATCAACCTGGCACCTTTGCCAGGCAAACCCATGGGAATCAGCCACTGCACTTGGCATCTGCCAACATGTTTTATCTTCCCTCAGCTGTCATAATGAAAGCAAATGTGCTTCCTGTGCACCCCAATCCTCACAGACCTCTGCTGAGAAAGACCAGAGTGAAAAATTGATTCCAGCTACAGACACCAGGCTCTAAGGCCAGAGAAACACAGGGGAAGTGGTAAGCAACAAATCCTCCAGTTTTGATGGAGTTGGACACAGGCTCTGATTGGAAAAAGGCTTACATAAATACGATAATTAAAAAAGTCACATGAGCAATGCTGAGCGGGTAGGCAGGAGCTCTGCTTTGCAGTTAAATAGGAATGTGGCTGAAGACTGCCGCAATAATCAGTGCCTGCATCCGGCTGCATCCGGAGGGTTATGAGAGCTATAAAACCCTGCAGATTGGGTGGGTAATTGTCCTGTGGAGCTCTGCTAAAGAAGAAATTACATTGACATTTCATATATTTTGCTTTCTTTTCTTCCAAACACACAAAATGCAGAAAGAGAGCTGCCCTGAGGATTCAGGAAAAGGAAAAATGAGGTTTGTGTGAATATGTGCATGTGTGCTTTCAGACAAGAGACAGGAAGTAATTGAGGCTAGTGATGGAGAGAAAGCCCAATGACCTGGGGACTACTGGATTCGTAGATTAGTCAAGTACGAGGCAGGATTTTTGTGGAAGGCAGGCCAGCCACTATGAGTAAGGATGAGTGGTGGGCCATGTTGTCATTGACAATGTAGTCACCTTTTTTTTTTTAGGTATAGGGCATTCAGTGTCCTAACAAGGAAAACCTTGATTATGATTTCTGTATTTCCTAGTTAAAAAATTCTTCATAGTCAACCTTCTTAGCCTCTAACCTTTTAAATTCTAAATTCATTTTGGTGAGCTGATTGATGTGGTCTTTTGTTTCTTATTCTTTTTTTTCCTTCCACATTTTAATTTAATGTTTCTTATTCTTGCAAAGACAAAATTGTTAGGAACAATAACAAAAAAGAAAAGGAAAAATTTCTAGGAAAAAAAATGCAATGAGATGAAAGGCAAAGGATTAAGGTAGCTCCATTAGCTCTGAGTTTCACCTCATAATCCTATCTAGGCCTAAGGGGCACTAGGTCCCCAAACTTCTTATGTGCCTTTCCCTTTCTCCTCCATCTAAATTATCCTTGCTTCCCTTCTTGAAGCCTTTTCCCTTGAGACTGATCCCTTTCCTCTCCTGCCTGGACAGGAACCACCAGTAGAGAAATATTCAATCACATATTCAGTCAGTCAGCCAGCCAGCATTTACTGAGCATCTACCACTTGCCAGACCCTGTTCAGGTGCAGCAGATAAAGTCAGACCAATAGAGATCTCTGCTTACCTAAAGCTTACAATCTAGTGGGGGAAAAAGACAAAAAAGTATAGATATTCTTGGGCAGATGTCAGAGTCAGGGGGAGTACTAGAGATGGCAACATTTCCCCTGGATGATCCTAAGAGCTTAAAGAGGGATCCCTCCTTCATCCCTGTGTACTCTACTTCTCCTGCTGCTTCTCTGTAATAGCTATTCAGATTAGAGTGGTGCCCTGTAGTTGTCCTTGTTATTTCTCAAAAGCATAGTTGGATTGGTAAGGATACACAGAAATTGGAATCCTCATACACTTCTGGAGGGGATGTAAATTGGTGCAATTTCTTTGAAAAACAGTCTGGCAGTTCTTCAAATGATTATACATAGAGTTACTTTATGATTCAGCAATTCCACTCCTAGATATATACCCCAGAAAATGAAAATACGTGTCTATACAAAACCTGTACATAGATTTTCATAGCAGCAGTATTCATTATTCACAGATTTTCATAGCAGCATTATATCAAAGGTTGAAATAACCCAAATGTCCATTAACTGACAAACAGATAAATACAATGTGGAATATCCATACAGTTGAATATCATTTGGCTATAAAAAGGAATTAGCTCATAAAAAGTACTAATTCATGCTATAACATGAATGAACCTTGAAAATATTACATTAAATTAAAGAAGCCAGACCATATATTATTTGATTCCATTCATACAAAAGTCCAAAATACTAAAATCTATAGAGACAGAAAATAGATTAAGGGCTGCTTAGGTCTAAAGGGAAGGGAGTGGAAAAGTCAAGGTTCTAGGTTTCTTTTTGAGGTAATGATGAAATATTCTAAAATTGTAATGGTTGTGCACATCTGTGAATATAATAAAAACCACTGAATTCTATACTTTATATTGGTGAATTATATAGTATGTGACTTATATACCAAAAAAGCTATTAAAACAACAATGAAAAATATACTAGGAGACGTGAAAGATATGCAGTTCTGATTAAAATTGTGGTTTGCATGGTCATTGCCGATTTTTAGAGAGGACTTTTTTATCCTGGGTCCTATAGCCCCTCAGAGTTCCTTCCTCAGTATAGAGAGAAGTTAATACATTTGCGTGGGCAGCGTGAACAGATGTAAAGGAGCAGACTGTGCATTCCCATCCTTGCACGCCCTAGCTTCCCTTCCTCATAATGATTTGGTTCAACATTTATGGTATTCCTACTGCATACAAGACTTATGGACCTGAAAGAGACAGAGTCTCTTTGTTCCTTCTAGTGGCAGAAGTTAAATCATTAATACAATGCTGTTTATATAAACAACTAAAGCTCTTTCGGAGATAGGCAGTGTGACAGAAAGAATTGTTGCGAGGCATCTTGGGACTCTGGACTCTGGACTTTTTCTATAGCATGTAGGGAAACATTTGTAATGACATCAGTTCCCAGTCCTTCTTGATGTTGAGCAAGTTCCAAGAGTTGGCTCCCTCCTCACATGCCTCCAATCACCTCTTCATTTGGTTTCTAGACTCAATTAGTCTATTTCCATACCCTTCATTTTCTCAACAACTCCACCCCCACAATGTCCAAATTGGCCCTCCAATGCTGAAGCCATTTGCCAGAAATTCATTAAGCTGAACACATGGGAAATTACAGAGGAGATTTCACTTGTCACTTAGGCTCAAATATAGAAAGTAATTTTAAAAGGACAGTGGCAAGAGGCTATTTTTATCTTGCTTGTTTGTGCTGAGTTTTCTTATCTTGCTGTCTCTCAGTCTCTTCCTAGCTACCTCTCTTCTCCTTCTTTAAATTAAATGTTGGCCTTTTAAATCTTTTTCTCAGATTCTCTTACCTTGTTTTATGGTCTTCTCTTTCTGGTGGTAAGGACTAGGAGAGATGGAGTGATGAAGAAGACAAACATGCTCCTTACCATTATGGAGATTACAGTCTGATTAGGCAGGCGGACATCAGGTGGGGTGAAAGACTTGAGGGAATTACTTACACTTTTTTAGTGTTAAGTGGACCCTCCAGTAAATGGACATGTGATAATTGCCAGAATCCCAGCATGTTAGGGAATAAACCTAATATATCACAAACAATGGAAAGAAACCAAAGGTCCAGGTTTCTGTGTGACATAGTCAAGCCCCCTGGGTAAAGAGAACATGTATTTGGGAGTCGGATGTTGGTGAGATTCTAACTCCACCACTTTGCATGTCAGCTCTTTGACCTCTGGATGTCAGTACCTTTGCCTATAAAATGGGAATTATAATCTCTACATTTTCAGTGGTTGTGAAGATGGAATGAAATGTCGTATATAAGGGACCAGGCAGGTGCTTATCCTATGTTACTTCCTTTCTCATGACTTTCCTATTCCCACTTTGAATCACACAGTTGGAAAAAAAAAAAAAAAAGAAGAAGAAGAAGAGCCCAGTCTTCCAGTTGGTAGGAAATGGGGTTCCTCGAATAATGTTCATCAATCATATGCACAGAGAGATGGGTTTTAACCATATTAATTAGTTAAAGTTGCTCTGTATATGCAACTTAGGACAGGCAAATTGCTCCCTTCTTCTGGGGTAAAGGAAAGGCAGTAAAAAATGAAGTTATAGGTTAAAGACTGAAATGAGATGTAACAAAGGACTTCCTAGCCATGAGGGCTGAAAGTGTGAGGGGATACCAGAGAGAGATGCATCCTTTTCTGTTAGTGTGTGGACTGACCTAGGGCAGGCCTATCTGGAGTTCAAGAACAAACCCGCCCACCTCTTCCTCTCCCGCTTAGCGCTTAGCGTTGGGAGTCTTGGAGGAGAAACCACAGCTCCTTTCCCCTTTCCGAGCCAGGAATGCTAGGGAGAGATGAATGCAGCCAGGTAGGCTATTGCTCAGGAGGAAAGGAAAAATGGCAACTGTCATTTCAGGCACTTAAAAAGTACACTAAATTGAGAAGCTGCTGATTTGGTTTACTTGATTCCTCCCTGATACAGAAGAAATCTCTACAATCAGAGGTTTCTAGAAGCTGAAAAGGAAGCCTGAGCTCCAACTGCGGAAACTGGCAGAGGCGATGCTCAAAGGAATAAGCTGGGCTCTGTGGGCAGCATCAGGATTCTTGGATTCCTCCCCCACCCTCCAGCCCTGGGAAATTTCAGGTTGTCTTTTTCTGTAGAGATCTTTTCAATAGGGAGGAGTTTAGTTGTCCTTTTCTCCCTTCACCACCATTTTTCTTTTTTCTTCCTTTCCTTTGTTCTCCCTTTCCCTCCCTCCTCCTTTTTCTTGTTCTCCTCCTCCTCCCTCCTCCTAATCTCCATTTCAGCTGTTGATTCTCATTGCCTAGTCCACCAGGATTTCTGTTTCAGAAACTTTAGACTTCCTTCCTGCAAGACCATCTTGACAACCCAGGGCGCTGCTCTGTGTGTATTTGTAGAGATCAAGACCAAGTTTAGTCAAGTGCTTTAGGAAAAGAGCTTTCCTAGGGGATTTTCAGAGCCTTTCATATGCCAAAGGTTGTGAATGTTCAAGAGGAGTCATTGAACCCAACTTTCCCAAACCTCTTTGACCTTTTAATCTTCCCCAGCCCCAAAGAGTATATCCTGAGACACATGACATGGCCTTAGGAAAACATTTCAGAAGCATATATGTTAGATTTAAAAGAATACTGTAACATTCACTATTTGATTTCTACACCTACACTATAGGTAGGACAGGGAGGTTATAATAATCTCACTTTACAGATCAGTAAAACTGAGGCTCAGAGAGTGATATGTGCCTCTCTTATAGTAACGTAGCTAGCCAGTAAGTAACAAAGGTAGGTCTTGTTATTTATAGCTCTAGACTCTCTGCACTACCTTATACTGCATTTAAATACAATATACCAGGATGCCTGGGTGGCTCAGTGGATTAAAGCTTCTGCCTGTGGCTCAGGTCATTATCCCAGGGTCCTGGGATCCAGCCTCACAGGAGGTTCACCCCCATAGTGGGCTCTGTGCTCGACGGGGAGCCTGTTTCCCCCCGCCCCCGCCTGCCTCTATGCCTACTTGTGATCTCTGTCTGTCAAATAAATAAATAAAAATCTTAAAAATATATATATACAATATACATGTGGCATCATAGTGTGGCATCTGATATATGGTATGGCATCTAGGAGATATATATGCTATAATTGATGAATTATGACATTTTTCCCCCATTCAACTGAATATGTAACACACATTTTTTATGTACATCACTAATCACTAGTCTAGGTGCTAGGGCTAGAGCAGTGACCAAAATAGACAAAAACACAAATGATGGCCTTCATGGAGCTTATGTACAAGGGGAGAGATAGAAATTATAAAATAGGGTACCAGGGTGTCTCAGTTGGTTAAGTGTCTGCTTTCAGCTCAGGTCATGATCTTAGGTCCTGGGGTCGAGCCCAGGAACTCCGTTTCTCCCTCTCCTTCTGCCTCTCCCCCTGCTTGTGCTCTCGCTCTCTCTCAAATAAATACATAAAATCTTTTAAAAAAGAAATTGTAAGATAAATATGTAAAATGTATCTTATTATCTGTGTTATATAATCATAAAGGCTAAGGATAAAAATGGGGAAAAGAATAGGTACATGTGGGAGCTGTAGTTCAGGTGTGCAGAGGGTCAAGGAAAACTACACTGAAAAGGCTGCATATAAATATAGACCTCAAGGAGATAGGGGAATGACCGAGAGTGACTGAGACCTTCCAGAGATTTAGGGGTAGCTGGCTGGGGGCTCCAGAGAGAAGAGCAAATTCGATGGGCTGGAGTGAAGCACAAGTGAGCCTTGGGTGAGGCTGAGTGGGGGGGAGGGTTGGGTAGAAGGAGATGAATTTAAAAGGGGGTAGGGCCCACATATTAAATATTATAAGGAAATTAAGTGATATAATGCAGATGATATGCCATGATATTATAACAATAATACCTGATGACAGATTTATTATGTAGCAACATAACAAGTTACCCCCAACTTTGAACATTTATCTCAGTTTCTGAGGGTAAAGAAATGGGAGTAATTCAGCTGAGCTGGCTCAGGGTCACTCATGAGTTTGTAGGCAGCCTTCGTGCCAGGACTGAAGTCATCTGAAGTCTTCCTAGGAGGATCTGCTTGAGTCTCACTCATGTGGCTGTTGACAGAAAGCCTTAGTTTCTTACCACAGGAGCCTCTTCATAGGGCTGCTCACAACATGGCAACTGGCCTCCTTCAGAGTAAGTGATGAGGGAGCTAGGCAGAGGCAGAGACAGAGGGAGGGAGAGAGGGACATGAAGAAGGGAGCCACAGATTCTTTTATAATCTAATCTTGGAAATAACATACCATTACTTCTGTCATACTATATTGGCCACAGAGTTTAACCCTTGTACTTTGAGGGAGGGGGACTAAAAGAGCGTGAATTTCAAGAGATGGGGATCACCTCAGAGGTTGGCCCCCTCAGCTGGTTTGTAGGAAATTTCCTCACACTAACCCTTAGCTGAACAAATATCAAAAATACGTGCCTGGCATTCATGTGGGTCCTATAACACTGGAGCTCACAACCCTACCTGGGTTGAGGCCTGAAAAGGGACAAAACATCAGGAACGTCAGAAACCCACTGAGAGTCTGAAGGTTTTATTTCAATTCAGCTTGAGTGTGCTTATTTCTTCAAAGCCCCACTTTCTCTAGTCCTGGCCTCATTATTTCATTTACCCAATTAATATAACTTGAAATAATCTTTTTTTTTTTTAAAGATTTTATTTATTTATTTATTTGACAGAGAGAGATCACAAGTAGGCAGAGAGGCAGGTGGGTGCGGGGAGTGGGGAGAAGCAGGCTCTCTGCACATCAGAGAGTCTGATTCAGGGCTTGATCCCAGGACCCTGGGATCATGACCTGAGCTGAAGGCAGAGGCTTTAACCCACTGAGCCACCCAGACGCCCCAACTTGGAATAATCTTACTTAAACCTGCAAAGAAACAAACAAACACACAAAAACAATTTTGAGGAGAGCTGTGGAACTTCAAAGGCAGGCTGGGACCCCTCTGGACAATTTCATCTGGAAACAACACTGGACTTTGGTGAAGGGCAGAGCCAACCTACCCATCCCTCCAGAAACCTGAGGTACCTTCCTGTAAAAGAGAGGCATTCTGCCTGTCTTTGGAGAATGACGACAGGGAACAGAACATTTGTTCTGCCTCTGACGCCCAGTACTGGGTTTGTCCTCTGAGACAAAGACATGGCGCTTCTGAGACCCAGGCAGGCCCCCTTCCCCACTACTGCCCTGATTGGCCTCGGCTGTGCAGTCAGAGTCAGCCAGTTTCCTAAATTGAGCAGCAGATGGCATCACAGCCTCAGTAGCGAGCCGCTGAGGCTGCTGGCAAGAACAGGGCACGATTAGCAACTCGGGCTCGTGCTTGGCATCTGGGGGCTCCTGGGAATGGGGGCTGCCTCCCCAGCTCCCAGCTCAGAGGAGTTTCTGTGCTGTGCCTGTAGATTGGAATATTGTTAGGCCAGTATCTCAGAGAACAGAGGCTGGAGTCCCCAGTTAGGAAACAGATGGTGAACACAGGGACTTTTCTGTGATCTTTTCTGAAAAAGATGAAAACCAGGGACTGCTGTTCCCAGAGCAGTTGCGTTTTCCCATCACTGCCTGTCCTTACTCATGAGGGTCACATGAAGTATATCCTGGCTTGGGGGCTGGCAGGTCCCTGGCAGAAGCCTTCTGGGTCAGATGGGGCCAGAGATAATTTGAGGGATCATCTAAAAAATCCCAAGAGGTCAAAACTGAATCTTTTCCAACACCTTCCTCTCCACCCCCCAGTGACCCAAATGATAGGGGCAGGGTTAGTTAGTCCTTCAGGATTTCTGTATCTGCCTGTCTCCTTCCCTGTCCATATGTTTCTGACTCCTCTTCTGACTCTGTGTTCCACTTTCCCTCTCTTTCCTTTCTCCTCAGTCATTCCTATCCATTTATGCCTTTCCCCCTGTGGATGTCTTTGTTTCTTGATTTCAGGGTAAAGAAAAAAGCCAGTTGTCAACCTTGCTGGGTGAAGTGGTTTTAGGCCCTGGGCTACAACACCATTGTCCACTCTCCTCCCTCCCTCCCTCTTCCCGTTGCTGCTGAATGGCTAGTCCCATGGAGACCTGGATGGAGGGAGGTCCAGGGGTCCCCAGAGGCTGTGCTCCTTGCTTGGTAGTTGTAGACAGGAAAGCCCTCAGGGGCTTCCCAATAGAACTGAGATCTACTGAACCTCCTGTTCACTAGGCACCCATATATACCAATAGAACACGAGCTTGAAGGCAGCATGTCAGCTACCTTGCTCACTGCTGTATCCAAAGTATCTAGTATATAGTAGTTATTCAATAAAATTTTGTTACAAATAAGAACAAATAGAAGATGTATGGAAGGTGAATGTTGACCTCTCCATTAGGCACCGAAGTACATTCAAGGTGCCATCCCCATCCATCAGGAGAGAGAGCACATAGGGAAGCAATCATCCATAATCTAGAAAAGTAACCATGAGGTGGCGGTGGCAGAAATGACAGTGGGTACCTAAGTCCACACTGTAAAGATAGTGAAGGCTTTGTTCACTCCCCAGCAGTTGTTCATGGGGGGCCTACTAGTACTATGGGAAGAAGGTCGGCCCCCAGGTGGTTGTGGGAAACATATGAGCAGACAGATAGGTAGTAAGTAATAAATCAGATAGATGCTGTCCTAGGGGAAATCATGGGCAGTGGGGGCAGAAAGCTGAGGCATCTTGCTTCATTATCAGGGGGGTCCTGGAAGGCTCTGTGTTGAAGGGAGTCCAAGCTGAGAACTACCTGAAAGGATAGTAGAAGTCAGCCAAGGGAGAAGGAGGGAAAAAAAGTTCCAGCCAAGGGAACATTATGTAGTGAAGAGAGAACAGACAGTTTTCAAGGAACTGAGCAGAAGTGTCAGGAAATCTGCCTTGAGTACCAGTAGGATGGTGGGCAGGGCTGGAAGACATGAAGCAAGACAAGTGGGTGGGAGCAGGGTAGAAAAAGCACCCAAACCATGTTGAGTTATAAGTTTACCTTCAGGACATGGGAAACCATTTGCAAGTTTTAAGAAGGGAAGTGATAAGATCAAGTTTGGATTTTAGAGAGGTTACTCCAGGTGCAGTGCGGGCACTGGGTGGCTTAGGGCTAGAGTGAGGCAACAGTCCAGACAAGAAATGATAACCTGAGTGATGACATCCCTGAGTGATGACATCCCTGGATGGAGATCATGTTTGAGCCAAGTCTGAGGATAACTGGGAGTTTCCTTGCAGAAAAACTTGGGGTGGAAAGGATGCAGGCATTCCAGAAAGTGAAAAAGCACGTGGAAAGATTTTAAAAATTTGGCATGAAGTAAAAAGGAGCTAACCTTTGCTGAAGAGTCTTGAAAGCCCAGGGTCAAGCCAGACACTTTTATTAGAGTTGGGGAGGACAAGGTGGGTATCCTCTCCAGACACTTGAATTATCTGCAGAAGTTCCAGAGGGTTCTGGTCCATCCAGGCATTTTCAGAACAAATGTAGCACCCAGAACCTGAAAGATGAGGGCAAACTGTATATAAAAAGGTGAAGGAGAGTATGGGAGCTGGAGTAAGCAAGTGGATCAAGACAGAGCATAGGGAGAATAGGGGACACTTCCTGCCAAGCAGAGAAGAGCAAGGCTGCATGAGATAGGTCCCTTCAGAACCTGGAAATTCCAGTTCCAGAATAGTCTGGTTCTACACTTGCTCCTCTTAGTTCTATCTCCTGACCTCAAAAGACCTCCTTACAGGCATCTCCCCCAAAGAAGACATTTCCCCCAAATAAGAGATTTGCAAAAAGTCAGAACGCAGAGACCAATTAGTGTAATGATTAAGAAATTGGGCTCTGCTTTCTCCTTAGTTTCCAACAGGGCAAATCACTCACTGGAGTCAGTTTGCTTACTTGAAGTGGGGACAATAACACCTACCTCATCAGTGCTGAAAGGTGGAAATGAGATAATGTGAACAGGAAACTTACATAATATAGGTTCTCAATAAACCTTTGCTATTATAAATATTCTGGTAGAAGACAAATGGGATGGGGTGGGAGGGCATTAGAGAGATAGGGAGGGATGCAAGTAAGGAGGGCTAAGTGGAAGGGGAGTGAGTTCCAATCTGTGCAAAATTCTTCAGTGGCTTCCATGGATTATGGGACAAAATCTGTCACAAAGGCTGATTCCTGCCTACCTCTCCTGCCTCTTCTCTCGTGGCTCCCAACCTCACTTTATAAACGGAACGGGATCCTACCTCTTGTGATTCCCGGAGCAGAGCAAATTCTTCAAGACCTTCCATGAACTGTAGTGGAGGGGAAAAAAAAAAAAAAAAAAAAACAACCCTCAAACCTGTCTTCATACCAAATATTAGGAAGTGTAAGCTTCCTGGAACAGATGTTGGGAAGGGACCCAGGATGTGTATATCATGGGGAAGGGGTAGAGGACTAAGGGATGGAGGAGCAGGGGAAAGTTAATATGGCTCACATAAATGGCATTTGGCCTCCTATTTAGGTAAGGCAGAGGGCAGGCAGGCTGATGTGCATGCTTCTCTTGGTGGGGAAGCCAAGACTGGAGGAGAGGAGAGAAAGGGCAGAGGCTTGAGGGAGTCCCAGCATATGTCTGGTCTTCCACCCCCTCCCCTGTTTTCTCTTTCCTTCCTTCCTTTAGGGTCTCGATTCCCTAGGAGGGAATTGCAAGCCTGAGAGTAGTGACCTGGGACTGACTGACTCCTTTTAGGAGCTAAGACCCCAGGTTTAAAAAGGTTCAATTATAATTCAGTGTGGGAACTGTGTTATGAAGACGTGCTAAGGCCTATGGGAGCCTGCGGGCCTTGCAGAGACAGGGAGCTGGGCTTTGGCAAAGGACTAGATTATTAGATGGGAAAGGGTTTCCAGGAGGTGAGAACAGCATGAAGGTAGGCAGATTCTGCCTGGTCCCTGTGAGGATGAAACATGTTCTTCACTCCTTTCCTTTCCTCCATCTCCGGAATTGAGTTCCTGTACCTCCTCCCAGGCCACCTTTAGAATCATCAGCTGTTAGACCTGAAAGGAATCTTGGTGATCTTGCTGGTCCTCCCAGTCTTTTGAATTTTATATTTAGAGAAACAGAGACCCAGATGGAGGAAGAAACACTTGTGTGAGGTCTCTCAGTGGATGAAGAACTCAGTCAGATCTCACAGTTTCTGATTCATCTCTACTTGCATTTCCTAGTTCTACATTGCCTCAACGTCAACCACTTTGGCCCCCGTCCTCCAGGGCTGGATTTTGTTTTGCTTTGTTTTTCTCTCGGGGTGAGGGTAGGAAAAGGATTTTTACCTAACTCCCTGTTATCGAAAAATAATAATTACAACTATTCCTTATCAAACATTTACTATGTGTCAAGCACAGTTCTAGGTGTAAGGGACATGCACTAAACAAAGTTTCTCCTTCATGTGGCTCACATTCTCTGGTGGCAGGGGGCGGGGTGCAGGATAGAAGTTAAATAAACAAACATGGCATGTGGTGTCATGATGGGATCTATGAAGAAAGTTGAGGTTGGAAAGGGGGTTGAGCGTGACTATAAGGAGGGTATTTTATATAGTTGACTCCAAAACTCAGAGGCCCAAAACAGTCATAAATTATCATCTCACAGTTTCTGAGGATCAGGAATTCAGAAGTGGCTTAGCTGGCTCATTCAGGCTCAGGGTCTTTCTTGATGTTGCGGTCAAAATGTCAGACAGGACTGCAGTTGCCTGAAACCTTGACTGGGGCTGGAAGATTCTCTTCCAGGGTGGTTCATTCTCATGGCTGTTGGCTGGACACCTCAGTTGCTCTTCATGAAGAGTAGCCCTCCCCACAGGGCTGTTTGAGTATCCTCATGATATGGCAGCATGTGCATGGTCTGAGAAAGAAAGAAACAAGGAAGACACAATGCCTTTTTAATTTTTAAATTTTTATTTTTTTAAGAGTTTATTTATTTATTCGACAGGCAGAGATTACAAGTAGGCAGAGAGGCAGGCAGAGAGAGAGAGGGGAGCAGGCTCTCTACTGAGCAGAGAACCCGATGTGGGGCTCGATCCCAGGACCCCAGGACCATGACCTGAGCTGAAGGCAGAGGCTTTAACCCACTGAGCCACTCAGGCACCCCATAATGCTTTAAAAAAAAAACCTTTTTATTTATGAATAATATTAGATTTACAGACAACTTACAAAGATAGTACAGAGTTCCCTTACATACTTCACTCAGCTTCCTCTAACATTAATATCTTATATAACCGTGGTGGATTTCTCAAAGTCAAGAGATGAACATCGATATATTACTGTTAACTAAACTGCAGACTTTATTCAGATTTCTCTGCTTTTTCCACTAATGTCTTTTCTGTTCCAGAATCCTGTTCAAGAGATAACATTGTGGGGACGCCTGGGTGGATCAGTGGGTTAAAGCCTCTGCCATGATCGGCTCAGGTCATGATCCCGGGGTCCTGGGATGGAGCCCTGCGTCTGGCTCTCTGCTCAGCAGGGAGCCTGCTTCCTCCCCTCTCTCTCTCTGCCTGCCTCTCTGCCTACTTGTGATTTCTTTCTCTGTCAGATAAATAAAATCTTTAAAAACAAAAAAAAAGAGAGAGAGATCACGTTGTGTTTAGTCATCATGTTTCCTTAGTCTCCTTTGATCAACAATAGTTTCCTACTCTTTCTTTGTTTTTCATAATCTTTTTTTTTAGGTTTTTATTGTAATTCCAGTTAGTTAACATACAGTGTAATCTTAGTCTCAGGTGTACAGTACAGTGATTCAACAATTCCGTACATCACCCAGTGCTCATCATGACAAGTGCACTCCTTAATCTCCCCATCACCTATTTCACCCATCCCCTACCCACCTCCCCTCTGGTGACCATCAGTTTGTTCTCTAGAATAAAGAGTCTGTTTTTTGGTTTGTACGTGTCTCTCTTTTTTCCCCTTTGCTTGTGTTTGTTTGTCTCTAAATTCCACATTTGAGTGAAATCATATGGTATTTCTCTTTCTCTGATGGACTTATTTCACATAGCATTATACTCTCCAGCTCTGTCCCCATTGTTGCAAATGGGAAGATTTCATTGGTTTTTTTATGGCTGGGTAATATTCCATCATATATACCACATCTTCTTTATCCCTTCATCAGATGATGTGCACTGCTTCCATAATTTGAGTATTATAAATAATGCTGCTATGCATATGGGGGTGCATGTATCCTTTTGAACGGGTGTCTTTGTTTTCTTTGGGTTAATACCCAGTAATGAGATTGCTGGATTCTAGGGTAGTTCTGTTTTTAACTTTTTGAGGAACCTCTATCCTGTTTTCCAGAGTGGCTGCACCAGTTTGCGTTCCTAACTGAAAGAGGGTTCTCCTTTCTCCACATCCTTGCGAACACGCGTTGTGTCTTGTGTTGTTGACTTTAGTCATTTTGACAGGTGTGAAGTGGTATCTCATAGTTTTGATTTGCATTTCCCTGATGGTAAAAACACAGAACCCTTTGTGAATTTGCATGTCCTCCTTGTGGAGCAGCCACGCTAATCTTCTCTGTATCGTTCCAATTTTAGTATGTGTGCTGCTGAAGCAGGCAATATTTTTCATAATCTTGACAACTTTGAAGTGTACTGATCAGGTATTTTGTAGAGTGCCCCTTAATTTGCATCTTTCTGATGTTTTCTCATTAGCAGACTAAGGCAATCACAAAGCCTCTTATGACCTTGTCTTAGAAGTCACATGCTGTTACTTTTACCATATTCTGTTATTTAGGAAGTAGACACTAAGTCAAGCCAAAACTCAAGGGGGTGGGGAGAACTGAGTTCTACCTACTGAAGGGAGGATTATCAGATTTTGTGGGCATATTTTAAAATCACTGGGGGAGTCAAGGAAGGCCTCCCTGATATAGTGACACTTGAACAAAACTTGAAATAAGCAAGGGAACAAGCTATGGAGAGGTCAAGATAAAGCTTTGTAGGCACAGGGACAGCCAGGAAGGGCCTGAGGCGGGAGTGTACACAGCAATGTTTGAGAAGTATGTCAGGAAGCCAGAGTGGCTTACCAGAGACAGCAAGGTGGAGAATTGTAGGGCATGAGGTCATTAAGTTTTCGGGCTGGGGGTTAGGGAGATAATGTAGGGCATTGTAGAAAGTAGTAAGGGTTTGGATTTTATGCTGAGTGAAATGGGGAGCCATTGAAGAATTCTGAGCAGAACAGACATGGTTTTAAAAGGATCATTCTGGCTGCTGTGTGCATACCCTATAGATCAGAAGGGCTGAAGTTGGGTATCAGATGAGGAAGAACTCAGTGTTCTCCCAGAAAAAGGCTCTTTTTCCTAATCCAGATGAGAGATAATGCTTGGCATGCAGTAGGTGCTAAACATATCAAAGTCTGAAGGAATAGCAGTACCTTGAGGAAGAAAATGAGTACCTTCCATTGTCTGGAAGAACATGGAGGTCTATACAATGCCCTTCTTTTATGTCCAGCATGTGGCCTGGCTGTAGGGATACAAAGAAAGAACTGAGTTCTTGACCTTGAGGAGCTCAGAGTCTGGTGGGTTGGACATTGTTGCAAGAAATAATCCAAACTTGACTGGCCAAGTGCTGTAACTGATTTGGTATGGGAGGCTCTGGTGGGCCTAGGAGGAAAGCCTGATTTGGAGAAAGTACCAAAGGCCTCATTTGACATCCAACTTCCATACTTGCCAGCTGTAATCTACTCATACAGAAGCCAGATTCCAAACTCAAAGTTATCTGATTCTTGAGGCCCACATTCCCAGCCACTCTGATACTCTACCAACCCTGTGGAGACATGGTCTTTGTACATTTATCCCATGGTCTTGCCATTTATACCTTCAGCAGAGGGACTGCTATTTAATGGATTGAAGAGTTTTCAAACCCTAAAGACAGAAGGAAAGTGAGGCTTATTATCCTCTGATTTGTATTTACTGCAATTGCATTAAATAGCATATACCATGGGAGAAGAAATAGCTCTCTGTTGGCTAGTGGATGCCGGTGGTCTCAAGGCTTTGACAAGGCTCTGTGGATCAGGATGGGGGAAGGTCAGTGCTGTGGTTCTGAGACCCCTCCCTCATAGGCTCACCAGCACTGGGTCCAAAAAACCCTGTAAAAAACTCTGTCCATTTTGTAGGTGGAGAGAAATGCCCTCTGCAGGGAGGAGGCTTTGGTACAAGACTGGGCTTCCAACAGGGGAAGTTGGCCTCTGAAATCACCAGTTGCAAGTTAGTCGGATGAGCTCTCTCTCAAGAGAGGCATGGGAAAGAGAAGCAAGCAGGGAAGCAAAGCAAAGAGAGCAAGAATGAGAGTGAGACAGAACTCAAAGATATGATTAGCATATGCCAAATTGAGAGGACAGGAAGGGACACAAGATCTGAGGTTAAAAAAAAAAAAAAAAGAGGGGCGCCTGGGTGGCTCAGTGGGTTAAGCCGCTGCCTTCGGCTCAGGTCATGATCTCGGGGTCCTGAGATCGAGTCCTGCATCGGGCTCTCTGCTCAGCAGGGAGCCTGCTTCCCTCTCTCTCTCTGCCTGCCTCTCCATCTACTTGTGATTTCTCTCTGTCAAATAAATAAATAAAATCTTTAAAAAAAAGAAAAAGAAAAGAGCTGATAAGGATGGAGGAGATAATGGGTTCCTTCCGTCAGCTGATAACAGTTCCCTCTGTGTCTGTGGAGAGAGAGAGAGAGAGAGAGAACCTCCAGAACCTGCCTTCCGTTCATCCTCCCCGTCACATCACCCTGGGTGGGAGGCAGGGTGGGGCTCACTCCCCAGTAGCTTCTCATCCCTTCATCCCTTCAACAAGTATTCTTTTTTTAAAAAAAGATTTTATTTATTTATTTATTTTTTAAAGATTTTATTTATTTTATTTGACAGACAGAGATTACAAGTAGGCAGAGAGAGAGAGAGAGGAGGAGGAAGCAGGCTCCCTGCTGAGCAGAGAGCCCGATGCGGAACTCGATCCCAGGACCCTGAGATAATGACCTGAGCCGAAGGCAGCGGCTTAACCCACTGAGCCACCCAGGCGCCCCTTATTTATTTATTTGACAGGCAGAAATCACAAGTAGGCAGAGAGGCAGGCACAGAGAGAGGGGGAGGCAGGCCTTCCGCCGAGCAGAGAGCCTGGGCTCTATCCCAGGGCCTGGGACCACGACCTGAACTGAAGGCAGAGGCTTTAACCCACTGAGCCACCCAGGCACTCCTCAACAAGTATTCTTATTAAGAACCTACTTCAGGTTGGAAACTGCTCCAAGTGCCGGGGATATAGCTGTGAGCAAGGCAGTGAGCACATAAATGAGTTAAGAAGCCCGTTGTAGATAGTGGCAAAATAAAACGGGTGTAACAGGATGAGGTGTGGTCATTTGTACAATGGTGATATTAACAGGACTGTCCTCACTGGGTTGCTGTGAGGATTAGCAGAATTAATCCAGGGAAATGCTTAGCACAGTGCTTGGCACAGAGTTTCGTTGCTATTATCCTGCCTTCCTTTCATCCTTTCATCCTTCCAACCTTCCATCCTTCTAACGCTTTGCCTAAAGCTCTACCTTTCTCCCTGTGTCTTTCTTTCTCATTCATCCCCTGTTTCCAGATCTCTCATCTTCCTCCCTCCCTTTCTCCTTTCTCTCCTTTCCACCCTCCCTTCATAAGGCAATAGCCTTGCTCTTTCCTCCCTAAATTGAAGGGCAGGGGTGTAGTAAAACAAATTGCTGTCAACAAAGTACATTTCCACTGTATTCATCCCCATGCAGAGAAGATTTATCAGGGTCTCTCACTCTGCACTGTTATGTAAATGTGGTAATCCAGTGGAAATATGATATCTGAGGAGTCTGAGGGTAAAGACACCATAAAAACTATCAATTACCCACAGGAGCTTGGGTTTGGTTAACTCACTCACTGCCTTGCATGTCTTCTGCCTTTCCCCTATGGGGGAAAACTTAACAGGTGGTGACAGCTTATAAAAGATGCTTTCTTCCTCCTTGGGTCCTAGGAGGTCATCTGGAGGATCAAACATTTGTAAAGCGCCTGAGAAATTTTAAAGTGCTACATAATTCAAGAGTATTATTATTTCTATTGTCATGTGGGCCATCTCTGTGCCTCTTACCTGTGACAGATGTCTGCTTTGTCTGCAAGGTAGGGCTGACCCCAAGCTTGGGTTTGCTGTAATCTCCTTTTGCTGCCTGAACCTATAAGCAATGCTCTTTCTTTCTTTTTATTAACTATTTTTTAATTTTTAAAAATTTTTAATTTTTTATTAACGTATAATGCATTATTAGCCCCAGAGGTACAGGTCTATGAAGCACCAGGTTTGCACACTTCACAGCACTCACCATACATAGCACATACCCTCCCCAATGTCTATAACCACCCTCTCCCCAGTCCCCTCTGTCCAGCAACCCTCAGTTTGTTTTGTGAGATGAAGAGTCTTTTATGGTTTGTCTCCCTCCTGATCCCATCCTGTTTCATTTTTTTCCCTCCTAACCCCCAAACCCCCACATAGCCTCTCACATTCTTCATATCAGGGAGATTATATGATAATTGTCTTTCTCTGATTGAGTTATTTCGCAAGGCATAATAGCATCTAGTTCCATCCACGTCGTTCCAAAAGGCAAGATTTCATTTCTTTTGATGGCTGCATAGTATTCCATTGTGTATATATACCACATTTTCTTTATCCATTCTTCTGTTGGTGGACATCTGGACCCTTTCCATAGTTTGGTTATTGTAGACATTGCTGCTAGAAACATTTGGCTGCATGTGCCCCTTCGGATCACTACATTTGTATCGTTAGTGTAAATATCCAGTAGTGCGATTGCTGGGTCATAAGGTAGCTCTATTTTCAACTTTGTGAGGAACCTCCATGCTGTTTTCCAGAGTGGCTGCACCAGCTTGCATTCCCACTAACAGTATAGGAGGGTTCCCCTTTCTCTGCATCCTCACCAGCATCTGTCATTTCCTGAGTTGTTAATTTTAGCCATTCTGACTGGTATGAGGTGGTATCTCATTGTGGTTTTGATTTGTGTCTCCCTGATGCTGAGTGTTGTGGAGCACTTTTTCATGTGTCTGTTGGCCATCTGGATGTCTTCTTTGAAGAACTGTCTGTTCATGTCCTCTGCCCATTTCTCGATTGGATTATTTGTTCTTTAGGTATTGAGTTTGATAAGTTCTTTATAGATTTTGGATACTAGCCCTTTATCTGATATGTCATTTGAAAATATTTTCTCCCATTCTGTCAGTTGTCTTTTGGTTTTGTTGACTGTTTCCTTTGCTGTGCAAAAGCTTTTTTTTTTTTAATATTTTCTTTATTTATTTGACAGACAGAGATCACAAGTAGGCAGAGAGGCAGGCAGAGAGAGAGGAGGAAGCAGGCTCCCTGCTGAGCAGAGAGCCTGATATGGGGCTCGATCTCAGGACCCTGGGATCATGACCTGAGCCAAAGGCAGAGGCCTTAACCCACTGAGCCCCCCAGGTGCCCCTGTGCAAAAGCTTTTGATCTTGATGAAGTGAATTGCCCTTGCTTCCCTTGCCTTTGGTAATGTTTCTAGGAAGAAGTTGCTGCTGCTGAGGTCAAAGAGGTTACTGCCTGTGTTCTCCTCAATGATTATTTTTTTTAAGATTTTTTTTTTAAATTTATTTGACAGACAGAGATCACAAGGAGGCAGAGAGGCAGGCAGAGAGAGAGGAGGAAGCAGGCTCCCGCTGAGCAGAGAGCCTGATGTGGGGCTCGATCCCAGGACCCTGAGATCATGACCTGAGCCAAAGGCAGAGGCTTTAACCCACTGAGCCACCCAGGTGCCCCTCTCCTCAATGATTTTGATGGATTTTTTTTTTTACATTGAGGTCCTTCATCCATTTGGAGTCTATTTTTGTGTGTGGTGTAAGGAAATGGTCCTTTTCTGCATGTGGCTGTCCAGTTTTCCCAACACCATTTGTTGAAGAGACTGTCTTTTTTCCATTGGACACTTTTTCCTGCTTTGTTGAAGTTTAGTTGACCATAGAGTTGAGGGTCTATTTCTGGGCTCTCTATTCTGTTCCATTGATCTATGTGTCTGTTTTTGTGCCAGCACCATACTGTCTTGATGATGACAGCTTTGTAATAGAGCTTGATGTCTGGAATTGTGATGCCACCAACTTTGGCTTTCTTTTTCAACTTTCCTCTGGCTTGAGGTCTTTTATGGTTCCATATAAATTTTAGGATTATTTGTTCCATTTCTTTGAAAAAAAATTGATTGTATTTTGATAGGGATTGCAAGTAATGCTCCTTCTTTTCTCTCTTTCTATGTACCTCCTGGGCACCCCAGAATCACATTGATGTTTGCCTTGAGTTTAATAGGAAGTTAAGCTCTCAAAAGGAATGAAAATCCTGTGAATAGCCCACCACATTCCCACCACAGGAGTAAAGAGTGTGGCAGGACCATAAGAGCCATGGGCAACTAGGAAGGAAGCTACGGTCAAAACCCTCAGCCCCCAAGACCTTAGGACATCTGTACTGAGAGCCTCAGGGATGCCCATGCTACCCTAGATGGTGCAGAGACTATGCTCAGAGAGGCCTACACTGTCCTCTGTCCCCAAAGAGGCAGGCAGAAGAGCCTGGTGGTTCAGATCTCAATATCTGAGTCCTGGGTTTGATCCCCATTCTACTACTTCCCAAATGATTTCTCTCTTACTTTTCTCAATTGCCAAATGGCAGTGATAATAGAGTCTTTTCATCTAGTTGTCATGAGGAATAAATGAAACAAAGCTTGTGAATTGCTTAGCATGTAGTAAAATAATTTTGTTGTTGTTTTAAGTGTTGCTTAGAATGCTTTCTACATCATAGGCCCTGTTCCTCAAAGACCTGGCCATAGGGATACAGACCTTGCCTGGGTACTTCCCCCAGGCAAGGGTCCCTAGGTTTAGGTTGTACCTGCTTCTCTTAGAAACCCAGCAGCCCCATGGGGGCTGGAGTTGGGGGACCAGAATAGGCAATAGGAAGGCATGAGGAGTTTTGGGGGAGGTGGGTGTTTCTTAAGCAGAAATGTCAAGAGTCAGAGCTGGAAATGGGGGAGGTGGCGGGGGTGGGGGGAGGAGGGAAAAAGATAGGATGTCTCTAAGCTGCCAAAATCCGGATGGGGATGCAACTCTGGGGTTCTGGCACTTCCTGCCACCCCCAGTCTTGGGAATGAGTCACTAGAGGGAGGAGTGATGGAGGTGTCACGCTCTGCCCACAGATCATCGGGCTGTTCTCCAAAAGAGGGCTGATGGGAGGGAAAAGGAGAAAATCTCTAGGCTTAAGGGTAGAGAGGAGCTAGGAATAAGGGGACAGAGGAGGAGCTCTTAAGGTTCAGCTTACCTATTGGAAGGCCAGGGAGGCAGGCCCTAACCTCCACCTCATGGCCCATCCTGGCCATAAATAATAAATCCACAACTGCTCTTTTGACTTCTGCCTCTGCCTGAGCTGGGCTGGCTCTCTCCAGTTTCCCCATAGTTGGGTTCTTCACATCTTTTTGCTAACCTACAGTGGAGAAGGGGACAAGGATCCACTCGTCCCTTTTCCATCTGGCCAACTCTTAAAGTCTCCTCCCCCTTGAAGGCCTTTGTCTCTGACCCTGAGCAGCCTGTCTATAACTGTGTCATAGCACCTGGCTCATTTCATTGCGATTATTTTTCTTTAGGAATGCTGATCCCTTAGCCTTCCAGCTCCTCAAATTCAGGGACTTCTTTATGTCCCTAGAGCCAAAGGTTAGACATAAATGTAAGGATGTGGCCTTGGCCCACAAACACTATTTTTTTCTCCTTCTCTCACTCTCTAGTTACTGCTATTCCCAACTCTTCATATTATCCATTTACTTACTATGTGGCAGGTATTTTTACATGTTCATTTATTTAATCCTCACAACGATCTGCCCTAGATGAGAAAACTTTTACAGATTAGAAAACTGAGCTTGGTGAAATTTAGTAACTTGTCCAAGGTCACAGTGTCTCAGGTGCCAGAACTGAAATTTGCCAGCAAAGCTCTCAGAATTTTTTATTTGTTTTGCGAGTCTTTTATTATTATTTTTTAAATACAAAAATGAGGGGGCTCCTGAATGGCTCAGCCAGTTAGACGTCTGACTTCAGATCAAGTCATGATCCCAGGGTCCTGGGATAGAGTCCCACATGGAGCTCCTTGCTCAGCAGATTGTCTGCTTCTCTCTCTGCTTGCTGTTCCTCCCCCTGCTTATGCTCTCTCTCGCTCACTCTCTGACAAATAAATGAAATCTTTAAAAAAAAAGGAAGGAAAGAAAAGAAAATACAAAAAGAGACCTCTTAGTTGTAATTATTTCGTATAGAATTTTTAATTTTTCTGGGTATCTTTTTAAATTTAAATTTAACATATAGTATATTAGTTTGAGAGGTAGAGTTTAGTGATTCATCAGTTGCATCTAAAACTCAGTGCTTATTACATCATTTGCCCTTCTTAACGCCCATCACTCAGTTACCCCATCCCTCCACCCATCTCCCCTCCAGCAACCCTCAGTTGGTTTCCTATAGTTAAGAGTCTCTTATAGTTTGTCTCCCTCTCTGATTTCATCAGATTTTAGTTAATTTTTGAGTTTCCTGTTGCTTTTCTTCATATATTCATATGTGTGTGTGTGTGTGTGTGTATACATCTTTATTGAGATGTAATTTATATTCCATACAATTCACCCATTCAAGGTACACAATTCACTGGTTTTTGGTATATTTACAGAGTCATGCAACCATTAGCACAATTAATCCATGAACATTTTTATCACTGGAAGAAGAAACTCCATACCATTTGGAGTTACTATCCATGTCCTTTTGACATCCTCAGCCTTAGGCAACTGTAAGTCTATTTTCTGTCTCTTTAGATTTGCTTACTTTGGGGATTTCCTATAAATGGAAGCATATAATATCTGGCCTTTGTGACTGACTTCTTTCACTTAGCATAATGTTAGATTTTATCCATGTTGAAGCATTTATCAGTACTTCATTTTTCATTGCCAAATAATATTCCATTAACATTAATGAAATGGAATAATAGTATTCCATTGTGTGGATATTGTATGGAAATACCCTAAAGGACCATGTTGTATTACCCATTTATCAATTGGCAGAAATTTGGATTGCTTCCCCTTTTTAGCTGTTATGAATAATGTTGCTATGAACATTCATGTACACATTTTTGTATGAACACCTGTTTTCCATTCCCTTGGGTATATATCTAGGAGTGGAATTGCTGGACCATATGTTAACTCTATGTTCAACCTTTTGAGGAAATGCCAGACTGTTTTCCAAAGCAGCTGTAGCGTATTATAATCCGACCAGAGGTGCATCAGAGTTCTAATTTCTCCACACCTGTCCAACATTGTTGTTATCTTTTTTATTATAGCCATTCTAGTGGCGTGAAGTAGTATTTCACTGTGGTTTTGTTTTTCATTTCTCTGATGACTAAAGATGCTGAACATCTTTTTATGTGCTTGTTGCCTATCTTCTTTAGTGAAATATCTATTCAGATCCTTTGCCCATTTGAAAATTGGGTTATTTTTGTTTTTGTTACTGAATCGTAGATTTCTTTATTTTTTTATTAATTATTTTTATTAACATATAATGTATTATTTGCCCCAGGGGTACAGGTCTGTGAATCATCAGGCTTATACATTTCACAGCACTCACCATAGCACATACCCTCCCCGATGTCCATAACTCAGTCACCCTCTCCCTCCCCCTCTCCCCCCAGCAACCCTCAGTTTGTTTTGTAAGATTAAGAGTCTCTTATGTAAGATTAAGAGTCTCTTATTAAGAGTCTCTTTATTTTTTTAAAAGATTTTATTTAATGTATTTATTGCAGAGAGAGAGAGAGAGCAGGAGCATGGGGGAAGAGCAGAGGGAGAGGGAGAAGCAGATTCCCCACTGAGCAGGGTACCCGATGTGGGGCTCTATGCCAGGATCTGGCTCAAGGCAGACACTTAACCAACTGAGCCACCCAGGCACCCCATGGTGTTCTTTATATATTCTAGATTCAAGCTCCTTACCAGATTTATAATTTTCAGATATATAGTCTCTCCCATTCTGTGTTTTTCCTTCCACTTTCTTGAAGGAATCCCTTGAAGCACAAAGTACAGCTTCGCTTTTTTCCCCCCATCACTTGTGCTTTTATTGTCATACCTAAGATGGCTTTCCGTAACCCAAAGTCAGAAAGATTTACTCCTAATTTCTTTTGGGAGTTTTATAGTTTTAGCTGTGTAAGTCTATGATCCATTTTATGTATGGTATAAGGAAAGGGATCCAAGTTCATTCTTTTCCATGTGGATATGTAGTTGTCCCAGCATCATTTGTTGAAAAGACTATCCTTTCACCATCAAATTGTCTTTTTTTTTTTTTTTAAAGATTTTACTTATTTATTCGACAGAGAGAGATCACAAGTAGGCAGAGAGGAAGGCAGAGAGAGAGGAGGAAGCAAGCTCCCTGCTGAGCAGAGAGCCCGATGTGGGACTCGATCCCAGGACCCTGAGATCATGACCTGAGCCGAAGGCAGCGGCTTAACCCACTGAGCCACCCAGGCGCCCCACCATCAAATTGTCTTGACATAAAATCAACTGACTGTAAATGTGAGGGTTTACTCTGAAGTCTCCAGTCTATGCCATTGGTCTGCATGTCTTTCCTTATGCCAGGACCACACTATCTTGATTATTATAGATTTGGGTAAATTTTCAGTTCAGATAGTGTGGGTCTTCCCAAATTTGTTCTCTTTTTTTTTTTTTTTTTTTTTTCAGGATTGCTGTGGTTATTCTGGGTCCCTTGCATTTTTATGTGATTTTTAGGATCAGCTTGTAAATTTATACAAGAAAGACAGCTGTTTTCCAAACATTGGAATTCACAACATACAGACTGTGTTGAATCTGTAGATCAATTTGGAGAGAAAGCCCTCGCTGCTAGTAGGAATACCACACCATCATTTACAATGCAAGAGGAGAGAGGAAAATCATTACAAGGGGAGAAAGAGAAAGAAAAAGGGAGGGAGAGCAGAAAAGGAGAGAGGGAGATGGAGGCAGAGAGAGAGAAGAGAGGAAGAAAAGGAAGAGAATTAAGGAAGATGAGTGGTCAACCATATGGAACAAGCAAAACTAATCCACATGTGAGGAGACCCCAGGTCAATCAAGAGGCAGAATCTTGGGAACACTGAATTCTTCCTCACCAGACACATCTTCCATTAACCCAATTTCAGTTCGCATGTTGGTAATAGTACAGCTTCTTCCTTCCCCAAATCATTATTTTTTTCCCTAAGGTCTCTTCCAAATAACTGGAAGTTATGGAGATGGCTGATATGCCTTCATTTGTGGGATTTAATGGAAGTTTCGGCTGAAAAACCCCAAGTTTCAATAATGGAAAGAAATGAATCTCATTCTCCCTCCCTTTTCTGCAGTTAGAAGTGCTGTAGCCCATTCTTGGTGAGTAGTAGGGAAATTAGCCTGCCCTGGGACCTCAGTTCTGGGGACACTGATGTATGAAAGGTGTGCCTGGGTCTCCGTGGGTGCTTTGGGGCATGCGTGACTGGAAATGGGTTGTAACTCTCCTATAACCTCATCATTGGTGAACTTAGCAGGACCCAAAGTATCTTGCTACAATCTGTACCTCCTGCATCTCAAACAGACCATCCTTCATACTAAGAGCTGGTGAGGGAATGAGGATATGGGAGGTGGGGATACAGACTGGAGAAGTGAGCTTAATTCCCTCCTAGTGGATGGAGAAGGGATGATTGAAATTGCTCATTTAGCAAACGATTTAGCCTGCTGTAGAAAATCCTATTAAATCACAATTCTTATCTCAGTCCCTGGCTCCTGGAAGAGCAGCTCTGGGCTTTGTGAAGACCAGGGCACAGTCTTTTCTGAATCCAGCCGAACAATCATCACCACTAAGAAGCTAAAATCCAGAGGCAGGGAAACGTCACCAGGTTTCCCTGTCTCTTCTCACCCCTTCACCCGACTTCCTCGTATCATCTGTCAATTATCTGGTTAGTTGAGCCTTTTCTCTGCCCTTTGTAATATAAATAGCAAGCATTTTATGGGTCCCCATTAAGCAATGTGATCAGCATCAATTACCTAATGAGACTCTGGAAAGTCATGATTTAAAATCCTGTCCTCAATTGTGACTTGGCTTTGTCTGCAGCCAACATGATAATTGCAGTGACATCCAAACTAATGGCACTCCAGATGTGGGGCCTCTGCTCTCAGCCTGGGTTTGGCCCTGGGGAAAATTCACCCTGTGCCAAAGGTTCTGATCTCTTTACTTTATTTGGAAAGGGAGAGTTTTATTTGTCCTACCAGGGTTCAGGGAGTGATGGCACAGATCAGGGAACAGCTCTGCCCTATGGTTTCATGGCCTCCGGGCACAGAAGACTAGAGGAAAGTGCAAGGACACAACTCCCAAGGATGGGCAGTTTTGTCTGTTTTGTTCTCTGCTGTTTCCATAGAGCCTAGACTACCTGGCACATAGTAGGGCCTCTATAAATACTTGATGAATGAAGAAATGAAATCCTGGAATGGTCCTTTAGCCAGCTAGCCCTTCTCTTTGCAAGCTTAGGTGTACTTCCCTGGAAGACACGTAGAGATTTTTGTGTTTAGTGATAATCTTTCCAGCATGAAGATTTAGTAATTGGCCCATTTAGGCTAGTGGCAGTAGATACAAGTATTCGATTTTGGCAACCTTAAGTTTTCATCTTTCTTTGGAAGCATTCTTATCTCCCATTCCCAGACAGCCTGGTTTAGGATTATATTCCAGCTGGTCTCCACCTCCCCACTCCCAGAGCAACGCAAGTGGTTCTTTTCTTCCTCACTTTTTAAAAAATGTACTCTTAACACCCAACTTGGGGCTTGAACTTAAAACCCTGAGATCAAGAATTACATGCTCTACCTACAAGCCATCCAGGTGCCCCTTCTTCCTCACTTTTCTTAGCTCCTCCTTTGGATAAGAAGCCATTTGCCAAATTCATTTGTCAGTTTTCAGTAGTCATTTATTCTGTGTCTCAGCAGCATTTGACCTACTTGGTCCCACCCTTCCATTTGAAACACTTTCTCCACTTGGCTTCCATGGCAATTGATAACACTTTCAAGTGTCAGTTTTTATTTTAGGATACTTTTAGACTTATGGAAAAGCTGCAAAGCCACTACCGAATTGCCTTATGCCACACACCCAGTCCCCCTCCTGCCCCCGTCTCTCCCCCCAGCATCTTACTTTAGGATGGTGCATTTGTCATGCCTGTTGAGCCAAATTCTAATATATTATTATTAATGAAAGACCATATTTGATTCAGATTTTCACCTAATGTTCTTTTTTTGTTCAAATGCCACATTTTATTTAGTTGTCATGTCTCCTTAGGCTCCTCTTAACTCTGACACAATTTCTCAGACTTTCCTTATTGTTTTTTTTTTTTTTTTAATTTTGTTTATCCTTGACACAGAGAGAGAGAGAGATCACAGGAGTCAGAGAGGCAGGCAGAGAGATAGGAGGAAGCAGGCTCCCTGCTGAGCAGAGAGCCTGATGTGGGTCTTGATCCCAGGATCCTAAGATCATGGACTGAGCCAAAGGCAGAGGCTTAACTCACTGAGCCAGGTGCCCAACTTTCCTTGTTTTTGATGAACTTGACACTTTGGAAGATTACTGGCCAGGTATTTTGTAGAATGTCTCTCAATTGGGATTTGTCTGGGTTTTTCCTATGATTAGATTTCCTCTTCCCTTTTCTATGGGAGGAAGACTATAGAAGTGCCATTCTCACTCTATCCTATCAATTGACATGACTTATCACTATTGATGTTAACCCTGATCACCCGGTTGAGTTTAAGTTTGCCAGGTTTCTCCACGATAAAGTTACTCTTCCACCATCCCTGCACTACTTTTATACTGTATTCTTTGGAATGAAGTCACTACGTACAGCCCACATTTAAGGAACCCTTGGAGATGGAGTATTTACATAAATTTACATAATTTATTTGGAATCCTATGAAAGGGACTTGTCTCTTTCTCCACTTATTTGTTTACTTAGTCAATTAATTTATATCACTATGGGCTCATAATTACTTATTTTGCACTTCGGGTTACAATCCAATAAACTTTATTTTGTTGCTCAAATCTTTCCACTTACAGTTATTGGGAGCTCTTTCACTTAGCTATGTCCCTTTAATAGACTTCCATTACTGGGTTGTTGTTGGAGACCCTACTTTCTTTATGAGACTGGAAGATGCTCCAGGCATCTTCTTGCCCCAGCTCTAGAATCAGCCATTTTTCGAAGGAGCTCTGTTTTTTTTTTTTTTTTTTTCCCCACAACAAAAGAGTTTCACTCCCTGAAATTACATTATTTCCTTGCATTCTATCTATATCTCCCACTAGAACATTAGGTCCTTAATAGGACCTTTTTGCTTATTCACTGCTGAATCGTGATTACCTAGAATAGTATCTGGCACACAGGAGGATATCAATAAAAGTGTAGTGAATGAATGACTAAATGAATAAGGCCAAGTATTATGTCTTTTATATACATATATTCTTTTTTTTTAAAATTCAAGTATAATTAACATATATTGTTATATTAGTTTCAGGTGTACAATGTAATGATTAAATAATTCTATACACTGTTCTGTGTCCATCATGATTAGTGTACTCTTAATTCCATTCATCTATTTCACCTATTCCCACACCCTCTTCCCCTTTGACAACCGTCAATATGTTCTTTGTGTTTAAGAGTCTTATTTTTTTGTTTGTCTCTTTGTGTTCTTTGTTCATGTGTTTTGTTTCTTAAATTCCACATATGAGTAAAATCTTATGGTGTTTGTCTGTCTCTGACTTATTTCACTTAGCATTATACCCTCTAAATCCATCCATGTGGGGCCCCTGGTTGGCTCGGTGGGTTAAAGCCTCTGCCTTCGGCTCAGGCTCATCCCATCGATCCTGGGATGGAGCCCCGCATCGGGCTCTCTGCTCAGCAAGGAGCCTGCTTCCTCCTCTCTCTCTGCCTGCCTCTCTGCCTACTTGTGATCTCTGTCTGTCAAATAAGTAAATAAATAAATAAATAAATAAAATCTTTAAAAATAAATAAATAAATCCATCCATGTTATTGCAAATAGCAAGACCTAACTCTTTTTTTAATGTTTGAGTAATATTCTACTGTGTGTATATATCTATATTTATATCTACATCTATATCTATCTATCTACCTACCTATCTCACATCTTCTTTATCCGTTCATCTGTAGATAAACACTTGGGTTGCTTCCATATGTTGATTATTGTAAATAATACTACAGTAAACAGAGGGGTGCATATATCTTTCCAAGTTGGTGTTTCCATTTTCTTTGGGTAAATACCCAGTAGTGGAATTCCTGGATCATATATTTACAGGCATTCCTCAAGATGCTTTGACACTTACGAGAATTTGATCAAGGCTGGATATAGAGATGGGTGGACATATGGATATATGAATCAAAAAATGGATGAATGAATAACCGAAGGGATGGATAGATTATTAGATGTATGAATGAATTGAGAAAAGGATGGAAGATGGTATTACCGCTTTGCACTCCAGTTGTTCATGAGAGAAAGTGAATGGTGAGGGGCCTCATTCTTGATTCTTTCCACACTTTCTTCTTCCACATTCAATCAACTGCTAAGTCCTGCCAATTTTACATCTCAAATACTTCTTAAATCCATTTCCTGTTTTTCATTTCAACTGCTCATTGCCCTAGTGCACACTCTCTTCATCTCTTGCCTGGATGCTGTTACAGCCTCCTAACTCATCTCTCTGCCTTCAGCCTTGTTTCTCCCCTCCCCCCACCACTCCGCCCCGCCATCCACATTCCAGAGGGATCATTCTAAAATATAACTATGCATGTGTTACTCCACTGCTTAAACCCTTAGGGTAAAGTCTAAACTCCTTAGCATGATATAAAGCACCTTTGATGACCTGGATCTTGGCCATCTCTTTAGCCTCTCTTCTGCCATTCTCTACCTTGCACTGATTTGTATGCCTCAAAAATACCAAACTGCTTAGAGTTTCCACCAGGGATCATGCTGTCTCCCTGCTTTGTCCTTTGCTTATAGTCGCCTCCCTGCCTGGAATGCCCTTTCCTCACATCCATGATTTAGAATTCTTACCTGTTTCAAGTTGAGAAACAGTTACAAAGCATGTAACTTTGCAGTTGTGATTATGCTTCGTAATAGGCCAGGACTAGGGTTCTAAGTTTAAAGAGAGTTGAGGGTGCCTGGGTGGCTCAGTGGGTTGAGGCCTCTGCCTTCAGCTCAGGTCATGATCCCAGGGTCCTGGGATCGAGCCCCACGTCGGGCTTCCTGCTCAGTGGGGAGTCTGTTTCCTCCCCTCTCTCTCTTTGCCTGCCTCTCTGCCTGCTTGTGATCTCTCTCAAATAAATAAAATCTTAAAAAAAAGTTTTTTTTTAAAGAGAGTTGTACAGGTGACAATGAACACACCCTTCACTTTTGTGTCCTTGATAACTCACTTGACTCACCCTAGTCCTGGTCCTGGTCTTTTCTAGACTGGAAGTTTGCTGAGGGTGAGAATTTTTTCTCTTATTCCTATAATCCCTGGTTCAAGGACTGGTGTCCGGCAGGTGCTCAGTATCTGTGGGAGGGAGGGAGGAAGGATGAACTGGAGGTCCACGACCCAGGCCTTAAGTCCAGACTCTGCATCTTACTAACTATAGAAATCTGAATAAATTTCTCTCTGTTCCTCAGTTTCCTCATCTGTGGAAAAGTTTTCAATTAGCAATAATCGCGCCTCGGATAAACCTCATTGGCTACGATACTGCCACTGCGCAAAGCTTCATCTGTGGAAAAGTAATGATAATAATGAATATATCTATTAGAAGATTGTTTTTCCATTTTAAGGGAGATTATCCATTTGGTCAAAAATTTAGGATTTATCAACCACAGCCAATTTTCATTTCTAAATAGCTCCATTTTGAATTTTTTTTTTTTTTTTTTTGTCCCATGAGTTTAGAAGTGTTTCCAAATGCATGGGGACTTGTTATCTTTCTGTTGTTAATTTCTATTTCGATTAGAGAAAGTAGTCTATTGACTTTTTTTTTTTAAATCTGATGAGATGAGCTCTCCAGTCTAGTGTGTGATCAGTGCTTTAGATGCTACATGGGTGCTTGAAAGGATAATCGTTGGCTGTCTCATGGGATTACTATGAAGATAAATATTAGATAAAACCTATACAACACTTAAAACAGCACTTAGCACTTAGTAACATCTCAAGAAGCAACAACTCTCATTGTTGTTTTGTTATTATTGTTGGTGGATGACGATCTTAGTCGGTCCTCTGTGTGTTACCAGGAGCTCTGGGAATTAGGGAAATTGAGCCCTTTCCTGCAAGTCAGTGCTCTATGGTTTAACATCTGTACTGGCTGCAAGGTCAGTTAATCTTTGACACAGAGAATACCACTCATCTCATTATGGGGAATAGAGCTCAGAGTTTGAATCAGACTGACCTAGGCTGGGGCCCTGGTGTGGCCCTTCACTAGTCATGTGACACTTCCCTTCCTCCAAATTCTACTTTCCTTACTGGGATTTGAACTTGGGGGGTGCCTGGGTGGCTCAGTGGATTAAGCCGCTGCCTTCGGCTCAGGTCATGATCTCAGGGTCCTGGGATCGGGTCCCGCATCGGGCTCTCTGCTCAGCAGGGAGCTTGCTTCCCTCTCTCTCTCTCTCTGGCTGCCTCTCTGTCTACTTGTGATTTCTCTCTGTCAAATAAATAAATCTTTAAAAAAAAATTATGAACTTGGACTTGCAGGGTTTTTAAGAAGATTAAAGTGAAAGCCTTCAACACAGGACTGGACACAAAGTAGACCTCTGGTAATATTGCTTTCTTTTCCTTTCCTTCCACTGAGGAGCAGAGAGGAAGGAAGACAGAGCTGTAATATTGTAACCATCTCTCCTCTCCTCTGCTAGACTTCTCTCCTTCAAAAGCCTCCTTCTCATCCCTGCAAGGCTGCATTTCTTTGATGGTCCTCATCATGGAGCAGCTTGAAACTAGCCATGAGAGAGGGAGCAGAGGGGGGAAGAAAGGGGATGTTGACATATGCAAATCATTACCCAGCCTCCTGCCAAATTAGTGTGACACCTGCTTGGACAGAATTTCCTTTTCATTTCCCATGTGGAAGAGCCCAATTAATTTTTCAGGCCGCCAGTCACCATATCCCATAGATGACAGCTTCTCAGACCTTCAGTGAGAGCAGTGTCATCCTCCCTGGAAGCCACTCAAAGTTGAGATTTGTCTCTGCTCATTCTGGGGTCTTTAGGTGGACTGCATGTCTTGGGCACCTTTGCCTTGCCCTGGGGCTGATGCTGAGCTTCCCTCAACACTGACTTCAACCTCTCCTACTTTCCTTTAACCCTCAGTCCCAGTGTGAAAAATGGGTTGGTAGATTTTCTTATCTTTGAAGAAGAGGTATGAAACACGTAGAGGCAGAGCTAAAGGGGACAGAGTTAGGGAAGCTCTGGAGAGGGATATTTCAAATGCACTTTCAAAGATATACTTTGACCTCATTCTTACTGTTCCTTTTAGTTCCATTGTCTCCTGTCATTTTGTCTCCCACCATAATTCCCACACAGGTCAGACAAATTTCATTTTCTCTGCTTCTGCCTCCAGGCTGCTAGAGAAAACCACAGAACCATGCTCACTGGCTCCAATGTCTGATTTCCAGGTGTGGTGGTGTTCAGTGCCCCTTGATAATTTCTTTTATCCCCAGTCCATGATTTTTTTTCATTCTCCTGTTATGGGCATTTGGGCTTATTACCGGTTTCAGCTATCATTAATAAAGTTGCTATGTATATTCTCATACACATCTTTTTGTGGACATATGTTTTTCTTTTTCTTGGGTAAATAACAAGGAGTGGAATTGTGGGGGCACTGGGTGGCTCAGTTGGTTAAGTGTCTGACTCTTGATTTTGGCTCAGGTCATGATATCACTGTTGTGGGATCAACCCCCTCATCAGGTTCTGCACTTAGTGTGGAGTCTGCATCAGTTTCGCTCTCCCACTCCCTCTCTGCCCCTCCCCCTGCTTTATTTATTTTTAAATAAAATCTTAAAAAAATAAAGGATTGGAATTGTAGATTATTTATAAGAAAGTACCAACAATTTTCCAAAATGTTGTACCATTTGGTGCCCTTATTACAAAGAAATATTCCTGGGCTCCATGCTAGATTTACTGAATCAGAATATTCTAGGAATAAAGGCCAGAAAGCTGTATTTTTAATTAATTAATAAAGTAGCTGTACACTCAACATGGGGCTTGAACTTATGACCCTGAGATCCATCCTCTACTGACTGAGCCAGCCAGATGCCCCCAGGAAACTGTATTTTTAAAGAAATCTCCCCATGTAATTTTACATGCATTAATTTTAATGCAGCTAGTTCATTAATTGGCGTGTGGAAACCACTTGGAGAATACTTAAAAATCTTTGCTTTCAGGTTTTATACCCCCTCCTGAATAGATGCATGTCTGTTTTCCCTGTCCACCACATATCATGATTGCAAATAATGAAATAGTTGACTAACAGTGATTTAAGGAGTAAGGACATTTGTTTATCTCGCATAACAAGAAACAGAGGTTAGTAGCTTCACATTTGGTTAATTTGGCCATGCGACAGTGTCATCAAGGATGTAGGTTTTCTCATTTGCTATCCACAGGGTATTTGTTCCATTGTAGGGCTTGTCCACTTATGGTCCTAAATTGGCTGCTGCAGCCCTCAACAGCATGAGCTTGCATGCTGACTTCCAAGGAGGGAAAGAAAGGGGTTGAAGAAGATACTGATTGAAATGAGTAGGAAAATGTTTTCCAGAAGCTTCCAGACTTCTAGGTTCATTGTCCAGAACCAGGTTACTTGTCTATCTTTAGGTTTAAAAGGGTGGGGGAAGAGGTTTTGAGACAGTATTTGGCATTTTTTTTTTTTAGAGATTTTATTTATTTATTTGAGAGAGATAGTGAGAGAGAGCATGAGAGGCGAGAAGGTCAGAGGGAGAAGCAGACTCCCCATGGAGCTGGGAGCCCGATGCGGGACTCGATCTCGGGACTCCGGGACTGTGACCTGAGCCGAAGGCAGTTGCTCAACCAACTGAGCCACCCAGGCGCCCTAGTATCTGGCATTTTTTAAAAAAATATTTTATTTATTTATTTGACAGAGAGAGATTACAAGTAGGCAGAGAGAGAGAGAGAGAGAGGGAAGCAGGCTCCCTGCCGAGCAGAGAGCCTGATGCGGGACTCGATCCCAGGACCCTGAGATCATGACCTGAGCCGAAGGCAGCGGCTTAACCCACTGAGCCACCCAGGCGCCCAGTATCTGGCATTTTTGAGGCCCTGTAGTAGGGAGCAAGGAAAAAGGGTAGGAAATTAGCTTTTGGGGAAGTAACCAATGGTATCTTCCTCAAAACCTCTCTAAAACTACTCTTAGAAGGTCACCTTATTACTAGATCCAATGACTTCTCTCCAGCTATCCTTGTACTTGACTTCTCTGTGATGTTTTATGTTGCCAGTTCTCTCTCAAAACTCTTTTCTTGGTTTTTTGTTTTTTTTTTTGCTATACATTCTCTCTACCTCTCTGATCACTTCTGCTGGGGCTTCCCTCCACTATCCTTCTCTACTTTATAGACTAGTGTTACCATGGGTTTTTTTTTTTTTTTAAGATTTTATTTATTTATTTGACAGAGAGAGATCACAAGCAGGCAGAGAGGCAGGCAGAGAGAGAGGAGGAAGCAGGCTCCCTGCTGAGCAGAGAGCCCGATGCGGGGCTCGATCCCAGGACCCTGGGATCATGACCCGAGCCGAAGGCAGCGGCTCAACCCACTGAGCCACCCAGGCGCCCTGTTACCATGGGTTTTTAACCAGACCCTGTCTTAGCATCTCTGAGCATCTGAACCAAGCAATTCATCCTAACATGTGACCAAGACCTAATGAGAGCTGTTTGTGGTCTACCCCTTGAGACTTTATATCTGGCCATGTGCTTCCTTTCCCCACTACAATCCTGATACTCTCTCTGCCATGACTCTTTGTCTTCTCTGCGTTACAGCGGTATTGCTCTTGAAAAGATCCTTACCAGCTCTCTCTTAAGGATGGACTTATAAAAATGTTGCTTATTGTTATGCCCCCAAAATGGGTCCATGATTAAAGGAGCAAGACTGATATAAAGCGAAGGTCAAGCAAAGCTTAATTTTGTGCCAAGCATCAAGAATCAAACTGACTGGGCTCCCTGGGTGGTTCAGTGGGTTAAGCCTCTGCCTTCAGCTCAGGTCACGATCTCAGGGTCCTGGGATCGAGTCTCGCATCAGGCTCTCTGCTAGGCAGGGAGCCTACTTCTTCCTCCCTGTGTGTGTCTCTCTCTCTACTTGCCTCTCTGCCTACTTGTGATCTCTCTCTGTCAAATAAATAAAATCTTAAAAAAAAAAAAAGAAAAAAGAAAACAAAAGAATCAAACTGACCTGCCAGGGCTGTACCTCTTACAAAGAGGGTGACCTTTCACTGTTTCACAGACTAGCTTTTAAGGGCAAAGGCCATGCAGTCGGGCCTGGCCACGCACAGTTGGCCAATGAGATTGTAACACACAGAGAAAGGGGTACAGTGATGCTAGGTGACCAATCAAATTGCAGTTTACCCTATAATAGACATTTGATCTAGCCTATCGCACCTTGGTCAGAATTGGTGCCCAAAAGGTGCCCAAAGGGCAGGGCCCATACTCCTTGGTAACTAGGGAGTTACTGACCAGATGTCTTCACCTGGCCTGACCCACCCTTGTATCTGGGCTTTGTTACCTGGAGCTGGTTTCCAGGACTTGTTTTTAAGTAAATCCCCTGGGGGAAGAGGAGCTGGGATAGTTTAAGGGTTAAACAACGTTAGTGTTTTAACCTTGATGGAAGCCTCTAGCTAAATAGGTCCTTACACTTATAACCTCTCAGAGGGATAGATGCTGGAACTGAAGGACACTTTGTTTTTTCACACTCCCTGGGATTTCAGAAAAGCAGCTGTATTGCTCTACAAAATAAAGAAGTGATGAGTTTGGAGTTCCAGAGATTAAAAGATCAAGAAGAGAGAGAGACTAGAGTCAGTTGAGAACTGGGTGGTAGAAGAGTTGAGAAGCACCTACTGCTATGGCTACATGAGAGAATATGAATAGGCACATCTACAGCTGAGTTTTTAAGTGAAACAATGTGTGTTATGACCCCTCTCTGTGATGTATAAATTTTTATTGAATACTTCTGAAGCCACCATATATGTCATATGACTTGATTTCAGACAGACAGCAGTGAGGGGCCATAGGTTTAGGAAGCTGGCAGTATGGACATGCCCAAATCTCACACCCAGGCTATGAAAGCCTCTCTTTGATCTCTGGCCTCAAGCAACTTCCAGCCCACCCTCCATGTAGCTGTGCCTATATTAAGACACAAACCCGATCATTTCCCTGCTTTAATCTTTAACTGACTGCCCAGTTGTTTTTTCTGAAACCTGGGGTTCTTCATGGAGCATCGTCAGGGGTCTTCAGTATCCATGAGAACATTTGTTAGTTTCAGGATTAATTTTTAAAATAACGTTTAAAAAAGATTTTGTTTATTTATTTGACAGAGAGATAGAGAGAGAGCACAAGTAAGCAGAGTGGCTTGAGCCTGCTGAGCAGGAAGCCTGATGTGGGGCTCTATCCCAGGACCCTGGAATCATGACCTGAGCTGAAGGCAGCCGCTTAACCAACTGAGCCACCCAGGCGCCCCATCAGGATTAATTTTTTAAAAAACTTATGTATAGTCCATAATACCCAGATGACTACCTTATAACCAAGTACTTTGAGGAGATATTAGTATTAGTCTCTACTCATATTTATTGATCAGACTGGTGCCAAGTAATATGAAATGGCATTTAACTTTTAATGTTGTAATTATTTTTAAGCTCATAGTTGACAGATATATCCTCAGCACCTAGAACAGTACCTGGCACATCGTAGGTGTTCCATAAAATTTGCTGAATGAATGAATGAATGAATGAAATATCTCAAACCAAGTTCTGATATTCTTGGGGACTCTCTATAGTTTGAGATCTCCTCAGCGTAGCATGTGAGGCTCTTCACAATCAAGCAAGGAATACTCAACTAGTAATTTTATCAGACAGTCTGGGCAGGATGTGGAGGCGTAGTCCTTTTTAGAAAATAAAAAAAAAATGAAAGTAGAAAGGATTTATGTACATTTTGACAGGGAAGCCGTGATATGCAAATGACTTGCAAATATAATGCAAATGACATGCAGCTTCTCATGCAAATGAGCATCCTGTCTTTGGAATCAACTGCTAGAGTATTCACTAATTTGTCTGTGGCACTGGCAGTAAATCTTTCAAGGGCTTAGGATGCAAGTATCCTTGATGGGAATGCGTGTGTATTGGGAGGAGGAGGTGGTGGAAAGGGGTCACTCAAGGAAGAGTCAGTGTGATGCTACGAGCTTGCTTCTTAGTATGAAACTTGGTACAGTATGCAGCTTAAAATGAAGTTATTCTGCCACGATACTCCAAAGGCTGGCCTTTTGGAATTGGCAGAAAGTGTGGGTGCAACATGCAGTAACATGCAACCTCATATTTTCTGTCCACCCGTCTCCTATCATTCAGGCTGTTGACTACAAGAGCAGAGACAGGGGAGTCAGAGATCCCTCACCATGAGGACCACAGATGAGCTGGAGACAAGGGCTCTTGTAAATCACATCTGAAGGAGATTAAGAGCCTGATGTGGAGTTCTGCATTTCCTAATCTCATGACAAGAAGAATTTAGCTGAATTTTTACTAGACCTCTTAGAAAAAGGTGGGTGGTTACAAGAAACATGGGGGCTTTCTGAGAAATACATCTGCTTAATCTCAATACCAATGATGTGGTCTGACAAAATTGGAAGCTTACTTAGAAATCTAAAGGAAGGGGCGCCTGGGTGGCTCAATGGGTTGAAGCCTCTGCCTTCGGCTCAGATCATGATCCCAGGGTCCTGGGATCGAGCCCCACATCGGGCTCTCTGCTCCACAGGGAGACTGCTTCCTCCTCTCTCTCTCTGCCTGCCTCTCTACCTACTTGTGATCTCTGTCTGTCAAATAAAAAAATAAAATCTTAAAAAAAAAAAAAGAAATCTAAAGGAAATAAAGGTCAGCTGTGATTTTTTTTTTTTTCATTATAAAAACTTGTTCTTCCCTGTCCATGACATGAAAGGAAATTTTTGGTTACACAGACTCTTCTCCAATGATTATAAAAGTACTGGGAAGGGGTGCCTGGGTGGCTCAGTCGGCTGAGCATTGAACTTGATTTCTGCTCAGGTTGTGATCTCAGGATCCTGAGGTTAAGCCCCACTCAATAGGGAGTCTGCTTAAGGATTTCTCTCTCTCTGCCCTCCCCCCTGGCCGTGCATGCATGTTCTTTCCTTCTAAAATACATAGATTAATCTCTTTTTTTAAATTATTTTATTTTATTTTTTATTTATTTATTTTTTTAAGATTTTATTTATTTATTGGACAGACAGAGTTCACAAGTAGGCAGAGAGGCAGGCAGAGAGAGAGGAGGAAGCAGGCTCCCTGCTGAGCAGAGAGCCCGATGTGGGGTTCGATCCCAAGACCCTGAGATCATGACCTGAGCTGAAGGCAGAGGCTGAACCCTCTGAGCCACCCAGGTGCCCCATAGAATAAGAACCTTAAAAACATTATGCTAAGTGGGAAAAAAATTCCCCAAAAGACCTATGTATGATTTCATTTATATGAAATATCCAGACTAGGCAAATCTGTGGAGACAGAGAAAGTAGCTTAGTGGTTGTTAAGGACCAGAAAGAAGGGAGTGGGGAGTGATGCTAATGGGTGTGGGGTTCCTCTATAAGTTTCAGCCTAAATGTTGCCTTTTGGGGGAGACCTTTCTTAAAACCCTCAGTGACATTAGATCCCATTGCACCTGGCCCATTTCCTCTATGTGGTTATTTGATTAATTATTATTCTTTTGTTTCATGTCTGTCTTATTTGCAGTTTTTAGCCTCTTGCAAAAAAGGACTATTCTGGTTAGCTGTTTCTAGGTAACTAACTACCTCAGATCTTAGTGCTTAAAACAGAGTTTTGCAAAGTAGGGACCATGGGCCAGATCTAGCCCACAGCCTGTTTTTGTATAACTAGAAAACTGTGCCTGTGTGTGTGTTTACATTTTTAAGAGGTTATTTTAAAAACCCAGAACAAGAACACTATGTGCCAGAGACAGTACAATGGTCATCAAGGCCTAAAATATTTACTATCTAGCCCTTTACAGAGAAACTTTGCCTACTTGTGGATTCAAACAACAGCCAGTTTGTTACAGCTCATGGTTTTGTATGCCAGGAATTCAGGAAGGGTTTGGTTGGATGATTCTTCTGCTCTCTGTGATGTTGACTATGACCTCTCAGTGGCACTCAGCGGGAGGCTGGTCTGTCTGAAATGCCCATGAAGGCTTCACTCAAAGTCTTGTACCTTGGTGGGATGGGTGGAAGGCTGGGCTCAGCTGGGCCCCTCTCCCTGTCCGTGCTGTCTCACTATCAGAGTGGATGGGCTTACTGCAGAATGGCTCAGGGCTCTAAGAGACCAATGTGGAAGCTTTTAAGGCTTAAAACTAGATAACATTGGTGTGCCTGGGTGGATGAGTGGGTTAAAGCCTCTGCCTTTGGCTCAGGTCATGATCATGTCCAGCTCTCTGCTCAGCAGGGAGCCTGCTTCCTCTACTCTCTCTCTCTCTGCCTGCCTCTCTGCCTACTTGTGATCTGTCAAATAAATAAATAAAATCTTAAAAAAAAAAACTGGATAACATCACTTCTGTATTCTATCGGTCAAAGCCATCTAGAATCACAGGGATGGGATATATATTCCACCTCTCAATCATGGGAGTGCAAAGAATTTGAGACTACTTTTAATCTACTTCAAGACTAAGTGTGCTCACTCACCATTAAATCCCCAGTTCTTAGCACAGGACCTGCACATGAACTCAATAAATTTATCAAGTCATGGACACACTGTGGTAGGTGGAATCTGACCTATTTGTAATATTAAAATATTAGATTTGGAGCTAGAACAAAGCGTCTCCTTGGGCCATTAGGAACATTCCGTTCCATGTGTTCCATTTGGAGACTACCATGGTCCCAGCACTGTGCTACATCACTCTCAGAGATGTAGAACTTCAAGATGTAGTTTGAACTTCAGTTTCCTTTTTGGTTAATGAGGGAGAGTAACACCTGCATTTCTCAGGCTATCCGTGAGAATTATATGGTGTACATAAGAAGGCTTTCTGAACTGTGAAGTTCTGCTTCATGTTGTTATTATTCTCATTCTCATTGTTGCTCAGGGTGAGTAGCTGATGAGGTCAGAGTCCCTAGATCCCCTGACCTGGAGAAGGACCCCTCAACCTTACCAGGCTCTCCATCTCTTACCCCTGCCAGTCACTGAGGAGCAGGCATTAGGAGAATGACGTAGGGTTCCTGCGGCTATGCAGTCAAGTTCTAGCCAGGTAAGATTTATTTCCCCACAGGGGTTCTAGTGATGGTTTGTTTGGTCTCAATTCCATAATGATCTTGATGCCAGTGCCTCCCACTCTGGGTGTCTCTGCAGAGGCCGTGGGGAAATGGGAAGCCACACTAGCTAAACAAATAAGAATGATGTGTTGCATGTGGCCAGCCCCTTGCCGCCTGAGCTGGCCTATTGTGTGCTCCAGTGTATGCAGTAATAAAGATGCCACGAGAAAAACCACATTCAACTTGTCATCCTCACCCAGCCCAGAAAATGCAGTATGCCTTCTCCAGAAGAGCTCCCAAGACCTTCTGTTCCAGAGATGCTCCCATACCTTTCATTTTATGTGTGCCTCATTTTTGACCAGAGGAAGGCTTTGTCTGCTTGAGTAATACTTCTTTTTCCAACCTTTTCACAAAAGCCCATATACAGTCTGGGCATGATATATAATGTGTGTGTGGAAAGTGCAGATCTGCCAGTGGGATAATTAGTTCAAATGTTAAGTGGGAATATAAAGCAGGATCTCCTGTGTGAGCTTTTAAGTATCTGTACATGTATTGTATGTGATTTAACTGTACCCAGCTTTTAGTGCCACATCTATGTAACCAAAAGGCCTGGAAAAGAATAGTACTAGTAACCAGCACTTACTGTGCCAGGCACTGGGCTGAGTACTTTGCATATGTCATCTCATTTAATCACCATAGTTATTGAAGGGAATACTAGTATTATCTCCAGGTTATAGGGAAACAGCCCTGGAAGGTAGGTTAGGGTTAGAACAACTTGCTTAACTATTGAGAGGCTGTCAGGATTTGAGCCATCTGTCTGATTCTAAAGCCATTTAAAAACTGTTCCACAGTCCCAAATCCAGTCTCCCCTGCTAACAATGATGCTGGATTTGATGACCTAATATTCTGAGACATGCCACAGAGTCAGCAGAGTCAGCCTTATTCTCCATATGTGATCTCCCAAAGCTTGCGTGCTTAGGAACCTTTATGAGGGACAGTGTCAGAGGAGGGAAATGTTCTCCCCTCATTGACTTACTGACCCAGGACCATGCTAGCATGTGCAAGCATGGTCAGTCACTGTGCCTGTCACACCCGGGAGTGCCCTATAGCAGACAGCATCCCATCTGCAGCTCTCTGCTTGGAGAAGCAGCCCTGGCCCTTGTATGTGGGAGGCATGGATTGGACTGGGAGAGGGCCCACACAGGCTGCCCTACAACAGCCCTGCAGTGGCCTTGTTCTTAGCGATCTTCCAGGTGTGGGTGGGTGGGTCGAGATTGCAAAGAAGTGTTCCAGTCAACTTGGTTCAGCCCAAATTAGGAATGTAGAGTTAAACCATCTTGGTCAGTCAGACATCTTGGTGTGATACAGAAGACAAGAGCAAGAGGACTGGTGGTCCATGAGAAGGAGAGATGAGAGCGTAGCCTGTCTTTAGACCCCCTTGCTTCCAGCTCCAGTCCTTGCCTGTCTGTATTTACATAAGCCCTTTCTAATGGATCTGGGCAAACTTGTACTTCTCTGTATGGTAAAGGAGTGAAGAATTTGGAGGCTTGAGGAAGAATCCAGGAGGAGACAGAGATGTGAGCTGGCTAACTGGGTACCATCCAAGGGAAAGAAGCAGTAAAAATGATTCACAGAGTGATGGAAGTGAGACAGGGACTTGGGAGGAAAGAACTGCTCAAGTAGGCTTCCAGGTTGTCTGCTGCGGGGTATGTGGGATTAACATTCTCCTCCATCACGCCTGTGACACCTGCAATAAGTTCTGCATTTCACACTGATGGTTGTGCAGCCATGGGTTCTTGGTGGGGAAATGGAGCAGGGTGAGGGGACAACTCACATCTAGATTATACTCCATCTGCTCCCAATCTGGTTTTCTTAGGGTCTCTGTTTGATGTTCAAGGTTGTTCTCTAGTGTATGCCTTCATGTTTCCCTAAACACTTCTAATTGTGTAATTATGTAAGAAATATATATGTGACAAAAGGCATAGCATTAGGTGACATGTTCGTATATGTGAATGCAGGAAGTTTTCATTTATGTACAGGTGTAAACACATCTGTGCACTCTGTATGACTCTGGATGTGTAAGCTGTGTGCACGACTGTGGGTGTCTGTGACAGGGTGTGGGGCTTGTGGCTATTCTCCAGAGATGGCTGCAGTGATACATCCCCTCCCACATGTTCTCCTTACCATATGATGTCAACTTCTTTCAGAGAGAGAGAGTTTCTCCTTCCTTTTCCTTCCATGTAGACAGACCTCTGTGACTACCTCAACCAACAGAACATGGCAGAAAAGATGCTATGTGACTTCTGAAGCTAGATCATAAAAATACCACACACTTTTATGTTTTGTCCTCTTGGGATGCTCATTGTTAGAAACCAGCTATCAAACTGTGAGGAGGCCAAGCAGCTATTGGGAGAGGCCACTCGTCATGTCCTGGATGACAGTAACCAGTGGAGGTCCCAACTGACATCCAGCATCAGTTGCCGGCCATGTGTTGAGCCTCTTGCCTTCACTGAACCATGCCAGCTGACAGTACACAGAGCAGAGTTGGTTCTTCCCTGCCAAGCCCTACCCAAATTGCTAAGTAAATGATTATTTTGGGATGCTTGGTTATGCAGCAGTGGCTAACAGGAACAGGGCTGTAGCAGTGGCTGCCCTAACTGTGTGTGTATGTGTGTTCCTGTGGTTGACTGTCTTTGTGGGTGCCCGAATTTGTGTCAGATGTCTGTGTCCCTGAGTAGGTGTTGTGGATGAAGGTGTTTCTGGAGACAGAATCATGGTTCTTGGGGTTTTGCTTTGGCCTCAGTGGGAGCCGTTTGGTGAGAACCCTTTGAAATCTTGTCTGTCTTGTAGGTCTCTTCTTTTGAGTGCTTTTCCTTTGAACTAGAGAAACCTGTTTAGCTGAGGGCAAATGCAGCTTAAATTTACTGACTTTTCTGGTCGAAGCCCCCTGGAGCTGCCAAGGCCTTCTAGTAGGTGACAGAAGGTGACATGTGAGGTCTCACATCTCTTTCACAGGACGTGAAAGGGATTGTTATTTTTCCTTTTCTGCTAATGAGGCCTTCAGAGATGAACCTAAGACAGAGGAAAACACAGTCACTGGCATCCTTGATATTTTCTGGAGTCGAGATACCTAGAATTCCTGAGTTCCACCAAGGAAGCTGCTTATGTGGGCTCAGATGTGCCCAGGTTTCAGTGTAGAGATCATCTGGTTTATACCATGCCTTGGCTGCTGCCACCCATGCCATCTGTGTGCAGCCCAGGAAGTGGAAGACCCTGCTTTCGAAGACCAGTTCCTCTTGGTCTCCTTGGAAGTGCCCCTCAGCTTCTTGCTTGTTCTATGTTGGCAGCCCTACTCAGCTTTTCTGGGAACACTGAGAGCTCTGACTCCATACTCCTGCCCTTGCACTGTCTCTCAGGACCTCTAAAGTGCTGTTGTTCAATAGAGCTTTCTGTGATGACAGAAATGTTCTATTATCTGTGCTGTATGGTATGGTAGACATTAGCCACATGTGGCTCTTGAGTACTTGAAATGAGGCTACTATGACTACTGAGTTTTAAATTTTCTTTCATTTTAATTAATTTAAATCTAAACACTACATGTGGCTGTTGGCTACCATATTGGACAACATAGATCTGATGAGTTCAAGGAATTTTGCTTTATCTGCAAAATGGGAATAAAATCTGCCCTATCTGCTTCACAGGGAGCAAACAAGATGATGAATGGAGAAAAGATGTACTCACTTAAGGGATTTGGAAAGAAAGACAGCAGTGTGAATCGAGTGGGGTTCTTCTTATAGCTCTGTTAATATTTCTGTTTTATAGTCCTTGTTGGACAGTGTTGCTTTGATCTGTTTACATTTCTGTGTCTCTTATCTGACCCTGAGCTCTTTGAGGGTAAGAACCCAGTGAGACTATTTCTGCCCAATTCCAAGAGTAATTCAAGGAAACAGAAAGGAGACTTCTGTGATCCCATCACCCATTCTGTTCCCTATAATTCAAACTTCCCACTTTTACAGTGGTCCTCCTTGTTTGCTGGCCATGAAAATAGGGGCTGTCTGCTTAGGCCTAGCCCTGCATACTGGTTTTAGCAGTCGAGGTGGCCTGAGGTCGGAGCTGGTTCTCCTGGGAAAGTGGTCCTCAGGTCCTTTCAAGGTTTGGGGGACTGGCGGGGCTCAGAATTTCCCTTCCCCATACACTTTACCCAGTTAGCTCTGTCCCAAGAAAGAAGCCAAGCTCTGAGTACTGGCATCTCTGTGTCCAGCTGGACTCTTCTCTTGGCCATGCATTTATTTATTCATTCTAACATTTGAACTTATTTATTTATTTATAAAGATTTTATTTATTTATTTGACAGACAGAGACCACAAGTAGGCAGAGAAGCAGGCAGAGAGAGAGGAGGAAGCAGGCTCCCTGCCGAGCAAAGAGCCCGACTTGGGGCTCGATTCCAGGACCCTGAGACCATGAACTGAGCCAAAGATAGAGCCTTTAACCCACTGAGCCACCCAGGTGCCCAGCTTATTCTATTTATAAGCATATTACTCTGGTAGCACTTTGTTACTGTCTTTTTATAACTTGCTTCAGGCACGATTGTAATTTATATATTCATTCTGTGAATTACCATTGTGCACTTTTGAACATTTGTTATTTATCTTCATGGTACTAGGCAGTGACACAAGCTAGAATTATTCCTGGGCTACCCTTGCTAGCCTCCCCAGTATTCCATGGAAAAAGTGAGCTGATAGCTGTCCTTTCCCACTTAGTCCCAGGAAAGTGTTCTATGCAGACTTTTCTGGGAAAGAGAGGGAGAAAGAAAGGAAGGAAGGAAGGAAGGACCCCTCCCCCCCCAAAAAAACCCCTGTCACTTCCCACTCAACTATTGCCCAAAGTCTTGTTCTCTTTCCCCAGGCTACTAACCAAAGTTTGCTCACAGCTGCAAAGTCAATTTCCCATCTGTTTGAAGTAAACATAATCAAGAAAGTAGATCAACTGCTAGAAACCCAAACCAGAGACCGGTTGATTGTTTCTTCTTGGAAAAAACCTGCTATTTGGGGGAAGTTGCAGCTTGTTTGGATAGTCGTTTTCTCCACTTCTGAATGTCCAGGAATCACTATGTCTGGACTCTCAGGTCCTGAGGGAGCAAACACTCCATTTGACTTGTCAGATTAAATGCCTCTGGTCAAGGGGAAGGTCTTATCATGGAAAGAGAAAGGGACTTTGGGATCACCCAAATCTGGCTTATATTCTCAGTTTTATTACTTCCTGCGACTTTGTACAAGTTCAACTTCTTTGACCCTTAGCTTCCCCATCTATAAAAAGGACGGGACAGTTCTGATCTTCAGAAATTATTAGTAAATATATATGCAACACATGGCCCATAAGATATTCAGGGGTAGAGCAGAATTTGAACTGTGGATGACTATAACTTTGAAAATGATTGGTTGTGTAAGTTCACGCAGTACGTAAATATAAAAACTAAATGACTTCCTAGTGACCTATCTGCATGAATTTTCAAAGGACTATTTTTACTGCTTGAGACTCGGATGTATCCCACACTGGCAACAGTTTGATTTCTCTTTACGCCTCACGTCCTCTGGTTTCCTTCTGTTGTTCTTTCCGCTAGAAAGAAATTAAACTGTTGGGAAATCAGAGATGAGACTTCAAAGTCCCATTTCAGTCTGGCTTAGAAGCAAAATCAGGCCCGTGGGGATCTCCTTCAGACGTGTCTCACTCTGGCGGAGGGATACAGAGTAAAAGGCCTCCATCACACGTGCGTTAGAAGAGGGGGGACTTAGCAGAAGCAGGGGAGAGAGGCGGGGTTTAACAAGCTCGCTAGCAGGAAAGGGAGGGAGGAGGCCGCACGTCTTTTCTGGAAGGCGGCAATTGGGCGAGACGGCCAGTGACGCAATAACTGCGCGCTCACAGATTCAGAGGGTCGCCGCCGCGTCTGCGCATGGTGAGCGGGTTGTCGCTGCAGCCGCCTGGAATTGTGGGGGTTGTGTCTAACCCCTCGGCTGCCGGGCAGGAAGCCGAAGGTAGGGGCGAAGGGGGCCGCCCGGCCCTGGAGCTGGGCGGGAGTCTCGGACCGGTGTCCTAGTCTCTTCCCACAACTGTTCCGGGGTCCCTACACAGGACACCTGCCCCCCTCAACCTATACATCGCCTTCTTCCAAAGCAGGACGCCCAAGCGAGACCTGGCCTCAGCCCAGGAGTCGCCTCACTTATCTTTTTTGTTCACAGCGTCTCCCGTAACTTTTTTTTAAGTGCCAGGGTATGAGGCGGTGGGAATTTCGAGACTAGCTTCTGATCTTTGTTTCAGCTTCCTTTTCTGTTTCCTTCTTTCACCCTGTTTCTGCATCTAACCGCTCCTTTGCTGACATTCTGGTTCTTGGCCGAGGCCTCGATGTCTCTTCACCATATGGAATTGACCATATGCCTTCGTCGTATTTCCACGCCTGACTTATGTTGTCCTTTTTCTTGGTAGATGGAAGACTTGTCTTTGAAGTGCGGATTTTACACTTTGGTGTTTTTCAAATCACCTAGGAGGTTGTGTACATCCCTGGCCTGTACTCAGGGACATCATTTAAAGTAGAGTATGGGCACCTGCAGTGCTTCCCAGGTGATTCTGAGGGTCCTGAAATTCTTGCTTTGAGAGTCTCTCCTGTAGAAGACTGGAGGGAATCTGTTGCCATAGGAGCTCCTGAAATGGGCCTCTAGGTGGGAAAGAATACCTAGCACCTGAGAGGCCATTGGGGGTTTCTTTGCATTCTAGAAGGTAGAGGTATTAAAAAAAAAAAAAAAAAATTGCCCCCCGCCCCGCATATGTATTGTCAGTTTTCTACTAAAAAGTTTAATATCTGGCATTGACTTCAGTTTGTGTGGCTTTCTGACCTCAGTAAAACAAAACCAACCACGAACTTCTTTGGGGGGATTGAAGGGGTTAGATTAACCCGGAGGAGGTAGGCAGGAGGAGAATGAATCTTCCATGTCTGCTAAGAAAAGAAACTGATGTGTTTATAAACAGTAGCAGTGTTATGACAGTGCAAAAGTTTTGTTTTATATCTTTGTGTCTTTTTAGCTCCCACCCCACCCAAGCTTTTTTTGTTGTCTGATAGAAATATAGCCAGATTTGGGGTTTGGATAGGATTTTGATGGGAGCCAGGGTATGAGGATGTTAGGATTGATGTATAACGTGGATTTTAAGTTGATGTGTGGTTTCAGTTGAGAATATGGCCCTTGGGGGTTTCTTTCTTTCTTTTTTTTTTTTTTTTTAAGATTTGACAGCAACACAGCGAGAGAGGGGAACACAAGCAGGGGGAGTGGGGGAGGGAGAAGCAGGCTTTCTGCCAAGCAGGGAGCCGGATGTGGGGCTTGATCCCAGGATCCTGGGATCATGACCTGAGCCGAAGGCAGACGCCCAACAACTGAGCCACCCGAGAATGTGGCTCTTAGGTTTTTAAGAAAGTGTTGCCACACTAGATTTATGTTTTTCTTTTGGTTGTTTAATGAATTTAATCTGCTAATTGTGAGGTGTTCTGAAATGAAATTGGCTATAGAAAAGACTTATTTCCCCCATTTTACAGAGAGTAGGAATGGGGAATATGTTAGTAAGGCGGTGGTGATCCAGGAATGAAAAGTTGCCTTATTCTTGGATTCCTGCTTTCTTGACCTTCCCTGATGTCTTTGGAGACCAGTTATTTTCTGCAGAGGCCAACTTTGACCCTTGGTGTGTTTCACTGACCCAATAAAAGGCTAGTGAAGTGAAACCGAAAAATTAACAACATGAGTTTTAAAGTAAACATGCTAGAACTTCTTCATTGAGTGCTGTTCTCCTTTAGAGTGGTATGCGTAGGTGTGAGTGGTGGGAGTGTGGCCTTACTTAAGTGAACTGTTATTGTCTGAAGCAGTTTTGAAAATCTACCTCTGAAATTGTCTTCAGAGACATTTTTGAGCCATATTACTGATCAGTTTCATTAATACATAATGCCATACTGTTGTTTTTTTTTTTAACCCCAAGTGGCATGCATGATTAAAGCCACTTTCACTTGACTTGTCTTCAGATGAGTAAAAAGTTCTTTTGAAGTGGACTTAGTAGATTTTTGGTGTGTGGTGAACATGTTTTGAATCTATCACTTACTAGTCATATGACCTTGCACAAGTCACCTCTCAGGCTCGGTTTTCCAGTGCATAAAAATGGGACTACTGGAGCACCTGAACCTGGCTCAGTTGGTGGAGCATGTCTCTTGATCTTGGGGTTCTAAATTCGAGCCCTATCTTGGGTGTAGAGATTACTTTAAAATTTTCAAAAAAAAAAAAAAAAAGAGAGTGCTTACTTGGAAGAGTGGTTAAATGAGGAGGAACCCATTAATGGACATAGGAATGCAGTAACTTCTACCCTCAAAGAATGAAGATTTACTATTAATGAGAATAGTTTTTGAAAAATGAGTCTTTTTTTTTTTTTTTAAGATTTTATTTATTCACTTGATAGAGATCACAGGTAGAGAGGCAGGCAGAGAGAGGAGGAAGCAGGCTCCCCTCTGAGCAGAGAGCTGATGCGGGGCTGATGCGGGGCTGGATCCCACAACCCTGAGATCATGATCTGAGCGGAAGGCAGAGGCTTAACCCACTGAGCCACCCAGGCGCCCCTGAAAAATGAGCCTTTTTAAAAAAATATATATATTTATTTGACAGAGATAGAGATCATAAGCAGGCAGAGAGGCAGGCAGAGAGAGACGGGGATGAAGCAGGCTCCCTGCTAAGCAGAGAGCCCGATGTGGGGCTCTATCCCAGGACCCTGAGATCATGACCTGAGCTGAAGGCAGAGGCTTAACCCACTGAGCCAGGGCTCGATTCCAGGATCCCGAGATCCTGACCTGAACCGAAGGCAGAGGCTTAACCCACTGAGCCACCCAGGTGCCCTAAATAATGAGTCTTTAAAGGTAAGTTGTATCTTTTTCCAAATACGTAGATGCCTTTCTCTGTTTATTATCTTTGTCAATTCATGCTCTGACCTCATCCTACCTCTCCCTCCCACCCTCTACTTATTTTCTATCCTTTCCTCAGTGAAGCTGTGTTGCAGAGGCTGTCGGCCATCTCTTGGAGTAAGCCTCTTTTCAGGAGAGCTAATCTGAACATTCTTAAAATGCTAGCTCCTTGGTCATGTATTCCTGGGGATTTTTCTTTGGGGCCTCAGATGGTGCTTAGCTCACGCTCTGTAGCACAGGCATCTCTAACTCCTGGATTTGGTGTCAATTTGGAGACCTGTCCTTGTGAGGCTAATCTTTTCTCTTTTTGAACAAGGATGAATACTTTATCCTTCTCTGAGTCAGTCTTAAGCTGCAGGCCTTAGTTTTTCACAGCACAGAACTTCTTATTTTAATTATATGTAGTCTGAAGGGGTAGTATCCTGCCCTTTTCTTCATGTTCTTTCACCAAGGGCTTCACTGCTGAGTAGGGGAGGAGGAGAATAGCCCCTTGCCATTCAGATGGGGCTTTGGGTAACCCCTGATTCCTAGCATCAACAGTAATTGAGTTTGACTTTGGTACAAGAATCTTGTAAAAGATAGAACCTGCTCAGGACACATGTGAAGAATTCTCCCAGAGTTTCCTGACTTGGGAAGGGTTTACACTCTGCATCTTTCCTTCTTCTATTTTCCACCAGAATCCAGGAGCAACAGAATTATGTTCCACACAGACTTATAGTTCCTTCAGATTAAACCAGGTAGCACATAGGTAAGGGTGTGGTTGTGTTGGCTGGCCATATCTGCTTTCATTCTCCTAACAGTGCCCTTGCCTTTAGTGTTTTAGGCATTGAGATGTGTCTAAGTTGGTTGTGGGCTGCTGTAATAGAATAGTATAGAATAGGTGGCTTAAGTAGCAAACAATTATTTCTTGATATTGAATCTTGTAAAGGTTTTAGAATTTGGAAGTGTGAGATTAGAGTGCCATCGTGGTCAGGTTTTTAAAAGTAGTGGGTCAGCTCTTGAGACCTCTCATCAAGTGTTTTTCGACCTTTTGTTCACTATCCCCTTTTGAGTCCCCCTCCCCCCAAATTGTCCCTTCCCTATGGAATTTTTTTTTTTTTAATTTATTTGATAGAGATCACAAGTAGGCAGAGAGGCAGGCAGAGAGAGAGAGAGAGAGAGAGAGAGAGAAGGAGGAAGCAGGCTCCCCGCTGAGCAGAAAGCCCAATGTGGGGCTCCATCCCAGGACCCTGAGATCATGACCTGGGTGGAATGCCGAGGCTTTAACCCACTGAACCACCCAGGCACCCCTCCCCATGGAATTTTAATACCAAAGATATACCATGTATCTATTTATGTACTGTGACCCTTTGGAGGAGCATAAACTTAAAATAGCTAAGATTTTTATTCCTGAAGAATCATTCCCTGCGGTGCTTGTGGGCAATACTGCCCTCAGTGAGACTGCATGGTCTTACCTATACACTACACTGTCTCCAATACAGCCATCAAGGCATATTTTATATCTATAAGATTAGTTAGGACACTAACACCAGACTAGTAAAGGTGGGAGAACATTATCTCATTCAATCTTCCTTTTAACCTTGTAAAATAGTTGGTATTACCCCATTTTACAGATGAAAAAAATAGGCTCATTGAGGTTAAGTGACTTGACCAAGGTCAAAAGTTTGTTGTAGTCAGGTTTTAAACCCAGTTCTGACTCCACAGTGATTTCTTTTGCACTGTACTACCCTCCTCCTCTCACCATGAGCCTGCTCACATCAGCAGAATATTTGACCATTCACTTTATTTTCTTAAGGCTCTCATAGGTGTCAGGCCTAATGGAAGATGAGATGTTGAGGACACTAAAGTGAGAAAGAGTTCCTGGTTTTGAAGAGCTCACTTAGTTTTCCTAGGGTGGGGATAGTACCCTTGGTACCCATCCTGTTTGACTTCTCCTGTGATAGCTGGCAATAGCTAAGGGCTGTCATGCAAAGATTTGAGGTAGTTGGCCTTTACAAGATTCAAAGCTGTGAATATGTCCCTCATAGTTTGATTTGCCAACCAGCTGAGCTGTTTCTTATCGCTGAGCCTGTTGCCTAAAGTGTGTTGTAGGCCCAGGAAACTCCTTGGCCATTGCATGTTTATAAGCATGGGGATTAGTAAGATGCCATTTCTTTCTCTCTCTCTCTTTCTTTCTTTCTTATTAAAGATTTTATTTATTTGTCAGAAAGAGAGAGTAAAAGTAGGCAGAGTGGCAGGTAAAGGGAGAGAGAGAAGCAAGCTCCCCGCTGAGCAAGGAGCTGGATGCAGGACTCGATCCCAGGACCCTGGGAACATGACCTGAACGGAAGGCAGTGGCTTAACCACTAAGCCACCCAAGTGTCCAAAAGATGCCATTTCTGCTTTTTTAAGTGATATTCCTAATTCAGAGCAGAAGTTTTGTCCCTTTCTGATGTTACTCCATATTCCTGGCCTCAAAACCTAATGCTATTAAGAGAGTTGGAGAAGAAATGGAGTATGTTTGGAGGTAGAGGTGGGAGAGATAATTTTTACCTGCACTTCTCCAAAGGGTTGAATTGAGTTTAGCCTTTTTTTGTTTTAATTTTTTTTTTTTAAAGATTTTATTTATTTGACAGAGAGAGATACAGCAAGAGAGGGAACAGCAGAGGAGTGGAAGAGGGAGAAGCAGGCTTCCCACCGAGCAGGGAGCCCGATGTGGGGCTCGATCCCAGGACCCCGGGATCATGACCCAAGCCGAAGGCAGACACCTAACGACTGAGCCACCCAGGCGCCCCTGAGTTTAGCCTTTGATATATATTTTTTTCCTTCCAAATCTTGGGACTTTTTAAAACATTTTTTTTAAGAGCGAGAGAGGGGGATAGAGAAGGAGGTTAGGGACAGAGGGAGACAGGGACTTTTAAAGCAGGCTTCATGCCCAGTGCAGAGCCTAACTCCAGGCTCAGTCTCATTACCCTGAGATCATGACCCTTGCCAGAATCAAGAGTTGGACACTTAAACGACTGAGCCACCCAGGCACTCCCCAGATCTTGGCCTTCCGAAGTGTTCTGTTTACCATCTGTTTCTCTGATGCCTCCTTGGCCTTACTTTTTCATAGCTGAGCCTGCTGTGTTGGCTCAGGTGTTCCTGGAAGTTGGAGCCTTTGGGTAGTTTCTGATGCCCATGTCCACATGTCCTATCCACAGAGAAATGGGAAGCGGTATGTTTCTTTTGGCTGAGGGGGAGGGTGTTGTGCTTTTTAATTACCACTTATCATTCCAGGCAGAAGAATATCACAGCAGTCAGTGAACTGATCCATGTCTATCTACTGCCTTTTCTGTCTTATGAAGGGGAGGAGTTCTAGAAACTGAAAGAGGAATCACAGATGCATCTCATAGGTCAGGTGAGGGAAGGCTGATACCAATGGACTTATAAAAGGGCATTTCTTTATGTCTGGAAATAGTTTCATGCTTTTGCCTCTCATTTCTGTGAGGCTCCCATGGGGTTAGCAGGCATCTGACCAAACTTGAGAAAACTAGCAGGCAGTGGAAGTAACATAAAATGGGACAATCGATACAGACAACATTGATTGGTCACACTTTGAATTCAGTTGGTATTAGAGTTGGAAGCTTAAGGGGCAGAATCCTAAGGAAGGTATTTAAGGTTGATTTTTGTGACTCTCCCCACTGCTGGTCATGGGGAATTGGGTTTGAGTGTATTCATGAAGCAAAGTCTCCATCTTTGGGCCAGCTGCTAAAGTCTGAAATCATGGTGTTTATGGGCTGGAAAATATCATCCTAGGGGTCTTTAAATCAATTTTATTGGAAACATCAGTGCTGGGTCTGGTTCAGATCCAAGGAATGGCTGTTGGTGGTTTCTTTGGTGAGTGAAGAGTCAGGAGTTTCCCTAGTAGTTTTTCACTTTTCAGTGCTTGAGTTTTGTATTCAGTGGTTCTTATTTTATTGATGACAAAACTGAGTTCCAGAGAAGTGAAATGGGCTGTATACCTTTTTTAGGGCCATCAGCATATTACTTGCAGAGCTGAGACTCAAGCCAGAGGGCTCACAGAGGGTGGCCATAGAAGTTGTTAAAATTATTTAAAGCCTTATAAAGATGCAAGATGCCATTGCAGTTAAAAATCTCCAGGGAGGGAGAAGGGCCCCTCCTCCACTGACTGCCTTACTCATTATCTTAAAACCTTCACTGGTGAGGTTTTTTGCTGTCATGCTGATTTCTTTCCTCCTGTTGAGGTATGTTTCCTCTTGATCTTACCCTGGAGAAAATAGATTTGAAGCTTTCCCCTATTTTAGAAACAAAGAACAAGTGCTCAGGCCAGGCTGCTCTGAGGGTATTCTGTAAAGAATGGGGCCAGTGCACCAGTGGATCTTATCTGGTGACCTGGTAAACCCGTGATATATCGCGAGGGAATGAAGGGCGTGTCAGAGTGGTTTAAAAACATTCTGGAGGGGCGTCTGGGTTCCTCAGTCTGTTTTGTGTCTGTGTTTGGCTCAGGTCATGATCCCAGGGTCTGGGGTTGAGCTTTGCATCAGGCTCCTTGCTCGGTGGGAAAGTCTGCTTCTCTTCTCCCTCTGTCTGCTGCTGTTTCTGCCTGTGCTCTCCCTCTCTCTCTCTGTCAAATAAATAAAATCGTAAAAAGAATAAATAAAAACATTCTGGAGTCAGCTTACTTGGTTTCATATTTTGCTATTTACCTACTAGCTGTCAGGTCATGGATAAGTTACTCATTTTCTCTTAGCCTTAATTTCATGATCTGTAGAATGGGATTAGTAATATTTCCTCTTGGAACTGTCTTGAGAATTACTTGAGAGAATGCATATGGAAAGTGGCTCCTCCGGCATAGTATAAGTGCTCTGTGTGACCAGTCATGTCAACAAGAGTAGTTTCTAATTCCTGACCCAAGACTTGGTTACAGGATAAGTTATGCTGACTAAGCAAGCCAGTGTTACCTTCACCATCGCATCATTGTCAGCCTTCTTTGTTGTTTGATTCTTCATATCAGTGGTCACACCTGGCTCATGCTGAATAAAAGTCATGAAGAGCAAGGAACTTTGAAGTTTCTCTGCCATCTTCTTCCTTACTTAGCTTACTTCTCACCTCTCTGGGGCTGCCTTTGACTGGCTCTCCCAGCCAGTGGGCCCTGTGTCCTGGACAGTGGCTGACATGAGGATGTTATTGGAGCAGGGCTGGCTTTCCAGAGTCTGCCTGGGGCCCTCTGACAGAATGTTCTCCCTGTCTCTTGCTATCTGCTCTTCAGCCAGACATGAAGCAATTAGCTCGTTATGGGAAATTTGACTTCTGTCACGGCTTTCTTCTGATTTGTATGCCCGTTTCTGGTCCTTGTCCAAGGTCAGGGAAGTGCAGTCAAATACACTGACCCAGATTTTGTGTTTAAGTTGACTCTTTCTTTTTGAGATTTACAACTGGTTCTGTGTAGCAGTGGGGGTGGGAGTAGGGAAAAGCCCCTGAAGCTACTACCTCTCATACTGATCTCAAGCTGAGTTTCTAAAAAACCCTGAGCACTGTAATTATAGCCCGTGCCTTACTTCTCTGAATGAAACAAATAGGCCAAAACCTTAACATTGTGGGGGTGGGGGTGGGGTGGCAATGTGGGAGAGCAGTCTCAATTGGTTTAAAAAAAAGAAAAATTAAAGAGTCAATGCTGTTGGGGCGCCTGGGTGGCTCAGTGGGTTAAAGCCTCTGCCTTCAGCTCAAGTCATGATCCCAGGGTCCTGGGATTGAGCCCTGGTCTCTCTGCTCGGCAGGGAGCCTGCTTCCTCCTCTCTCTCTGCCTGCCTCTCTGCCTACTTGTGATCTCTGTCTGTCAAATAAACAAATAAACAAAATTAAAAAAAAAAGAAAAAAAAAAGAGTCAATGCTGTTGTCTTCAGTTGTTCCACAAGCATCTACAGTATCTTACCTAGTCTTAATGCTTCCCCCATTTTCTGTAACTGCTCCTGAGTTATTATGGGAGCCTCCTCCTTTAGTTTCCTCTAGGACACTGTGTACCACTGCCCCTTGGGGTCTTCCTAAATATGGTGGTGATTGGAGAACAATCATGCTTAGAAGCCTTCAGTGGCACCCCCTGGCTGCTGCTGAATGCCTTCTAAATGTATCATTTGTCCGTCATTTGTCCAGGTGTTCTGATGTTCTGTGCCTATCACGGTGTATCCCTGTCCTACCACTTGAATTATATCCTCTACTGTTACCCACATGTATCCTTTGCTCTTGGTAAACTGGTCTGTGTGGCCCTCTAAACATGCCTCAAGTTTGTGATTCGGCCAGTTCTTTTGCCCAGAGTCCCCTCTCCTTTGTTTCCTATTTAAGCTGCACAGCTGCCTTCTTCAGTGAGCCTTGCCTGATACCTCCTCATCTGTATCCCCATAGCAACACTTTGATTCTAGAATTTAGCATACTTTATCCTGGTTAGTTATTTTGTCTCTTATTATGTGAGCTTCTCAAGGACATGGGCTATGCTTTATTTTGTGTCTCCAGCATTATGCTGAATATAACATGGACACCATTAAATGCTTGTTGAATGAAGAAATATGTGAAAACCTGAGAAATGATAACAGTCCTGGTCAATTTCCAATTCTTTCCTGAAGCATTCCTTGAACCCCAGTCACAGTGAGTCTGGCACTCTCAATTCCTAGAGCTCTTGGTGTCTGGAGTAGTCTGATTCCATAGAGTAAGTCTTCTTTTCCCAAATGGGTTAGAAATTCCTGGTGGGCAGAAAGTGCATCCCTCATTCCTGTTTGTGTCCCCAGCTCCCAGCGCAGTCCTTGGCACACAGAGGGTGTTTAATAAGTGCTTATGAATGTCAGAGTCCTGCTCTTTGCCAGCTGATGTGCCTACCTCAGCCGCTTCTGTCACTCACTGGCCAGGAGTCTCCCAACTCCAAGATATTTTCAGGGTCAGGTAGGGAACAGTGTCAGCCACAGGGAATGGTAGACCTGTGTTAAACTGAAGGGCTTATGTGTTCCATGAAGTACAGCTGCTACTCAGCTATAGTCATGAGTGAGTGTGGCTCTAGTGTCCTTATCTTACATTACAAGAGAAGCCAGAAATCCAGATTTTTATGTGAAATCCCCAGGGACTACCAAAGTACATCTGTGGTCCAGATTTGGCATCGAGGCTACCCATCTGTGATCTTTGGATAGAGCCTGAAATTTCACATATTTAAGTTCTTTATGGAAGAAGAAAGGGAGTGGAGGACATAACCTGAAAGCTTGAAAGGGAATTTTGTTGAAAGCCTGGGTTTGCTTGGGTGTCCTGTTATTTTCTGTGGGGATTGACATAGTCTCTTGAGCCAAGTCCTGCAGAGACCTCCTGTTTTGCTTCATCCTTCCTTGTATTCTGTCCCTGGAAAAATGGTGACCCAGGGACTTAGATGATTTTTACCCTTTGGCCCAGCCTTTGCTGAGGCAGGTGTAATGGTAGTTCTTGCTTCTGTCTGTTTCTGAGGGCCTGGTGGTCAGTCTGGTTACAGGCTGAGGTCCTAGGAATCATTCCTGTTGATGGCTTCTCTGAGAGGGAGTTCTGAATGAACCAGCACAAGTACAAGGGAGGTATATTGTACAAAATTATTGCCTAAATGTGGTAGTCAAGGGGTAAAGCAGTATAATAGCCAGGAGGAAATCTGTACCTCTATGGAGGCTTTTGCAGGGCAGTATATTACCCTCTGACTGTCCTGTTCTTCTCATAGTCCCTAGGAGCCTCTGGCAGAGTTTACTTGGCATTACCTTTTAGGTCCGAAGGTGTTACTACCATTGATACCTCCATCTGAGGCAGAAAAACTGATTGGATTATCTCTGGAAGACTGCATGAGAAACTGAAAAGAATGATGTCTTTGGTGAGGGGCTCTAGGTGGTTGGACAGTGAGGGAGAAGAGAGCCTTAATTTTCATTGCATACCTTTGTGTGCTTTTTCAGATTTGAGCTGTGTGTGTATATTGCTAATATTTTAAAAAATATCCCTGGGCAGGGGAACCTGGATGGCTCAGGTCATGATCCCAAGGTTCTGGGATTGAGCCCTGCGTAGGGCTCACTGCTCACCAGGAAGCCTGCTTCTCCCTCGCCTACTCCTCCTGCTTCTATTCCCTCTCTTACTCTCTGTCAAATAAATAAATAAAATCTTTAAAAAATAAAGTATCCCTGGGCAGACCCAAGTGTGGTCTCCTCTTCAGCTTCCACTCTGTCCTCCCTTTATTCTGTAACTGTGGATTCTCTGTAAACATCTAGAACCAGTTATTGTAGTTTGTCCCTTGGAGGTGACAGACTTGTTTTTCTGTTCCTCAGAAGTGTCTTAGGTTTTCTCAGCCACAGGTCTTCAGAATAACTGTCAGGCCTAAAATATGCTTAACATTTTACTGTTTATAAAAGGGCTTTCATGGGGTGACTCAGTTGGTTAAGTGTCTGCCTTCGGCTCAGTCATGATCCCAGGGTCCTGAGATCAAGTCTTGTGTTGGGCCCTCTGATAAGTGGGGAGCCCGTTTCTCCCTCTGCCCTCCCCCCACTCATGCTCTCTCTCAAATAAGTAAAATCTCTCTCTATATATATTTATTTATTTTTATTAACATATTATGTATTATTTGCCCCAGGAGTACAGGTCTGTGAATCATCAGGCTTACACATTTCACAGCACTCACCATAGCACATACCCTCCCCAATGTCCATAGCCCAGCCATCTTATCCGTACCCTCCACCCCCCAGCAACCCTCAGTTTGTTTCGTGAGATTAAGAGTCTTTTTTTTGGTTTGTTTCCCTTCCAGTCCCATCATGTTTCATTTTTTCCTTCCCTACCCCCACAACCCCCTGGCCTGCCTCTCATATTCTTCATATCGGAGAGATCATATGATAATTATCTTCCTCTGACTGACTTATTTTGCTCAGCGTAATACCCTCTAGTTCCATCCACGTTGTTGCAAATGGCAAGATTCCATTTCTTTTGATGGTTGCATAGTATTCCTTAGTGTATATATACCACATTTTCTTTATCCATTCTTCTGTTGGTGGACATCTGGGCCCTTTCTATAGTTTGGCTGTTGTGGACATTGCCGCTATAAACATTGGGGTGCACATGACCCTTCAGATCACTACATTTGTATCTTTAGTGTAAATACCTGGTAGTGTGATTGCTGGGTCATAGGGTAGCTCTATTTTCAACTTTATGAGGAACCTCCATGCTGTTTTCCAGAGTGGCTGCACCAGCTTGCATTCCCACCAACACTGTAGGAGGGTTCCCCTTTTTCCTCATCCTTGCAAGCATCTGTCATTTCCTGACTGGTTAGTTTTAGCCATTCTGACTGGCCTGAGGTGGTATCTCATTGTCGTTTTTTTTTTTTTTAAATATTTTGTTTATTTGACAGCTAGAGAGAGAGCACAAGTAAGCAGAGTGGCAGGGAGATGGGGAGAGAGAGAAGCAGGCTCTCTGCTGAGAGCCTGATGCGGGGCTCGATCCCAGGACCCTGGAATAATGACCCGAGCCGAAGGCAGCTGCTTAACCAACTGAGCCACCCGGGCGCCCCTCATTGTCTTTTTGATTTCTATTTCCCTGGTGCTGAGTGATGGTGAGCATTTTTTCGTGTGACTATTGGCCTTCTGGATGTCTTCTTTGCAGAAATGTCTGTTCATGTCTTCTGTCCATTTCTCAATTGGATTATTTGTTCTTTGGGTGTTGGGCTTGATAAATTCTTTAAAGATTTTGTATGCTAGCCCTTTATCTGATATGACATCAAATAAAATCTTTAAAAAAGGCTTTCAAATAACAGATCCTTAGAACATCCCCATTTCATAGAGATGAGAAATTGAGGCTTGGAGAGCCTGAATTACTTAAACTTACTGAAGGTTGTATAGTTAGGGCAGAGCTGTGACTAAGCCAGGTAGCCTTACATCATATTTCTGGTCCTTGCTCTTAGTGCTTATGTCAGTGAGGTAGTCTTCCCTTTTTGGAATTCTCTTACAGGTTTCCAGAGCTGTTTCAGTTGGGGGCAAGAATAGAGCTGTGGTGTTGTGCTTTTTTTTTTTTTTTTTTGGTTTTAGCCTTCACCTCTTTAAAACTCTCAGTGACATCAGCCTGACTTCTCTAGAAAAAAGTGGTCAGTAGTAGGTTTCTCCAGTTTCTACTTAGAAACTAGTTTTGTCTCCATTGGAACAGTATCTTTTAGGGAAGCTTGAATTAACAGTTTTCTTTTTTCTTTTCTTTGCTGAGTATTATTGCTGCTGTTAGGCAAAGGGCTTTGTTTCCAGGTTACAAATCTTTTTAGCAAAGAAGTAAGTGCAGACTAGAACTGGAAGGACTTGTGTTGTTCTTGGATATAATTTAATGCTCCACATCCAGAGAGCATAAACATTGTAAAGTGCGCAAGATGGATTTGGATTAATATCCTGACAACATATGGCTTGGCATGTAGGGCACTCCTGGGAGACCCTTCTCACCATACCTAGACCGATTTTGCCGGGTGGCCCCTTCCCACATATCTTCCCAGCAGCTGTTGTGCACCTGGGTGAATCATCAGCTTTCCTAAGCTTTGGGGTGGGGGGGGTACCAGTGTTAACTATTGAAAGCCCTCATGTGGGAGGTGAAATAAACAGACAACCCTGGGAGACTGTGTTTTAGTACTACTTAGCTTCCCCTGAGTTTGTCCAGAGTGTTCATTTCCGTTGGAAATACAGGCTGATCCTCACCACTGGTCTCTTCAGAATACAACCCTGAAAATCATCTTGCCCTTTCTACTTTCCTGCCCCTGGCATCATGGGTATAAGAGGTCTCTGAAAGCTCTAGAGAGGTGTTGGGCAACATGGAGGGAAGGCTCAGTTGCTTCTAAAGACCAAGCAGAAGTCCTTCATTTTTTTTTAAACTTTTCTATTTCTACCTTAAATCAAAATTAGGTTATTGTTAAAGAGAGTTTTGTGCATTACTGAAAGAGCTCAGAGTGGGAAAGGCTCTTGGTACCTCCTTTGTAATCTCTGAAGAAAGCTTGTTGGGGGCATGTAGAGATCATGCCTGGGTTGTCTTTTCCTCCCCCAGCCCTGACCTGCACTGTGCCAAGAGAGTTGCCCCAGCTGATGGCTTAGTTACTGGCTGGCAGCTTTGTGGGTCTGGAAACTCAGCCAGTTCACCCAGGTTTAAGTTCCCGTGGGCCCTCTCAAGCACATGGAATTCATGAGCCCATTCAGCTATAATTCCGGTTAACTAATTAACTCTAAGAAACATGCCTAGCAAGTTGACTTGTGTGGACAGGAGGGAGGATTTTCTCCTCTATGGATAAGATGAGCTGGAAGCCAGCTCACCTCTAGAGGAAGTCAAGGTGAAGTAGGGTGGAAAGCTCCTGGCTGTAGCATTAGATAGATCCAGATTTAACTATGTACTAGCTGTTAGACTAAAGAGAGTTATGTAACTTGTCCCTTATTGCTTCATCTGTAAAAGTCCCTGGGCTTTTCAGATATACACACAATATGCATTCAGTGTATCTTTTGTCCCATTTATTCACTTCTTCCCTCTCCCCTCACAGCATTGTATTTTAAGGGCTATCTCTCTACTCTGACCAAAGTATACCTGTTACTCTCTTGGGGCACCAGAAGTGTCAGAGAGACTGAATTTAATTCTCTGGGTACCTCTTGGTGTGTTTTTCACAGACCACAGCCCTTCTTTTACCACAAGTTATAGTAGGAACAACTAGATTCTAGCTCTCATCAGTTGGTTCCAACCTAAGGAGTCTTTGTGGTTATCATTTGAGCTATAGTTCTTGGTAAAGACCTCTGTACGTGTCAGTTACTGCTTGGCCATGGTAATTTAGTGATGAGGGAGACAGGGTCTTCGCCCTAAGTAATACCTTTCTAATACCATCCTCAGTTGGGTTGCTTCTTTGGGTGCCTAGTCTTATTCGTCCTTTGTTGATTCATACTGACTTGCTTCTGAGAGAGTAATCCTCTCCCTAGACCCTAGGGGACAGTGCCCCTTTGTGCAGCCTGGGCCTTGCCTGCTGGCTTGCCTGCTCTCAAACAGTGAGAGCAGAGTGCTGAGGCTGGAGGAAAAAGCCCCGCAGGCTACTACTGCCTCGGCCACACATGTCCCGAGAGCCTGTGCTTGGCACTCTTGAATGTTCTTTTCTCCTTGCACATAGATTATAGTGTTCCCTGGTAATTTAAATTCAAAAACCTTCCGCCTCCCTCTCTGCCTTGGGGAAAAAAAAAAAAGGCTCTGTGTATTACGGGGTGGAGAACAAAGCTGGCCAGCCCTGATTTCCTGGTGGGGTTTGTTTGATCACGTGTATTTTTTAATGTAGCCTCAGTGTGGGTTACCTGTAATAAGGCTACCGTGTAATTCAGGCATATTGATATTCTGCAGTCATAGAATCTCACATCTTGTTCTACCCTGTTTGTCATAAATAGTGTGGTGGGTAGATTTAGGGGCTTTGGCCGACAGGAAGTTGTACTTCTCTGCTTTGTATTTCAGACTGCATTCTGGCCCCTAGTGGGCTCTGTATGTAGAAGGCCCAGCAGCCAGGTTGATAGATTTCTCAGTTTCAAAGTAGGGGCCTGAAGATAGTCCTCTGCTCTATCCTTCTCTCTCTCTTGCCAGTTTTCCTGGCAGTTGGCAGGAAGTGTGTGTGGGGAAGCAGGCAGAATTGCTCTCTGAGAACCATTTATCTGAACTCCCAGTAGAGAATTGCATTTGCCTCTCCTTTACTTTCTGTGTTATGCGGTCTTGTGATTTGGTACTGCTTGTCTCTGTGCAGTACGGAGGCCTGAGTATGACTCCTCTAGCCCTATTGGGGTTTTTATCAGTAAATTACTTGCTGGTTGGTCTTTCCCCTGAATTCCATTACTTTCCCAGGAGCAGGGGAGTGTGTAAACATTTGGAGACCTATTTGAGCCTCTCTTTCTAGCACCATGGCCACTGAAACAATGATAGCTAAGCCCAGATGAGCCATGTTTCCCACTGCTGCTGGGGCTGGGCATTGGCTATAGCTGGATTTAGCTTTAACAGTCACACTAGAGGCTTGGTTGGAAAGAAAAGAGCACTGCATAATTATTGCTTATGTATCAGTTAAACCTATTAGCCAACAGATGTCAAGTGTAGGGAAAAAAAGTGCAATAATGTTATTATAATGGCATAATAGTTATTATTATAATAATCAGTTGGCATAGCTTTTGATAAGAGGCAGATCCTGAAAGGAGTGCAGGGGGAAGGGTTAACCTTGAACTATAGCACAGTGAAGGGATGCTTCACCTTGTAGGAGATGGTGTGTGAATGTATATGATTCAGGTATGGGGTTGATACCCTTTCTGCATGGCTTGAGGTTGTATGGAGACTTCTGCTGGGTACTGTCTTTCTCATGGTGCCAGGGAACAGCTGCCATCCTCTGGTTTAAGGTGCCTTGGGTTGCAGGATTATGATTCCAAGCACCTAGCACCAGTGGGTCCTCAAAAGGGCAGAGATTTCATCCCTGTAGCTCCATTTGGAATTTTCAGAAAATCTAGCCTCATCCCTGTGGCTACAAATGATGAACTCCCCTCTGTTCAGCACACTGCACTCTGTCCCTATGGCGTGGCAGTGTATCTCAGCTATGTACATGCTTATTGTGGTGGAATGTGCTCATGGTAGACAGCCTTTCCTTACCCAAGGAGTTCTCAGAATGTTCCCATTATGGTAAGGAGGTGGTGATGGGGTAGGGAGCAGAACTGAGCTCATGGGCGACCCATAAAGGCAGCTGTAGGGTAGGAGAGGAGTCTGGATTCAGGCAGACTTGGGTTGTCTCCTGACCTCACTGTTCACTAGCTGTTACACAACCTTGCTTAGCCTCAGCTGCCCCTCCGTGTATGTGTTCATTTATTTCTCACTGTTTGTCACTACCATCCCTGTCTCTGAAGTACCTGCCACTAGGTAGTTTTCAGTAATTGGTGCTGCTTCTACTATACCACCCTGCCCATCTACCCTAAAGAATAGAAGGGCTAGGACAAGACCCTCCTGCTTCCATAGGGAATTGAGGCTTTAATCTGAGCTTCATGTGAGCTTTTTCAGGCTTTGGTGTTGTTGTTCAGAGTCCTACTAGGATTCCTCTGAAGCTGCCTCATTGTGGGAGACTTTGCTATTTAATGTTTGGGCAAATCTCTGCCTTATCCAAGGAGTGAATGGTGGTATTTAAAATCCCATTCAGGGATTTTCTGCTTTAGCCCCTTGCAGTCTTTATCCCCTCCCCATTTTTCCTTTGGGTGGGTCACTTGGGGGTCACTGCCTGCTTTGAGGAGCATTTGTTTTTTGAAGATGCTGTTAGTTGTTTGGCTTAGTCTCTTTACGGAGTAGAGATGTTTGTGTTTCCATCTGCCTGGGCCTTTGCTCTGGACTTTTATTTTGGAAGTCTGGAGCATTCAGACAAGGTGATATCTTTTTAGACTATTTTTGGCTGTAGGCCAGCTTATCACTATGGCTACCACCTGCCTGAAGAATGGCAGGGCATAAACAGTCACTTTTATCAGAAATTTAGGAAGGAGAAAGGGCAAAGGGGAAAGAATAGTTTGGCTTAAGTTCACAAGGGAAGAACAGCTTCTCTAAGCAGAACCTTTTGATTTGGATAGAACTTCATTTCCCTTCTCTGGAATTTTGTTCGTTCTGTCAACAGACATAAACAGAACATCCTTTACACTCCAGATACTATGCTAAGTCCTGAGTCATGACCGAGTCATATGTGTTTCCTCCTTAGGGTGTATTAATGAATATGGACATTAATACAATTAAAATCACACATATAAATGCAAAATTACAATTGTATTAAGTGTGTTGGAAGAAAGGAATGTGATACCATGAGAAATAGGACAGATTTGACTTGTTCCTGCGGTTGAGAGGCTATCAGAGAAGTCTTGCTAGAGAAAGTGATCTTTGGTTTAAATTGTTAAGAACAAACAGGTGTTTTAACAACCCGATGTGAGGTTGAAGAGTGTTTCAGGCTCAGGGCCCAGCTCTTACAAAGCCTCTGGAGTGGGGTTGGGGGCAAAGAGGTGGCTTCTGTGAAGTGCTGAATAAGTGTGGTTGGAGTGCAGAAAATGAGAGGAGATGGATGCACACTGAGGCTGGAAGGATTGGCAAGGGCAGGCCTGGTGAGCTGTGGCAAGGCCTTTTTGTATTTACTTGGAGAACATGGAAGCCTTTGGAGGGTTGTTAGTCATGGTGGTGAGATGATTGGATTTGCAGTATGAACAGATCATTCTGTCAGATAGTACACTGGATGGATTTTGATGAGGGAGTGCGAATGAAGATCAGAAAAAGAGCGTTGCTGTGATAGGTGACTTGTTTTCCTTTAGTCAGCTAAATGGTAATTTTGAGACCCCCCTCCCCCCTCCCCGAAGTGTTGATAGTGTGTTTTTGGGGCCAGCTGGCCACTCAGCAGACATGGTGGCTCAGGGTGCTGGCATTTGGCATCTTTCCACCTTCCCGGAAAAAGGCCTGGAGGTTTCAGGCCTGTCACTGGTTAACATCTGACAGGTACAGAGCCCTTTGTTAACCTGTTTTCTTGCTGTCCCTCTGTTGGCTGTCACTACTGGGCAAGAGCTACCCCTTTCACTTTGGACCACTTAAGCCACTGACATGGGCAACTACCTGAAATGTGATGTGCCAAGTTAGCAAAGCCAACACCTGCGGTTTATGTAACATTCAGTTCTGGTTGATGTAGGTGTGCACATGTTCTCTCTTGGCAGTAGCCAATGTCTGGAGGGCTGGAAATGGGCTGTGATTGCTCTTGCTACTGGGTAGCTAGGAAGACTGAGGTGTAAGTCCTGGGGTGTAAAGAAGCCCGGGTCAGAGTCACATGCTGTCAGACCAAGTGTTAAATGCATGGTGGGTGGTTTCAGACCATAGACTAGAATCTTTCCTCAGTGGGACAGTAGCCTTGCCCACTGTTCCTTCACATACTCAGCTGGAAGGCTGTGCAGCACAGTGGGTAGGAGTATGGCCCTTGAATTTGGGCAGACTTCAGGTAGAATCTTAGCCTTACCACTTGCAAGCTGTGTGACTTTAGACAAGTTATTTCACTTCCCTGATTGGTAGTTTTCTTAGCCTTAACTGGGAAATAATAGTACATTTACCTAACAGGGTTAATTGTGAAGTATTAATGAGAATATATGAAAGGTGCTTAGGTTCGTTCACAGGGTAAATACTGAATTAAAAGTGGTAATACTTTTAGTTAAGGTTTATTTGTCTAATTTTTGTTTGTTTTATTATCTGTCTACTATGTGCTGGGCCCCATGCCGATGGTGGAATGAAGATGTGATCTTGGGGCGCCTGGGTGGCTCAGTTGGTTGAGCCACTGCCTTCGGCTCAGGTCATGATCCTGGACTTCCAGGATCGAGTCCCGCATCGGGCTCCCAGCTCCTTGGGGAGTCTGCTTCTCCCTCTGACCTTCTCCTCTCTCATGCTCTCTCTCACTCATTCTCCCTCAAATAAATAAATAAAATCTTAAAAAAAAAATTAAAAAAAAGAAAAAAAAAAGATGTGATCTTGGCCTTGATGGTGCTCAGTCTTATGCTCATCTTTGCTGCTTTTGGTTTTGTTCTGTGTGGTCATGGTTCAGCAAAACAAGGAGGTCTCCTATGGGGTTTCTTTTTATTTTTTTCTTTTCAATAATCACATTAAGTTTATTTAAAAAATTTTTTTAATTAACATATAATGTATTTTTTTCTTTAGGGGTACAGATATGTGAATCATCAGTCTTACACAATTCACAGCACCCACCACACCACATACCCTCTCCAGTATCCATAACCCAGCCACCCTATCCCTCCCCTCCCCAACCCCCAGCAACCCTCAGTTTGTTTCCTGAGATTAAGAGTCGCTATGATTTGTCTCCCTCCCCAATTACATTTTGTTTCATTTTTTCCCTCCCTACCCACCAATGATCTCCTGCCCTGGCTCTCAAATTCCTCATATCAGAGAGATCATATGATAATTGTCTTTCTCTGATTGATTATTCTTAGCATAATACCCTGTAGTTCATCCATGTTGCTGCAAATGGCAATATATATATATTTTTTTATGACTGCATGGAAGTATTCCATTGTGTGTGTGTGTATCACATCTTCTTTATTCATTTGTTGATGGACATCTAGGTTCTTTCCATAGTTACCTATTGTTCTCATAGAGAGTTTCTTAGAGGGGATCCAGATCAGATGTCCACTTGGTGTTGCTGTTTTCTCCTCTGGGCCTCTCTTCTATGGCCCCGATTCCAGTTTGTTTGCTGCTTAGCTGTAGAGGGTGCTCAGCTTTGGTGTTTTTGTTGGGGGAAGAGTACCCCTACTTCCTGCTTGGACTGCACCATCTGAAACAGCGTTCTGTTTTTCTGCCTTATGAGTACCCATTTCTAATAGTGAACATCCCTGGAATCTTTGGTTTGTTCTTTAAAACATTTAATTGCTGCTGTTTCGTTTCTTTGGTAAAATACTGTGTAAGATGGTTGACCTAAAAGAGACCATGAAAAATAAGCTGGGTTGTATTTTTGTAAGGGTTTGTTTATTAGTACTGAGTTACTGAAATAGAATACTTCCCAGTGGTCTCAGGGGGGAGGTGACCTTTGTCATGTGATTGTTTTTTTGTGAAGGTGTTGGGGAAGGTTAATTTGATTCATCTGATTTCTTTGGTGGTGGTGGGTAAGGTGGGTGAATGGGAGAGAAAGGACAAAACCTTTAACAGTCTCCGAATTAGAGCCTATATTGGCTGAGAAGAGGAGAGGATGTATTTATCCCGAGTGTCTAGAGCTGCGTGTGTAGGCCCTGACCTTTGCCCATGCTTTCTTCCTCATTCATGGTGGTAGAGTCTGCCATGATGAGTTTATTTGTCCCTTCACTGACTCACCATTTATGTGTACTGTATACTGTAGAAGGGAATGATTTCCACTTCTGTTAAATGATACCTTTTTGACCTTTCCTGGTACTTCAATGACTCAGCTTTCGCATCTGAATAAGAGTGTACTGGTACTCACCTCCTGGGGCAGTTAGGATGAAAGGAGATAATACACTGCATGTTTCTGGCACATGGTGGATACCTCAGAATGGTAAGGATTATAATGCCTTCAAAGAAGTCAGACCCCATCTGCGAGAAAAGCCACAGATGGGACCATAGGTGCTGAGAAAGGCTGGCGAAGGCCTGGAATTGTGAGACTGGATTTGGCTTGTTAGGGAAGGTTGCTACGTAGCATATTTGGGGTCAGGCCCCAGTCTGTGACCCTCACTGGGTAAGGTGAGTGACTGCTTAAATTAGAGCAGAAAGCAGTAAGCAGAAGGCTTGAGTGGTAAACCAGAAGTGTTGTCTCTCTTCCTCCTGTTAGGGAAGAGGGTAGAGTCAATACAACAAAGTGGCTGGGAAACCTGGCTCTTCTGAGTCAGACCAACCTGGGTTTCAGCTCTGGCTCTTCCATATACATGCTTTGTGGCCTCGGAGAAGTTACACTTCCCTTCCTCTCTTTTAGCTTTGGAGTCCTCATCTATAAAATGGAAATGATAATATCTACTTGGGAGTGTTGGGTGAGGGAGGTTTAAATAAAACAACATGCAGTGTCTTTCACATAGTACATATTCATAGAACAGATAATATTCTGCCATAGCACTGATAGATTACAAAGCAATTAAGCATTTTTCTTAGGAAATTACAGTCTTCTAATTTTTGTGGCTAGATTAATTTTTTTGAAAAGTCAGTCTCTGCTTGGATTCAACAATCAACTCAGTAAGTTCTTAGGGAGTCTGTCACTCCCCTGCCTCACACCCTCTGCAGGTTTACAGTCTTGTACTTAGAATAAAGTCCAAACTCTTTACTTCGATTGCAGGCCATTCATGAACAGATCCTGGCCTGCCTTGGCAGCCATGTGTCCTAACTCTGCCCCTTGCCTCATATGTTTTCATCACAGTGACCTTGTACAGAGGGCCTTTGCTCTCACTGTACCCTCTGCCTGGAATACTCTGCCGTTATGTTCACTTGATGGGCTCCTTGTCATTCATATCTCAGTTCTGCTGTTACTTAGGAAAAAGGGGCCTGCCTTTCCTCTGTTATAAAGTAACTGCTTATGTCACTGTTAACATAGGCATCTGATATTTTTCTTGTTTGTTTGCTTCTTGTTGATTCTCTGTTTTTCCTTCCGCCAGAATTAAGTTCCATGAGAATAGGGACCATGTCTGTCATGTTCACAGCTGTATTCACAGTGCTAGGAACAGTGCCTGGCACATAGTAGATGATCATACGTTTGTTGAAAGAGCTTGTGAGTGACAAAGGATTCTGTTATTACTCAGAATCTGGTTACACAGGTGTTCATATTCATATTGCTTTGTTTTGTAAATAAGTAAAACTAAGATGACTTAATTTCTTGTTCATTATTTATTAAGTGCCTCCCCCTTCCCCCATTAATTGGAACCTTCTGAGGAGAGGCAGTTTTCTCTGACTTTAGTTTATGTGGCTCTCTTTCTTCTTGGCATTTTGTTATTAGAAAGGGGAGTTTGTGGTTGCTGGACTTTGTGCATTGATTTTTAGGTGTTCTCAGGAAGCAAGCTTTAGTGCATTTGCTTGGAATAAAACAAACAAGAAAGCTCACCAGGACATGGCAAATTTATCTCACTCTGATTTTCTACCAACACTTTCTGCAATACTGTGTAAGTTCTTAGACAAGGACATTAGAGAAGAATTGACAAATTGACACCGGCCAGATAGAAACAAATTCACAAAATGTGAGTGAGTAACAAAGTAAGACATGGAGAGGTAAGAGAGGATAGTGCTGCTTTATGGCAGTGGCCTGGTTTTTCATGGGTAATAGTAATGGTATGAGTGAGAGATCCTGGACCAGTTAGTTAACTGTTCCTTTGGCAGAGGGCCTTTTATTCTGGGGAACTATACGGGGAGGTGCTCAGGAGTAAGTGGGACTCCAGCCACCTTTGTAAATGTTTGGGTCCTAAATCTGATTAGTCCTCAAATACTTGGTCTTGAATTGAGAGAATAAAGTCCCAGGCATGGATATGAGCAGGAGAAGGGTGTCTGGAGCAAGGTGAGCAGCAGGGGTGGGCTTATTTTGCTTTTGTATGCTTCAAGAACCATAGCTCTGTAGGTACTAGGCTCCACTCATTTCCAAAGCTCCCTTTCTTCTACCCAAAGCTTCCTCTAAGCATGGGGTTATCTTAATCTGTCTTAGGTATTGTTGACTTTTCCTATTGATAAAGCTCTCCCTTATTGATAAAGACTGCAACAGCCTCCTTGTCAGTTATGTCCTTACTCATTTTCCACCTTTGAAGGACTTAGCCTTGTGGTTAACTCAGGGTATTTGGTCACTCTGGCAACCACCTTTTTTGTTGTTGTTGTTAAAGATTTTATTTTTAAGTAATCTCTACACCCAACATGGGGCTGGAGCTCACGACCCCAAGATCAGGAGTCACACTCTGTACCATGGAATCAGTGTCTTACTGTGCTGTAGTTACTGACTATCCTCTATCCATTTGGGGTAGTCTTTAATTTATGTTTAAACTTACTTACAAGTCCACTTTTGGTGAAGCTCCCAACCCCCCTTATAGCAGGAATTTTAGCTATAAGCCGCAGGTTAGGTTTTTGAAGATTCGGGTACAAAAAGGTGACAGAAGGTGGTAGAACAGTGGCTCTCGGGACCAGCTTTTTCTGGGCTCAAAAATTATTGAGCCTTTTCTTAATTCTTTCACCTCCTTTCTTTAATCCTTTCTCGGCTAATTGACAATCCCTATTCCTTTCTTCTGTGCTCTGTTTCTTTGCCTTGGAGGTGTTTCTGCAGTTCTTACTCAGAAGAGCGTTTGCTTTCAGAATCTTTCACAGCTTTCTTTTATGGCCAGAGTTGTAGCTCCATCTCTTCCACCTGCCAGGCTAGAACATGTCTTCTTCTGTGATTGTAGAAGTGTGGTTGGGGTGGGCAAAATGCCCTTTATACTCTTATACCCCGTTGTGATTGTCCTCCATAATTTGGTATCATTTAAAGGTGGATTAGCCAGTGAGTCCCCAAATCAAAGATGCTCCTGACATTCATGGGTGTTGATGGCCTCAATTTCTCTGCTTAATCAGGCTGTTTAACTAATTAATTAATTAACTTACTTTTGGTTAAAAAGTAAACAAACTTGCATCCCTTTATTTTGGTTTGCATTGATTTTTCTCTCCTTTCTAAATCCTGAGTGAGAACTTCTTCAAAATGAATTGTCAATCTTTATGTATTCACAAGGATTTGGAGGATGAGACCTTGCAGCCTTGCCCTCATATTCTTTACCTATGCGTCCCATAGAATGATAGACTGCTCTAGACCTATAAATACAGAAAACAAACTGATGGTTGCTGGAAGGAGAGAGGGGTAGGGTAGGGGGAGTGGGCAAAATGGGTGAGGAGGAATGGAAGATACAGGCTTCCATTTATGGAGTGATTGAGTCCTGGGTGTCCAAGGCACAGAATAGGGAGTAGAGTCAATGACACTGTAAAAGCCATGGTATGGTGACAGATGGTAGCTACACTTGCTGCATCACTATACTGTACACCTGGAAGTGATGTAACCTGGTGTGTAAGCTATACTCAGATAACAATAACAAAAATAATGGACCGCTATGGAAATAGCTCTCAAATGTTTCTATTCTCTTAGACAACACGTGTGTACACACGTGAACACATTCATTTTCTGAAGAATGGATGGTCCTCTAGGAGGAATTCATCCTGTTTCATGTAAACGCCTTCCATTACAGTGACACTCTGGAGACTTTGTGAAAGATAGAAACAGGGAGGTTTTCCTTTTTTTCTTTCCCAAAAGGCCTCAAAGCTCTTAAAATAAACCTTAAAGAACCTGCTATACTGAGCTTTAGCTCTGAAAGCAGACACATTGCAAACCTGGTGCAATAAGACTCCTTCTCTTCTCTGATCTTTTTTCCTTTTTCTCTCTCAATTTATTTTAACATCCCCTTTCATGGTCTTACCTTTCTAGAAAGTTGATTCAGTCTTTTCTTGCCAGCTCTTGGCAGGAGAAGCGTCAGGACTTCCAGCCCTAATTTATGGTTTACATTCCTTCTCCATTCCCTCTCTTTGCTGTTATGGAACCTAATCTCGTGGCATCCTGCTGAGCTCCCTCCTGTCAGAAGGGACAGTGTTACCGCCAGTGACAGGTAGCTTTGGAATTTGATGTCAGTACTAGTGATTTGGGCAGAATTTGGGAGCCTGTTTTGTGCGTGTGCTGCTGCCTGAGAAAATGGGGCTTTTCTCGCTTTGGGTACCATCTTTCCCGCTGCCTGTCTAGCCCCAGTGAGTCCTGTTGCCAGGGGAGATGAAATGGAGAACTCTTTACCATGATAAATTCTGGGATTTTATCCTATGAGGTAACAAAATAGCCTTTCAGAACAGGATGTAAGGGAGTCTCCCTGCAGTTCCCATGGAACAAGTTAACCTTTCAGTTACATTTTTCTACATCTTTGGGGGCCCATTTGATGGGAGCTAAAGCAGTAATTACTCTAGGCAAAGAAAACTAATTTGGAGCCAGAATATTTTAATAAGAAGCTTAAAAAACCAGAACCTGCTGATACATGATAAATAGAAATTGGAGCTTTGTTCTCTTCTTATGTAATCCTTCCCTTTTTGCATTATTATGGTTTTTGGTTTTCTTCCCGAAATGTGAGGACTCTCCATTATTACTCTGGTAGTGGAATGAAGATGTTGGTGTTGACTGCCTGCCTGCTGAGTCTCAAACAGGTAGAGAGAGCAGAGGTGAGCTGCCTTCAGGTACTGCTAAACCTTGGGGTTTTCGTTCACCTGGGAAAGGGGTAAGCTTGGGGTAAGCTTGCTTTCATGTTCAAGTTGATTCATATTACCCCAAGGATTCCTTGGGACTGACTGTTTTTTCCAGATGATTCTGGGAAATGAGCAGTGAAGGGAATTTTGTGGAAGATTTTAAGAACATATTTGCCAATCTTTCTGAGCACTCAGAAGCTTAGGCAAAAATAGGTAGATTTGTCTCTTTAAGGTCTCCTCTAGGTGACAGTGGTAAGGCCATCAATTCATCTGAGGAATTGATGTCATATGAGTCTGATGTTAAGAGCTTGACTTTGGCGTTAGATGTGTTTTGTAATTCTGGCTCTGCCACTGTTTAGCTCTCTGACCTTGAAAAGTGATTTAATCCCCGTGAGTCGCAGCATCCTCATCTCTAAGAGGGGGCTAATGGCAAAGGGTTGTTGGTGCCCAACATAGAGTGAGTAAATACCCCCTGAATATTAGATATGGTTGTTATTTTGAGATACTGATGGAAAATCAGATGGAACCTTCTTGGCAAGAGACAAGAAGGTAGGACATTGCTCAGAAAACCTTGAAGGTAAGGGGTTGAGGGAGAGAAGAAAAAAGCATCTAGCAAAAACAAGAGTGGGAGAACTCTGGGTCCTCAAATGAGTTACCTATTGTTTCACTGCCTAATAAGTCCCAAGTCTTCTCCTTTGGTAATCCACCAAGTTGATTGTTTTCCCAGAAATCCTATCTGTGTGTTGGCTCCTCAGCAAAGACTGAATAGCCACATCAGCCACAAATGTCCTGCGTTAGCAAGACATCATTATTTTTACAGCGCACACTGCTGTGTTTTACCACCTGCACTTTGAAGTGTTAAAAATAATTAAAGCTGAACCATATTTGTCAGAATAGGTTCAAAAAGTGCATTTTGGGATGCTGTACCTTTGTTCTGACAATGTGTTCTTATTTGTTAGTTAGGATTATTAGTTTCCAGGATTGGTTAACTTGAGGCACCTCTGGGCCAGCCTGCTCACACCAATATTTACCCCAAGGGCTTAGAGAGAGGAGTTCAGTATAACTCACTCCTTTCCTCTGTGTTCCTGGGAAGTCATCAGGTGGTGAGCAGAGGATAGAGGGGCGCTGAGCTATTTGGAGCTGATAACTCCTTCCTAGTGTGTCTTTGAGGGGAAAGAAATTGTAGACTGGATGGAGCAGAGCAACAGAGGTTAGGAGCTTTGCGGTGTTGCGCAAAACAGTTAAGTGCAAACAGATTAGATGAAAGCCTTTATTAGAAGGTTTGGTGTGCTTTCTCATCAGGATTTTTTGGAATATGGGCTGTTTCACTGCTTACATGATAGTTAAAACACTAAGATAATGGCTGGGCCACTGATAAGCCTTTCCTGTGATATGGGAGAAGGGAAGAGACTTGTTTGGGGGCCTGTAGCAGAGGAGTTGTCACTGCTAAGTACTTCAAGTCTTGGTGGGGTCACCCATCAGACAGAGCATAGGTTTGGCTTGGTGAGGCTTTGTGCAGAAAAGGAGCAAAGCACAAGGCTTGAGAGTGTAGGCCTTGAGTCACCAGGTTCCAGGTTTGGACCCTGACTTTGCTCTCCTAACTGGGTATATTCGTTTCCTGTGGCTGTTGTAACAAGTTAGCACAGATATTGTAGCTTAAAACAGCAGAGGTGTATTCTCTCCTAGTTCTGGAGGCCAGAAGTCTAAAGTCAATACCCCTGGACTGAAATCAAGGTGTTGGCAGGGCTGTACTGCCTCCAGAGGCTTTAGGGCAGAATCTGTTCCTTGCTTCTTCCAGCTGCTGGTGGCTGCTGGCATTCCTTGGATTGTGTTCATATACTCTCAACTTCAAGTTCAGTATCTTCAAATCTGTGTGTCTTTACATCACCTTCTTTTCTGTGACTGTGTCAAATCTCCCTCTGCCTATGTCATATAAGGACACTGTGATTGTATTTAGGGCCTTTCTGATAATCCAGGATAATCGGTTTAAGATCCTTAACTTAATCATATCTGCAAATACGTTTTTTTTCCTTAAAAGGTAAAATTTACAGGTTCTTCTTGGCCTTAGGACCTGATCTCTTTGAAGGTCTGCCTGCCATACTGGGTGACCTTGGTAAGTGACTTTGACCAATGTAAGTTTGTTTCTTTATCTGTAATATAAAAATGGTAATTGTATATTCTGTGCCTCATTTCCATGAGGCTCAAATGAAACCCTGCAGGCCAAATACTTGGCACTTAGTACCTACTATTATTTATGTCCACGTTTGTTACTCATTACTGTTAAACATTACTATTATTGTTATTTAGCTATCTTCTGTGAAAGAGAGAGGACTAGTTTCTTAAGAGTTTATTTGACTTGGGGCTGCCCCCTGCCCCTACCCTAACACTCAGCTTGGCCCTCATAGCTCTAGGATCTTTGGCCATTAACCCTCACCCCATAGTCAGCTGGTGTATCCCCAGGCCACTTTTTTTTTTTTTACCCAGTCCTCCATTTTTCCTCAAGGCCACTCTCTTAGCTGCTCCTCCATTTTCCTTTTTCAGTGAATGAGCTGGTGTGTGGTAATAGGTCTCACACTTCAGGGGGTGTTGATGTCTCCTCAAAAGCCTATGTTGAAATTGTAACTCCTAGTGTGGCAGTATTTGGAGTAAGGAAGTAATGTTAAATCAGGTCTCAAAGGTGGGGCTCTGATAGAATTTATGTCCTCAGAGGAAGAAACACCAGAGAGCTCTTTTCTCCTCAGTGCCATGTGAGGGCCTAGGGAGAAGGTGCTCGTGTTCAAGGCAGGAAGAGAACTCTAAGTAGAAACCAAACAGGCTTGATACTGGATTTCTAGCCTCTAGAACTGTGAGAAAATATACACGTCTGTTGTTCAGGCTATCTAGTCTATGGTGTTTGATTGTAGTAGCCCTAGCAGACTAAGCAGAGAGGAGTATATAACCCGGCTCTTAGACCTTCTTGTGCCAGACACTTGGGTAGAAGGTTGGACTCTGGAATTATTCCAGTTACCATTCAGTGTAGTTTGCTGGATTGCTGTTTTCCCATGGATAATTCTAGCTCCATAATGAAGCATGGAAGAATATTATTTTTACAGTGGTATTTAGTATCTGATAGCTATTAGCCAAAAGGTACATGTCCCCAGTGAGGTACTGTAAATACATTTTATCTCCTCTATTACCTGCTGTTTCACGAACACATCCCTGAAGCATTTTAATCTTGTTTTTCATACTTGTCTTCAAGTGAGGAATTGTTCTGATTTGCAACTTCAGGGGATAATTACTATGTTCATTAATTTCTGTTCTTTTCTTCCCCTCCATTTATTACTGGTTTCTTGAGAAAATTTTTCCCTAAATCTACACTAACTGGAGACAAGTCACTTGATTAAAAGGGTGTTTTACAACACAGGTTTCTCTGGCTCTCTAGGCACACTGATAGGAGGGCTGTGTCAGCATCTTCTTAGCTGGGGTGAGGGTCTCCCTAAGTCTGGGCTTAAATGAGTAAGAGGCTTTTTTGCCGGAGGGGTGGGGTGGGAGGGCTGAGCTCTCTCAGCGCAGGCTGTAGGGCAGAATATTTTTTGCACTGGGGTATTCCTGGGGAAGGGGTGGGAGAAACTCACCCTTTTTTTTTTTTTTTTCTTTTCAGAGATTCAGTGATAGACATTAATTGAGCATGTGCTACATATGAGACATTGTGCACAGCACTATGAGGAACGTGGTTTTTGGCTCATAGGGATGCTCAGTGCATGTTGATTTAAGTGAGTGTGTGGCTAAATAGAGTGACCTTAGCATGCACAGAGACTGAATGCAAGCCCAGAGGCTCGTGGATTAAGGGTGCTATAACCTCCCTGGAAAGGTCACACGATTGGTCGCATCCTCATGAAGGCCATGATGCCCTAGCACTTGGATGTGCAAGAGGAAGCAGTACAAGAAGAAGGCTGTGTTGAGGATGGTTTAATTTTTTCTGGTATTTTGGCCTTGTGAGTCCCCTTTTCTTTTCATTGTAGACAAGGATTGTTAAGTATGTTCGTGTAAGTGCAGATGTTTCATAAAAGTCAAGTGATCACCCAAGACAGCTGAGGGAGAAGATGGAAAAATAGTGGTTTCGACAAGTTGGTTCAGGTTAGGGCAGAGGCAGGGATGTATGTGACTGACATGCTGGGGGAAAAGAACTGAAGAAGACGAGAAAGCAGAAGCCAAAAGGATTTGAATTAATCTGGAGCTAAATGGAAGCCCAGCTTAGAGAATACTGATCTGGGCTAGGTATTCAGGGAAAGAGTGCTGGAGAGATTTCTGTGAGAATGAGGAGAGATAGAGAGTAGTTAGTCTGGAACATGGCTCGGGAGGGGAGAGAACAGTGGGTAGAATGGCTGAAATCTTACCTCCACTGCCCCCACCCCATGTTTCTCTGCATTACGATACTTGTCATACCGTGGGGGCAATTTTTTGTTTATATGCCTTTTCTTCCAGAAGGGAGGAGAAGTGGCTTGGTCATCTCTATCTTGGTTACTTGACACTGTATGCAGCACATAGCATGTGCTGCCTACATGACTGATTGAACATGTGTGAGGTTAAGGCCTTGAGTGAGCTATCCATTAATGACCGAAATGTGAGAGGTTGAGGTTGGGGTGTAGGGAAGATGAGCGTATAACTGGCTGGGGTATAGGGGGGTGAATTAGGATAGAACTGAGAAGTGAGCCTGACATAGAATCTAAATCATCCTTTAAGAATTTACTGAACATTTCTCCTGTGTCAAGTGCCAAGAGAGCGTGCAAAGTGGACATGGTCCCTGTTCTTAAGATGCTTGGGACAACCATATTATAAGTGTAGTAAGTGGTGTCATCCAGGGGGTTATGCATGCTGTTGCAGCACACATTTTGTCCAGTGGAAAGGGTCAGTGGCAGTGCCCTGGAGGAAGTGTCTTTGAGGGTGAAGAGGAAATTTTTTAGGATGGTAGGAATTTGCCACATAAAGATGAGGGGTAACAGAATTCCGAACAGAGGGAACGACGTGTACAAAGACCTGGAGGTGGGAAACAAGATGTCTTAGAGCCCTGGAAACAAGTTTCATAAAGCCAACAGTAGACAGGGAGAGGAAAGAGACAAAGCTGGAGATACTGATCTTGGCTTGATGGTGGGCAGCCTGCATGTGAAATTTGGCCTTGATCCTCAGGGCCCTGGAAAACTGTTGGATGGTTTCAAGCAGATGGGGGTATAAAATTGTGTTCATGTTCTGGTTATAGAATAATTCATCTGACATTTAATCAAGGTGTGTACTTGTAATGTGCTGACATTTTACCCCACGATCTTTTGACATTGCAACAAAGTCTGCCCATTTGCTTGAAATCCCTGAGTTCTGGATCCTGAAGTGGGGTGGAGAGGGAGTTCCGCCTGCTGTAGGCCTGAGTCTCTAGTGTTTGATCTCAGGCTCAGACGGCTCCAGCTCTGTTGCTGAGTGAGTGTTGGGAAGGACCGCAGCTCCCACGGCTTCTGCAGCTGTTCCTGATCTCACCTCAGCCCCTTCACAGCAGCTGGCAATTCCTCAGCCACCATACATTCCTCTGCTCTGTGCTGTCAACAAATGGAAAATTTTTATGACAATGTCAAATAATGGGATAGGTTTTGAAGAGTAGAAGTGAAAAATAAAGACCTCTTTGCCCTTTCTCCCTGTAAGGGAATTTGAAAAATGGAGAAATTCTAAGTTGTATGTTAAATATCCTTGGGGTTTCCTTTCCTTTCCTTTTGAATATTTTTATATTAACCAAAAATCTGGTAGAGACACTTGTGGGAAGATAATTCCTTTTGGCTGGAGCTTAAGCTCCACATCGTGAGCTTTTTAATTGTCTTTCATCGGAGGTGGGTTGGGACCCAACTGTGCAGTCGCCAGCACTCATCACAGTCCTGTTGCTGTGCGAATTAGCTCTGTGAATCTGTATGTTTTCCCCTTGTACCTACCTAATGAAAGCCAAATTAAATCAATTTTTAATCAAGGAGATGAATGACAGGTTCTTCCTCAGAACAGAAACCACAAGGCCCCAAAGTACTGGATATAATAAAAAGTGAAGTTTTTATTTGCGTATGTGCTGTTAGGCATGGCTTTAATGTCAGGAAAACAGGAGGTGCCGTTAAAATAGTATTCGGAAATATGCCATCCCAGAGAGATGAAGGGGAGTGCTTTTCTCCCTGCCCCGTTTCTCTTTCATAGATCGCGCATGCCTGTGTATTCAAAGCATTCTGCCCAGGTACAGAGTACCTAGTAGGTGCTTGGAGACAGAATGAATGAACATTTGGTTTTGAGCAGGTCCTTCATGCTGCTCCCACCCTCTAGCTCCTCAGTCTATTTCTTCCTTCCATTTTCCATTTGTTCATTCATTCAACATACATTTTTCCTTCTTGACAGATGGGAAGGTCATTGGTAGGGAATGTAGTGAAGGGAAGTTTCCGTTGAGTTGAGGCTGAGAGACATGGCTGGATCTTTTCTTTAATACCTGTTTTGTCTTTTATTTGGGGGAATTGATTTCTAGGCTACTGTGGGCACCCACATTATCCTCCCCAAAATTGCCTTCTTCCATCTGCTTGCTTTGGTGGAAGGAAATGGCTTCCCTTGTGGTGAGGGAGGATGGTAGAGCCAGTAGGGGTGAAGATTCTTAAATTCAGTGGCTGTCCCCATAGCTTGTCTCTTTGTACAGTGTGTGTGGGGGCATTGTGCAGAGTGTGTGGGGGCATTGTGCAGAGCCCAGCTTGCCTCTACTGTGATTTGATTCCCATAATCATGGGTCTGGCTTTGGCCTCTGGGCTCCCAATGCATTGGCATCTCCAGAGGATTCAGGCAAGGCACCAAATCCTCCCTGCAGCCCACGTTGCAGCTTGTTACTGTGATTGAATGGGCTCCCTGAGTGTGACTCCTCATCTGAGGAAGAAAGTGGCTTTTATTGAGAGCCTTTGCAAAGGAGGAACTCAGGAGACTGGATTTTGGGTACTCCACAAACCTTGGGCTGAGCAAATAAGAGATTAAGTAAAGCTGTGTTGCTTCTGCTTCCTTATTGTGCTGACTGGCTTGGTTCTGGCTTCACCGAAAGCCTGCTGGGGTGGCCCTCACCTGAGAGGTGGGCGGTGGCTATAGCAATTTGGTCAGATGAGCAGAAGGGAAATAGTAGATGAAATTGACTGTGTTTGGTGTTGGATGGGCAGAGTGGTGGGGGTGGGAGGAAGGAGAGGGAGGTATTGTGGAGAGCTTCCTGGGTTTCTGGCTTTTGCAGTAGGGCTAGGCAACCTTAAAGGATCAGGAACGTTGGGGGAAGAGCATGAGTTGAGATATGAACTTGCTGAATGTGAAGCATACAAGGAGAGTGGAAAGCAGGCATATCCTTCAGGGAGAGGTGGCACAAACACTGCCTAGATTCTCAAACTGCTTTCCTGTTTAAGTTCTCTGCTGGGGTTTTAGGCCACTGTGGGGAGTAATACAGCCCAAATCCAGATTCTGTTGACTGGCTCTTTCTATTAATAGATACTGAGAATTTGCAAGAGCTAACAAACCACTGAACTGCAAGGCAAAGGAATGAGTTCATAAGCAGAGTTCACAAACAATGGTGACCTTCTTATCTTATCTTAGCAGGCATATAGCAGGTCTCCTTTTCGCCTTCCTAATCTCCCTCTCACTGTGGGCAGTTCTTCAGATGCCAGAGGCTGGCCAAGACAGTGCAAAGAGCTATGTGTTTGAAGCTCATCTGACCTGTCTGGCAAAGAGAGTTCTTGTATGCCTTGATGCCACCTGCCATAAGTCCTTTGCTCCTGCTATTGTTGAAATAAATGCATGTTCCTAGTTTCGTGCTTCCAGGTCTTCAAAAATCCCTCTTGCCTCTGCTTGGGATGCCTTTGTCATTGTTTGGCTGATTCCTTTTACTCTTTTCATCTTTAAAACTCACCTATTCCAGGAAGTCCTTTCTGATCCCCTCTGTCTCGATGAAGGTTCTCTCCTTCTCAGAGCCATCTGGCCACATCTGTGTGGGCTCTTTCAAACCAGTGCTTACTATAATGACTGAGGGACTCCTCCATCTCCATTGGCCATCTTGAGGACTCCGAGATGATTTACTTAGCCTTTGTATCTCTAGCACTTGGCCCAGGGCTGGCTTGCAGCGGGTCTCAATACATAGGTATTGAAGGATGAATAATCCTCCTGTTGAATGTTTTGGAAGTGGTGGCAACTGGACATATGTTTCTTAGTAGGTGGTAAGGATTCCTTCATCTTTTCTGTTCTCTAAAGAACAGAAATTTTGTTCTTTATAGCTCTCCTATATGGGAGAATGGACAAGGTCTTATAAAATATTTTTCTGGGGGCGCCTGGGTGGCTCAGTGGGTTAAAGCCTCTGCCTTTGGCTCAGGTCATGATCTCAGGGTCCTGGGATCGAGCCCCACATCGGGCTCTCTGCTCAGCGGGGGTCCTGCTTCCCCTCTTTCTCTGCCTGCCTCTCTGCCTACTTGTGATCTCTCTCTCTGTGTCAAATAAATAAATAAAAATCTTAAAACAATTTTTTTTCTGGATTGGTGGTACTGTTAACTTCTTATCTGAGGTTGAAATGGATTTGGCGTGGGTGAGGCACTGCAGGTAGTAAGTGAACATCATGTCTGGGCTGCGTGGGCTTAGTGCTTTTCTGTTTCTCTGGATGCTCTCCATGTTTTTGTGAGTGGCAACCCAAACATCTGGCTTCTCTGAACCCAGGGCTTGTTGCCTACTTGTTTATGGGAGTGGTTGCCTTTCAGGGTTAAGAGGCTGTAATATTTACGAAGCTTTTTCTACAGTGTTTTCTGTTGGCATTACCAGGGGGCCGCAGTGGCTGTTTTAAGGAGAGCTGCCATAAGAGGAATCCCTGAGCTCTGAGAGACAGGAGGAACTAATTGGAAAGAATTGCCTCCTACTCTGTGGCAAGGCACACTCTTCAGGCAAAATAGAAGGTGTAGGGAAAGTCCTGAGTAACAGAGACAAAAAAGTAAGGCTAACCTGGAGGTGAGGTGGTAGTTTTGTAGGAAACTAGGAAAACTAGGGCCTCTGCAGTAAGGGTGGGGCAGGGGAGGGCTAACTTGGCATCACTCACACCTTTGATGCTCTTCAAAGATACTGTCTGATCCCGTGGAATTGGATTCAGAGATGCCCACAAGGTGGGCTCCAAATGCTTACTGATCCTTGACCAAATATGCTCTGCTGTGAGGCCTATTGTGAGACTGACTGTTTCTAGGATATGTTTACCTGGGTGGGTGGCTGGCATGTCACCCCTTTCAACAAACCTGGTGCTATGATAAGGCTAGCTGGCAAGTTGTCCCTGTGGAGCCTGTTGTGGCAAGGGAGACTTTCTGTGGTCCCTTTGGCATTCCCATCACAAGCTCATTCACTGGAACCTAGAGTCCCCTTGCAGGCTCCAGTCTAGGATGCTGCTCTGGCTGAGTGTGCCCCTGTCAGTTGCAGGCTGATGACTCCTGGCAGGCTGGGATTTGGTTAGTGGCATCTTGCAGGGCCCCCTGACCCTACCTGCTGTCACAAATCCTGTTATATCCCCTTTGTATACATGCTTGAATATCTTCTGATGCACCACTCTTCAGAAGAGCAGATACCAGATGGGAGAAGTATCTCTCTTGGGTTTATGGATGTGTGTGTGTGTGTATATATATATTTTTAAATACACTAAAAAATAAATTGTGTCCTGGTTCGACTGTTTTCCATGCTCAGAAAGTGTTTGTCATGTTCTTGATCCCCTGTGGAGACCAGTGGAGCTGTGAAAAGAAGCCACCTCATTAGGAGACTCTAGAAGGAAACTGGGCTCTTCTGGCACTGCTTCCCCAGGGTATGGGCTCCTCATCTTCCACAGCCTGCCAAGGCCAAGGCCTGGGAATAGCTCCCCCAGGCAGTGTGCTCTGTGCCAGTGTCCAAGGATTTTAAAGAATTTAATTAAATAACTAATAGACTAGATGTTTAAGGTGTGATTTTGTTGACATTAAACACAGTATTTAAATATCAGTTAATTAGTGCTTTTTAATATTGCTTCTTGAACTCAAGTTTGGTTACTGTAGTTGATGTAGATACTTGACAAACCCAGGTTCAGTGTGGAGGCGTGGGGCACAGTTGAGCACGGACTTGGAGGAGGAGAGGAAAAGAGAACACATAATTTACAGCTGCTGAAATAATTCAGCTGTTTCCCTTGCTGATTGCTCTCCTCCTCTGTGCTGCTGATGCAGTGAATTGTTAATGGGAGGGGCTTTTGCTTTTCCAATCAGGGCTGGGATGAGGCCATTTTGATTGTTGGGAATAAACTCTAAGATTGGGAGGAACACTTCTAAGCTTGATTCCAATACCGAATTCCTCCTTAATCTCAGCACAGGATCTAAGCTTTGGGGTGTGCCTTGATATGATGAGGGCTGGATCCTGTTGGGTGAAAGCAGGCACTGAACTGCAGAATGTTGTTCACTGGGTAATGAGGGAAAATGGGGAGACGAGAATCTAGGGCTGGGGTTCAGCTTACAGGGCTGCAAACTGTGCTGCCCATAGAGAAGACTGCTCTGTGGAGTGGTTGGTGAGTGCGTGCAAGGTCTCCCTGCCAGAAAAAATCTGCTCTGCACATCTCCTTGAGTGGGTGTCAGTATTCTGGATTAAGGTGTTCATCTGCTCACCTGTTTGTCTCTCCACATATTCTTTCATTTATTAATTAATCAGCCATACTTTTATCGGGTGCTTGCTGTGGCCTAGACCTTAGACTAGCTAGGGATGGAACAGTGGATGAGGAAGGAGTCTGCTCTCAGGGAGTCCATATTTCCAGTACAATTTGGTGGGTCTTAGGGCAGCTGCACAGAGAGTCATGGGAGTACACGGAGGACCAGCAAAATATGGCAAATCAGACCCAGTAAGATACAAAAATGACCATCTGACTAAGTTGGGCTTATCCCAAGGTATGCAAGGGTGGTTTCACATTAGGAGATCTTTACACAAAATTTGCTATAATAACAGGCTAAAGGGAAAAACACTGTGTGATCATCTTAGTAGATGTAAAAAACACACATGGTAAAATATGACATCCATTCATGATAAAAAACAGCTATTTAAAAATAGAAGGGGGCTTCTTTATCTTGACCAAAAATACTTAATAGAAAAAGTACAGAAAACGCCATTTTTGCTTCTTAAATTTTTGTGTAATGAGCATACCCATGTGCTCATTGTCTCATATTTGACAGTTCCCAATTTGTGAGCAGTCTTAAATTCTCAGTGTGGTAAAATATATATCACATGAAATTTGCCATTTTAACCATTTTTTAAGCATATAATTCAGTAGCATTAATTGCATTCACAGTGCGGTACAACCATTACCACTGTCTATTTCTAAAACTTTTTTTTTTTAAAGATTTTATTTATTTATTTGACAGAGAGAAATTACAAGTACACTGAGAGGCAGGCAGAGAGAGAGAGAAGGAAGCAGGCTCCCTGCTGAGCAGAGAGCCCGATGCGGGACTCGATCCCAGGACCCTGAGATCATGACCTGAGCCGAAGGCAGCGGCTTAACCCACTGAGCCACCCAGGCGCCCCTCTAAAACTTTTTTTTTTAAATCCTCCGAGACATAAGCTCTGAACCCACTAAGCAGTAACTTCCCATTTCCTATCTCCTCCCCTCAGTTCCAGTGACCTCTGACTCTCAGACTTTCTTGTCTGAATTTGCCTATTGTAGGTACTTCATATTAGTGGAATTACATAATATCTTTTTTGTGTGTCTGGCTTATTTCACTTAGCATAATATATATATTTAGCATAATATTTTTAATGCTCATCCATATTGTAGGATGCTTCAGAACTTCATTCTGTGACTGAAGAATCCATTGTATGCATATACCACATAAAAAAAAATCTGCTAAAATATCTACCCATCTCTTGGTGAGTACTTAGGTTATTTCCACTTTTTGGCAACAGTGATGTGCAAATATCTTTTGAGTCACTATTTTCAGATATTTGGGTATATACCTAGGAGTGGAATTGCTGGGTCATAGAATTCTCTGTGTAGCTTTTTGAAAAACTGCCAAAGTTTTCCACAGTAGCTGCACCATTTTACATGCCCTCTGGCAATATACCACTTTTCCATATCTTTGTCAGTGGTGGTTTTCCTTTTTTTTTCCCTTTCCTTTTAATCATTGCCATTTTAATAGGTGTCGGATGGTATTTCTTGTGATTTTGATTTGCCTTATGGTACCCACAACTGATAATAAGCACAATTTCATGAGCTTATTGGCCACTTATGTATTTTTAGAGAAGTAACCTTTTTTCTATATTGTCTTCACCAGCTTTCATTTTATTTGTTTGTTTGTTTGTTTGACAGACAGAGATCACAAGTAGGCAGAGAGGCAGGTAGAGAGAGAGGAGGAGGCAGGCTCCCTGCTGAGCAGAAAGCACGATGTGCGCAGCTCTATCCCAGGACCCTGGGATGATGACCTGAGCCGAAGGCAGAGGCTTTAACCCACTGAGCCACCCAGGTGCCCCTCCTTCACCAGTTTTCAAATTGGGTTGCTTGTCTTTTTGTTTTTGAGTTGTAGGAGTTGTTTCTATATTGTGGAAAATTTAAAAAAAAGAATTTATTTATTTGCGAGAGGATAAGAGAGTGAGCGCACAAGCAGGGGAGAGGTGGCAGAAGGAGAGGGAGAAGCAGGCAACCCACGGAGCAGGGAGCCTGATGTCGGGTTCTGGGATCATGACTTGAGCCAAATGCAGACGCTTTACCAACTGAGCCACCCAGGTGTCCCTATATTGTGGAAATTAAACCCTTATCAGATATGTGATTTGCAAATATTTGCCCCCATTCTATGGATTTTCTTTTCATTTTATTGCTAGTGTTGAGGCACAAAAATTTTTAAAATTTGATGGAATTCAGTTTATATGTTTTCTCTTTTATTGTTTGTGGTTTTAGTGTTGTATTTAAGAAGTTTTTGCCCAATCCAGGATCACAAAGCTTTGCCCTTATGTTTTATAATTTTACTGTTAAATGTAGGACTTTAATCCATTCTTAGTCACTGACACCCTTGTTAAAAATAACTGACTGTGGGGCGCCTGGTGGCTCAAAAATCACTGACTGTAGATGGGAGAGTATGTGTTTACCTTTATGTAAGTACCATGTTGTTTTGTTTGTTAGCTTTGTGGTCCAGTTTCGAAGTCAGCATATGTGAATCCTCCCACTTGGTTCTTCCTTTTAAAGATTCCATAAGAATTTTAGGATCGGTTTTTCCATTTCCTCGAAAAATGCTGTGGGGATTTTGACAGATAGTGCATTGAATCTGTAGATTGTTTTGGGTAGTATTGTCATTTGACAATACTACGTCTTCCAATCCACCTAGAACATCTTTGCATTTATTTAGGCTGTCTTTAATTTCTTTTAGCAGTTTTGTAGTTTCCAGTGTACAAGTTTTTTCATTTGGTTAAAGTATTTCTTTTTTGGTTAAATTTATTCCTATTTATTTATTTAAGAGAGAGAAAGAAAGTGAGAGCGCAGAGAAGGAGAGTATGAGGGTAAAGCAGACACCCCGCTGCATGGAGAGCCCAACGTAGGGCTTCATCCCAGGACCCTGAGATCATGACCTGAGCTGAGGGCAGACACTTAACCACCGAGCCACCCAGGCACCCTAGATTTTTTAAAATGCTGTTTTTATATTTTTTAAAGATTTTATTTATTTATTTGACAGAGATCACAAGTAGGCAGAGAGGCAGGCAGAGAGAGAGAAATGGGGAAGCAGGCTCCACTGAGCAGAGAGCCTGATGTGGGGCTCGATCCCAGCACCCTGGGATCATGACCTGAGCCGAAGGCAGAGGCTTTAACCCACTGAGCCACCCAGGTGCCCCTTTAATGTTATTTTAAATGGAATTGTTTTCTTCATTTCCCTTTCGGAATCTCTTTTGCTAAAGTATAGAAACACAACTGATTTTTGAATATTGATTTTTGTCCCTGCAGCTTCGCTTATTAGCTCCAACAGGTTTCTTATAGATTCTTCAAGGTTCTCCACATATAAGTTTATGTCATCTGTGAATAGAGATAGTGTTGTTTCTTCCTTTCCAATATGGGTATTTTTTTTTTCAATATGGGTATGTTTTATTTTTCTTTCCTACTTGTTCTGGCTAGAACTTTCAATATTAATGTCACATATAACTGACGTAAGCGGACATCCTTACATTGTTCCTAATCTTGGAAAAAACTTTCAACTTTTCATCATTCATGTTAGCTGTGGGTTCTCCATACATGATCATCTTTATATATGTCCTATATCATGGTAAAGCTCTCTTCCTGGTTTGAATGTTTATGGAAGAATGTTGGATTTTGTTAAATGCTTTCTGGGTATCAGTTGAGATGATCATGGTTTTGGGTCCCCCCCTTATTCTATCAGCATGTAGTAGTAAATGGATTAAATTTTACTTGCTTAACTGCCCTTTTATTCCTGGGATAAATGCCACTCAACCATGTTATACAATCCTTTTTTTTTTTTTTTTTTTAAAGATTTTCTTTCTTTATTTGCCAGAGACAGAGGGAGAGAGCGCGAGCGAGCACAGGCAGACAGAGAGGCAGGCAGAGGCAGAGAGGGAAGCAGGCTCCCTGCCAAGCAAGGAGCCCGATGTGGGACTCCATCCCAGGACCCTGGGATCATGACCTGAGCTGAAGGCAGCCGCTTAACCAACTGAGCCACCCAGGTGTCCCTACAATCCTTTCTAATAGGGTGCTCAGTTTGGCTTGCTAGTAATCTTTTGAGGCTATTTGCATGTATATTCATATTGTTCTATAGTTTTCTTGTAGTGTCCTTTGCTTGCTTTGGTGTCACGATCTAGACTCAGAGGACTCAGTGTTCCCTTTTCTTGTTTGTTTGTTTGTTTTTAATATTTGGAAAGATTGGTATACTGTTAACTCTCTGAACAGTCACTTTGCTGGCTTAGAAGGCCCTGGGCTGTGTGGCATGATGGTCCTTATTTGAAACTCTGGCCTTAAAGCTGGGCCAGGTCATCTTTTACATACTCTTTTGTCTTAACACCTCCATCTTGACCACCTGTCTAGTGAGCCATTCACACCGATGATGCACACTGGCAGGTACTCTGGCAAACAGGGTGAAGTTGATAAGTTGGACTTGAAGATTGCAGCTTTGCCCTTGTACTTTTTCTTTAGGCTGATGAATGGATGATCTGTTCTTGGGCTTGCCAGACAAGAGCAAGGCCTCTGAGCCATCCCAAGGACCAGATCAAGTCAACAGACAAGGGAATGGGTTCCATGTTGAAGATAATATTTATTTTTTTAAAGATTTACTGATTTGAGAGAGAGAGAGAACACACACGCAAGTGGGGGGAGGGACAGAGGAAGAGAATCTTCAAGCAGACTGCCTGCTGAGTGTGGAGCTGGATGTCAGGCTCAGTTTCACAACCCATGAGATCCTGGCCTGAGCTGATACTTAACCAACTGAGCCACCCAGGCGCCCCGAAAATAGTATTTATTTTAAATGTTTTCTTACATAGCTAACGTTTCAGGAAGAAAGACTCCATTGAACATAGCTTCTCGTAATTCTAATTTCATATCCGATCTTAAAGGTGGTCACACATACTATTTTTCAAAGTAATATTTCATACACCTGTGCTGTTATGTTCTGCTTCTGCTTAAAAATATGTATCTGTTTTCCTGTATCATCACTGTCCACAAGTTCACCTATTTAAAATTTTTTTCATCTGTTTTAATGACAACACTGTTTTCCATTGTGCTGTTCCAGATGACCTCCCCCCCTTTTTAAGATTTTACTTATTTGACAGAGAGAGAGAGAGAGCAAGAGAGAGAGGAAGTGTGTACCAGCTGAGGGAGAAGGACGAGCAACTCCTCGCTGAGCAGGGAGCTGGATGCAAGGCTCCATTCCAGTACCCTGAGATGATGACTTGAGCCAAAGTCACACGTGTAACCAACTGAGCCACCCAGGCGACCCAGATGATCCCTTTTAAATTAAAAAAAACAAAAAATAAAAAAATTATTTATTTGAGAGGGGGAGAGAGAAAAAGAGCAAGACCAAGTGAAAGCATAAGGGCTGGGGGAGGGAGAAGCAGACTCCTCTTTGAGCAGGGAGCCCAATATGGGGCTGGATCCCAGGATGCTGGGATCACAACCTGAGCCAAAGGCAGCCGCCTAACCAACTGAGCCACCTGGGTGCCCCCAGATGACCTCTTTTTAGATTGTTGATTTTATTCCATCAACAGGTACTTTTGAGTGCCAGGCACAGTGTTGGGCAGTGGAGATACAGCAGTGGACAATTATTCCTTCCTTATGGAGCTCCTAATTTGGTAGGGTCTAGTTATTAAAGGCCCATGAAATGGAATTTCATTAGGCATGTAACAGCCTTAGAAAGGATGACAAGGTTGTGTAGTCCCCAGCTCCGGCTCCTATCATTGCTTTCTGAAAACCAAGTGAGACCTTGGCAGGACAGGGGCATTTCTGCTTGTGAAGCCCAGGATGGGGAGCCCTGGGACAATGGCAGAGTCGACTCTGAAATGGGGCTGTCGCAGCGGGGAAGACTGCTGTTTCCTAGGCAATACTCTGCTTAATATTTTTAGTGCGTGGTCACGGCAGAACTAAATGTGGTTTCTGATCCCAAATTGGTAATAAATGTAGACATATTTAGAGTCAGAAACAATGCATTTAAAATCCTCTGCTCCTTAATGGTCCTGCCAAGTGCTGAGTTTAGGTTTCTTTGTTTCTTGGCTACCTACCCAGCCTCCCACCATCTCTTGGAGAAGGCGCCCGGTTTTTCTTTGGGTGTTAGGTGGGATTGTGAAAGCCGTGAGTTAGGGCTCCCAGAGCTGTATTGAGAGGCATCTGATTTTTGTGTTTCTGCCCACGTATGTAAATGTGTACATTTTAAAATTCATCCCTCTTTCAAGTTTTTAAGGATCTGGGATTATAAATAGTCTTGGACTCTAAGGCATATTAAAAATAAAATATGATGTTTCAGTTGCCGATTTACCTGGAAGACCGAGTCATTGCCAACATGGTAGTAGCAAGTTCCATGCTTGGTGACCTGTCCTCATGCTGCACTAATTTTTTCTGTAAGTTAATGCTGTTTTCTTCGGGCTCCTGAATTAGCTTAAGGAAGAACCTAATTGTTGCTCCTCTCATCATTTTGAAGTTGTAATTGTGTCTCAAGTTGCCTAGAACAGTATACATTTTCTTGTTCCATATTTCTTAAGAGGGCTTTCTTTTTGCTGATTGTACCATCTGAAACTCATTTGTAGAAGGGTTATGTTACCCACTAATGGTGCATGGGGTACCAACTACCTGCGGACAGTGGTGGTTCTGTAGTATGGTGCTTAGTGTTCTGTTCCTGTAGTATGTTGTTCTGTTCTGTAGTATGTCCGGTTCTGTGATATGTTGCTCAGTGTTTTCTGGAGACTGAGCATAATGGTAAAATATCTTTGTGAGGTACCTGTTTCTAGAGTGGAGTGCTGAATGCCTATAATCCAAAGTGCCAGAATAGCTAGCATAGAATAAGGGTTGGTGTACTTATGGATTTGCAGATGGTCCTGTTAGAGTTATGGACAGGGAGTTGAACCTTCCTTCCCCTTATCATTTCACGAAGAGGACTTGACCTTCTCTGGAAGCTTGGAGGCAGCAGGGAAAGGAAAGATGAACTCCAGTTCTGCCTCAGGTTGTATATGGATGAGTGCGTGAAAGTCCCTGGTTTTCTTTGAGAGCAGGCTATAGAGAAAACCCATTGTGCTTACTATCAGGAGATCCATTTATTATTATTATTATTTTTTAAAGATTTTGTTTATTTATTTGACAGAGATCACAAGTAGGCAGAGAGGCAGGCAGAGAGAGAGGAGGAAGCAGGCTCTCTGCCGAGCAGAGAGCCCGATGTGGGGCTCGATCCCAGGACTCTGGGATCATGACCTGAGCCAAAGGCAGAGGCTTTAACCCACTGAGCCACCCAGGCACCCCTCCATTTATTATTTTAAAGGAGAGGGAAAAAGGAGGACCTGGCGCCTTACTCTCTGGATGCCAGCTGACCCTATCTAGGGTGGTCCAAATAGTCTAAGTCTGCTGAATTTGGCCCGGCTGTTCCTGTCTTCTCTATTGTCCCCTTAGAGGTATTGGAGTTTGGAGACAGAACTGAGTCACCAGGAAGTGACCATTCTTTTTTTTTTTTTTTTTTAAAGATTTTATTTATTTATTTGACAGCATAAGCAAAGGGGAGCGGTAGGCAGAGGAAGAGGGAAAAGGAGGCTCCCTGCTTGATGTGGGGCTCAGTCCCAGGACCCTGGTATTGTGACCTGAGCTGAAGGCAGTCACTTAACCACCTGAGCCACCCAGGAGCCCCTGAAATGGCCATTCTCAGTCATTTCTTTAGTGGACACTGATGCAGATCCAGCCAGCAATGCTGAGATTTCCATGGAAGTGCCTATGTAGCCACCTAGAGTGTAGTCCAGATGGCTCAGGGAAACTGAATTCCAAGGAGAGACTTGGCTGTTAGAACACAAGACAATTCTGTAAGAGAATGAAGCTCTCACTGCTTTTGTTTATCCTATCCTTGGCTTGGAATTTTCTCTCAGAATAGTTGTTAATGAGAGCTACAAGCTTCTTGAGCCCTAACTTAGTGTCAGGCACTGTACTCTATGCTTCTTCATAACATCTCACTTAATACTGACAGCCATTCTACAAAGTAAAGTGGTTACTATCAAGTCCTTTAGTAGATGGATTTGAAACCTGGAGAGGTTAAGCAGCTAGTTCAAAGTCCTGCGACAAGTCCAAGATACCTGAGTCAGAATCCAGAGCCCACATTCTTTTCATTACATCAGAGTGGAGATGGGGTAGAGTAGAGCTTCTAGTACCCCTTGCTTTTATCAGACACAGGCCCATCACTCTTAGGACCTCAAGCAGGGTTAGGAAGCAAGTATAAGGAGTAGGTCTTCTTGCCCACTCTTTGCTGGGAGTTTGTCATCTAGGGCCTAGGGGAAGTATAATTAGCTGGTCTGGGATATTTCTCTAACTCACCTGGTCACTTACTGGTGTGCTTAGGCAAATGACGGTCACCTTTTTGGGCTCCATTTTCTTCTGCTGTGAAGAAGTGATTCTGTCCTCAGTGTTCCCTACATGCAGAATGGGGATGTCATGATCACAGAGTAGATGGAAATGAGCCATCTCATTTCCGAGTTCTTGAGCCGAGTTCTTGGCAGACAGTCGGGTATACATGAAGGGAGCGTGTGGGGTTGGAGAGCAACAATATTTGTCCTTCCTGTTCTGTGTTGGGAACCCTACATAATGGGAGTTTAAGAGGTCAAACCACACAGAGTGCCAGTGATCTGGTTGCAACATGAGTTAAGGATGTTCTTCCTCTTGAATGTCTGTGCCTCATATGTTGGTTGCTCTGTGCCAAGGGCATTCACCAATCAAAACATACTGTGTGTGTGTGTGTGTGTGTGTGTGTGTGAGAGAGAGAGAGAGAGAGAGAGAGAGAAAGAGAGAAGCTTGGACATGGTAGAGGTGGGTCTTTCCACAAGAGGGCCCCAATAAGCTCATTTAAAATTTTTTCTCCTAACACAAAATGTGTGCCTTTGTATTCACACTGTTGTAGAATAAGTAATATGAGTCCAATTTCTGTTGCTGATTCATAGGCCACTGGAAAGGCAGTGTGGCCTGTGGAAAGAGGATGGGTTCTGGGCCAACTGGCTTTGATTCCTTACTACTCTCTGGCTTCATGATCTTGGGCAAATTATTTAACCTTTCTGAATTTTAGTCCCTTCATGGGCAGACTGAGAAACATATTAGAACCCTATCAGAGAGTTGTTGAGAAGAGTGAATGAGCTTAGAACTTTGCTTGGAACATAGCAAGTGCTTTATAAACACTGACTGATTACTATGAGACAGAATTTATTTCCCTGTGGGCAGCCCAGATAGTGCGTTTGAATCCTAGGGGATTTGGTGTCATTGAGGTATTTCTCTCCATCCCATATTACAAAATACCAGGACTAAAGCTTCTGAGCAGTCTGAGGCATGGCCGAGAGCTAAGAGAAGGTGGAGTTGTGTCTAATGGGAGTTTGTTCTTGATGGTTTGCTTCCCTGCCCCCTTCTTTTGCCGGTGTGACTGTCCCTGTCATTATCCTGAGAATTTGTATGTTAGAGAAGGTAGTTCTACACCACCGTAAGAACCTTTCTATGGCATTAGAGGATCCATCTGTAGGATCTGACCATTGGAGTCGATTTTTTCTCTGTTATCATTAAGACTTGAGTGATAATATTGAAAAAATTGGATTTACAGAAGTGGCCCCAAATCTCCAAACTTAAGTTTACTCACTCGAGCTTTCAGAGGATTCTACTTATGTGCCTCTATTTCTTCTCACGTGTGCCCTCTTTTGCAGGGCCCTCTGGCTGCCTCATTGCCAAATCCAGTGGTCTTTTATATCCTCATTCTGATCTCTTGACATTGTTGCCTATAACTTGAATTTCTCAGGGTTCTTTCCTCTGTTGATCTGTTTGATTCTGCACTATTGTTTTTGTTCCTTGTTTGATAATGTTGCTTGCTTTGCTTTCTTCTTAAACTCCAGCCATCATGTGAAGATTATTCTTGCTCATTGTTCCTATCCCTCTGGGTTTCTCTCTAAGACAGGGACTCTATTCTTGTTGTTTTGCTTATTATCTCTGTGGTTGTGGCATGAAGTTCTGACCCTGTCCTGGCCTTCTGTACCTCTTTGTCTTTGGTAGGTGTGAAGTTGCCAGAGCAGAGCTTTCCTGGATCTACTGACAAGCTTCAGGCCTAAAGGTATTGAACCCTGGTTATCCTTTTTTTAAAAAGACTGTTTTTGTCAGAGAGGGAGAGCATGCACACAAGGAGGGGGAATGGCAGGCAGAGGGAGAAGCAGGCTTCATGAAGAGCAAGGAGCCTGATGTGGGACTGGATCCCAAGATCCTGGGATTATGACCTGAGCAGAAGGCAGACACTTAACCAACTGAGCCACCCAACTGTCCCCTGGTTATTCTTCATGTAGTGAGTGCCTGCTATGTCTTCTAGGTCTTCAGCAGATCTAATGAAGATTGAATCTTAAATTCCCTTCTAGCATTCAGATTTATTGAAGGCTCTGGTTGAGTAGCATAGGTCTGGAGAGGGTTAGGCTCGGCTTCTCTTTGCTTTGTCCCTTTTGGGTTTGCTCTCTTTTTTGTTTGTCAGTTGATTTCTTTCAGCTGATGTCACAGTCTTTTGTCTGTGAGATTGCAGTTTTTTGCTAATATGCTTAGCTACCCTCTTGAAGATCTGTTTTCTCCCCTACTGGAATAGGAATGGGATTGGTCATGTTCCTCAGCTTTTGGGAGTACAGAGTATTGAGATGGGGTCAGGAATGCTTTCGTCCTATTTCATCCTATTCCATGTTGCTCTAGTTCCTGCTGGGCTTCTGGAGTCCTTCTTGGTTCCATGTACTCTCTGGTGGGGCCAGTCCCTGTCCTTACATTGCTACTGGAAAGGGCTCTCCTGGGTTCTTTTTTGAAGGCTGCATGAATGGATTTTGGCTTTGTAGCATTCTGTTGAGGCAGAAGCTTATTAGGTCTCTTGTGAACCTCCTTCCTCCAATAGCCTCCTCCAATCACTTTTTTCCTTGGGTACCTTGGGTCTTTTGAGAGCAATCTCTGTTTGCTTGGCCCTAGGTATGACTTCAATATTGGGGACAGATATTTTCCCCATTTACGCAAAGGGTTGGTGGTTAAGGATATTCCCTGTCCAGCCTCCCAGCCAGTTACCTGGGCTGGCCTGGGATTGGAAGCCACTTTTCTTTTGCTGTCCAAAGGCTCTTTGGATTTAATTGCTGTTTACCTCCTGACTTTCTATTTAGTTTATGTCTTAGGGGGAAAGAGACTGTTTGCTTGACTGTTCCAGACTTACTTCTCCTGTCCTTTAAATTTTTCTTTAAAAACCCATTTCTTTTCCTAAGCTTTTGCACATTGTTTTCTCTTGTCAGGGCTGTCCTTTCAGTGTCCTTTTTGCTTTGTTTCCTCAGCTTCATATTTGCTCAAATTAGGCAGCAAGTTTCTGTTTGTGTAGAGGTGAGTGACTGTGTGTGTATGTGTGTGTGTGTGTGTGTGTGTGTGTGTATATATGAGTTTGTGCAGCCCATAAATAGTAATAAATGTGTGTTTGTAGGAAGAGCTCATCCTCTAACCTTTAGTCTGGAAAGCAGAAGGTTTTTCACAGCTGTTCCTGCAGCCAGCAGTTCTATGTGAAGGTGGCCTGGCTCTCTGGACACTTGTATGCTGGGAAGAGTACTGAGAGCTATGGGTCTGCTTAGGGACTCAGAAAACTGGCTTTCATCTCTCCATTTTCAGAGGGTGGTGGGGAGGGGGGGGGTTGTCCTATAACATCTGTTTCTTTCACCTTCTGGGAGTAGATACCCAAAAAAGGCTTTGGTCCTGAAGTTTGAGGTATAGGGTCAGCTGTAGGTCCTGCAGAAGGCAGAGTTCTGGAGAGTGGTTCCAGGGCGCCTGGCCTGGCCCTGATGTGTAGGTCCAAGAGCTAGTCATCATCCCTACTCTAATGGTAAGTAGGTACCAGATGCTTTATTAAGCACTTTCCATATATTTATTTAATCCTCTATAACACTGTTTGAAATGGGAGCTCTTATTATGCCCATTTTAGAGATTAAGAAACTGAGGCATAGTATAGTTGTGTTCAAGATCACACAGCTAGGAATTGACAGAGCTAAGAACTGGCCTTAGGCCATTCTGCCTTTAAATTCAGGTATTATACTTTCTATCCAGTGTTTTTCTCTCTTTCCTTCAGGTTCCTTCTTTTAAGATGGAAGTGGGAATTCTAGTCCTTTCTCTTCTAGATTTGGGGAAACAAATACATGGATATACACTGTAGGTTAAGACTATGAGCTTTTCTGAGATGGGGTTCAGAGTTCTCCCAGGTAGCTTGCTGAGGTGGTTCTGTCTGCCCGGGACATTTTTTTTTGAAGATTTTATTTGACAGAGAGAGAGATCACAAGTAGGCAGAGAGGCAGGCAGAGACAGAGGGGGAAGCAGGCTCCCTGCTGAGCAGAGAGCCCGATGCGGGGCTCGATCCCAGGACCCTGAGATCATGACCTGAGCCGAAGGCAGCGGCTTAATCCACTGAGCCACCCAGGCGCCCCTGCCCAGGACATTTTTTACCTTTTCCTGTTCTTGTGCTCTAGCCCTGAGATGAGAGCAGCCACTGTCCGTGGGGCCAACCAGCCATGTAAGACGCTTTCAGAGATCCAGCAGTCGCACTTCACCTTCCTCTTTTGGCTCTTTGCCATCCTCATCACATTCTTTTGTTTTCTTGCTTTTGGAGAAGATAAAAGTTGTGGGATAATGGTTGTTTTTTTTAAACTTTTATTTTCTTTAGGTGTCCGGTTAGCTCAGCTGGTTAGAGCATGGTGCTAATAAAATTTTTATTTTCTTTTTATCCAGTGCCTAGTCCTTTCCCTCAGTTCTGTCTGAATGGAATAAAGGACATGAGGCACCAAGAGAGGCAAGGGCTGGTGAGTCCAAAGGCCTCCTCCCACCCGTGCCCCAAGCATCTGCTTCCGTAAGCTGTACAGTACAGTCAGCTGAAAATACAGATTGCTGAGAGCATCCAACCTCTATTAAAGTAGAGTTGCAGCCTACAGATGGCCAGTTTTGATAGGGAAAAAAATGGGCATTTCAAGTCCTAATTATCTTTTTTATCCCAAAGCCCAAGGATACCTAAGGAAAGAGTTATTGGTAGAACATTGAAATGTGTTTCCTTTCCCAGATCGAGTGGTGGTGGTTTAAATCAGAAGATCGTAAATGTAAAGATGTTCCTCTGTGGTCCAGTGAGAGCCAAGGATGATGGGAAGATTTGTTTTACAGTATGTACAGGGATAGGTGATCAGGGAAATACAGGGTTAGTGGGTTTTGGGAAGGTTTGGAAAGGGCACTAACTGCAGGCCAGGTGTGCCTACTATGCCTCAAAGGGGCGCCATGCCTTTGGCTTTATTTACATCAGTGTACTGAGGTGTTCTCTTGCTGCTGCTGTTGCTGCCTAAGTCCCTGGTCATGTTGTGAGCTGTCCTGGTAAAACATAGCTGTGTGCCACTTTCTCTTTCCTTCTTTCCACCCATGCCCCACCCCTCTGCACTCTGAGCATAAAGCCCAGAGAAAACTGTGCCTCCATGTTCTCTACCTGCTGCTACTTGAATAAGGCCCAAGCCCAGGTTGACATGGCTACAGGCCAGGCCTCAGCAGCATGCAGGACACCATACCCCATGCCTCTGTGTTGCACTTGCTCTTAGGGTATCCCTGCAAAGCCTGGGAAGCTGTCTCATTCCTTTCTCCTAGCCTCACTTCTCCTAGCTCTGTCTCCTGGCACCTCCTCCCTGCAACATGTTCTCTCTCTCCCTGTGTTTCATGGAGAAATATATGGAGGCAATAAATAGGTCAGGTGTGCAGTCCTTGTGGAATTATTGGCGGGGGGAGATGAAAGATCTATTTGCAAATCAATTGCTCATCCTTAGTATTGGCATAAAATGCATCTGAGGGCGTTAGTATGTGTGCAGGAGACGGAGGCGGCTGGGAGCCCTATTGGAGCTGCCCTTTCTCTTGCTGCCCCCCCCACGCCCCCTCCCCCGACTCCAGGAGGTAGGGAAGCTGCAGTGTGTGTATCAGCTGCCCCCAACCTCTTTTGCCTCAGTCTCTTCTGTATTTCTTCCTGCTGCTCATTTGTCTTCTTTGCCCTTGACTAATTCATTCTCATTTATCTCTTCCTCTTCATCTTTTCCCCCAACATCAATTCCAGTATTTATCCCTGGCTGTGAGAAGGGAGTGTTTAACTGTGTGTGTATCCATTCATGTACAGATGAACACTACTCTTCATGCAGGGAGGGAGATCTGTGGCTTTGGGGATAGTCTTTGTTTTCTCTTATGGCATATTTCCCAGTAATGCACCCCATTCCCGTTTTTTATTCTCCTTTTCCCCACAGGCAAGCCTGTGGATTAAGAAAGGTATGGGGCATAGAGGAATCTCTAGGGAACATTGTGTGTTCTCAGGACCCTTCTCCCTGGGCCTTTCCAGCCTTTTCAGTCCTGATGTGGAAGCCTCTGCTGCTTGTTCATCCTCACCCAGGCTGCCCCCCACCCCGAGATCTCCCCCAACCCAGGCACGGTCAGGTACCTGTCCAGAACCTAATGCTGTGTTGTGAACTCACTCCCTGTCTTTCAGTGTGATTGGTGCCCCAGGGAACCAGGTTGCTGGGGAAAGCTCATGTGGCACTCCGCCGTTCCATTTTGTCGACCAAAAAAGAGGGGAGAAGCTGGCAGAAAGCACAGGCTTTTGCTGCTGGGTGAGTGTAGCAGCTATTTTTAGTGCCCAAGCCTTTGCTTTTCCATTTGGCTATGCTTTTTTAGCACAGTGCCAGTCCAGCAGGGCTGTTTTCCTTTACGGCTCCAGATGTCCTTAAGGAAAGTTTCCGTCGGTGGCTGAGAAGGTGTGGGCTGAGCAAGGGGTAATAACTGCTGAGAATGGGTTCAGACAGGGCTTTGGGTCCCACTGCAATCCTGTTATAGGACCACTTTCCTGAGGTGGAATGTAGAGTATGGCAGGAATAGCAAGGAGAAAAGGAGAAAAACATCCTCTTCAGAGATGTTCCCCTATAATGAACACAGTTACGCCTCTGTTGAGTAAACAGCCTAATAAGGTGTATTAGGGCTGAATGACCAACATGCAAACCTTTTATAAGGGTCTGGACTAATGCTGACATGTTCTGACTTTTTCTAAGGCTTCTTAAAAAATCTTAGCTTGTTTTATTTTTTTCTTTTTGCCCTTCTTTCCTAGATCATGTGCCAATTTTTTTTTTAAAGTACATGGGTTTCTCTTCATTTTTTTCCATGTTTTATTTAAATTCCAGTTAGAGAATATACAGTAATATTAGCTTTGGGTATATAGTATATATAGTGATTCAGCAATTTGGATTAAGTTCTCTTGACTGCCACTCTAGTATACTGACCAAAATTGTTTCACTGAGAAACCCATTAAGCAGTAACTCCCCTGGTAACCCGTAATCTACTTTCTGTCTCTCTGAATTTGCGTGTTGAAGAGAATTCATTTAAGTAGATTCATAACAATATCTTTTCTTTTGTGTCTAACTTACTTCACTTGGCATATAATTTTTTTCAAGTTTGATTCATGTTGAGGCATGTATCAGAATTTCATTCTTCTTATGACCAAATAATATTCCATAAGTGTGTATATACAATATTTTAAAAACTCCATCTGTTGATGGATATTGGGGTTGTTTCCACCTTTGGGCTATTGTGAATAATGCTGCTATGAACATTCGCTTAGAAGTATCCGAGTCACTGTTTTCAGATCTGTTGGGTGGAATAAATACCTCGGGGTGGAATTACTGGATCATAAGGTAATTCTGTGTTTTACTTTTTGAGGGACCACCAAACTTTGTCCCACAGCATTTTACATTCCCACCAGCAGTGTATAAGGGTTCCAGTTTGTCTGCATCCTTGTTAATATAGGTTATTTTCCCTTTTTAAAAAAAAAATACAGGGCACCTGGGTGGCTCAATGGGTTGGGCCTCTGCCTTCGGCTCAAGTCATGATCTCAGGGCCTTGGGATAGAGCCCCACATCAGGCTCTCTGCTCAGTGGAGAGCCTGCTTCCCCCTCTCTCTCTCTGCCTGCCTCTCTGCCTGCTTGTGATCTCTCTCTGTGTCAAATAAATAAAATCTTAAAAAAAAAAAAAAAATACAGCCACCATAGTGGATGTGAATTAGTAAATATGTGGTTTTGGTTTGCATTTCCTTAATGATTAATTATGTTGAAAATATTTTCATGTCTCTATTGGCATTTGTATATCTTCTTTAGAGAAATGTCTTTTCAAATCTTTTGGCTATTTTTAATTTGGGTTGCTTGGTTGTTTTTGTTGTTGTTGTTGTTGTTGAATTGTAGGACTTGTTGATATATTCTGGTTAGTAAACCCTATCAGATGATTTGCAAGTATTTTCTCCCCTTTTCTTGGCTGTCTTTTTACTCTCTTGATAATGTCTTTTTTTTTAATGTTTACACATTTTATATCATTTATTTATTTGTATTTTTAAAAAAATTTTAATTTTTTATTAACATATAATGTATTATTAGCCCCAGGGGTACAGGTCTGCGAATCACCCAGTTTACACACTTCATAGCACTCACCATAGCACATACCTTCCCCAGTGTCCATTACTCAACCCCGTCTCCCTACATCCTCCCCAACCCTCAGTCTGTTTTATGAGATTAAGAGTCTCTTATGGTTTGTCTCCCTCCCAATCCCATCTTGTTTCATTTTTTCCTTCCCTACCCCTCAAGCCCCCCCCCCCCGCCCACTTTGCCTCTCAACTTCCTCATATCAGGGAGTCTTGATAATGTCTTTTGAGGCATAAAAGTTTTTAAATATTGCGGTGTTCAATTTACTATTTTTTAAATCACCTTTGGTTTGGGTGTCCTTTTCTAGAAATTACTGCCAAATCTAAGGTTAAGAAGATTTTCTATATGTTTTCTTCTAAAAGTTAAGCTCTTAAATTTAGTCTTTGATCCATTTTGAGTTAAGTTTTGTATGTGGTGTAAGGAAAGAATCCATCCCATCTTTTGTCTGTGGCTATTTACTTGTCTCAGAACTGTTTGTTGAAGAGACTCTTTTTTCCCCATGGAGTGGTATTGGCACCCTTATTGAAAATAAGTTGACCATACATGATTATTTCTGGGTCCTCAGTTCTATTCCATTGGTCTTTATGTTCTGTCCTTATTGGTTGTACCATACTGTTGCGATAACTGTAGCTTTGTAGTAAGTTTTGAAATCAGGAAATATGTGTCTTCCAAATTTATTCTTTTTTTTCCCAAGACCTTTTTGGTTGTTCTGGGTCCCTTGAGAGTCCATATGTATGGACTCTCATATGTAATCCATCTTAGGATGGATTTCTCTATTCTGTAACCACTTTGGTATTTTGATAGAGATTGCATTGAATCTGCATATTGCTTTGGGTAATATTGTTATCTTAACAATATTAAGTCTCTAATCATGAATATGAGATACCCTTTTATCCTTTTGTTTTAATTTTCATAGCTACTAGAGCGTGGGCTTCAGGCCTTCCCTTGGCCTCCCCAAATTGTTTGGCCATTTGAAAAGCGATGTGTAAGGCTTTGTGGCTTGGGAATATTGAATTGCTGGTTGATGGGATACTGATGGCATCTTTCTTCAGGTATAACAGTGAGCATGGTTTAGAAGTGAATGATTATGAAGGCTTAGGAGAATTTGGGCCCAGGTGTGTTCACACACAAATAAATCGGTTAGTTTCTTTCTCTCACTGTCATAGCCACTACTACCCTCTACAACCTGACAACAAGTTGATAATGAGGAAGGAAGGAACCATACCTTTGTATCTCCTGTAAGAGTCCTGCTTGGCTCTATGCTTCCAACTAAGGCATGTCTGCCTATGAGTGGCTGAACTCGTTATGGGAGATGGAGGCTTCCTTTAGATCTTATCCTGTGGTAGAAGACCTTTGATAACTCTATGCAGAAAATGTATGTTATCCTTTGAACAAGTGACATCTTGGGAATCACATTACTGGGGGACTAGGCACCAGCTTCCTGTTGACCTTCTGTTTGTTTGTTTGTTTTTTTATATTCCCCAGGGCCTGCCCCCTTCCAGGATGGCTCTTCTGGGAATGCTGCTTGGGCTGCTGATGGCTTCCTGTTTCACCTTCTGCCTCAGTCATCAGAACCCGGTAAATATCTTAGCATAAACAGAAGAATCCTATAAGGTCCAGGAAAACCTCCATGCCACAAAGGCTTCTGTGGGAGTAGAGTGAGCTTACTTTTCTTGTAAGAATGTGGGCAGCACTGGGTCAAGGAGTATGTGTACTTCTCTCCTCAACCCCCGACCTTACTCCTCTGGCCTCTATTAAAGCTCATAGCATAGTTTCCTTTGGAGAAAATATGATGATGATGGTGATACAATAATAATATCGATAATGATGATGAGTTTATCATGTATCAAACAGTTTATTAAGTTCTTTATGTGTATTCTTACTTAACCCCCTTAACTACCCTATGAAGTAGACAACTATGAAGTAGATCCTTCATTTTGAGAAGGATCCCAAGACTCAGAGACATTAAGTAACTTGGCTAGGATCATTCAACCAGTTTGTGGCAGAATTGGGAAGGTCAGGATTTTCCCCAAGAGAGCTGGTTGCTTGTGTGGTGAGCACCAAGTAAGACTCTGCTTCTTCCTCTACTCCTGTCTTCCTTGTGCTTTCTCTGTCTGTCTCTGTTTCTCTTTCTCTATCCTTCTGTCCTTTTCTCCCTATTCTTTCTAGGCCTCTCTTCATTAACCTAGACCTGACTGCTCAGGGTTTCTGTCATGCTACAGGCAGGAGTAGAGTGACTGAGAAGCCTCTGAACTTGGCCTGGCTGCAGCATGCCAGGGCTTCTGGCCCTGTTTCGCTGGCTGGCCCTAGGAACAGGCTGCCCTTGTCAGCTCCCAGTGCCCCCTCTTTCCTCTCCCCTGAGAAGCCTTGTCTGTCAGCTTTCTGACAGTTTTGCCCTCCCCTGGCCACCTTCCCCAACCCCAGGGGCTCCTACTAAATGTTGGGTAAGTGCTGCAGGCTTTGGAGCAGGAGGGCCTTGAAGTGCAAATGACAATTGTGATGAATTTAATAACAATCCAGCTCAGCTGAGTTTCACCTCTGGCTCATGGCAAGCTTCCACCTTCTCTCTAAAGTCATTTGTTTTCTCTCTGCCTTTCTCCCTACTTCGTGGAGCAGAAGAGATAGTGCAGTTAGGAGTCACGAATTCTTTTGAGCTTTTAATGTTACCTAAGATCTTACTGCTGCCTTTTTTTTTTTTGCCTTTTCCTCAAGGATAATGAGGATGAGATCCCTTTGGGCCCTGAGGGTGGCACTGGTCACAGCATGAGTTAGGGGCTGTCCTTGTCATAGCCTTGGCCAGAAAAGCACACAAGTGTCTCAAGGGATCCAGGCTGTGTCCCACTTCCCCCCAACCCCCCACCCCAACCTGCCACTCATGAGGATCCAGTGGTTCCCCTCGTGAGCTTTAGCAGATGCACAATTAACAAAAATGTGCTGATGGATTTGCTTAAGGACTGTGTTAGTAAGTCCCTTTTGGATAATAGTCCAACCAAATAGATGAGCTTTCAGAGCCATAATTATTCTGGCCCATTTATATTAGCTCTATTGAGTCTAGTCTCAGAAAAATGTTAATACTGACTTTCATCAACAGAAGCTACTTTTATCCTTATGTCTGTTCCTAAGCTGTATCCATTTGTCATAATCTTTCATCATGTGCTAAGCACAAGTAGGAGTTGAAGCATCTTTTCTCTCATATCATAAAAATTGCTGCCCTGTTGGCATTTAAAATCCAAATTCTGCAGCCAGCCATCACAACAGTGAAAATGGGTGGTGGAGGAGGAAGGGGTGGTTATGATGCTTTCTTCAGAGCCCGGAGTCCAGGCAAGAGCTCCTGGTGCCTGGAATTGTTCTCCCCAAGGGCATTTGTGCGGGTTAATGGCCACCCAGGAAGGGTTGTTTGTGTGTATCAGGGTATGGTGTGGAACCAACCACTTCTCCTGGCTTCTATCATTCTACCTCTCTGGGATGCCACAGCTTAGGAGCAGTGTGGATGCTGAAGTAGTGTGATTGTGTGGTATCCTGGACTTCAAGAAGGTAGTGAGTGATGTGGAAGGTAGTGGAACCAGTGGAAGGAGCAGAGACCCTTGGGAAGTTCCGTTTTACCACCTATGTTGGCAGTTGGGCCATTTCTGAGCTTTGTTTCCTCATCCAGAAAATAGGCTTGATACCTCTGTTAAGATTTCAGTGTAGATGATATGTGATTACATATACAGAGCACCTAGCATTGGGATTGGCAGAGTATGGTCAATAAATGTCAGCTATTATTTTTAGTAAGCACGTGGCTGCTTTTTTGACTTAATGTAGAGCTCTGGCAGATAGGGGTCTTGTCCAAGAATGTTGCCCTGGCAGTCTGTCTCTGTCACAGTGTCTGTCAACTTATCATTAGAGATTCATTCATTCTCCTGGATCATGAAGGCTTTGGTCTTTAAGAATCTCTTATTCATATATAAGTGCAAGGAAGTGAGACATGGTAAGCTGTTGTCAGCTAACACCTTAGCTGGAATGTCTTGCCAGTCAGTTGAGAAGAAATTGGTATTTGGAGTGATGGTAGCGGGGAAAAGAGAGTGCTGAGGTTTCAGCGTGGAACAGAGACCCAAGAAGCCAACTGGGAGGGCATCAGACATGGGGTTTACTTGAAAGTTAACCAAGGGCTGGCTGACTTCTGTCACCTCTTGGTCTTTTTCTCCTGTTGAGGACACTTCCTGAGCACAGAGAAACTAGTCTTGCTTGTCCTTTCTTGGGGACTGTGGTTTTTCACTTGGTCCATGGAAGTCTTCGCTTTCCCCTGGGAGGCCGGGGATGTGCTGGTAGATATGCAACGGTGATTTCACTGCCCTTCCCGCCAATTCCCTCAGCATTTAGGGCACAGCCTTTAGGACACATGACTAAGAACAGAAACACTGAAGGGAGTCAAAATTCCTGCATGGGCTTTGGAGCCAGGCAGGCCTAACTTAAATCTCTGCTCTGCTTTTTTCAGCAGTGTGATTTTTGGACAGGCCCCATACCTGTCCTCATCTGTAAAATGGGAATGAAAGTGTGTGCTTCACAGATGAAACTTGGATGAGTTGTGCCGCGTGGAAGGCGCTTTATAGCCTGGAGCTACGGATGGTAGCTGCTGTTACCATGGCAGCCTCATCCCTGTGATCTGCTTTTTCTCAAAACCTTTTCTGGAATGCCCTTTTTGAACTGACTGACATCCTCAGTGTTTGTCAGATGTGATTTGGGCAAACAGTCCAAAGTCACTCAGAGTTAGATTTGGTGAATAGGGTGAGCTGATCAGAGGAGCTCCAATTTGTATCACCCGCACTATAGATGGATTTGTACTGTAAAATAATGGCAGGGTTTTGTGTGTGTGTGTGTGTGTGTGTGTGTGTGTGTGTGTGTGTGTGTGTCTTAAAATCTGGTTCAGAGGTGACACTAAGAGGAAGCTCAAAAAACATTTGGAGCAGTGGTGGGATTTTTAGCTCCTTTAGGGCTTGGGGCATGTGGCTTAGTGGTTCATCAGTCTCCTTCCTGAATTTACTTTATTAACCTTAAAAGGAATCTAGAAAAAGAGGCTTTCTCAGCCTCTAGTCAAGAGAATGAACACGGACCAGCCTAGAGTTTGATGCCATGTTTCGTCATCACCATTCCTGTTGCCTCTTTCTGCTTCTCCCGGAGATGAGAGTTTGGTTGCTTGTTTACAGCCACACCTGCCAGGAGTTACCTGGCTAATAGACTAAAGCAAGAACTGCAGTTTATAGCTTAGAGATGTTTAGTTTGGTCCTCTTAGTGTTCTAAAATAAGAAGAGTTGAGATAAAAATCTGTTTTTCTGTTTTTCTCTTTTTCATGGCAGTGGTGGACCAGCTGAGTAGCAGCTGTGTTCTTAGTCAAGGCAGGAGAACTCCAGTTTTCACAGCACAAGCACTCCCCATTGTTGGACACCCGGCCCTCCTTGGCCCCTTAAGGCATTTGACCCTCACACTTTGGGAGTACATTTTATTAACATTCCCCTACGCCCATGGTCTAGTGTATGGTGCTTTTGGCAGAGGCTGACCAGCATGGATGGGCCCTGGCTTATAGGCTTCGGGTACTTTGTGGAGAAGGTAGTCTTTGTTCTAGAACGTGGGGCTACTCCCTGGGTTCTAGCAGGTGTGGCTACTTTGGACTTGCCTCACTCCAAGGCATCCAGAACATGTACCTGCCTGTGGGAGAGGGTTGTTCCTTTATTCCTTTGTTCTTGGATGATGGTAAATTAAGAACTGTGCTGGGCATGGGGGTACCGTGGTGAAAGAGACGGACACAAAGCCTGCTCTTAGGAAATCTGGCTTTTGGCCAGTGTTTCCTGCCATTCTGTCTTTATTTTAGTCTCACAAGCATGGCTGCTCTTTTGCTCCTAGTTTTCTTTTGAGCTCAGATCTGTGCAACTCCATGTTGAAGGGATACGAGAGGTTTGATGGGCCAGGCAACTCAGGTGTCCACAACCCAAACTTGACCTGAGTCATGTCATTGTGTAGTCACAGCACAGACTCATCCAACCTGTAGTCTATGGTTGTCTTTACAAGTGGTTAAGACTAATGGCTACCCCGTACCCAGAGCTAGTGGTTTACAAGTTGGTGCCTTGTCTCATGTATGAGCTAGACGTCGCTATTACTTTTGCTTTAGAAATGTGAAAACAGGTTTAGAAAATTGAGTACATTTCTGGGAATCACAAGAAACTAGGATTCGAACTTCTGTGTATATGATATGAAGCTTGAGTTCTTAACCACTGTGCTGTAGTCTTTGCCTCTCTTTACATGTGACATGATTTGAGGGCTTCTTCTTGTCCAAGATCTCTTCCTAATAGGTCCTGAACAAGATCTGAAGTCCTGCTATCTGAATTCCATGGCTATTTTTCTTGTTAAAATGTAAAAGTCTTTGGAGGGGCTTTCCATTATCATTACCATTAACTAAACACCTTGCCCTTTGACAGTTACTGAAAGGTCAGACTCTGGGTAGGTGCTGGGTAGGTGGGGATACCTATCTGAAGCTGGGGTGCTGCTTGGAAGAGATGCATTGCTACCTCCCATTCAAGGTTAGGCTTGTTGGGAAACCAAAATGAGATGTGTGTAAAGGTCCTAGCTCAGGTTTGGGATCATAGGAATTCACAAAATATGCTCACTATTATTACAGGAAGGCTCTGGAGGTGTGAAGTCTGAAATAACCTCCCAGTGTGCTAGTGGGGGTTCCTCCTTGCTATCCAGAGCTCTGGAACCCTCTGGTTCCAGTTTCCTGAGGCCCTACTGCTTTTATGCAAGAAAGGTTTAAAAATGGGACAGGAAGAATGCACGGCCTGGAAGAAGCAAAATGAATAATACTTGGTATTTATCTTGCATCTCTGTTTCCTGAGCTCAAAGTGCTCCACAGACATCATCTCATTAATCCTCCATGCTCTCCATGGGGTGGAAGGAAACAGGTTTTAGGAATTAGTTTTCAGCCTGGCTTCTTCCTCCTTCACCTCAGCTGGACTCCCAGCTTCCCATTTGCAGTCCTTTCACCCTGGGTTGTTATGTCCCAAGGGGTCATTTATGCCCTGTAGGCACCCCGGAGAATTGCCAGGCCCTGTTGGGCCCTGTTGGTATCAGTTGGGCCTCAGCTGGCAGGTTTTTTCTGTCTGGGGTGGCCATTTGAGGTCTTATTCTCCCATTCATGTGTTCATTTCTTCTTTTATTTTTTACTTATTTATTTATTTTTAAAGATTTTATTTATTTATTTGACAGATCACAAGTAGGCAGAGAGGCAGGCAGAGAGAGGAGGAAGCAGGCTCCCCACTGAGCAGAGAGCCTGTTGTGGGGCTCGATCCCAGGACCCTGAGATCATGACCTGAGCTGAAGGCAGAGGCTTTAACCCACTGAGCCACCCAGGCGCCCCAACATTTCTTCTTTTAAATACATCTTTTTTATTTGTAAGAGCAATTAGGTGAGAGTTTCAAATGTCACACAGTATAGTAACAGGGCAAATAAAAAGCAAAAAGCTCTTACTGTCGTCTTCTGCCGACCCCTCTCCCTAGGTTGTTCCCTTAACCCCCTTGAGATAGTAATGAACTGGGGCACCTGGGTGACTCATTTGGTTAAGCATCTGCTTTTGGCTCAGGTCATGACCCCAGGGTCCTGGGATCAAGCCCCATTTCACCTTCTCCTCCCTGCTTGTGCACATTCTCTGTCAAATAAGTAAATAAAATAAAATTTGAAAAGTGATAGTAATGAACTTTGTGGAGTTTTTCCCTACTCATATACACATAACACCTGCTGTGTTGATGTAACTGTATCACCTCACTCATTCTTGTTATGAGGCTAACCTTGTGAAGGGTCCAGACAAGGCTGGGGAGGAGAGGAGGACGGAGGAGAAAGGTATACCACCCAGGCCATGTTCTTTGTTTACCTGGTACTTTGCTATGGTGGGTCATGCCCTGTGTTTTCCTTTCTCTGAAGGAGTTTGCGCTCACCAGCCCAGAGAAGAGCAGGACCAAAGAAGCAGACAGAAAGGAAACCACAGCAGAAGAGGAGCTGGACTCCGAGGTCCTTGAGGTGTTTCACCCAACCCATGAGTGGCAGGCCCTTCGGCCAGGTACCAAGCCCAGCCTCTTCCTGTGAAACACACTCTGAATTCTAAGTGCATATGTCCTTCATCCCCACAAGGCTGTTTGGAAGAGCAGTCACTCTGTGGCCCACTGGAGGGGAACAGTGTGGTCCTTCCAAGTGGCGACTGCTGCTGTGGGGCTTAGGGACCTCTGTTTTCCAACAGAGCAGAGATTGTGGCATGTTATTGCCATGAAAGGAAGGCAGGTGGTGGGTGGCCGAGCATTCTGAGCAAGTGATTGAAAACTTTCTTTCCTTGTGCTTCTGAAACACAGGAGAGGCAGTGACATGTGCCTCACTCTGCAAATGCTATTTTAGGCTCTGCTGCTCGGCTCAGTGCAGCTGAAATATTGTTCACGGGAGAGTACTGAGCACCGGTGCAGGGCAGGAGTGTTCTGTTGCTAAAAGAACCTGTGCCAAGGAACAGGGGCTGATCCTGGCCTGGTTTCTAAATGGGGCATCCTCAGAAAGAACAACTTTCTAGCCCTTTTATGAACCTGGGCCCATAGCTTAGAAAGTAATGACCATTTGTGGAGAGTTCACCATATTCAGGTACTGTGTTAGGTGCTGAGTGTGCATAATTTCATTCAAACTTCACAACTGTAGGAACTGTTATTGCCTGGGTTTTCCTGTGAAAACACTGAGGCTCATTGACCTGTGTCATTCAGCTGATGTGTCCTAGGTCACTGACTACGGAGCCTCGAACCACTTTCCTTCGCACTGTCCTTCTCGTTCCAACCTTACTGACTATAGCCCCCCTATGGGGACACTTGGGTCTGTTCTCCAGAGCGGGCTCTTAGCACTGTGTGCTGTGGCAAGGTGGATGGCCAGCCCTGGCAGCTGCCACTGTGGTTTGGTCTGCTCTGAACCAGTATTCATCGCTGTATCCTCACTGTCCCCATTGCTTCTGTGCCGGCAGGGGCAGCGTACACTGTGCCAGCCAACTTTCTGGTAGCGATAGCGCCCCTGCTGGGCTTGCATACAGGTCGCTGATGCCACTGAAGAGTGATGAAGCACCAAGGAAGTGAAGTGGGAGCCAGGGGGAGGTTTTAGGAAAACCCCTATCACTGGGGAAATGTCCTGCCCTCCCTGTTGTGAGGATTCTTGACATCAAGATATCACTCAGTACATTCAGTTCTGATTTTAATTGGTAAATTCTCCATTTGTGCTATCCTTTGAATTTGATTGTGGAATTGGATGCTAGTAAGGGTGCATGAGTGTATAGGCTTCCTGTCCTCTCTGGTCTTTGATGGGGAAGGACACTTATGGTGAGGTGGAGAGACTTCTATGCCCCTAAAGTGCCCACCCCCCTAGAGATTTTGATGAGGGAGCAGAAAGTGTTAGCACAGTTTTTTCTGCCTGAAAGTCAGGGATGTGGCACAAGGAGGATGATGGAATATCTTTTGGGGACTTTTCAGAAAATGGCTAGTTTTTGTTGATGGGTATTTTCCCCAGTTCAGTAACTTTTGTCCCCTCAGGTGTCTCAAGGAAGAACCTCAGCTCTGTTGTCCTCAGGCCTCCAGGGAGGGCACCCTGGGATACATGGTCTGGGCTCATAGGAAGGTAGCTTTCCAGGCTGCATGCTGTGGTCTGTAACACCACGGGACCTATCTATGACTTCATGGGCCTTCCCACCAGGCCAGGTGGGAATTGGGCCCCAGCCTTTCAGCCCTGGAGCAGCTGCAGGTCACCCTCCTGAAATCGACCCGCCTCTGTTATTACTGTCAGCATCCTTACTGTGAGCCGCTTGTTCCTGGAAGTGATTTTCCTGTCTCTCTCTGTCTTCTGGTTTATTTTGGGATCTGTCTCACCTTACGGAGGCTCAGCAAGCATTTGAGTGTGGATTCAGCATCAGCTGTTCACAAGCAAGCAGAGGAAAGCTGTTTGCTGGCAGGTCCTATGGGTTCTGGGCAGGAAATTCAGATATTTGTCTTGGGGTGGAAGACCCCTGAGACCTAGGACTTTGTGCCTGTGTAATTGTTACTACAGAAAGCCGGTCATCGCTTCTCGGCCTTTTGGCTAAGATTAAGTGTACGGAAAGCCAGTCATAGCCAAATGTGGTGAAGTCTCTGCTCCTTGGGCATTTGTGAGATTCTGCTTTGTGCCAGGCACTATACTGGTAGCCAGAGATACAGGTAATATGTCACATTTACTGAGTATCGATGGTGCCAGTGCTATAACTACCCTCACTTTTATAGACAAAACTGAGTCTTAGAAGTGACTTAGTCAAATGACCAGTTTTAAACTGTAGAGTCACAGTTTAAAACAAGCTTTGTCTGGCCCCAAGCCTGAACTCCTCACCACTGGGCCATGCTGTCTTTTTGAGTAGCAAATGAGACATGATTCCTACCTTCTAGTAGCATATAGTCTCAGGATACAGTGACAGAAAAAGGCACTAGAGTTTTGGATGTTCTGGTGGAAGTGTCCTGTGCTCATTGAGAGCACAAAGGAGGGTATGGGAAGGCTAGGGCCTTCTCTCTGTATTGTTGAGATCTCAGTGGAATGGTGAGTCAAATTTTATGCTGCTGAGCCTTCAACCCCATGAAAGTTCTCTTTTTGAGCTATGTGTTCTTGGTCAGGTTGATGAGAATCTTTGAACCTTAGTTTCCTCATCTGAAAATATCTGCTTCCCAGAGATGATGTGAGACTAAAACAAGATTAACATATGTAGAATGTTTCACACAGGACTTGGCATATAGGAAATAGTAAATGGCTATAGTTGTCATTAAAAAATATATATATACCTCTGTTGCCTCCCTCTTCTTGGGACCTGAAGGAGAAGTGGAGGTTGACAAGGCAGCCTGAGCAAAGAGCCTTGTCCTGCCCGTCATCCAGTGCTGCTTGTTGGCCCCATGTGGGCTCGGGGAACCTCAAACCTGGGGTACCCTATTGACCTGAATTGACCTCTGAGGCTGTTAGAACCTCAGAAATATTGGCATCAGCACAAAGAGCCCACTTAATGGGAGCACGCAGAAAGCCTATGCAGGAACACATTCGTGTGAGGGGGTTAAAAAAAAAGGGAAAAGAAAAAAAATCCAAATCATCAACAACTGATGAGAGCAATCCAAGAATTATAGAACACCAGCCATCTGGTCAGATCATTTCAGATCTGCACGAGCAATAGGAGGGAATTGAATTTTAAAAACCTCATTTATAGTAGACCAACTACTCTGTTTCAAGTATTTAAGAGAGGAGTCTGATTTCCTGCAGGCCCTGGACATCTGTCTGAGGGAGCACTTGACTCTGATCCAGGTGACTCTGTGGACTTGTCTGGGAGGCCTTTGACCCCTTGCAGCTTGGAAGGGGGCTGTGTGATTCTTTAGTCCTCAGATACCACCTGCATGTCCAGCAGTTCAATTCTAAGACCGCATTCCTGGAGGTAGTGTCAGATCCCTAAGTTAAAGGTCTCAGTGACACCGCATCTACTTAAGATGCTAGTTCCAAGTCCCAGATCACCCCGTATTTATGACCAGCTATAAATTGGAAATTCCCACACCCCCTCTTCAGTTTCAATAATTTCCTAGAACAACTAGCTCAGGGAACTTAGGAACACACTTGGGTTTGTTGGCTTATTGTAAAAGGTCCAACTCAGGAACAGCCAAATGGAAGAGAAGCAGAGGGCAAGGTATGGTATACAGGGAGAAGTGCAGAGCCTCCCAGCCCTTTCTGGGCACACCACCCTCCTAGAACTTCTGCATGTTCACCAGATTGGAAGCTCTCAAATTGCTTGTTCAGGGGTTTTTATGGAGGTTGAATTTGATATACATGATTGAGTTTAATCACTGATGTCCAATCACTTAATCAGTCTCTAGCCCTCTCTCCTCTTCTTGGAGGTCAGCAGATGGAGCTAAAAGTTCCAACTGTTTGATCATGACTTTCTCTTTCTGATGACCTGTCCCCATCCTGAAGTTATCTAAAGCTGCCTTCGCTCCTTCCTCTACCCCTCAAGAGTCATCTCATCAGCATAAACTCTGGAATAACTCTGGAATTTACTGTCACTTGGTAAATTTCAAAGGTTTTAGGAGCTCTATGCCAGGAACCAAGGATAAAGACCAGATTTTTTTGAATATCCTACAGGATGAATTGAGTTGGGACTCAGGAGCAAAGCTCCCTGTGCCTTCTGCCACCTCCCCAGCTGTGTGGCTGGGAGGCAGGTGATCCTCCCTTCTTCCCCTGGTGTGGAGAGATTCTCCTTATGGGTGATCTTGTTCCCAGGATGGTCCACAAGTGTATGACCTGCTTCTGTCCCACCCTTCCTATACAGGCCTGTGCGTGCGCACACACGTCTAAGCCCATGAGCTGTGGGTGACTATGGGAGTATTGGTTAAAGGCAGTTTATAAGTTAACTCCCGTGTCTTATCAGACTGGTGCAGTGGGACTTGTCTGCCAGCAAAAGGTAATGCCCTGAGGGAGGTCTCTGAGGTAGCAATAGGTCTCTGCTCGTCTTTTCCTGGCTCAAGTGCAGCACTGGAAAGGTGTAACAAGGACCAGATAGAGGAAACAGGGTGGTTTTTGTGTGGCTTTCGGATAGTCTGTCTCCTCTCTTGAACCCAATTTGCTATCTCCAGCAACTTTAAAGGATAAGATGTTCAGCAGAGCTTCTCTCTGGTGCTCCTTCTTTCTGCACAATGCCTTCCCCCCACCCTCTCCATTTCAAAGCCTTTTGAGTCTTCTGGGGATTCCCTGAGAGCTTTATTTGTTCTTTCCTACCTATACTTCTGGCTCATCTCCATCACTACAACCACCTATGAAGCCTTTGTTAAGCATTCTGTGCTCTGAGCATCTCTTTTGTACCTTGGTAATAAGAATTTGTTAGGAGAACTGCTTGGGGCATAGCAGGATCCCAGGTCTTTTGGGGCCTATAAGAGCATTTTCTGAGGCTCCAAATTACCTTGTCCTTGGGGAGAAAAGGAAGGTGGGTTGGAATACATGAAGGTCCCAGAAGATTCCATGAATACAGTTTAGATCTCTCCATTTCAGTGAGCCCTCATTTTCCATTTGTGGTGTTCTCCCAGAATGGCTGACCACTGCTCCTCAGCAGCCAAATCCCACACCTCCTGGGGGAACAGGTGGAGGCCAGAACAGAAAAGCCTGTGAACTCCATAGCAGTGACTGCCAAGGCTGAGGCCACTTTGAGACTAGCTGGCTGAGCTCTGCACTGGCACAGAGCATTGTTGCCCGGGGTTTGGCCTTCATTACCTGGATGGGGTAGGCCAGGGTCCAGTTTGCAATCTGTGGACTTGGGTGGTAATAGAGAGCAGCTGTTGACCGTCCGCTTTCTAACAAGCATTTGTATGCTTAATGCTTACCCTAGGCTCTTACCCTTGCCTTTCTCTGCTTCCTCTGTCCACCTGTTCTCTCTGAGGTTTAATAAAGACTACTTAGCAGAAGGGCATAGTCTCAGCTCTCAAAAGTCAGGATACCCAAACTGGCTGAAATGAAAAACTTAAACTGGAGTAGAGATGATGGAAAACTAGCTGCCAAAACAAGTCCTAGCCCTCATGCCTAGGGCTTGGCTTTAGCTCAGACAATCTGTGTAGCTGTGACTTCCCTTTTTTCTCTCATATTGGCCTCATACTGCTGGCTTAAACTGACCAGGCCATCTCCAAGGTTGGGACTCATCAGGGCTGGGAGTATCTCTCAAGGGCTGCCTTGGAGCTGGAATGAGAGGTCCTTTTCCAGAACCTGTTCCATTCTTGGTTTTGTGATAGCATTAGAGGTAGGAATTGATTGGTAACTTAAGAGGAGGTAATACTTGTCTAGGTAGAGAAGAGGACAGGTAGGAAGCATGAGTGGACGGGAAGGGATGACATGAACAGAGACCTCAGAGTGAGAGTACAACTCCCTGGCTGGAGAGACAGGAATGTATAGGGAATAATGGGAAGATGGTGGTGGGGAGAGTCCCATCTGTCAGATAGGGGACGGTGGAGAGAGGGTGGGAGGAGAGATGAGGAGGAGAGCTAATAAGGCAGTAGAACTAATGATGTAAGTAAGTGTAAACTATTAGTGTGTAGTTGAGTCCAGTCAGGGGCTGTGTTGTGAATGGGAGATGAGGAAATGAAGAAAGGTGATAGAAACTCCTAGGTTTGAGGTGTTTAAGAGTAAGTGGAAGAAGAGAACTAAAACAGTAATTTTGGTGATAGTGACATCAAAAAACTTGTCTATGTTATGTTACATTTGTTGTATGTTATAGTGATGTATAGTTGATTCCATCAAGATGGAATGCTTGATGCTAGAGATAATGTGGTGGGCATTGAATGCCTGCCTAGGCTTATGGTGTAGGAGGACCCCCAGACAGGAATATAGTTAGGTAAGAAGACAGAGGAGGGGCCCTGAAGGGAAGACTTCCCAGAGGCAGGGTCACTGAAACTGAGTTGAGAGACCTTTGTAAATGTTTGAAGGCAGAAGAGAAAGGAATCCGTGTTGACAGATTTGAAATCCCAGAGAGGAGACCATTGATGAGATAAAATTGTATAGGTGCCAGATGGAAAGTCTTGGCCTATTGAATATGATGCACCTTGGAAATGAGAAGCAGAAGCTAGGAGACAGCAAAGATCAATGGGAAAGAGGTAGAGGGAAACTGATGAAACTTCACTTAGATGTTTTCTAAGTTTCCTGAGCCAGGCTGAGGGTGGGGTTTCTACCTTGGATAATGCGAGAGAAGGACTTGATTGGTTACTTGGGAAATGGAGGGATGAGGAAGAACCTCTGTGGGGAAGATGCTGAGACCGTCAAGAGGTCAGAACCAAGTGGTGTCCAGTGTCAGGAAGGGCGTAGTTGGGCTCCATGCTGGGCACGGTGCCTACTTTAAAAAAGCGGGGGGGTGGGGCATTGGCATTTGACAGCCTAGCCTGCCTTTGTTGGGGACCAGAAGCATTGGATTTGGTGCAGTCTGAGCCTTAGATTGGGATAGCTGGCAGGCACATCATTAAGGGGACTGTTGGAATGTTGGCCTATGGGGCAAGTTGGAGAGCTTTACCAGAAGTTCTTCTGGAATTGCTCCAACCTTGTCTCTTCTGAACCAGGGACTCTCAAGATTTTTTTAGGTCCCTGGCAGTGTCCAAATTCAGAAATGGAGTGGCACCCTACTGGCCACTGATCTTCTTAAATAGGCCTGAAAAGAACCTGAATGACGTAGAACTAGTGTGCAGGGGGCTCTGTGAGCCTTTTGGTGCTTGTGCTGAATCAGGCTGATTGTATTTTTGGTCCTGTGGGGGTTTTGTTTTGATACTGTTCATAAACTCATAGGTTGTGGTCTTGCCTTATTTCCCATAATATGTTGATTTGGGCAAACAAAGATTGAGTTGTATTTTAATTTCTTTAATTAGAGAACAGTCTGTTTTGGGTTTGTATAAGCAGTTATTTGAACGGAAAGAACCATTTCTTGGATTAAGAGTTTTCAGATTTGATTATCTGTAGACATAATTAGTTTATCTGGGTAGAGGTGAGTTTTCAGGTAATACTAATATGGTCAATTTATAATTTTTTTTTTTTTTTTGCCTAGGGAGAAAAAAGAAAACTACCTCTATATCCCCATCCCAGCAACCCTCTACATGTTGTATAAACATCATCTTGTTAATCTCCATTCTGTCATCCTGGTTTGCCAAGTCAGGCTTTTGGGCAGAGGATGAGGAGGTTGTCTAATCTATCATGGCCAAGAATGACTGAGGCAGAAGAGGACCCAGGAACTTTAGTCTAGCTGTTGGGGAAGGGGGAAAAACTAACATTTTTATTGGAAAACGCCCTTGTCCCTGGTGCCTTGTATACATTATTTAAGGGAGATCTCAAGGTGCTGCACCAAGGAGTGATTACCTCTTCTCTTGGTCTCTTCTGGAGCCCATGGTCTTCAGTGAAGGATCCCAAATCCCATTGCTTTTCCCAGGATTTCAATCTGCAAGATCATTGTTTGAAAGCAGTGCTATTTGAGACCTATGTGGGAACAAAGTAATGTGAATTTTAGAGGCTGTTGACATTGGGAGGGGGAAATTATTCAAGAGGATGCAGAATTGTTCAAGCTTTGTTTTCTAGATTAAATCTTAGGGATCTTAGGAGTAGATCCAGATGTCCCTAAACACAGTGGATTAAGTAGCCCTGTTTTATGTCTGATTTGAGGGCTCTTAGTTGGCTTTAGATTCTCCCTAGGTTAGATTGCAGAAGGGGAAGCTGGAGGAATTGTTCCCTAAATACCATTAGCATTTCAATTTCTAGTATTTGATCAGAGTACCCAGCTGAAGATACCTTGGAGTTCGGTATCAGTGGTAGATTGCAAAGGGGAGGGACTCTTGCGTAGTCAGCAGTAATAGGGGCGGCCACTTGCAATGTCAGTTTTACACAAGTCCATCTTAGTGTTGGCAGGGACACTTGGGGAGCTGAAAGGCAGTGGGGAGAAGGAAGAGACAGATCAGAAGAAGACTGTCTTTTCACCTATTTGCTGGCATCATCTGGCCCTGCTGATGCATGTCAGGAAAAGTCTGGGTTCTGTAGTGACTCACTTTGAACAAAATGTTCTCTCTCCCTTCCTCATTTTCATGCCCTGAGTCCTTCTCCCTTCCACCCTCCCTTGCTGCCTGCCCTCCCTGCCTCCTTTCCTTCTTTACTGTAATGGCCTTTACCTGCAGCTGAATGGCAGGTGGCAGGGATGGATAGATGTGGGGGTGTGTAGCTGGGGGAATATTTTCTCAGTTTTGCCAGCATCAAAGAAATTACTTCGAAGGCAGTCCTTCCAGCCATGCATTTCGCTGATCAGTCAGAATAAGAGGAAAAACATATTAGCATTGCCAGAGAGGCTATTTGGGAAAAATCAAGTCTGTGCAACTGAGTTATCTAAAGTTACAAGCATTAAAAACAAATCCTGGTGCGCAGCTGGAATGCTTCCCACCCTGTCTCCCATAGCCCTGTCCCTTGACACCACCCCCCTCCCCACCAGCACCCTCACCCCCGCCCCTGTGCTACATGAATGGGTTGTGCTTCAGCATTCCCAGAGAGCCTAATTTGAAAGAGGAGCCAGGTTGTGTTGGACTTCTCTGGGCCTGACATGGAAAAGCAGTCTAAGAAGTTTCTGGTTTGGTTTTGCTTTTTGTTTGTTTGTTGTTTTTAAATCCTGTGACTGCAGTGTCTCCACACCCTTGGAGAGGCCATTAGAAGGGGGTCCTTTTGAGTGGAGCACACCTACACGCTCATTTATTTTCTCTCTGCCTGGTGCTGGTCTGGAGTGAGGTCTCAGGACAGTGGCCTCCTCTTTATCCTTAGGCCAGGGAGGTACTTCTTGTAAAGGGAAGGAAATTTCTGATTGTTTGGGTAGAACTTAGAAGTTAAAGTTAAATGCCCTTTCTTCAGAGGGTAGCATCCCGGCTGTATTGTGGCATCTAGCCGAGTTTGGCTGGCAGTGGAGTGTTATAGAATCAGTCTCCCCATGCTCATACCTCAGCTCTCCCTTTTACAGCTGGGGAGTCTTGGGCACATTACCTAATTTTACTAAGGTTTAATGAAGTATTATTTGCAAAATAGGGATAGTAAGTAATACCTGCTTCAGAGGGTTGTCTTAAGTAGTACATGAGGTGAACATATTAATTGTTCACTGTAGTGCCAGGTGCATAGCAACAGCTCTTGTAGTAAAAATGTGTAGACATCAAACAAATCCACAGTGAGGCATAATCTAGAAAAAAAGCTGGCCATTACTCTGTAAGTACATCCAGGTCAAGAAAGAAATACTGAGGAGATGTCAAAGATCAGAGGAGACAGCAGTTATGTGTAGTGTGGTTTCCTAGATGAGAGTCTGGGACAGAAAAAAAGTGATTAGAGGAAAAACAGGTACAGTCCAAATAAAGTCTCGAGTTAGTACTATTGTACCAATGTTAGTTTCTCAGTTCTGTTTGTTTTATGGTTTTGTAAGATGTTAGTATCAGGGGAAGTTGGGTGAGGGGTTTATGGGATCTCTACTTCTTTTTCTTCTTCCTTTTTTTTTTTTTTTTTTTTTTGCAACTTTTCTCCAAGTCTAAAATCATTTCAGAATAAAAAATTAAAACCAAGGAAGTTAATGTTCAAGTGATGTGTTAGGTAAAAAGAGAAACTGACCAGAGTAGAGCCACGCACAGCAGATCTCACCTGACTCCGTCTCACCTCCTGTGTCTGAGAAGGCGAGCTCTTACTAAGGGGCCCCAATGCCCTCTTCTGTAGTCCCCGTGTACTTGGGGCATCCTTTGGAGAGGTTCCACTTTAGGCTGATAATTGGTCAGCAGTGGAGACACACACCCCATGTCTGATCCTGGATGGTGCTCTACAGCGGTTGGGAAGGAGACTACTCATTTAGCATTAGGACTCTCTGTGGGGCTGAATGATCAGGGCACTTGTCTCTGTTCCTTGGAATATAAATGAAGTTCTGCCTGTTTTATCTTTCTGTCTCAGCACCAGTCACTATGGCAATATGTTTGCAGATTGCGATGCCTACCCCTACGCTAACACTCAGTGTTTGATCATCCAGAAAAGAAAAATAAGTTCAGACCCAGCTCTGCAATAATTTATTATTTTGTTTCCTGTTTTAAGTGCCTTGCTCTTGCACAAAGCAGGCATTTTGCTTGCTCTTCTTGGGTGCAGAATATACATGTGCTTTTCTTATGACTGATGTGGTCATCTCTGCCATGCTAATGGTAGGGTGTGTAGAAGAAAGCCATTATTGTAATTGGGAAAATGTGAATCTTGGGGTTTTTCTTTTTCCACTGAAATTGGCTGTTGGGGGGTGGTTCTAGAAAGGATAAATTCTTCCATTCTGGCATACAACTCCTTCACAAGTATTTGCTGTCAAAAATTCGTATTTTCTAAGTTTAAAAAAAAAAAAAAAGGTTAATGCTAAAAAATGTTTTTTGTGTTTTACCTTAGTGGCTAAGGTGTACTGCTTTTTGCTGTTGATTTACAGATTTTATTGTCTGACCCTTGGGATGCATGTGGATTACTCAATAGTGTGACAAATGGCTGGGCTCTGAATTATGTATTGTATTACAGGGGAGTTCATAAACCATATTTCTCTGTAGGTTATTTTAGGCATAAGACTAGTGAACTGTCGTTTCTCTTTTGGTCACATGTGACTAAAAAAAAGGTGGGGGTTGGTGGTGGGAAGAAGTGTCTGGCTCAAAATCCAACAGAGCACCGGGAAAGGTTTTGAGTGTAGATGCTGGATGTAGACCGACTTCGGGTGTGGACTGGGAGGACTGGGAACACCTGGAATAGAGAAGAGTGGCTTTGCTGCACCTTTGCTCAGGCTGGAGCCCCTTCAGGAAAACTTTTGGCTTCCACTCCCCTGGGGCTTCTGTTCCAGTCAAGTAACAAATGGCCCGAGGCCAGAGAGTCCTGCACCCCGAGTAGACCTACCACACTCCTGCTCCCCTCCCCCTACATAGCCACTTGTGCTGATGGATGTGCAAATCCTTTACAGACGGTTTGGCACTGCTCGGCTTGCAGAGATCATCTGTCTCTTTTGAATGAGCAACTTGATGTTTGTGGCTCCTTTTTCCTGCACAGAGAGAAATTGCTTCTGCCTTCTGATGGAAATGTTTACCTTCCCTGGGGAAAGGTACTATTCTTTAGGGGTAATGTTTGCTGGTGCTCCCCACCCCTTGTGGGAGCATCAGCCTGTGCTTGAGGGTGGACAGGAGGAGGCGGCCATTGGAGCATGCAGAATTGCCACTGGGGCAGCCATCTGCCAGTGTCGTGGCTCACAGCCTGCCTCTGAGCAGGCCGCGGGGAGGGAGTGTCTATACTCCGGTGCCTGCATGCATTATGCACAGCCTCTTCCCTAAAAGAGCTTTCTGAATGTATATAACTTCTTTCTACCCTTTTCTTGTATGGTCTGCCTCGGGGCACCATTCAGAATCTCCCCTAATTATACTGGAGCTCAGTTTCTACTGTCTCGCATTTGGAGTTTCTGGTAATAGCTGATTTTTTGGGGGAGGGGTAGTGGGGAATAGATTTCTAAAATTGCATTGAGGGATTGATTTAGGAAAAAAATGCTTTTTACAAGCAAATTATCAAGACTGCAATGATAGAGTTTCCCATCAGTGGTGTTGAGACTATCCAAAGCCGGGTTAGCTTCCATGTCTTTTCTAGAATGGACTCTGTAATTTGAGGAGGCTGCTCTAATATTAAAATGAAATCTGTGCTTCTGATTGCAGACCACCACCTTCCCCACATATTGCCCCCATGTCCCCCTTCCCTTCCTAAGATGGAGGAGTTTTTGCACATGCTGCTTAGAAAAAGAAGATTTATATCATGACTCAATCCTCACCCACAGATCTAGGATTCCTGCCATCCAGTAAATTTTGGCAGGCAGGTCCTGTGTATGGAGAACATGTCCTGCCTCCCTATCCCTGTACTGCTCCCCTTATTGCGTTTGCGTCTTGGGTGGAGTCTGGGATGTCTAGCTTCCCATCTTTCCTGCTTTGCCTCCCAAGCAACTCTTGCATCTCCTATAAGGCTATACCTTAATATCTGTGAGGTACAGGGTTTGGTCTCTCATATCCCAGGGACTTGATAGAGAGACCTATAAAGCCTGTAATTATATTGTTGACCCCTTAAAGCCATTGAGGCTTCCAGGTGAGTGCTGGTGAGGCCATGATGCTGTTGAGAGTGGTTTACTGGTGACACTGGGTCCTCTTTTGCACTCTGGTAGGGGAGAGAAGAGCGGGGGGGAAAGGCACTGGGTTTTAGAAAATGCTTGGCTATGAAGACTTGGTTGAACGTCTTCTCTTCCCCATCCCTAGGTAATTCAAAAGAATTTAAGATAAAAGAGCACAGGGCAGAATAGGACTTTGGGGGCCAAAGACAAAGAGAGAGGTGTGGTGAGGAGAAAGAGGGCGTGCTGCTGGCTCACCTACGTCTTAGAACAGGACCTTCTTGGTCTGGCAGCCATGGACCAGCATGGGCTGAGCCCACTGTTGGCATGTGTACAAGGGAGCGGTGAGCACCTCAGAGACTGTTCCCTAGGGATAGGATATTGCTGCTGCCTCTGAGGCTTCTGCTCCCCTCTTCACCGGGCCACTGGAAAGCAAAGGGTCCTCAGCTGCTTTGCTCCTGCTCGAAGAGACTGGCCACATGGGGAGAAACTTAGGCCAAGTCTGGACCACATTAGATGTTGCTCCCTCTGTAGCCGAGCCAGTAGGAAGCTCTTGTTGGAATAGCCTCCCTGTCCCCTGGGCCTGTGTAGATGTGACTGGACCTGAACCTTTCCCTTCCAGACTGACTATTTTGGGCTTTTCTCCCCATTTCTGGCCTCAGAACTAACCTGATGGCAGCTTCTGGAGTGTCTCCAGGCCTACAGCATATAGGGCTTAGCAATTACAAGATGAGTTGTAGGGCGGCACTTTTACTGGATGTCCTTTGAGATTGACTTTCTGATAGTCCTTAAGTGCCCCATGGGGGCCTCTTCAGGGGCCCTGGTTTCCCTTGAACTTAGTGCTGACTCCTCCTACACACATTCCTGTGTGGGTTTTTTTTTTTTTTTTTTTTTCCATCTTAACCATGATTGGTGATGAATTGGGGGAAGGGAGCAAGGATTTGCTTTCCTCTGCACCAGAAGTGCAGAGCTGCTAATTTCATTCTCCATGCTGTCTCTTAGATGAGCATGGTCTTCTGTGCCCATGTTTAGTACTGCTGTGTTGCTGGACTCTCCTGGCAAAAATTAGGCTAATGTCTCCAACGACTGCATTAGCCACTGAAATGAGGTTCTAAATTGAAGGTACTACACCAAGTCTGTCTCCAAGGTATTGCCTTGTTCTAGCTTTTATTATTCAAATTCATTCTCTCAATGATTCTCTGCAGACTGACTGGCACGGGGGGTTCAGCGTGGAACTGAAAGGCAAGTTAGCTGAAAGGGAGGCTCACCTTTAAAGAGAAGGGAGAAAGGAAAGGAAAAAACAGAAAAAAACCCAAAAAGATGAATGTTGTGGTACAAATAGTCAGCCATTTGTCTGTTCCGAGAGCTCCTTGGCCAGTCTGAGCAATGCGTAGAGATAGGAGAGTAAGGGACCAGACCTGGGACAGAGTGGAGGCGGTAGAGTGAGGATAGAGGGACTTGTCGGTGCTTTAGTGACATCTGTGCCTTGTGAGTTTACCGTACTTCCTCCTTCCCTTTCATGTTCACTGAGCACCCAAATATATGTCTTACAGGGTGTTGAGAACTCCACGGTAGAAAACCAAAGATCAACAAAACAGGATCTTCTCTTTACAAAGCTGTTAGTCTTACAGTTTCACTGCGTTTTCTCTATCTTGGGTGTGTGGGTAGGGGTGAGGGGGATGAGGCTTGGAGCTATGATTCTTATATTTTACATCAGAAGTAGGAGCCTTCTAACAGTCATATGCTTAGAGAGTTGAGAATTTGGCTCTTACATGTTTGTTTTTAAAATAGATTTTTTTTTGCCTGCTGACAAAATAATATGTTTTCCAAGCAGAAAGCTTGGAAAACACAGAAAAGCACAAAGGGAAACACCACCACCACCCGTATTCCACTATCCACATGTAAAGATAACATTATAGCTTACGTTCTTCCAGTTGTTTCTACACAAGTGCTGTCATTCTGTACATAGTATTTGGAGGCTGATACTTTCCTTTTAGCAACTGGGGGTTAAATTTTGCAGAGTTTTGAAAGGTAGAGCCTCTAGCACATAACTAGGCACACAGTGAACGTTATCTAGGTGCTGGTCTTTATCAATTATATGAATACACCAAATTTTGCCTAATTGGTTCTTATTGTTGTACATTTAGGTGGTTTACAGCTTTCCATTCTGAGTAATTCTACAATGAAAAGTGTGTGTGTGTGTGTGTGTGTGTGTGTGTGTGTGTGTGTGTAAATCTCCTTTTGTCTGTTTTTCTGTACCCTCTGACTATGTTTTTAGAAGAGATTCACCAAAGTTGAAGCGCTCGTCTTTTCTGATTCTTCTGCCGTGCATCTCAGCTGGGACAACCTGATGTCTGGGCTGTTAGAACAGCACCGTGGTTTGAGTATCTCTCATCCCTTTTCTGTATCACATGTCAGATGCCCTAGGATTTCTTCTCCCTGTGGTCGCTGGGTGCTTCTCTCTTGACCAGGAAATAGCTGGCTTCAGGGAAGACAGGGCAGCAAGCACCTAACACCTGTTCTCATTGTTTTGCGCCAGGATGGTAGCATCCCTGGAGACAGGGACATTGTCATCAACCTCTTTAATAATAAGCACATACTGAGTGCCTGCCCACCTGTGTCCTGCTCAGTGCCAGATAAGGCAGAGATTAAAAAAAAATGGGCCTCTACCTTCCAGCTACTTGCCTACTGATTGGATAATGGAATTGACACAAAATAATTCACACACGTTTATTGAGCATTTGCTATATGGTAGATACCTGTGCCAGGCTACTGTTGGGGGAACCGAAACGGCTGAGATGCTATTCTCCTTCTTAAAGGAAGCTGCAATACATATAAATAAGAGCTATTTATAGGTAAAATTAACTAGCCACACAAGTCAGTAAGTGAAAAATATCTAGTCAGGCAGACAACAAGTATTAGAGACTGGCTGCTTTGGAGAAGAGGGTCATTCATTATGAGTCAGAGTAGTTAGATTTCGGAGAGAAGGCAGGACAATTGTTGGGGCCCAAGAAAGAGCTGGCATTTGGTGAGGTAGAGTGGGAAGGGTTTTCTAGGTGAGAGGAGCAGCTTGCAAGAGATGGTTGCAGTACTGATTGTGTTAAGGTGTAGAGCAGTTGCCAGGAAATACAGGAGCAGGCTAAGGGTGGGGAATTGCAGAAAGGCAGGTTAGGGTCAAGGCTGCATATCAAGACACCTGAGCATGGTGGGCTCCAGATAACTATTTGGTACACAGTAGATGAAAACAGTTTGGTAAAATTGTCTCTGATTAAAGGACAGGTAAGAAGGTCTTATGTCTCTCAGTGCCAGAGGGCCCCCAGGCTCAGTCCTTGGGTTTCCACTCTTCTTTGTCTACACTAAAGTTCTGGGTGATCACATCTAGCCTAGCAGCTTAAATTTCATGTATATGCTCGTCATTGCCAGATTTTTTTTTTAAAGTCTCCAGCACATACTTTTCTGAACTCCAGACTCCTCTATCCATCTGCTTACTAGATATCTGTATGTGGATGTTTAATAGGCATCTCAACCTTAACATGTTTAAAACTGAGCTCATGTAACCTTCCCCACTTCAGTGAATGGCAACTCTGTCCTTTGACTTATTCAGATCAGAATCCTCTTAGGTATTCTTGACTCCTTTCTCTCACATCCACCTTTGCCCAATGCGGAGCTTGAACTCAGAGCCCTGATCAAGACCTAAGCTGAGATCAAGAGTAAGTTGCTTAACCAACTGAGCCACCCGGCCACGCCTAAAGATTTTATTTTTAAGTAATCTGTACACCATACTTGGGGATCAAACTCAAAGCCCCAAGATCAAGTCACATTCTCAAATGTCTGATCTAGCAGGTGCCCCCCTCACACTCATATTCTGACAGCACAGCCTGAAGTAGCTCTCTCTTCAAAATATATCTAAAATCTGACCACTTCTCATTATTCTTTGACCACTATGATCTCTCACCTGGATTATTGTAGCTGGCTCCTAACAGGCCTTCTTCATCCTTCTGCCTTTATCACCCACACTTCTTTCTCAATACAGCAGCTAGAGTGATTCTTTATGTCTGTCTGTGCTCAGAAATATCTTTTGGGGGCGCCTGGGTGGCTCGGTGGGTTAAGCCGCTGCCTTCAGCTCAGGTCATGATCTCAGGGTCCTGGGATCGAGTCCCACATCGGGCTCTCTGCTCAGCAGGGAGCCTGCTTCCTCCTCTCTCTCTCTGCCTGCCTCTCAGCCTACTTGTGATCTCTCTCTGTCAAATAAATAAATAAAATCTTAAAAAAAAAAAAAAAAAAAGAAATATCTTTTGGTCTTCCTTCTCATATAAAGTAAGAGTCAAAGTCCTTTCCAAGACCTATACACAACCCCGTCATGTGGCCCAACATTATCTTTGTCGATTTATCTCCTACTGCCCTCCCTAAAGTTCCCTCTCCTCTAGCCATCTTGGCCTCCCTCATGTTCCCTGAACACATCAGGCGCCTCACACCTTGGGACCTAGAATACTCCTCTCCTAGACAGGTTTGTGGGCAACTCCCTCACTTTTCTTAGGTCTTTAATCAGAAATGAACTGGTCTTCTGATGGCCAAAGCTAGAATGATTTAAGTAATGTAATGTAGTATCAGATTATAGCCCGAAGTATAAAATAAATATATAACAATTTGAACTGGTATAAACAAATGATTGAATGAATTAATGAATAAATGGGAGAAATAAGATAAAATATCTCTTACAGAAGAATTTCAGTAATTTATAGGTGCTTTCACCTCTAGGAGGAGGAGCTTAAATCTTTTGAGTGTGATCTGGACTTAGTGATTTACTTCTAAAGAACCATTTTTGAGGGGCGCCTGGGTGGCTTAGTGGGTTAAAGCCTCTGCCTTCGGCTCAGGTCATGATCCCGGGGTCCTGGGATCGAGCCCCGCATCGGGCTCTCTGCTGAGCAGGGAGCCTGCTTCCTCCTCTCTCTCTGCCTGCCTCTCTGCCTACTTGTGATCTCTGTCTGTCAAAAAAATAAATAAAATCTTAAAAAAAAAAATAAAGAACCATTTTTGAAAAGAGAAAAATAGTAACATTATGGTAAAGAAACCCAATAAGTATTACCTGTCATCAAGAGGGACCTCACGAGTGCTGTCATATGGATATGAGGGACCCCCCTGACAGGATGTGAGAACATAGGCTCTTTGCCTGTGTGGTATTCTTCCTTGCAACCAGTAAGCCCAGAGTAATCATGAGAAAAGTGTCAAACAGATTTAAATTGAGGATTAGTCTACATAATATGTGGTCAGTATTCCTCAAACTGCCATGGTAATGATAAGGAAAGACCAAGAAGCTATCACAGGGATGTCTGGCTGGCTCAGTCAGTAGAGCACACAGACTCTTGATCTCAGGATCATAAGTTCAAGCCCCACGTTAGATGTGGAGCCTACTTAAAAGAAACAAAAAACCCCCTCATAGAGCAGAGAAGACATGACACCTAAATTCCTAAATTCTGATTTGTATTCTAGAACTGAAAGAGGACATTAATGGAAAAACCAGTGAGACATGGAGAGTCTGGAGTTTAGTTACTATTAATGTAGCAATGTTGGTTTCTTAATATTGATAAATATACCACAGTAGTGTAAGATGGTAATATTAGGGGACAGCTGGGTGGCTCAGTCAGTTAAGCTGCTGCCTTCGGCTCAGGTCAGGATCCCAGAGTCCTGGGATTGAGTCCCGCATTGGGCTCCTTCCTCAGTAGGGAGCCTGCCTCTCTGCCTCTTTCTGCCACTCTGCCTGCTTGTACGCACGCTCTCTCTCTCTCTCTGCGTCAAATAAATAAATAAATAATCTTTCAAAAAAAAAAAAAAAGATAATATTAGGGGAACTGAAACTGGGTTAGAGTTATGCAGGAATTTTTGGAACTCTGTACTATCATTAAAGTTTTCTGTAAATCTAAAATTATTCCAAAAATGAAAAAAGTAACCTTCTCAAACAAGGCCTTCCGTGACCACCATCTGAAGAAAGTTTTTTCCCTCCTTGACACTTCAAATCCCTTTCTCTGCATTGGTTTGCTCTTTAGTACTTATTGTCTCATAGCATATATTTTACTCATGTTTGTTTCCATGCTACAAGAAAGAATAGGGGTTTTGGTCTTAGTATTGTTCACTTATGGCTCTTCAAGGCCCAGCCCTACGTTTAGCTCATAGCAGCCTTTCAATAAATACTTGTTCATGACTGAAAGAATGAATTCTTAGATCACCCTTTTGTCCTTAAGCAGCATGAGGATTTTGTGTTTGGGCCTGCCTTTCTCTTTCGAGATTACTAGTAGTTTACCATTCCAGTGGGGGAAATGACACCTGTTGTTGGCTTTTCTTCTTTAGCTCCCATAGAAATGAAAGACATGTCAGAATATGCTTCTAATGTATTCACCCACCAGCAGACAGAAGAAGAAGAAGAAAATTTCATCATTTATTCTTTCTTGCAGACATTATTCCCCTCCTTAATTAAGGTGAGGGCTGTTTTATGAGAGACACCCTTCTTCCCTTACCTGTTCTCCTGTTGAAACGGACTGGCTGGTTTAGCATGACAGATGTGAAGTGTGAAATCGCTTCTTGGCCTTCTGGCTAAGGTCAAGTGAAGTGTGTATGGATGTGAGGACAGTGAGCGCGGGACTCTTGGATCTGGAAAAGTAAAATTAGTCAAGGGAAATGCATTTAATCCTGAATATGTATTGAGCTGTTCTTTGCCCAGCCCTGAAACTTGAAGGATGAAGATAATGGAGATACGAACTGTTTCAGCAAATCCTGGTCACTAGAAACTGATAGCCATGCTTGACTTCAAGGGGACTAAATCTAGAAGAAACTAGAGAAAACACACAACCAGTAGTAAATGCATAGTTAGGTGTGGATTCACAAATGCCTTAGGAAAGTGTGCGGATGATAGTAGTGCTGTGGGCAAGGGATGTAAAAGAGAGTTTTGAGGACCTCCATTGATGACGATGGAGAAAGAACAGTGTTTTGCACGCTCCGCGCATGTGCCAGGAGGGTCCTGCAGGTTCCTCTGATACTTTGAGGGAGGTGACGTTGGGTGGAGAATTATATTGTCAGGACCTTTTCATGTGTAGGAAGTGGGGAAATGTTGGAAGAGAGATGGGTCCGAGTGATCTCTAGAGGATTACACACAGTGTTGGCTCAATAGCATAAGTTTTGTCCTGTGTTGGGACTTGATTTATGTCGTCATTTATTTCAAAGCCTCCATGGAACATACCTATCAAAGAATGGAGTCACACTGATTTGATGCCTGAGCAAAGCCATCAGGAACAACAAAACTAGAAGATAAAAAGATTATTTCCCTTGTAACTGACACTCTCAGTCTCCTGTTGTTTTCAGGTTCTCCTTTTCCTGAGCCCAAAGGTGGAGGATTTTTGCTTTGTTTTTGGTGCAGTGCCCATCACACTTGTGGTGCTCTCTGAACAAAGGCCTGCTCCCTGCTGGGTACAAGAATTGAGCCTGTGCCTGGGGCAAGATTCCTTTCAGAAACAAATAAGCAGGGCATCTTGCAACCCCCTCCATTTTGCCTGTCTTAAGGAAGAGGCCAAGGTTCCACTCTCTTTGCAAGTAGAGCAGAATGTACTTTCTTAAAACTATTCAAATATCACAGTTGGGTTCAATTATCTGCCAAAATAGATTTATATAAAAGGAAAACTTACAAAGGAGAAATTTGTACCAAATACCAGTCTACATTTTTGTTAAATTTTCTTTTTCTTTTTTAAGGCCATCCAGTTGAAAGTCTGAGTGTCCAGGAAAGAAGGGGGTGGGGGAGGGGAATTAAAAAGGAAGAAGAAAGGGAACAGAAAAAGAACCCTAAGTATTTAAGATTTTGAAAGTGTAAACCTGAGGTCATGGCTCCTCACTAGCCATGCGGCCTGTCAGGGCCTTCCCCTCCATCACCTTCTGCCTTACATTCCATGTCTGTGTTGGAGGGTCAGGCAAGGAAAGCTGGCCCCTAGAACCTTAGCTGTTCTAAGCTCCTAGCTCTGCCTGCCTGCTTCTCCAGCCAAGCTAGATGGCTTAAGGTCCCATCCGACTGACTTCTCATACCTCTAGGTCTTGATGTGAACCCTTTCTCTCATCTGCAGGGTCATATTACAATATGTAATATTACATACTACAGCTGTGCAATAAATTACTACAGATTTGGTGGTGTAGTGGCCTAGCTCACAGTGTAGGTAGGGTCAGAAATCTGGGTGGTGGTTAGCTGGGTCTTCAGCACAGGGTCTCATAGGCTGATAGCAGTGTGTCATGCAGGCTATCTTACTTTCTGGTGGCTCTGGAGACCATCTGGCTTCCAAGATCATTCAGGTTACTGCTGATGTATCTTTGGAAACCCTTCCTGGAAGTTCCATTTCTGTTTTAAGGGTTAAGTGCAGTTGAAATTTTTATTAGACATAGTCAAATGGCTTCCATAGGGGTTGTACCATTTGCATTTCCATGAACATTGTTTTTGTAACTGCCCCTTTCAGTATAATCTTCCCTGGGATAGGTACTGGCCAGTCTCATAGGTGAGAAATGGTTTTATTCCTATGATGTAGAAGGCCTTCTGTGGTTTTATTTGACTTTTCTTGTATTCTGAGCAAAGTTGAACATCTTTTTTAGTTAATGGCATTGTATTTCTTTTTCTGTGAACTGCCTTTTTTTCTATAGGGTTCTGGGTCCTCTGTATTTTTATTTTTATTATTTTTAAAGATTTTATTTATTTATATGACAGGCAGAGATCACAAGTAGGCAGAGAGGCAGGGAGAGAGAGAGGAGGAAGCAGGTTCCCTGCTGAGCAGAGAGCCCGATGTGGGGTTCGATCCCAGGACCCTGAGATCATGACCTGAGCCAAAGGCAGAGGATTTAATCACTGAGCCACCCAGGCGCCCCGTCCTCTGTATTTTTAAAAGTGCTTTATGGATTAGTAATATTAACACTTTGTCTATATTAAGTTGCAGATTTTCTTCCCAGTTTGTCATTTGTCTTTTACTTGTGATATTTCCCATGGATCTAAAATTTTTATGAAGTTATTTTTGCATCATCAAATGTATTAATATTTTTGTTATTGCCTCTGCATTTTGGATCATAAATAGGAAACTTATTCTCTATTCCGAGGTTATAGAGGAATTTACCTATGTTTTCCTCTGGTACTTATATAGTTTCATTTTTTACATTTAAATATAATTTGTTTGGAATTTATCCTGATATATATGCATAAGGATGGAGTTAATTTTATCTTTTTCCATATGTCTGTTAAGTTATCCCAAAGATGCTTATTAAAAAAGTCTTCCTTTCCCCACAGATTTGAGATGCTACCCTTATATTAGATTTTCATATGCAGTGGGTCTATTTTTTAATTTTCTTCACTGTTCCATTGCTAATTCTATCCATGTGCCAGTTACCAGACCTTTTTAGTTATATAGACTTTGCAATATATTTTATTACCTAGTAGATCCTTCTAGTTTATTTCTATGCATTCCTGTGTGTGTGTGTGTGTGTGTGTGTGTGTGTGTTTGTGTGTGTGTGTGTGTGTGTGTGTGTGTGTGTGTGTAAGAGAGAGAAAGAGAGAGAGAGAGAGAGAAATGTCCCGGAAGAGAGACAAGCACTCATTTCTGGAAAATTTTAACTCTTCAAGGTAGGAAGAAGAAGATAAGCTGGCAGAGTAACCTGGGGAAGGGGAGACTTTAGAGGCAGGAGGTAACTGGAGGTTTGCAGTCTCACATCAGGGCAGAGTACTTTTGGACAGAGATACTGATCTCTGTGTCAGGTGCTGCCACAGAATCTCAAGACGTGAGGAGTAAGAAGCATCAGTGGTTATCACTGGATAGGAGTAGAGTGGAGTAGGCTATGGAATGAGGGGGAGGTGAGGAGGTACATTCAAGTGTAGACAACCATTGTGAAGTTTCTCAGTATAAGTGAAAAGAAAGGAAATAAGGAAAGGTAATACCTAGAAAGAGTGTAGGGGAGTTTTCTTTGATTAAAATTTACATAATATAAAGTTAACCATTTTATTTATTTATTTTTTAAAGATTTTATTTATTTGTCAGAGAGCAAGAATAAGCAGGGGGAGTGGCAGGCAGAAGGAGAAGCAGGCTCCCCACTGAGTAAGGAGCCTGTTGTGAAACTTGATGCCAGGACCTTGGGCTCACGACCTGAGCTAAAGGTTGACGCTTAAGCAACTGAACTACCCAGGTGTCCCTCATGTTAACTATTTTAAAGTGAGCACTTTGGTGGTGTTCAGTACATGTAAAAAACAATCACATCTACCTGGTTCTAAAGTGTTATCACCCCAAAGGGAGACCTCTTACCTATTAAGAAGTTACTCTCCCTTGTCCCCTTTCCCTAGCCCTTGGCAGCCACCAGCCTCCTTTCTGTCTTTATGAATTTACCTCTTCTGGGTATTTCTTATAAGTAGAGTCATATAATATGTGAGTTTTGTATCTGTTTTTCTTCCATGTAGCATAATGTTTCAAAGTTCTTCCATGTGGAAGAAACTAGCAACTATATAAAAAATGCTGCTGGAAGAACTCTAGGACACAGAGATAGGTGGGTAAGAGGTCAGGTTCTTGAAAAGGTGAGTTCCATTCATTTGGAAGTGGGAAGGGGGGGAGAACCCATCTGATAGCTTTCATGTAGTCTGTGATGTAGAAGTCCAGACCTCCATCACGAGATGGGAGTCAGAAGTTCCAGGGAGTGTAGATGGTGTGAACCAGTGATCAAAGAGAGGGGTAGATGCACTAACTAGAGAAATGCAGTTATGATTGGTGGGTGATACTAGATACTTTGAATCTGTTTATTTCAGTTCATACAAGGTCTTTTGTGGGAGGAGGGCCCTCCGAATGTTGCCTAGTCACAGGAGGAATATTTACGTGCTAAGGCAGTATTCTAACTGTATCAGCACTCGGGGTCCAACCACAAGTAGGACCTACAGGGTGTCCCACCTTCACAAGTTTAAAAAGGTTTTGGTTGGGCTTTCCTGAAGCAGACATTGTGATGGAAGCTGGGAAACAGTATATTTATTCCAACACTAGTGCAAGGAAAGGGGAGGAAGAAGTCGAACAGTGCAAGCCCATGAAGCCATGGCCATCCCAGCAGGGAGTTCTGGAATGAGTAGTCTTTTAGATGGTCCTGTATTAGGCAAAATTGGTGAGGTTTTTGTAACCATACTTGGCTCAGTCATCAGTTACAGGCTGCTTAAAAGCTCATGAGCTTGACCAAAGTAGCTCTTTGCATAGGAGACAGACCCTGAAGGAGCTGACACTGTAGTTTTCCTTGGGACCAAAGCAAGTCTTTACTTAAAGAGTCGATTTGGGCATATCTGCCTCAGGATAGGGAGTCTTGCTGGACTCCCAGCTAGAACACCTTAGAGCTGAGTCACGTGGGAAGTAAACTTTTTCAGAACAACTCTTCCAGTCATTGCCCTGGAAATTTTTCTTTCTTTTTTTTTTTTTCCTGGAAATTTTTCTTAAAATTTTTTTAAGAAAAAAATTTTTAAGAAAATTTTTCTTAAAATCTGAGTGTGTGGATAGGAGCTTGGTGGGCTGGTGGAGTTGGCACCAGAAGTTACACTCTGCTTCTCAGGTAGAATGAGCTCAGCCCTCCCATTTGAGAACATAGGCATGTGTTCCCAGGAGTAGTGAAATCTTGCTTATGAGAAAGGTTTGATTCTCAGTCAATCAAGTGACCAGGAGTGGTGTGGATTTTGAAAATGTCTCATATGTTTTTGACTTCACTATTCTTTGTCAGAGAAATGACAAAAAGGAAAGTGCACCTAGTCAGTAGTCAGCAAATATTTGCTAAACAAGTGAATGAAAGAACCATTGTGAGCAGAGCAGCAGCAGGAAGGAAGCAGAGGGTCAGATTTCCCTGTCGTCTTTTCAAAGGAGACTGTGTTCCAGAGGTAGCAGCTTGATGGGCTTAATAACAGCTCAACATGGAAAGCGAGGATGAAGGATAGAGCCTGGAGCAGAGAGGCACAGTGGTCCAGGGTCTGGCTAGGGAGGTTCCTGAGTATGGTAGACATGGGTAGACTGCCTCAGCTGGCTTGTAGGAAGAGAGTGTGGGCACCTGAAAGTGGATGGATGGCTGGAGACTTGCCACATGTAGCCTTGGGACATGGAGGGATGGTCTGGTAACATTTTCCCTGGGGAGGCTTTTCCCCTCCACATTGTTAGAGAACTTTGTGGCCCTCCCCTACTTCCAGCAGCTTCCTCCTCTAGCCTTTGAACTCCATCAGCTTTATCACTCCCCCCGCCCAAGAACTTAATATGACTGTTCCCCCCACCCAGTCCATCAATGGGCTGTGGCCCATCAGCCCCTTCTTGGTTCTCAGAGTCTCTCAGTGTGCTTATGGCCTCACTCTTTATCACCTGGCATGGATCTCATGCCACCTGTCATTTGTAAGACACTGTTGATTGCCATTCCCCTTGATTCCCTCATCTTCTAGTTGTATAGGGAAAGAGTTAGAACTGGGCAGGATGCTGGATTATAAATGAAGAAAGGCTGTGGTGTACAAGTTAGAGTCCTGGGGTTTGGGCTGCTGTTGTGGTCTGGTTACTAGCCCTAGGAGTGGAGCTGCAGCTGGGCAAAGAAGGGAAGGAAAGAAGCCAATAAACATAATAATTTATCATTTTAATGACTCATTTATGTAGAAGTTAAATTTGGCAAATTGTTTCTACATCTTTTATTTCCCTGGAGTCCATTCTTCTGTCCTCTTTTTCTCCCTCCTGTTTTTCAGATGTAGCCATTTTTCAAAGCGGTCATAAATACTTTGTCTTCTCTCTTTGGTTTCTGCCTCAGATTTCTGGCTTCAGCCCTCATTGCTATGCAGATGACTCCCAAACCTGTGTTTCTAGCCTCAGCCTCACCCCCTGAACCCCCATCTCATGTTTTCAGCTGATTAATATATATCCACTTGTCTCACTGGTATACACACACTTTTAAACCAAACTCATGATAATTTCCTCCCAAATTCCTTCTTCCTACTTAATCATGACACCATTATCTTTCCAGTTACCTTACCTTTCAACTTTGCAATCTCCCTCCCTCCCCTGTTCCCACTAGTTTACTCTTAACAGTTGTCTTGCTCTGCCTGGGCCCATCTCTTTGTTTCCATTCCCAGTGCTCTCTCTTGTTCCTACCATATGACTTTTTACTAAGCTATGGCTCCTTGTCCAGTCTTTCCAGCCACAGGTGTGTTTGCCTCCAGGTGCATCCTGTACACATCAGCCACTGTTCTTGTTACATGATATTTCCCCCCAAAGAAATGATTCCCCTATTGCTTGCTAGAGCCAAGGTCCAACTTCTCAATATGGATTATGAGGGTCCACAACCTCTTTCTTTCCTTCTTGTCTCCTACAATGACCCTTCTCACACTCACCTCATTTTCTTTCCCCCTTTTTAAAAAAAGATTGATTTATTTATTTGATAGAGGTCACAAGTAGGCAGAGAGGCAGGCAGAGAGAGGGGGCGGGAAGAAGTCTCCCTGCTAAGCAGAGAGCCCTATCTCCCAGGATCCTGGGATTATGACCTGAGCAGAAGGGGGGGGCTTAATCCACTGAGCCACCCAGGCACCCTCTCACCTCATTTGCTAGCCATGGGACTGCTTCCATTTCTCTGACTGTCCTGGACTTGACTTCTTCCTTGTCTTTGTTCAAGTTATTTTTTTGTTCTGAAGTTTCTTTTGCACTTCTTTCTTTCTCGGCTCCCTTGACCTGTAGCCTACATAATTTCTACCTGTTAAATCATACTGATTTATGTCCATTGTAATGGAATACTGTGACACCATTGAGAGATGAGGTAAGGTAGATGCACATGCACTGACATGGAATAATACTGAAAGTGCACTGCTAGACGAGAGAAAACATCTCATATGACAATATGTATGGTGTCATTCCATTCTTGAAAAAATAATTAGTAATAAATGTATATAAATATACATATATACATATATAGAAATTTTTAAAAATTGTCCCCTATTAATAATTGTTATTTGGGGGGTGCTTCTGGGTGGCTCAGTCAGTTAAGTGGCCCACTCTTGGTTTCCGCTCAGGTCATGATCTAAGGATTCTGAGATTGAGCCCTGTGTTTGTCTCCTCCTTCGCTCAGGATGGAGTCTACCCCTCTTTCCCCCTCTGTCCTCTTGCACATGTGTGCACTCTCTCTCTCTCTCAAAATCTTTTAAAAAAGTAATATTTTTTAAGAGAGTGTGAGTGGGGTGGGGATGTGGGGGTATGAGTAGAGGGTGAAGGAGTAGAAGGGGGAAAGAATCCCAGGCTGGCTCCTCACTGAGCCCTGAGCCTGTCGCAGGGTCTGATCTCACTACCCCAAAAACCAAGAGTTGGTTCTATAACCGACTGGGCCACCTAGGCACCCCAATAATTATTCTCGAAGAAAAATGATGATTATAGGTATTATAGGATGGTTATATATTCCTGTAATGTTTAATTTTTTCAAGTATAATGATTGTATATTTCTGTAGTAATCAAAAAATGTAAAGGAAAGGAAAGTGGGGAAAAAGTTGTCCTTCTTCCCCCCACTTCAGGGTTCTTCAGAATTTTCTGTTAATTGCTCCCAGTAGTCTTATATTCCTACTGCCTACCACACCCTCTTCCTTGAAGCTCACATAAAGCCTTCTATTATAGTAATATATGGATTTGCTCTATACCCCCTTCTTGTTCCTGAGCTAAAACCAGTTGGTATCATTTGCATCCTTGAATGCCTGTAGGGCCTGGCCTGGTGCCCATGCTTGGTGGTACTCCAGCAATGTTGGCTGAGCTGGGATGCCGTGCCCCAGGCATTTCTGGGTATCCCAGGACCTTAGTGCTACTTTGGTTTGGGAGGAACTGAAGCCAGTTTTTACCACAGCAAGAGCTATATGTCTGATGAGGCTGATTGATTGGCCGTTAATTCATTACCAGCTTCCTGAGTAGGGTCCTAATGATGATGATTGATAAAGTTGTGATTGGAAATCTGATCTGTGTTTTTACTGATCCTTAGAGGAATCTATTCCCACATGGCAACCTAGGCCCTTACCTTGCATTAGATAAATTCAATTCAGCAATCCATCAAGACATAAAGTAATTGAAGTGTGCCTGCCAAGAGTGGCAAGAAGAAATGATGGAAGAGTTTTTGGCTAAAGGGGCTGAGTTGCCCAGCCCTTAGGGAATCTATTATTCTGCCAGCCCACCAATCCCTCTGTTGAGCCTTAACAATGTCTGCTTTGTTCTCAGGCCCCAGATCAGCACAGATTCTGGTCTTTGTATTAAGGTTGGCTTGTAGCACATAGTGAGAGACTTTTCTTTTTGACCCCAGTCTGTTTTCTTGGAGGTGAATAGCAGAGGTGTTGGCAGTTGGGATTCATTTGTTCCTGAAGTGCTTTCAGGCTCAGGACATCCTCAGCAGAGCTCAGATACTGGGGGAAGCAGTGTCTGGTGGTGGAACAAGAACTGCTTTTGAAGTTAGGCAGACCTGGGTGGGAGACCTCGTTCTCTTACTAGCTTGAAGGCTACTCTAAGCAGAAACTTCTGTGCGTTGCGGGATCCTAGGTGGCTGGTAATTTGGGAAAATATTTGTTGAGTTGGACTATTGGTAGAATCAAAGTATTCTCATCTGTAAGATGGGATACCTATCTCACAGGATTGTTGTGAATATGAAATAAGGTGTGTTAATAGCAACTCTAATGCCTAGCACCAAGAGGCGATTGTTAACTGCTGGTTTTCTCTTTTCTGTGCCCTTCCCCCTTAAACTCTTAAAGGTTAGAAATCCTAAGAGCTACTATATACATACTTACTAGGCTGCAATGACAATGGCTTGAGCTGATGTCATTTTTTAGCAGGTGTGGCCTCTCTCCCCATCTGTGGTCCTCATATATATGGTCTCTGAAGGCTCTCTTAACAGCAGTGGCTCATGGCACAGCAGTGTCGTACAGTGGAGAGAACCAAGGACTGGGACAAGTTACTTGAGCTCTTTGCCATCTGTCTTCCTATCTGTAAAAAAGTAATATTTTCCCTGTGTAGAATTTATATTGCAGTCCAAATCTACTTGTATTTGAGAGGACATTCCCTTACCCCACTGTTTTCATGAAGGATGCTGTGTGCTCTTGTATACCTCTCTTCCCACTGCCCTGCCTACATGCACTTAGCTTCTCCTGAATGCCTGTCTTAGGATAGGAACTTACTAGTGAACTATTATTGACACCATATTGTGATAACGGTGGTTAATGCTGTGCTCATGGTGTGGTAGTGCACTTTTTTATTAGGCTGCCTGCTAATTAAAAGGATTTTAAGTAGCTGTTAGTAAAAGAATATATACAGAAGACTGTTTAAATATAAATTAAAAATAATTTAAACTCTGTGGTTGTGACGCTGGAGAAAACAAGTATAGTAATCACTTAAATAATTACAGGACCTACACATTAAATATAGTTCTGAATGTCCTGGCAGCCAAGAGAAAAAGGTAAATATGATGAAATACACAATTATCATCTAATAAAATTGCCAGTATTTATATTGGTTTTCTGCTGAGAAATAAGCTTTTACTTGGTACGGTAAGAACTGATCTAAAAGAATCTTTTTTTTAATGTATTTTTCTTTTCAAGTTTTTATTTAAAATTCTAGTTAGGTAACATTGTTAACAAGTGCAATATTGGTTTCATGAGTAGAAGTCAGTGATTCCTCACTTAAATACAATACTCAGTGCTCATCATAACAAGTGCCCTCCTTAATACCCATCCCCCATTTAGCCCATCCCCCCATCCCTGACATCCCTCAGTTTGTTCTCTGTCATTAAGAGTCTTTTATGGTTTGTTTCCCTCTCTCTTCCCACCCCCCATATGTTCATCTGTTTTCTTAAATTCCACTTGTGTGAAAGCATAGGGTATTTGTCTTTCTCTGACTTAGTTTGCTTAGCATAATATACTCTAGTTCCATTCATCTTGTTGCAAATGACAAGATTTCATTCTTTTTGATGGCCGAGTAATACGTGTGTGTGTGTGTGTGTGTGTGTGTATTCACCATATCTCCTTTATCCATTCATCAGTTGATAGACATTTGGCCTCTTTCCATGGTTTGGCTATTGTTGATAATGCTGCTGTAAACATCAGGGTGCATGTATGCCTTCAAACCAGTATTTTTGTGTCCTTTAGGTAAATACTAGTAGTACAGTTGCTGGATCGTAGGGTACTTCTACTGTTAACTTTTTGAGGAAGCTCTGTACTGCTTTCCTGCCTGGCTACACCAGTTTGCATTCCCATCAGCAATGTAAAAATGTTCCCCTTTCTCCACATCCTCACCAACACTTGTTTTCTGAGTTGTTAATCTTAGCCATTCTGATAGGTGTGTGGTGGTATCACCGTGGTTTTGATTTGTGTTTCTCTGATAATGATTAATTTGAGCATCTTTTCACGTGTCTGTTAGCCATTTCTGTGTCTTCTTTGGAGAAATGTCTGTTCATGTCTTGTGCCTATTTCTTAACTGGATTTTTTTTGGGGTGTTGAGTTTAATAAGTTCTTTATTGGTTTTAGATACTAACCCTTATTCAGGTAAGTCATTTGCAAATATCTTCTCCCATTCCATAGGTTTTTTTAAGTTTGGGTTTTTTTGTTTTTTGTTTTTTTTTAATTTATTTGTCAGAGAGAGAGAGTACAAGCAGAGGTGTGGCAGGCAGAGGGAGAAAGAGAAGCAGGTTTCTCATCGAGCAAGGAGCCCGATGCAGGACTCCATCCCAGGACTCCAAGATCATGACCTGAGCCAAAGGCAGATGCTTAACTGTCTGAGCCACTCAGGTATCCCCCACAGGTTGCCTTTTAGTTTCATTGACTGTATCCTTTGCTGTACAGAAGCTTTTTATCTTGTTGAAGTCCCAGTAGCTCATTTTTGCTTTTGTTTCCCTTGCCTGTGGTGACATGTCTAGTAAGAAGTTGCTGCGACCGAAGTCAAACAGGTTGCTGCTGCCTGTGTTCTCCTCTAGGATTTTGATGGTTTCCTGTCTCACATTTAGGCGTCTCATCCATTTTGAGTTTATTTTTGTGTAAGGTGTAAGAAACTGGTCCACCTTCATTCTTCTGGATGTTGCTGTCCAGTTTTCCCCATACCGTTTGTTGAAGAGACTGTCTTTTTTTCCATTGGATATTCTTTCTTGCTTTGTTGAAGATTAGTGGACCATTTCTGGGTTCTCTATTCTGTTCTATAGATCTCTGTGTCTGTTTTTGTGCCATACTGCCTTGATGACTATGGCTTTATAATGCAGCTTAAAGTCTGGAATTGTGATGCCTCCAGTTTTGTTTTTCTTTTTCAGGATTGCTTTGGCTATATGGGGTCTTTTCTGGTTCCATTTGGGGTCTTTTCTGTTTATTCTAGCACTGTGGAAAGTGCTGCTGGAATTTTGAAAGGGATTGCTTTAAATGTATAGTTTCCTTTGGGTAGTACAGACATTTTAACAATATTTGTCCTTCCAGTCAATGAGCATTAGACTGCTTTTCGATTTCTTTTTTTTTTTTTTTTAAAGATTTTATTTGTTTATTTGACAGAGAGAGTTCACAAGTAGGCAGAGAGGCAGGTAGAGAGAGAGGGAGAAGCAGGCTCCTTGCCAAGGAGAGAGCCCGACGTGGGGCTCGATCCCAGGACCCTGGGATCATGACCTGGGCCGAAGGCAGAGGCTTAACCCACTGAGCCACCCAGGTGCCCCTGCTTTTCCATTTCTTAATGTCCTCCTCAGTTTCTTTTATGAGTAGTCTATAGTTTTTAGTACAGATCCTTCACTTATTTGGTTAGGTTTATTCCTAGATACCTTGTTGTTTGTATGTATTAAAAACATTTTTTTTAATAGATTTTACACCATGTACTGGATAGGGTCTTTAATGAAATTTCTTCAAAAAAAGTAGAAATCTTCCCCTTCCCCCTGTCTGTTTCTTCTAGAGAAAATTTGAGGGCTTATAAGAAGTCAGGGTTCAATGAATTTGTAATGTAGGGGACAAATCCAGTGCACACTGTTCTGTTTTACCTAGGATACAATATGGAATCCCCTTAGCAGAATGGACAAGGAGCCTGTCCTTTAGATTATCTTCCTCAAATATGTGCTCTGTTAAGCTGGTTTTTAGCAGGGACTTGAATGATAGTCAGATGAAGATTAAAACTCTGGTCAACACTTGGTACAATGTTTCATCTTTAAGATATCTTTAGCCCATAACTCTTTTTTTTTCTGTTTTTTGAGGATTTTATTTATTTATTTGACAGAGATCACAAGTAGGCAGAGATGCAGGCAGAGAAAGAGGGGAGGAAGCAGGCTCCCCACCGAGCAGAGAGCCTGATGCAGGGCTCAATGGCTGGACCCTGAGATCATGACCTGAGCCGAAGGCAGGGACTTAAACCACTGAACCATTCAGGCACTCCTAGCCCATAACTCTATCAGGAATGATCTGTATGTGTTGATATTGTATGCATTGTGGTAATATGAAAAATGAATGGATACATATCAACTATTAAACAAACAAAAACTATGAATTGTTTAACTTTTCATGAATGTGTCCAGTGGACGGCATTTTGTGTTTATGTATAGCTTTATTTGAAGAAAAATACATCATACACAGTCTATTGCCAAGTGCAATAACATACATGAACTCCCTTTCCCACTGAAGATGGTAGCCTTTGTTACATAAGAAATTATTTTGTCAGAGATCAGAAGTATAAATACAGGTCTAGGAGACTTACTGAGAGGTGTTATCTGTGGTTATGTTAGAGAACATGGAAATCCCTGGTTTTCCTGTCTGTTTCCTTTGCTTTTTCTCCTCTTGGGACTTTGAGTGTTGGTTTGGGGAAGAAGAATGTCATTGGAAAATGTAGAAGTTGCTCTTTTGCTAATATGGAAGATTCCTTCAGAATTCGGAAAGGGGGAAAACTGGAAAGCTGTATATAAGGTTATTATGAAGTGATTTTCTTACTTTGTGGAACCTTTTTTTTTTTTTTTAAAGATTTTATTTATTTATTTGACAGAGAAAGATCACAAGTAGGCAGAGAGGCAGGCAGAGGAGAGAGGAGGAAGCAGGCTCCCTGCCGAGCAGAGAGCCCGAAGTGGGACTCGATCCCAGGACCCTGAGATCATGACCTGAGCCGAAGGCAGCGGCTTAACCCACTGAGCCACCCAGGCACCCTTTGTGGAACCTTTGATTGTAATTAGTCTCAGAAGACGCTATCACTAGAGTTTAATTTTCCAAGTAGTTCTTTCTGCCATCTCCTGAACTGAAGAAATCCAGGCCAATTATTATCCCTTTGGCACTCATTAGTGGGTTGTTTTCTGTCCCCTTCCCCTCCATCTCTGAAAGGGTTCTCTGTATTGTTTGGGAAGGCAAGGTGTTCTCTACTTGTATATATCCATTATTTATGTTTGCAGTCAATGATACTCAGCCTTCCTTTCAATTATGGAGATGGCTCTTGAGCATTTTTGTTTCAAGGAATAGGTATCTGTTACAACAGTTAGCTCTGGAGAGAGGGGAATTACCCATAATTCTTGTCCTCAGAAGACATGTGGTACTAATGGATCCCTGGCCTCCTATCTGACTCCTTTGGAGAGTCACTGCTCTTATTTACTCCTTAACTCGGGGTCTTCTGAATTGGAACTGGCAGAAGGAAGGTACTCAGTGTTGTAAACCAGTTTTGAGTCTCCGAGAGGTGCCTGTGCTACAAAGATTCCAGGATTCCAGCTTGAGTTTGTGCTGGTTGTCATGTCCTTCAGAGCCCTTTTCTATCTAGTATTTGACTAAGCCCTCAAAATACTCCAGGGATACTCCATATGTGAAATAAAGATCTACCTCTGCAATGTTTAACGTGGTAGTCACTAGCCAGTTGTGACAAATTAAATTAAAACTAATTAAATAAAATTTAATATTCAGTTCCTCAGTTTTATTAGTCACTTTTCCATTGCTCAGTATCCATGTGTGACTGGGGTCTATTGTAATGGACAGTATGGATTTATAACATTTATATTGTCACAGAAAGTTCTGTTGGATAGCCCTGGTCTACAAAGTGAATGGCTGATGCTAGTCTCCCTTACTTGACTGCTAATGTGGAAACACAACCTCCTCTTTTACACTATACCTTTTTTCTCTTTTTTTAAAGATTTTATTTTTGAGTAAGCTCTATACCAGTGTGGGGCTCGACTCACAACCGTGAGATCAGGTGTTGCATGCTTTACCGACTGAGCCAGCCAGACACTCCTCCTACACCAAATCTTAAATAGCTGCTTAATGATTATTATTATTTTGTTGCTTTATTAATATAACTCATCAAATGAAAATGGCTAGATACTGCTACCTAAAGGCATTGGCAGCAGCGCTTGGTTCTCGACCTCTTGTTGTCTGGCATTTTATATTTGTGTCATGTGGCAGGGGTTTTCCATCTGCTGGGGAGGATGAGTTCACATGCAGGTTGTGAAACTAAGCTTCTCCATAGAGAAGCCACACCTTATCATGCGGGTGGCCTCTGCAGGTTGATTCTTGACTTGCTGCTCTTTCTTTCTTTCTTTTTTAAAAACAGGGAGGCCTGGAAAAAAGTAGATCTGGTGAAATCTGGAGGCTCAGGTGGGAAGATACTTGGCTTTTAGGACCTGTGATGTGCAAATCAGGTCCAAAGGATTGTGGAAGAATTCAGATGGTTGTAGAAATAAAGATTTCTTTTTTCCCTAGAGACCATAATGAGAGATTGGGAAGCTTTTTTGTCAATTACAATGTTGTCCCCTGTAATTCTTTATAATTATTTTTCAGGCAGGATGGGGTTAGCTAGATATTAGAGCTATAAAGAGTATATGTAACCAAAATGATTTGTAGTGTACCCAGAAATGTGAATGTGAGATTTTACATGGAAAAATAGAGCCACGTTGCCCAAGTGACCCTGGAAGGACATATTTGCTACACTGAGAATGCCTGGACCCATGTGAAATCTTACCAGATGCCAGATCTAGATATGTGCTGCCTTGTTCAGTGCTTTAGTTTGTCTGCGGTGTGTTAGGGGGAATGAGGACAGTGGAAAGCACATTCATATACATGCCTCCTCCTACCCTGCCATCCCCTTATCCTAAAGTGCATTGAAACATGTGATTTATCCTAAGATAAACTGAAGATATGATCTCAAGAGATGACAATCTTACAATGGGATTTGATTAGTAGGATTTGGGAATGACTTTTGGCATTGCACTGACTCCCTCTTAGCTCTCCAGTCCTGGCATATGAACAATTGTTTGGGTGCCTCTTGTGTAGAACTGTGTCCACTGCTGTGCCCTTTCAGGCCAAGTGCAGGTATTTGGGAGAGGAGGCATTGGGGAAAGTTCCTTATGATGTGGTGGCAAAGCCTCGGTTACTGGGCTCAAGAGATATAATGAGAGCTGTTAGGAAAAGTCAAGGGAGATGAAACAGCAAATTCCCAGAGAGAATTAAAAAGATTGTTAGATTGGGATCACAATTTTAGACAAGAATACTTTGGGGGAAGATGGACTTTTTTTTTTTTTTTTAAGATTTTATTTATTTATTTGACAGAGAGAGAGAGTGATCACAAGTAGGCAGAGAGGCAGGCAGAGAGAGAGGGGGAAGCAGGCTCCCCACTGAGCAGAGAGCCCAATGTGGGGCTTGATTCCAGGACCCCGAGATCATGACCGGAGATGAAGGCAGAGGCTTAACCCACTGAGCCACCCAGGTGCCCCAGAAGATGGACTTTCATTGTAGTTTGGGACTCTGGCCTCCTATTCCTGGATTAGGACCTGTTAAAATTTCAGTTATGGAAGCTGTTGAGAGATCAGAGAAACACCAGTCCCTCTTGATGGATGGTACTTCAGGTGATTGTTTGTTTTTGTTTTGTCCCTCCGCCCCCCAAACCTTGGCATCTCTCTGTAAGTCAAAGAAGGCTCCCTCCATTCCACTGAGCCTGCAGTCAGCTGCTTTTCTTTTTGGAGACATGCTACTGTGCTGAGAACTCTACAGAAATTCAAGTTAAAAAATCATTGTCCCTGGCCACCGTGAGCTTGTAATTGAGAGGCATGGAGAATATTTAACTGATGCCTATGACCAGATAATTAAGCTATCTAAAAATGTGAAATAATGAAGAAGTCTTGAGTATTGGATAATAGAAAATTGAGGGGAAGCTGAGATATATGTCACTTGTATACTTTTTGTAGCTTTGAAGTAATTTATTTATTTTGGAAACGGAGAAGGACTTTACTTTTTGTTCATCAAGGTATCGTGTATTTAGCAACATGAATTCCTGAAAAACTTGATTTTAGATTGTGGAAGAGAGGATGGTTGAAGAATCAGACCTGAGAGGGGAATAGCTTTTTGATCTCTCTCTGGAGGCTCTTTTATTGCTCATTTTGGGTCACAATGGTCTTTGAATAAGAGTGACCATTAGCTATACCAGTTGAAGGGAAATTGGTTTCTTAGTCACTGTGCTGGTTAAAAAAGGGGATGGTTGTAATTCTAACCTTTTTGACATCATGTCCTCAGTTTTCAAATGTCCATCCACCTGTCACAAGCCCTAGGAATAATCATTTATTCTTTTAAATGAAGATGCTCTGAGCCCAGAGATTGATCGCAGGATAGGACAATGTGCAAATAACTCCATCAATACCAAGCTCTTGCTGTTCCCAAGATCTATATATTCAGCCATTTTAGTGGCTTTCCATGTAATGCATTTGACTTTTAGTTTCTGTTGCTAAAGTAATGGTAACATATTCCGTTTTCCATTTGTTTATTTATGGTCTTGTTTTCTACCCTTACAAAACTTGATATAGGTACAAAGCCTCAGAAATATACATATACCAGAGTAATAGATAACTCTGATTTGGTTACAAGGCAATAATTTAAGTTGACAGGTTTAGCTGATAACATAAAACACAAGAGAGAAATAGGATCAGTTTATAAATGTCAGCAGAACCCCTGAGAGTGAGTTGCTGCCTTGGAGCTGGCTCTGGTACTATTGTTTTGTCTAATATATTATAAAGCAAAATAAACTGATGTCTGTGAAAATCTGGCTGACCAAGATTAAAAGAATAGTGTTGTAAATTAGCTGCTTCCTTTATGTCACTTTTAAGCAACTTTCAGAAAGGACTAAATGACAAGATGTGAGGGTCCTTGCAAAGATCTAGGGTCCAGCTTCTCTGGAATGCCAAGAGACCAAGAGCATTGGATGAGCCTCCCTGTGACAAGTCCTACTGGGAATCACAACTTGCCAGTTCTCCATGCCCCGCTATGCCTCTTTCATGTGAAAATGACATCTTAGAATAGAGGAGACTGTGAAGTCCCACATGTTTAAAAACTGGACCTTGTTGAAGGTCATTATAGGTTCTGTCACTGTGACAGCCATAGCCATTCAAAGTAATGATGTGAAATATTTTAGTAATTTGTAAAAACAAAAATCAATACAGCATAATGAGATGATGACACACAAGATCACCATCTCCCTCACGGAAAATAAATATTCCTGCTTTACCTTGACATTTATTCCCCATAAATGCACTAGCGTTTATGTGGTGTTATCTTATGGTTGTGTTTTATTCCCTGTGATGTGCTCTTTTATTGATGTCTGCAGAGCCAGGGAGGGTGGTGGGGATTGCTTAGGGCATCTAGGAGTAATTGGTTTTTAGGGAACTAGTTTCAGTTTTGTGTAGTTAGTAGGACTGGACATTAAAAACCAAGCATATGCCTCTGTGGCTTCCATACACTCAGAAGAGTCCTTGGAGTATTGTTTTTACTCTGTAGAGCAGCTTAGTCTCATGTCCTTGTTTTGAGATATCTCCTGCTGCAAAGGAAAACGAAAGTTTAAGGCATAGAACTTTTTAAAAGTCCTATTTCTTTCAATCTGTCTCAAGGCAGAGCTGCCCTGAATCCTGTCTAGAAATCACTTTGAGAGGTTTTTGTGGATGTAGCTCACAAACTCTGGTTGTTGATTTGTGTTTTCGGTCATTATGGGCATTTAGCATTGTCTTAGTCTGTTTGGGCTTTTATAACAAAATACCACTGGGTGGCTTAATGAACAACAGAAATTTATTTCTCAAAAAAAAAAAAAAAGAATTTACTTCTCACAGTTTTGGAGGCTGAGAAGTCCAAGTTCAAGGCACCAGCAGATTCAGTGTCTGGTGAGAGCTGGCTTCCAGTTCATAGATCACTGTCTTCTTGCTGTGGCCTCACCTGGGGGACAGGGCAAAGGAGCTCTCTGAGGTTTCTTCTACACAGGCACTAATCCCATTCAGGAAGGCCCCACCCTCACCATGACCTCTTGACCTCCCAAAGGCCCTGCCTCCAAATACCATTATGTTGGGAATTAGGTTTCAAGATATGAATTGGAGGATGGGGGGCCATGGGACATGAACATTCAATCCATAGTAAGCATTAAATATAACCCAGAGATGCTTAGCTCTAAAGGCAAGAGGGGATGAAGGGAAATGAGTCCTGTTTTAAAAACTCTTTAATTCTCTCTACTCTTAACTCACCCACCACTGCCAGTACATCTATAAATCCTCCTGAAGTGCCCATCCTCTCCCACTCTTTGGTTTCCCCTCTTCAACCTAGAGGACAGATTGGTTGGTTGGCTAAGGGCTCTGTTAAAGATCATTTGAGGATAAAGACACCGAGGTCAAACCCAGCATCTTAATTATGTTTAAACAAGGCTGTTCCTGTTCCCAGCCCTGTGGACCACATTCTTGTGAAGCTATAACCTTATCAAAATACCTGTTAGGTACTCCATTGCAAATATGCAATTTACATTTGATTTGGATTATGTCTACTTAGCAGAATGTGTTAGAATGTGTGAGTACTATATATTGATTATGACGATAGGGTATTCTACATCATTCTTATTTTAGAAAGTGAGTGTGTTGTAGGTATGTAATTTATAGATAGATCCCAATTATACCTGTATACTTAAAGGGATCCCAGATGAACTCATCCTATAGGAAAGGCATGAAATGGTTGGTTGGTTTATTCTTTCCAGCTCCCCTCATTTTTCCTTTTTAAAATATGCCTTTATTTAATTTTCTAATACATGCTCACTACTTAAAAAGTCATAATTACAGAAACATATAACAAAGGCAGTAAAAGTCCTTTTAAGTCCACAGTTTCTTCACCTGAGATAACATATACTAGTGTATATTCTTCTCAAAGCCCTTTTTTATTATAAAATTAAGTACAGATACAGAAAACCGAAAGTATACAGCTTTATTATTAGAAGGTGAACACTCTTGAAATCCTACCCAAGTCAAGAAATAGAACTGGACCAAGTACATCAGAAGCCCCTCCCATGCCCCATCCCAACTACAACATCTCCCTCCCATCAGATGTAATTGTTAGCTTGAGTTTTAGAGTAATTGCATCTTTACATTTTAGAATACTGTGTTACCCAACTGTGTACCCTAGGCCCTTCAGTGTTTACCATTAAAGAAAAGGTTATATCCTTCAAGTTTCTTTGAATCTACAGGTTATTCCTCCATTTCTTTTTTTCCTTTATAATTTGTCTGTTGAGCTCAGGTCAATTCCCACATTGAATTTTGCTGATTTCATACTCGTGATGCAGTTCAACATGTTCCTCAGATCTCAGAATTTCTTACAAATTGTCAGCTGGGTCCAGAGGCTCAATCAGATTCAGGTTCTGTCCCTGTTGCAAAACTATAAGTAGTTTTGGGTTCTTGTATTAGGAAGTACATAATGTCTGATTGCCTCTCTTTTTCTCATAGGATTGCAGGATGGTGATATTGAAATTTATCGTTTTCTTTTTATTTTCAGATGAATTACTGTTACAGAGACATTTCACTTCATACACTGTTAGGTTGCCCAGTAGTAGAGTTCATAAAGGAAAGACGAAATAAACGTTTGGTTCTTTTTCCTAGCTTATCAGTTTTCAAGATGTGTTTCTAGTCATTCTCTGAGGGTGGTTCCCAGTCATCCTAGGATGAGGATGAGGGTGATTAAGCCCCCCCCCCTTTTATGGAACTCATGGATTTAAGTGTATTTGGTATATTTTAATCCCTTGCAATCATCACTTTTACTGAAACTGAAATTGTCCCATCTTTGGTCAGTTGAAGGTTTTCAAGTAAGCTCTTTTGGTATTACCCTAGTAGCATTGATAGGTTTTTTACTTCTGGTGTGATAAGCTATTCTAGGCTCACCTTGTAATTCCTGCTCAGGACTAAAATCAGGCATTGCAGTTGGGAAGCCCTGGATTCGTTTAATAGGAGGTGGTATCTTAAGACTGCAGTCTGACCATTAGGGTTGCTCATTGCCACTGTGTTGATCGTTGTTTCCAGGCTTTTTCTGTTGACAATAGCTGTGAAATATATATATGGTAATACACCTCATGTAGTCAAGTGGATATTCATATTAAGGGGAACAGGATTTTTGTTAAACCTCTTAGATATTAAATCCATATCTCTTCTTCCACACTAAGAATTCTGGTTTTAGGATACAGGGGAGTATACAATTAAAATATCTGATAATTACTCATTTGCTCTGTGTCATTTTGCACATATAACAGTTTAATATTGACGGTGTTACCACCCCTGATGTAGTAACTGAAAAGAATTTAAAAAATCAATGCATGTGTATGTGCACTCATTGTTCTTAAACTGCTGTAATGTATTTATGTTGTTAGAGCATATAGCCATTATATAATTTCTTCTTCTTTTTTTTTTTTTTGTCAGAGAGAGAGAGCAAGCATAGGCAGACAGAGTGGCAGGCAGAGTCAGAGGGAGAAGCAGGCTCCCTGCGGAGCAAGGAGCCCGATGTGGGACTCTATCCCAGGACGCTGGGATCATGACCTGAGCCGAAAGCAGCTGCCCAACCAACTGAGCCACCCAGGCGTCCCTATAATTTCTTCTTTTTAACTCTCATTTTGTCTTATTTCTATACCCAACTATATATTTGATACTACCAGTCCTTAAGACAATGTCTGTGTAGTGATTTTTGGTTGTCTGAAATGTGTTTTCTGGTAGATTCTTCAGGAAGGGCTCATTGAAACAATCGTTCTCTGAGTTCTTGTGTGCTAATAAGTGTGTCTGTGGTCTTTATACCAAAAGTCTCTTTGGTAGGTACAAAGTCCTTGGCTCACGTTTTCTTTCTTGGACTATCTTAAATGTGTTATTTCATCTTCTGCTGGCAGTAGGCTTTGCTGTCAAAAACACTGCTGACAATCTAATTTTTAAAATTGTATTAGTCATTTGCTGTTTTTGTTGGAATTTTGTTGGAATCCAACAATTTTCCTAGAATATGTCTTGATGTTGAATAATCCTGGCTATTACTCTCAGATACACAATGTGTTCGTTTGATATGTAGTTTGAAAAAAAAATTTTTTTTTATTTTAGGGAATTTATCTTGAATTGGAGTTTTTGGTATTCTTTTTGCTTGTTTGGGCTTTATTCTTTATGTTGGATCTTCTTTATCTTCACTGTTTATCAGCTACTGACAAATTTTACTTTTTTCCTTCATTTCCTTTAGGTTTTTACATTTTCTTCCTTTCACCTTCTATTTATCTTAAGGTATTTTCTGTTGTGATTATTCTTTTACTTATAATTCTGCTTTGAGTTTTGATACATTGTTTCCAGTTGTTGCTCTTGAAAATCTTATATTATTAAGAAAATGTATTTAGCTCGTTTTGAAATCGCAAGCTCAAGTTTTTTTTTTTTTTTTTTTTTTTTTTTTTTAGATTTTATTTATTTATTTGACAGACAGAGATCATAAGTAGACAGAGAGGCAGGCAGAGAGAGAGAGGAGGAAGCAGGCTCCCTGCTGAGCAGAGAGCCCGATGCGGGGCTCTATCCCAGGGTCCCGGGATCATGACCTGAGCCGAAGGCAGCGGCTTAACCACTGAGCCACACAGGCGCCCCGCAAGCTCAAGTTTTGATCTGTTTGTGGCCAAGTCTTTCTGGCTTGCTTGGATTGTCTGTAAGCATGTTACTCTTGTCTACAATCTTTTTTTACTGTCTTCTAATAATTTTACTGTATAGGATTTGACCTCAGTGCTTTTCTGTTGCTTATTCTTAGGTGAAATAAGATTTCTTGAACTGTTAGAAAGAAACATGGTTTTAATTACCTTTTCTAAATTCATAGTGCTCCCTCTTCTGTTGTTTTCATGTAGTGTTCACAAACATGGCAGCTTCCTACATGAGATCTGGCTCTGTTTTCTTCTCCAACTTTTACCTGGACCTCCTCTTTCCTTTATTTCTGTTTCAGTTTTGCTCAGTTTTAATTCCACTTCTGAAAGTGTCTTATTATGGGACCGTGTGCTGTTAAAGAGTGCTGGTTGATTAAACTGAGAGTTCGCTGGGACTCCGCTGGTCCAGCCCCTTGAGAATTTACCACGAGTTTCTTGGACTTGCCCACTATTAAACCTGGAAAAATATCTCCTAGGTTCAACTGCTCTTCTCCTATTCAACCACTGTGTTTTTTTAATGAATACCTATTGACTACATTGGCGTTGTCCTTTCTAAAAGTCTAGAAGATACCTCAGTGCTTCCTCAATCCTCACATACTGATACCATTCAGATCTGTGTTGTTTGGTGATTTGTCTTCATTTGCTTCTGTTTTGGGATCCATAGATACTTTTGCACTTAGTTTTCATTTAATGTTGCTTATGGGCCTGGTTTTGCTATCTAGTCACTGTGTCTGTTTTTGTGTGGGATTTGGATAGATTAGGAAACTATGTTGCTGCGACGTTAACATTATATGTTCTTTAAAAAGAAAGATGAAATCATATATTTGCAATTTTTTCTCTTTGCTTGGTCTTAGTCATCTTTTTATGTCAATACAAATCTCCCTCTTGCTTGTATTCCATTGAAGGGATATGCTGTGTTAGGCTGCAAATCCCATGTGATAGATATATGTATTGTTTGTCGTCATTCACAATGATCAAAAGTTCAGAAATAGGTAAATACAATACTAGTTAGTAAAACTTTATCGTGCACACACCAAATAGACAGTTTGCAAACTGGGAATACTCCAACTAAAACAACAAGTGAAGAGGCTTAGGGTATATTTCTATAATGCAGCTTATACAGTGAGAGACTACCAACTGTTTATTCTTCACGGGGATAGGTTATAGTATTAGAATTTCCTGATCAGGAAAATGGTCAGTGGTCACCTCCCGTCAACCCTGGGACACAGATTCAGGTTTTGCTTATCATGTTCAGAGGCATAAGCAAGAAATGACCTAAGTCAAGTTAGTGCTGCAAAATAAGTTAAATTATGTTGTGTTTGTATGATGAAAGTGGTTTTGTCTGCCCAGAGAATGTTCATGGCTGGTCTCCATTTGTTGCTGGTTTTAACACAGTTTATAAAATGCTATAATGAACTTTCTATCCATATATCATTGCGCACTTCTGTGAATGTCTCCATTGGAGACATTTGAAGTGGAATCTGCTGGGTCAAATGAAATGAACAGTTACAATTTTAATAGATGTTGCCACATGCCCAAAGGTATTTTGAATTAATTTGTATCCTTAATGTACAGTGTAGTAGAATGCTTTTTGCTGAGTGGCCTTACCAGTATTGGCATAAAGGCTCTCCAAGGTATGCATGTTGATATGTGCATTTGGAGAGTAATGTACACACCTCTTTGAGAAATTGATGAAGGCTGTAGACCTCTTCAGAAATACATAATTGTGTACTTACAGGCTACACATACAATTTCAGTCTTCAAAGCTGGTCTCAGGTGACATCGTTCTTGTTGCCTTCCTAACTACCAGCTCTATTTTGCTTCTGTTGGTTTACTTGGGAACACTTGCAGGGTTAAGGTTAAAGAGCAGTTATAGAGCTGTGACCAATAGTTCATTGACTAAAGCTTATCGTTAGAGGTGATAATATTCAGAAGTCTGCAGTGAAGTCTGATGCATGTGTTTAACCATTAAGAAATAACTATGATTCCCTCCTATTCTCTTTCAATCTCTTGCTCTCTGTTTGTCTGTGTAATTCTTAGTCTTTGTACCTCTCATTTTTTTTCTGGGTATAGCAGTGATACTGTGGAAATAAAACACATTTAAAAATACATTTAAATTAAGTTTTATTTTCCCCTGGTCCCAAATTAGAGACTGTCTTTTCAGCAATACATCCTTCAGCCTTGTGTTTCAGAAAGATGAAATTGTTTGTTTTTCTTCCCATAAAGCTCATTCAGTCATTTTTGTTATGGAACATATACACAGTGGACATTTACTACATACCAAGCACTCCATTTAGCAGTATAAGGAATATAAAGATGTCCTGACTTCAAGAGGAATATAGCCTACAGGAGAAAATTTGACAGGTATTACAATTTTATGGATTTGTTTCCCTCACTAGACCAGTGATTGCCTTAATTACAGAGAGGCCATGTCTCATCTTTGATTTCCCTAAGACCTGGCATATTGTAAGTGGCCAGCAAATGTCTGTTTAATGAGTAACAAGAACCCAAATGACTAAGAGAAAATAAATAGAATGCCATTAGGTGAGAATAAGCAAGATACTCTGGAGATTGAAAGAAAGGGAGAACAGTAGATAAAACCAGGTGGAGTTGTTCAAGCTAGGTCATTAAAAAAATGGATTCAAATTAGGCTAAAAGCAAGGAAAGAGGTGTATCAAGGACAAAGGAAAGCATTGGGTGTGTTTGGCCAGAGTGTAGGGTACCTGTGGTTGAGGGGAGATGGGCAGAGAAGATCAGACAGGCACATTAGTGGATTAGGTAGGCCTTGGACACCTAAGAGGTGTCCTAAGACACCTAAGACAAGAGCTGACACCTAAGAGGGTGTCAGCTGGGGTATTGGTACTTGGGAGGACAGCAGAGAACCACTGAAGGTGTTTCAAAAGGAAAGTGCCAAAAGAATTGTCCTTGGGTGATGCTTGCTTTGCCTGTGTGCAATGGCAGGGGGCATGGCACAAGGAGAGACCATTTATCTTTTCGGTGGAGATTAGCTCTCATGATCTCCTAATGTTGCTTCTAGCTCACGTTACTGGCATCCCCGGAGTTTTGAGGGATTTGCCATCTCCCTTATAAATTTGAAATGGAGATGAAAAGAGGGTGTCAGAGGGTGTCTTAGAGATGGCTTTTTGGGAGATGATTTCTATCACAAGGGATCCAGTCCAGAAATAATCACTTAGTAGTAAATGAATCCAGTTATGAGTGGGAGAGAGTACCAAGGCCAGAACTTTGAAGCACAGCCTGAATGTATGGTGGGTAAAGTGTATTTAATCAAATGATGGTTGCAAAGTTCACATTAGGTGCTTAGGATTGGGAGTAACTTGGGGAGGTTCAGCCAGGGCCAGCACCAGCTGTTTTGATGTTGGGGTGGAGGTGTGGAATGGGCTGCTTGTTGGAAGTATACACAAGTGCCAACCTTGTGCTCAGTGGCCCAAAACATTCCAGCCTCCTGGCCCATACTTGGGTGGTACCTGCCAGCATAGTCCCCTGAGGAGCCAGAAGCAAGGCAGCTGCTTTTATCAGCTTTGTGGTGCATTGTTGCAAAACTGGCTTAAGCTTGTGATTGAGTTAAGTTTATCGGGACTCCTGAAACCCTTCTCCCCTATTACTGGTTGGCAGTTCTCATTTAAATGCTCCCCATGTTTGCCTAAGTTATGTTTCTGGATATAACCTCTTTGATTTCTGTTTTGATGTCTTGGGGGGTGGGACAGAGCCCTCTGCATCTTAAATGGATTTGGTTGGCCTGCTTGTTGCCCCAGTCAAGGAAAGCTGTAGTGGGTATTTTCAGTGTGGTACAGACCTGGTTTAACAGGCTCATTTGCTACCCTCTCAGTTTGAATGCCCTGAAGCCTTTATTGTTACTGAACTTTTTGTAGCCTTAATGAGGCAGTTTGATGTGAAAATTCTATAAAAATCATGTACTTGTCTCTTTCTACAGAACTCAATCAGGTATGTACTAAGAGCCTGTTAACACTCAGTGTGACCATCTATCATAGCACTACTACCTGTCTCATAGCTGGAAAAATGGAACAAGTCACAGAGGGGCAAGAGGCACAAAACACCATTACTGAGGGCTCTGGGTACTCAACCCTAAGCTTCCCACGTGTATTATCTCTTAATCCTCACAGTGAACTATATGGAGAAGGTACTCTGAGTCCGTTCTGTCCATGGGTCACAGAGGTTATTTTCCCAAATTGTAGGAGGTTCTAAGAGGTGGAACTGGAACTAGAACCTGGGTCTTCCTTACTCTTTGCCCTCTACCAATAGACTGGACCACTGTCCATGCCCCCCAGATGTCAGGGGCTGTAGCTCCTGGTGAAGTTGGCAGTACAAGTGATTAAAGCAAAGCACAACACTATTAAGTAGGTCTCAGTACTGATGACCTCAAATTTTAAGGTAAGATGCAACAAATTGGGATTGTCATCACACTTGGATAGGTGAAAGAAGGCGCAAGTGACCTCATGTTATTCAAGTTGCCTCTATTTAAGAGAGGTCTCCTTCAAATGGTGGGAGAAGGTCTTGGGACCAGTTGTTTCTTTGACTGCCTTCTCTGCACTGTATCTGTTTCCCCATCTGCCTCTAGTCCCACTCTGATTTGCATGTGACCCCACCCCACCCCCAAAAGGGGAGAGATTTAAGTGCTCCATCCCTTAGAGCTGATCTAGAGAGAAATTCTGTCCTAGAAATTTTGTTTCAATCCTTCCTATGGACTTTCCCTCTTTCCACTGCAGGGAGCATCCAAGCTGGGGGGCTACTTCAGCAGGCCCTGGGGAAATTGTGGAGGTTGGGAGTCACTAATACTGTTTTTGGAATAATTCATAGAGCCATGTTTGGCCCTTGAGGTAACAGGTGCTGTAAGAGAGAACAAAAAGAGCCAATTATGATGTCAGGAGCCCTGGGGATTGATGGGGTGGGGAAAGAAAAGGATTAAAAATTGGAGTACAATATCTTTGCACTTTGCCTTTTTTAGCCCCTTATTAAATTATGACTTCTGTTTGCAGAAAATAAATGAGAACAAAGGGTATGTTTATAATACAATCTTTGTGTTTTAAATTTGACTAATGAGTGGTTTTAGCACTTTCATTTGGTTCTCAGTCAACCTGTGTTCAAAGTGTCAATTAACAAATAAATATTATGAAAAACAAGAGTCAGGAATGGTTGCCACTCCTGCTAATGAGCTGCTAATGAAATTGTGCCTGGGTGGGAAATGCAGGCACTCTGGAATCCCCAAGAGTCTCCTCCAGAAAATGAGCAGTAGTGGAGCCAAGGCCCCTGACCCTTGGGAAATGGGCACAGTTAACTCCTTCACTTCCAAGCTGTCATATCCTCCCTCATTATTAAGTGAAGCTCATTGCTAGTCTCTCATGGTTAATATCAATTACATGGAGTCTTTTACAGATCCAGTTTTATTTGACTTAATAATTACTAGGTGGGTTTAGAGAGCTGGAAAAACTGTAGGGATATGCTTTGGTTCATTTCTAACTGTGTAACCTTTGATGTCTCAGTGATTCCCTACCTCTTTGAATTTTCTTGAGGCTCTTCTCCATCTCCTCACATGTGAATATGTGCACAGTTGAAAATGGATTAAAGTCTGGATATACTCAGGATTTTGTAGGTTGGGATTTTGTATTATATATATATATATAATTTGATGTTTCATTTATTTACTCTAGAGAGAGAGAAAGGAAGAGGATGCTCCAGGGAAGGGACAAAGGGTAAAGAAAAGGGAGAGAATCTCAAGCAGAGTCCTTTCAGAGCCCAGAGCCTGACATGGAGCTCAATCCATGACCCCCGGATCACAACCTGAGCTGAAACCAAGAGTCCGTCACTTAACCAACTGAGCTAACAAGGCGTTCTGGGGAGTATATTTTTAAAACGAAAGAAATGGCAGGAATTAGTAGACCATAACAGTTAACAGAGTTATTGAAAACCAGCTTTCCAGCATGGATGCAACATCCCAAGTGCCCTGATTAAGAGGCTGTGCTGTATCTACTTGTCTTACTTACTGGGTTGTCTTCTAAGCTAAAGAGGAACATGGTACACATTGAGGATAGCTGGAAGGGAACAGAGGCAGTCAGGAGGCTAGGAAACAGACATGGAATTCCCAATCTGTGAGTAAAAGTAACCCCTCTGCCCATTACCTCTGTTGTCATTTACTACACCCATTGTCTTTCTTAAATTTGGGGGGTTCTGACAGGTACTCGGGGCTAGTGGGAGAACTATTGCTTATGCATAAAGATCTGGTGCTTTTGAGGGAAGAAAGATTGATGGCCATGAGAGGATTCCTAGTTTGTCTGGTTAAGATGTGATCATTCCTTACTACTATCTCATTCTACCCATTCCCCTGGTTCAGACTTTATTACATGTGATTAGGACAAGTATCATAGCTTTTCAACTAGCCTCCTTGCTTCTTGTATCCCTGTTTTATATGCTGAGCTCCGAATGCTTCAAAGGGTGTTACTTGTGACCTCTAAATATGTTCATTTCTTTGCTTGCTTTCTGAAAGCCATTCTCTGGACTTGGAACTCCAAATGTTACTACCATTCTCCTTCATTTACTTCCTACCCCTCCGTGGCAGCAGTTGGCCTTGTTCACGTGGTATTCTTCCTAGTGGCCAACACAGCAAGTGGCCCTCAGTGGGTGTGCAGTAAGCTGTGATAGAAAGGATGCCTGGTGAAGAGCAGGTTCTTACCTAACCCTCAGTAAATTCTTGTTGAAAAGCCAGTAGGAAAAGAGGCTCACTGTGTCCTACATATGGTTACTTTGAGCCTTTGTCCTGTACCTCTCCGACTCTAACACAGGAAGTTTTCTAAGTAGCATTGCTAGTCCTTGTCTTTGAAGAACACTGCTCCTGTGATTTCTGTATGAAGAGGTTGGTGACCTCCTGTTTGTCCTCCTTGAGGACAGGGAAGGAGACATTGCATAGGTCACAAAAGATGAGATTTTTGGAGCATAGTGCTGGAGGGTGGTAGGAGCTGTCTGGGTAGCTGTTCGCTGAGGAAAATGGTGGTCTCTTGTTCTGAGGAGCTTTAGTGGTGTTAAGGTGATTTTCACCCTGGGAAGCCATGCCAGTTAACTCTCCTGTGGCCCCACCTGGAGTCTTTGACTCTGTAACTCAGAGTAAAAAATCAGTTTGGAGATTATTTTTGTGTTTTTCTCATTTTGTCATTGTTGAGTACTTTAAAAAAAATGTATAAATATAACTGCAGTCAAGACTGGTTCGCTGCATGTTTCACTGTTTTAAAAGAAAAAGAAAAAAAAAAGGTCTCTGTTGGTGTTACCCTTCAAAATATAATAACATAAAGCATTGGTTCAGGGTTCAGCACTCTAGAGAGGTTTCTGCACATTTTTTTTTTTGTTGTTAGTGGTTCAGTTCAAGTTTTGCCTGAAAGACAGGATAGATGCTCATTTGTGTGAGGCACGGATCTTGCCAGGACTTGTTTGGGGATTTTGAATAAAAAAGCAGGAGGAGAGGGCTGTGGTAGTCATGGCAACCAGGCCTGTAAAGTCTCTGTTCTGACCAGCCCTGGTTAGGGGCTTGGAGGCTGAAGTGAGGTGAGTGGCACCTCTTCCTGTTCCATAATCCTCCTATTCCTTAGGCTCTGGGGGAGGTAGGGGCAGGGGGCTGGCATTGAAGCTGACCTTTCTGGAGGCCTACTTTGTGGCTGGCATTGAGCCTGAGCTGTAGACACAGGTAATTGGTTCAGAAATATAGCATAATTGGGATTTTTTTTTTTTTTACTCTTGTTGACACATACCTATAGGACTTGATAAGTAAGATGTCATTGTTTCATCCTGGTTGACATTTACCTTTTTGGGGCTCTGTTTCCTGAAGCACTTTTAACTTATTTAGAACACTGGCACAGTATTTTCTCATTTGTTTTTCACAACAATCTAACACATGAGGGAATACAGACATAGTAGATTCTTTTCATTTGGCACATAAGGGCATGAATTTCCAGAAAGAAAAGGAATTTGGCTAAATTCACCCAGCCTTGAAAGGCAGAGCTGAGTGGGTCACAGAGTTGGAGAGCTCATGGTTGCATGGTCAGCTTTCATCTGAGGAGGCTGTCAGCCTAATCCTGGATTTCCTGACACTGCACCTGGGGATGACTTGAAAGAGCCTAGAAATCCCTGGAAGGGGAGTTTTCCAGGCAGGAGCCTACAAGGGACAGGCCATACTTGGCACCACTCCCAAAGCCATGTAACTGCTGGGGCATCTGATGGCAAGGCGAGAATGAGCACTATGGCATCCATCTGAGCTGGCCCTGGGTCTGCTGAAGCTGCATAGCCAGGCTGCAGGTTATCCTCACTGTGGGCACGCCCCATGGGGGACCCTACTGTGGTGAGTCCAGGCAGGGCAAATGTCCAATCACTAGAAACTAGGAGGAGTTGGGGCCAACACTAGGTGAAATACCTTTTACAGCAGTCACAAACTGGCTGGAGGACAAATTCCATTTATAGATCTATTTTGTTTGGCTTTTGTATTTCAAAATTTGTTGCTTTTAGAGTGGACATTTTTTTTCAGCCTTCACCACTCAATATTGTCTTAGAGTTGGCCCATCTCACTGGTCTCTCTTAACTTGCTGGCCTCCTGTAGGCATTTCTGTTGGCTCCTCCTTCTTAGGATCACTGTTTCTTACCTGCCCTTCTGGTAGGGTTCCTCTTGCCCACATGCTTCAAGGCCTCAGGCTTTCTTGGGTCCATTTTCTTCTCCATACCATACCTATAACTATCCTGGGGCTATGTAAGCTCTGTGCTTAGTGCTCTGTCCAGGCCCCTGGAAATATGTGGTGTCACCTTGGACTGTATCAGATACACTAATTGCTGTTCTGGGATTTGAATGGAGAAGGTAATGCTTTATCCAAGAAATGTATTTTTTAAACAGTTTTATTGAGATATAGTTTATATGGCATAAAATACCCTCACTTAAATTGTACAATGAGAATAATTCTCAAACGTCCTGGAGAATGTTGGTAGAATATATGGGGGGAGTTTCCTGATTGTGGTGTTTGATGGGTAAGAAAAAATTGAAAAGCAAATTTTGGGGACTAAAGGCCAACTTCTATACTTTGCTGAGTTAAGAGTCTTAACATCGAAACAACCCACCATCATCCATCATTGTCATTTGTTCATTCATAAAGGGACATTTTAACACTAAAAAAATAAGAACTACATAATTTCAGAAAAAAGAACTGTTCTTTATATTGGATACTTTTAAATTCCTTGTTTCTGGACCACTGGAATGAATTACCACAATAAACACAGCACCTCCAGATTTAAAAACCACAGTAATTTCTTTTTGTATAGTCTGTCTTAGAACTCCAGAAATAGTTCACATACCCTTGAGATGCCCCCCAAACAGACAGTTAAACCAGCCAGCATGTGGAGGAGTGGGAACCACAAAATGGAATACAGACACTAACAAATGAACTAGGCATTACACATTAACAACATAATCATACGACATGGGGGGTAAGGAAGAAAAGAACTAACCTAAGTGACTTTGTGGAAAGATAATCCTGGTAAGATATTGTGAAGTCAGAGACAAAAGAATTGCACGTAAATGCTGCAATCTAGTTTGGTAGCATTTCTCATAGGGGTATGGGTTACCAATTTTGAAAATATATTCGTGCTAGAATTGAACAATAAAAAAGTACATTGCAGAAAATAAGAGCCAAGTCTCTCTCTGCTGGAGAAAGAAGTTATAAGTAAGGGAAAGGGAAAGACAAATGAACTCTGTGGTGTTAGATTGAAATCTGATATAAAGTTTTAGTTTTTACAAGTATAAACCTATAGTTTTTAATAAATATAAAAATAGATACCAAAATAGAGATGCGTATATGAGCATATATATAAATTTATACATGTACATAAATTTCTTAGCTCTGTCTGACAGGGGCTAAAAGCACCCAGATCTTGGTTTCTTTTTTTTCCCCTGATTTCTTATTTTTTATTAACATATAATGTATTATTAGCCCCAGGGGTACAGGTCTGTGAATTGCCAGGTTTATACACTTAACAGTACTCACCATAGCACATACCCTCCCCAATGTCCATAACCCAACCACCCTCTCCCTACCTCCTCTCCACAGCAACCTTCAGTTTGTTTTGTGAGATTAAGAGTCTTTTATGGTTTGTCTCCCTCCCGATCCCATCTTGTTTTATTTTTTCCTTCCCACCCCCTAGCCCCCCCCACATTGCCTCTCAAATTCCTCATTTCAGGGAGATCATATGATAATTGTCTTTCTCTGACTTATGTCACTCAGCATAATACCCTCTAGTTCCATCCATGTCATCCCAAATGGCAAGATTTCATTTCTTTTGATGGCTGCATGATATTCCATTGTATATATATACCACATCTTCTTTATCCATTCATCCGTTGATGGACATCTAGATTCTTTCCATAGTTTGACTATTGTGGACATTGCTGCTAGAAACATTTGGGTGCACATGCCCCTTTGGATCACTTCATTTGTATCTTTAGTGTAAATACCCAGTAGTGCGATTGCTGGGTAGTAGGGTAGCTCTATTTTCAACTTTGTGAGGAACCTTCATGCTGTTTTCCAGAATGGCTGCACCAGCTTGCATTCCCACCCACAGTGTAGGAGGGTTCCCCTTTCTCCATGTCCTCACCAGCATCCATTTCCGGACTTGTTGATTTTAGCCATTCTGACTGGTATGAAGTGGTATATCATTGTGGTTTGATTTGTGTTTCCCTGATGCCGAGTGATATGGAGCACTTTTTCATGTGTCTGTTGGCCATCTGGATGTCATTGCAGAAATGTCTGTCTGCAAGGTCCTGACAAAGGGTGTGGATACAGGCAAAGTTGGGGACAGTTGGTGACAATAATGTAGTCCACCACAGATTTTCCCCCATGGAAAAGCAAGAGTTATTACCTGGGTCTTGGACTATGATTGAAGTCAGTGACAGATTCTTAGTGGGCATCAAAATTCAAGTATGATGTGGCCTTACTTAATTTGGACAGTGTTTCCTTTTGTCAGAGACTATTTATTCAGGCCATGGTTTGTCCCCAGAGGGCCAGTAGTAGGGACATTGTTACAGTAGGCTTTGCAGGCCTGTTTGAGGGGCCTTTCTGGATCCCTGTCATATTTTCTGCCTTCCCCCTTGCCTTCCCCCTTTCAATTGCTGACTCTTGACCTGGATGTACCTTGTGACTTTTTGTATCCATTCTGCTCTTTGAGTGTCCCTGTCCCTTCATAGAGGCTCTAGAAGGATGCAGGTCAAGTTGCATGATAAATTGGCCTTCTTCCCAGTGGGGTGGAAACATTTAAAATATTCTGTTTTCTGCTGCCTCTGTTGCTGCCATTGCTGGTTTTGTGTATCTTAAATGAGCGTAACCTGTATTTTAAGTTAATGCTATTGTGGTTGCTCTTGCCCCCTGTGGTGGCTTATGTGAAGGGAGTAATTTTGGAATTTTCCCCAAATAAGTGGATTCACATAAGATTCTAGTCTGTTCCTTGGCCACTTTGGCATATTGTATAACCTGTTATGTTTTGAAACTATTAGTCACATACTTTTTTTTCACCTTGTCCATTTCTAATTTTGATCAAAAGTCTGAAATTTCAAAGTGCTACTCTTGTTTGTATTACTAGTAGTAGTATTACTACAAAAGAAACTATTAACATGACTAATTATTTTGAATCCTCTTGAGCTAGTAAAAATCCTTTTTGGTCTTTCCACACACCTCTAGATGAGCTAGGATTTCTTCTTTTTCATTTTTAATCTTTACTCAGCAAATAATTATTGAGGATTTGCTGTGTACTAGACCATAGGATAGGCCCTGGGGATAAAGGTGACCATTTCTTTTTAACAGATGAATAAAAACGCTAAACTGCAACCACTGATTGCGGTCCGTGGTGCTGCGAATGAATGTAGGGAGCAGGATCAGCCGGGTCTGGTCTGAGAAAATAGAGGATACCACTCAGAGGAAGTAACTGTTAGCTGGGATTGGGAAGTTGAGGAGATAGGGAGGCTGGGGTTGGAAAGAGCCTTCTGGGCAAAACGAACAGCAAGTGGAATGGCCCCATGGTAGGAATAAACAAGCTTCTTTCATGGAATGGAAAAAGGAGAATAGGGAGTGGACAAGGCTGAAAAGGCAGGCAGGGGCTAGATACTAATGGGCCTCATTGACCACCATGAGGACTTTCAACTTTATTTTGAGAGAAGTCAGAAGCCCCTAAAAGGTTTGAAACAAGGTAATGACATAGTCAGATTTGTATTTAAAAAAACAAACCACCACCACCGACGACAACAATAACAACAACAACAACAACAAAACCTCAAACTGTTGTTCGTAAAGAACATTGGACCGGGAGCTAAGAATAGATTAAGGAATCCACGGAAAGGCTGTGGCACTGTCCAGAAGAGACATGGTGATGGTTTGGACAAGAGCAGTGGTGAGGAGGACAGAATGAATTCAAGAGATGTTGTAACAGGAAAAATCACTAGGTTTTAGAGATGCATTGGGTATGGGGGATGGTAAGGTAAAGGGAATATCAAGGATGGCCTGCTTATTAGCCTTTAGGCTAGAAAGATACTCTGTTATTTTGTCAGTTTGGGATCTCTCCAGGTGAGACAACCTCTTGCCTTCACACATGGAGAGATTAATGGTGAAGAAGATACCTCTTGCCCCATGATCCTGGGAAAAGCATAGAAGTTGCCAGTTCCTTGTTATTGCCACCAGTTGGCCTGATCTTGTCCTCAGCTGCCTCCTGTCTTTCCAGTTCTCCCTGATTTGTTTGCTCCTGGCTGCCTGAAGGTAGCCTGTCAGTTTCTGTGTCTGAGTCTTTGCACGCACAGCTCTATTTTGGATTCCCTATTTTCCCAGCCTTTTTGCCTCATTCAACCACTAGTTTAACCTTATTCAGGAAGCCTCCCCAGAGAAAGTTTTCCCCACTCTACTTTGGGCATGTATTTTTTTTAACATTGAAGCATTTTGGTTGATTTTGAGGTTAGAAGAAGATGGTTATGTACATATACTCATGTACTTAATTTCCCATTAATTTTTTTAGCCAAAGATACAGAAACTCCCTACTGAAGTGGGGGCAACAGGAACCGAACAGCTTGTCTTGGCATGGTATTTCCCTGGCTTTTAGTTCTCTGGTAGAGACACAGTGGTCAGTAGAACTTGGAGTTCACTGTGGTTCTGCCAGAATTGAGAAAACTTGAAATCTTGCTACCTCATTACCTTTTTATACTTAAGGTTTACCTGGTCTAAGTTCTGAGAGAACTCATGCTATATGCTTCCCTTAAAGGAATTTTTAAAATATTGTCATCCTTTTTTGATCCTTGAATCAAATTCAACATCAGCAAGGCCATGCCATCCTCTGGCAGGAAAAAGCACAGAGCAGGATTTCATCTAGATTTCTAATATCTTGAACCCTTTCCCTAAAATTTTCTATCCCTGTGGCCATTAACATTCCTCTTTGTATTCTTAGAACCTGTCACAGTATCTGGTATATAGTAGTTTCTGGGTAACAATCTGTTTGTAGTATGTGATCTTGCACACTTGCTTTTTAAACAATGTTTTAAAAAATTCTTCTTTATTTCCAGTATAGTTAATATATGGTATTCTATTAGTTTTAGGTGTACAATATAGTGATGTCTCTATATTACTCAGTGCTCATCATGATGGATATACTCTTCATCCCCTTTACCTGTTTTGCCTACATCCCCACCCACATCCCCTCTAGTAACTGTGAGTGTGTTGTCTATATTTAAGAGTCTAGTGTTTTGTCTCTTGTTTGTTTTGTTTGTTAAATACCACATATGAGTTGAAATCGTATGGTATTTGTCTTTCTCCGATTGACTTATTTCACTTAGCATTATGTCCTCTAGATTCATGTTGTTGTAAATGGCAAGATTTCATTCTTCTCTATATCTGAGTAACATGCCATTGTATATACATATACTACATCTTTCTTATCCATTTATCTGTTGATGGACACTTGGGTTATGTCCATATTTTGGCCATTGTAAATAATTCTGTGGTAAACATAAGGGTGCATATATCTTTTCAAATTAGTGTTTTTGTATTCTTTGTGTAAATACTCAATAGTGGAATTACTGGATTGCATGGTAATTCTGTTTTTAATTTTTGAGGAACCTCTGTACTGTTTCCTAATGGCGTTGTGGCTGCAGCAGTTTGCCCCACCACTAGTGCAAAGCTTTCTGCCCATTTTCCAAATGGATTATTTGTTTTCTTTTGGTGTTGAGTTGTGTAAGTTCTTCATATGTATTTTGGGTATTAACCTCTTAGCAGGTATATCACTTGCAATATCTTCTGTTCAGTAGGTTGTCATCTTGTTTTGTTGCTTCTTTTGCTATGGAGAAGCTTTTTATTTTGATCTAATCCCTGTAGTTTACTTTTGGTTTTGTTTCCCTTGGCTTAGGAGACATATCTGGAAAAATGTTCTTACAGCCAGAAATCACTGCCTGTGCTCTGCTCTAGGATTTTTATGGTTTCAGTTCTCACATTTAGGTTCTTAATTTATTTTATGTTTATTTTTGTGCATAGGGTAAGAAGGGGGTCCAGTTTTCCCAACGCCATTTGTTGAAGAGACTGTCTTTTTGCCACTGTATATTTTTGCCTCCTTTGTCATACATTACTTGACCATATAATTGTGGGTTTATCTGGACACTATTCTGTTAATCTCTGTGTCCATTTTTGTGCTAGTACCATACTGTTTTAATTACTGCAGCTTTGTAGTATATCTTCAAATCTGGGATTGTTGTACTTCCAGTTTACTTCTTTTTCAGAATTGCTTTGGGTATTCGGGGTCTTTGTGTTGCCACACAAATTTTAGGATTATTTGCTCTAGCTCTGTGAAAAATGCTTTTGGTGTTTTGTTAGGGATTACATTACAAATGTAGATTTCTTTGAGTAGTATGGACATTGTAACAATATTTGCTCTTCCAATCCATGAGCATGGAATGAATAGCTTTTCATTTGTTTATGTCTTATCTATCTATCTATCTATCCATCTGTCTGTCTGTCAAAGAGAGAGAGAAAGAGAGAGTGCACAAACGGGGAGCAGCAGGCAGAGGGAGAAGCTGGCTCCCTGCAAAGCAGAGTCTGTTGTGGGCCGGCCTTGATCTCAGGACCTGAGTCAAAAGCAGACGCTTAACCGACTGAACCACCAACGGTCCCTTCTTTGACATCTTTCATCAGTATTACAGTTTTCAGAGTATGAGTCTTTCATCTGTTTGTTTAGTTATATTCTTAAGTATCTTATTATTTTTGGTACAATCATAAATGAGATTGTTTTCTTAATTTCTCTTTCTGACCTTCATTATTAGTGTATAGAAATGCATCAGATTTCTGTATATTGATTTTGTATCCTGTGACTTGACTAAACTCATTTATCAGGTCTAGTAATTTTTTAGGGTGGTCTTAAGATTTTCTACATATAGTATCATGTCATCTGCAAACTGTGGAAGTTTTACTTCTTCTTTACTGATTTGGATGCCTTTTATTTCTTCTTCTTGTCTGATTGCTGTGGCTAGGACTTCCAGCACTCTGTTGAATGAAAGTGGCAGCAGTGGATGTTCTTGTCTTGTTTCTGATCTTAGGGGGCAAGCTCTCAGTTTTTTCGCATTGAAGATGATATTACCTGTGGGTTTTTCATAGATGGGCTTTATTATATTAAGGTATGTTTCCTCTAGATCTTATTTGTTGAGGGTTTTTATCATGAATGGGTATTTTATTTTGTCATATACTTTTTCTACATCTCTTGAAATGAATTTTTATGCTTTCTCTTGTCCATGTGACATTGATATGCAAATATTGATATGCAAATATTGAACCACCTGTGCACCCAAGGAGTAAATCTCACTGGATCATGGTAAATGACTTTCTTAATGTATTGTTGGATTTAGTTCACTAATATTTTTTTTTTTTTTTTTTTTTAGTTCACTAATATTTTGTGGAGAATCTTTGCATCTGAGTTCATCAGAGATACCGGCCTGTAGTTCTTTTTTTGTAGAGTCTTTACCTGCTTTTCAGCTGTCTTTGAGTAATTTTGTACACTGTATGAATAGCCCATCCATTCACATTACTTGTTTTTTCAGTTAGTGGATTGTCTCTTCTGAGATGGTTGGGCATAGATTTTTAGTTTCTAGTTTCTGTTGATTCCATTCCCTGACTCCTTGGCTTGCTCTATCCTCTTACCTTCCAATCACACCCTGGTCTGGGGGCTTGGGAAATAAAATAGGAAGAGATATAGTCCCTGTGCTCATCAGGGAGAGAGCCTCACAGAAGGAGCCTGATGATGAATAGAAGAAGGTGGTGAGGTCTAAGCTTGGTGGAATGGCAAGCTCGCTGGGGTTGTCTGGGATTGTTGGGGAGGGGCAAGAAGCATGTCATGAAGGATACAGGGATGTAGCCACATCCTTAAGGGTGAGTAGTATTTACTATTCACCTGCACATTAACAGAAAGGCTTATTATAGCTCAGTTTAAAGAAAACAGAATAGCTTAAAGATGCAGGTTCTAACTGGAGTTATTGGTCTCTTGATTGAAGTGCAGATGCCCTTGCCCATCTGCCTCATTCCCTTAATTTGATATGTATTAGCAAAAGGAGAAAATATGTGTGAGGTATGTGTGTGTGTTAGAGAGATGGATGGAGTCAGGCAGTGGAACACAATGTTAGCCAAACATTCCATTTGCACTGTCCCTTTGAGGACTGTCTGCCTCATGAGCCCTCTTTCTTCTTGGCTTTTAGGGCAGGCTGTCCCTGCAGGATCCCATGTGCGGCTGAATCTCCAGACTGGGGCAAGAGAAGTGAAACTTCAAGAAGAGGACAAGTTCCGAAGTAATTTGAAAGGGTTGAAAAAAGGCAGAAGGTACAGTGATGACCCTAGGGACTGGGAGGTTGACAATATTGATTTTGTAATACTGAAAGTAATGAAAATAAAATGTTTCTTACCCAAATTCCTGTGGCTTTTTCAAAAATTCGAAGTTTAGTAGTCTAGAATTTGTGATAAATCTGTCAAGGTTTTGTGGAAGTTTACTTGTAGAATCTACAGAAAGAATTGGTTTGCAAAGCAAATTGATACTTTAGAAAGGGCTGTAGGGGGAATGCTTAACCTGCTTTAAAAATGAAGCTATTTTTCCCAGTACTTTAAGAGCACCCATTTGAATCCCAACAATTAATGTGCTGATTACAGATGAGTCATCTATTCATTAAAACAGGCCTGTTAGGCCTTCTGCTTTGCAGTAATACTTCCTTGGTGAACAATAAAATTGCATTTTAAAGTCTTTAATTCAGACTAACTTTTCCTCTTGTTAGTCCATATTAAACAGGCTTTCTTGCAGGATAAAAATTCTCCAATGGTAAGAGATTGCTTTATTTTTTAATAACCAGTTTATAGAGTATTTGATTTTGGGCAATTTGTCTATTTTTCTATTCTTTGCTTTGAATTAGTAAGTACTACTTGCAAGTTCTTTTTTTATGTGAGGGAGGAAGAGACATGGGGTTTGCAGGGGCTGCTAGATTTGGGTAATTTTAAAGGTCGTAAATACCAATCATGAGGTTTCTAACACAGGGACCAGCAAATTATGGGCTGTGGGCCATACTGGGACTGCTGCTTGATTTTGTGCAGCCCACAGCTAAGTTGTTTTTAACATTTTTTAATGGTTGGAAAATAGCAAAAGAATGATATTTCATAGCTGTTAGAGATTTCAGTGTCCATAAATAAAGTTTTATTGGAACACAGTTATGCTCATTCATTTATGTATGGTTTGTGTCCACTTTCCTATTAGCTGGCAGAGTTGAGTTAGTTGGGATGATTACCATAAGGCCCATAAAACCTAAAATATTATGTGGTCATAACAAAGAGTTGATGCCCCTATTCTAAATGCATGCAAGTATTGACAGTCAATAATGGATTGAGCTGGGTTAGTGTTACTCAGTCCTTGAATTTTCGTTATTTCAACCATATTCTGCAGTTAGATAAGAGCCAGAAGTTAAAGGAGAGACCCAATTCTTAACCTGAGTCATTTCTTTGATGTACTCAACAAAAGGTTATTTAGCCTGTCCATATGTACCTTCAGTCCTATGGCACCCACAACCCCACAGAGCAACCTGCTCAGATGTGGGTGTTTTTTACTGTTAGAAAATTTGATTATATATTGTGATAAGGATATTTGTCCTTTACACAGTCACTCCTAACTGGGGAGGATCTTTATCTTCCCCATCTCTCTTGACAGGTTTATACCTGGAGGCCATATGATGATTAATTTCTCACAACCATCGAAGAAAGAATAAAATTTCATTGTTGTAACCCCTGCCAAGCTCCCTCCATCCCTAGCACACACATATATGCACACATATATCAGTGTCTCAGAGTACGTCAGGAGGTCTTTTATCACCTCTGTGCCAAGTCCTATTTTCTAAATAAAAAGCTTATTTTATTCTTGGTTTAAGAATATTGAATTAGGAACTTGATTAACTTGGAATTTGTTGATTTTAGTACTGTGGAAAGTTCTTTTTCCAGTACCTTACCATAGATCTTCAGTAAGATTGCTAAATGCTTTGTCAGTTGCTTTTATCTTTTTAGGCTAGAAATCAAAATTATTCGTGTGGTCTGTAATAGGCACACCATAAGAGAGAGATAATCTGTTTTATTTCTGCCTCTTTACTTTTCTCCTTCAGAATGTTTCTGAGGGTTCTGGTCTGGAATAGCCTCCAGGGTATATTGGACATATCCTCTTCCTTCTCCGCATTTATTAGTAGTAGCAAACCTGTCTAAACAGCAACCAGAATCATGGACAAAGTGGTATGGGTTTCACTGCTGTAAACTCAGTGAATCTCTGGCCACCTCTGATGGTGACTTCTTCCTTCTGCTGTGGACCTCATCTTGGGCTCCTCCAGTTCTACTTAAAATTGTCTTCCTGGCTCTTCAGTACCAGAATGGTAACAGTGGCCAAAGGGCAGGGTTCATTTCCACAATTTTTAGAGTAGTTTGCTTATCTGCTCATTCTGTTCAGGGGACAAGAAGACAAGGCCCACAGCTTTCCATCAGATTGTCAAAGAGGTTGATGATCAACTGAGTTTAGAACCACTGGTTAAGGAGAGATGGGTACGGTCCATTTAGCATGCAATGGCAGCTTGTCCATTTAGCATCCATGGCAGCCTGTCCACCAGTTCTGCTGGATATATGACTGGCCACACTGCTAACTAGAGCTGTAATGACTCTGGGCTCTAAAATCTGGGATAAGGGGCGCCTGGGTGGCTCAGTGGGTTAAGCCGCTGCCTTCGGCTCAGGTCATGATCTCCGAGTCCTGGGATCAAGTCCCGCATCGGGCTCTCTGCTCAGCAGAGAGCCTGCTTCCCTCTCTCTCTCTCTCTGCCTGCCTCTCCATCTACTTGTGATTTCTCTCTGTCAAATAAATAAATAAAAATCTTTAAAAAAATAAATTAAAAAAAAAAATAAAAAAATAAAATCTGGGATAAGGCATCTGACTCTGACTTGTTTCAGAGGCCTCTCCTGGCACTGCCTTCAGTGTATATTTGGTTCCTAGCAGTTGGGTTTTCTCTTGCTATTTATGTCTTAGGCATTGTCATCTCCACTGGTTTTAGTTCATATCCCTGTCAACATCCCAACATTGTATCAGTCTTTTTTGCCCTGGAACAACCATCTTCTTTGAATCACTGTCTTCGGTTCAGAGGGATGAAGGACGGTGTACAATCAGGTTTTCCCATCTTGAGTTGAGCATTTAACATGTTAGAATACAGCATTGTGATTAAGGGAGTGGGCCAAAGACAGAGCCATTTCCTTGCTCCATTCATTAATTTCATAAAAGACCTGTTGAGTGCATATGTGCCATGTACTGGAGATACAGTAGTAAATGAAACAGGATGCTAGTGTTAGGCTGGCAGGCAGAAAAACAGAAAAATAAAAATGCAAGAGAAATAATTACAGATAGTGGTAGAAAGTAGGGAAGAAATAAGCAAGGTAATTAGTCCCTAGGGAAGTCCAGTTTAAATAGGATGGTTTTGGAAGGTCTCTTTAAGGTGATATTTAAAACAAGACCTGAAAAATGACTGGGATTTAGTCATGCAAAGAGTTAATTTTACAGAGTTAAGGTTAGAGCATCTCAGGCAGAGAGAAAAAGGAGAATCTCCAGCTTTGTCAAGGAAGAGACTCCATCAAGTTTGGGAAATAGGAAAATGACCAGAGTGACTAGAGAGTAGGAGAAGAAAGAAGCATAATAGATGGTTTTGGAGAGTGGCCTCATAAGGGGCCAGATCATGTGAAGTTTGGAGGTGCATGTTGAGCTGTCTTCATTTAAGTAGAATTATAATGGAAATCCAGTGGAGGATTTGGGGTGGGAGAGTAGTCAAATATGATGTAGTTTAGCAAATTCAGTCTAGTTGCTGTGTGTATGGAGAGTAGATTGAGGATGGACAAAAGAAGAAGCACAGAGAAACAATTAGGGTGTCATTTCAGTAGATCAGGTAAGTTATAATGGTGGCTTAGTCTAGATAGTGTCATGATGGAGAGTGGTTGGGTGTGGAGATTTAATTTGGAGGTGGTGCCGGGGGGCTTGCTTATAAAGATTTAGGGGTTGAAGGAAGGCAGTGGGAAGGTATTTGAGATAAAGCCTCATTTTGGGATTTAACACAAGTAGGTTCTTAGAAGTACCATTTATTGAAATAGAAAAGATTGAGAAAGGAGCAGATTGATGGGGAGAAACATCAAGACCTCTGTTTTACATGTAGTAAATTTGAGGTGCCTGATGAATATCTGAGATCCATGATACATCAGTTAGTTGTACCACAGTCTGGCTGGTACTCTGGGGAGAGGATTGGTCAAAGATATAACTTTGGACATCATTGCCTGACAGATACTTTATTTTATCTTAATTAATTTTTTTAAAAGATTTTATTTTTTGAGAGACAGCATGAGCAGCAGGTTGAGGAGGGGCAGAGGAAGAGGGAGAAGCAGACTCCCTGCTGAGCAGGGACCCTGACGTGGGGTTTGATCTCAGGACCCTGAGATCATGACCTGAGTTGAAGGCAGATGCTTAACCAACTGAGCCATCCAGGTGCCCAGCCTGACAAGTATTTTAAAAGAACTAGTGGAGAATGTGGAAATAGAAATGGTTGTTCAGGATTGAACTCCAAAGCAATCAAGTATATAGGGTTCAGTAGGAGATGAGGAACCAAGAAAAGAGTCAGAGAAGGAGGAAGGAAGGGGAAGCAGCAGTAGAATGTAGTAACAAGTAGCTAGGAAGGAGGGTATTTCAACAAGGTGGTGGTGAACTTTGTAAATGCCACACAGTGGTTAACGAGATTGACATGAGTGAAGAGTCCATGGGATCTGGTCGTCAATTACTTTAGTAATCTTGATGAGAAGTTTTCGTAGGCTGTGGGAACTGAATCCGGATTAGAGCAAATGGCAGTGTAGGTAGAAGTCATGAAGATGAGAATAGTGAGTGAAGACAATGTGTTATAAAGTTTTACTCTGAGGAGGAGAAGAGGAATGGCATGATAATTAGAGACCCTGGAGTCAAAAAGAGTGTTGGTATATTCAAAGGAATAATCCAACCAGAGAGAGAAAATGAAGATGCAGACAGGAGAGAGAAGTATAATTATGGGAGTTAAAACTTTTGAAAAGAGAAGTGGAATCTGGAACATAAGTTTAATAGGAGCAAGGACACTGTTACCCTTCGCTGTAAAGGGGAAAACAGACAGTGTATATTTGGTGCAGGTTGGTGTATAGAGGTGATGAGTGGAATATGAAGATGTTCTTGATGATAGCATCTATTTTTCTGAGTGAAGAATGAAGTGGGCATACCAGCTGAAGATGATTTGATGTCTGTGTGTGCAGTCACACATGCGCACACTTGTATGTGTGTGTAGGTTGGGCTGAGAATGGATGATGGCAAGTGGCTTGGAAGAGCGGCACTTAAGGCAGTGAATAGAGGTATTAGCATGATGGGATTTGTTCCGACCAAGTCTTAGAGGAGGGAGGGGGTAATCCGTTCAGGCTGTGCCCCCAAATACTTAACCTCTGTTTTAGGGATAAGGGGCAGGGCAGTGGCTTCCTCATGCTACTGTCAGTGGGTGATGCTCTTCTGAAAGAGGGGTCACCTTCCCTACCTCGTAGGATTGTGGTAATCAGTTGAATGAAATAATACTTTTAAAGGATTAAAACAGTGACTGACACATGGTTAAGTGTTCAATAAATGGGAGTGATTAGCTATTATTAATTAGTTTATGAAGATTGAGGTTTAGAGAAGACAAGCATTTTTCTTAGGGCTCTAAGGGGTTTCTAGGATGAATCAAAGACTAAAAAAGAGCAAAGCCCTAAGAGCATGTGCCTCTTATAGGCACTAAGGCCTGCTGACATCTTGACTTTTAGACTGATATGCTTATCTTGCCCAGAGCAGCCTGTTAGCCCCTTCCTTCCCCACCTGTATATATCTCCTGGGCTATCCTTAAACCACCCTGCCACCCCCTTCCCCTGCCCAGAGCTGGATAGTGTTGTCAAGCACAGACCACATTCCACACTTCCTTTGTCTATGTTACTCTTAGTCTTACCTCTCTGTTCACTGATCAGAAGTCACCATTGGTGGCAAAACCCACCCCATCCCATGAATGCCTTCTCTCAAGAAGAACAGTCATGGCTTGGATCAGCTCCAGGGGGCTTTGAGAAGATGCCACTTGAGTTTTCGCCAAGTTCTTGAAATGACATCCACATTTGTTTCTTTCCTCCCTCTCCTCAGAGGCTGACTTTGGAAGGTGGTTGGCTTTGTGTCTAGTCCTCAGTATCTCAAACTTATTCCTTGGTCAGATTGACACATACCTCCTGCGTTTTCTCTGTGCCCAGGAGTTGGTTTCTTTCTTTCTTTTTTTTTTTTTTTTAAAGATTTATTTATTTATTTATTTATTTGACAGAGAGATCACAGGTAGGCAGAGGCAGGCAGAGAGAGGAGGAAGCAGGCTTCCTGCTGAGCAGAGAACCTGATGCGGGGCTTGATCCCAGGACTCTGGGATCATGACCTGAGCCAAAAGCAGTCTTTAACCCATTGAGCCACACAGGCACCCCTAGGAGTTGGTTTTAAAGGTGTGATTTTATCCAGCCTTTTTTTGTGAAGAAAGATTGCCTTATGAAGTCAGGCCAGGCCCATATAGGGGGTGTTCAGGTCCCCCTTTACTAGAAGAATATAAATAAGGTGCTTGTTATACCCTTTGTGCCCACTATTTCCAGGAGGTCCTCCTGTCACATGCTGCCAGAACAGCATCACACTGACATTCCAGACATACTTCTGCCTGTGTAGCTGGCTTGAGAGCTCTCTCTCCATGGTAGGCCTCTGTCTGCCCCATGGCATTTCCTCCTCTTTCATGAAATGACCCCATCTTCAACTGTGTATTTTCTCCTCTAGCTTCTAGGTAAGACTACCTGTTTGCTTGTGGCTGACTAAAGTCAAAGTTAGAGTGGTGCACTCTGAGTTAGAGCTGGCCTGGCTTACCTTGTTTTGGAGTGCCAGCCCCTGTGGTGGTGGGGGGTGTTTTTTCCTTGGGAAAGATGGTGCCTCCTTCCTGACTCTCACCTTCTCTTTGGACAGGCTGGACATCAACACTAATACCTACACATCTCAGGACCTCAAGAGTGCTCTGGCAAAATTCAAGGAGGGGGCAGAAGTGGAGAGTTCAAAGGAAGACAAGGTGTGTGATACTCTTTCCAGGGAGTTAGTAAGCCTACTGGACAGCCTTGAAAGGAATCATTTCTTCCTGCAGCTGTTAAAATATACATGGGGTTATGATAATAATACTGTAAAATAATTCAAAGGGTAGTTAATGCCAAATAAGTAATCCTTTATAGACAAGTTAAAAAAAATAAACCAATGCTGGGAGCATTTCATTGTTTAGGTTCTAACTTTGCATTTTATGTTTGGGGAAATAGAGGCACAAAGAAGAGATAATCATACTCTTCATTTTTACAGACAAGAGTGAGGGAAGTAGAGATTAAAACACAAATCTCCTCACTTTCACTTGGATTAGACACAAGCTTAAAGAACAGAGGAGCTAAGCTGGGAAGGAGGCCTTGATCCTTGTCCATGTCCTTTGAACATGTAGCAAATGTATTCCCTGTTCCAGGGTTCATGTTCCTAAATGTACAGCACAGGGGTGGAACAAGAGGATGGCTGAGGTTTCCTCCAGTTCTGAATTTGTGTACAAACTAAGGGAATGAGAAGAAGAAAAAGGCAGAAATGCAGCCCAATCTTAAACTTGAGATGGATCATGAACTCATGTGATAGCCAGAGAAATGTCCCACATCATTAAAAAAAATAAATGTGTGTGTGTGTGTGTGTGTGTGTGTGTGTGTGTATTATTTTTAATTTGGCAGAGAGAGAGGACAAGCAAGGGGAGAAGCAGGCTTTTTGCTGAGCAGGGAGCCCGATGTGGGACTTGAGCCCTGAACCCTGGGATTATGACCTGAGCCCAAGGCAGATGCTTAACTGACTGAACAACCCAAGCTCTGCTCCCATATCATTTTTTTGCACTTGCATTTGAGGTCTGTCCTTGAAAGAAGCTCCTCTGATGGCTACTTTAGAGGGCTCTCTAAGTTCTCCCTCTTATCCTCCTCACAGTCCTCTTTTGCTTTGTCTCTCTACTGGTGCCCCAGAATCCAGGCAGTATCTTGGAGGGGCAGCATCAGGTTCTTGACAGCTTGTATGTTAAGTGGAAGGAGCCTTAGGTCCCTCAGATCGTTTAGACCTAAGCGTTTCTGAGACAAATGAGCCTTTTGTTGTTTTGTTTTTTGGTTTTGGTGTCGAGGAGGACCTAATTAGGATGTGTTAATATGCAGACCATGTCCTACATGTCTTTCCTCATTTTAGTGAAGTCACGTCTCCCAGTATGGAGAGTGTATATGGTATGAGAAGATGAGTAGGATGCAGGATGGCAGTGGTTGTAGGAAGGTAAAAGATAAAATTTCATCATACCACTGGTTAGGAGGGTGGGGAAAATCAAATCCTCTTACCTGATGAAGCAGAGGTCAGCAGAAGAGAGAGGTGTGTGCCTAGGTGCTTAGAACAGAGGTTGATGTTCCTATGGCCAGGGGTTGGACTCATTCTCACTTATCATCCCCTCCGGGCTTCATGTGGACCTGATGGGAACATAGCAGTGAGCCCCTGATTCATGTCTTCTCTATGGGTGATAGACCCACTCTACCCCATCTCTTCTTTTTGTTCTCTTTTAGTGGTGTTCTTTCCCATAGTTAAGTTCGTATAGAAAAGTATGAATATTAAGAAAATATTTTTTAACCTCACAGCTGTCAGAATGGCTAAAATTAACAACTTGGGAAACAAATGTTGCTGAGGATGCAGAGAAAGGGGAACCCTCTTAAACTGTTAATGGAAATGCAAACTGGTGCAGCCAGTCTGGAAAACAGTATGGAGGTTTCTCAAAAAGTTAAAAATAGACCTACCTTATGATCCAGGCATTGCATTACTAGGTATTTACTGAAAGGATACAAGAATAATGATTTGAAGGGATACAGCCCCCCCCCCCCGCCCCTAGTGTTTAAGAAGCATTATTAACAATAGCCAAGTTATTGGAAAGAGGCCAAATGTCCTTTGACTGATAAATGGTTAGAGATGTGGATCAGGGGCTCGTTGCTATGTTCTTTTTGATAATATCTGTCCTAGTTTAGCCAGAGATGATGGAAATCTCCCACCCCATACTTGTACCAGTAGAAGTTGAATGGGAAACTTGGATTTCCACCTCCTACTTGGTGGTAGCAGGCTGCACTCTCATTCCTACACCAAAGTGGTATCACCAGAAGCCAGGTGGGTAGGCTGAACTTCTACCACCTATGAATGGCAGTGATAGGATATGATGCAGTATTCTGCTGCCTTAACCAAGGTGGCATCAGTGAGCCTTGAACAGGGAGCTGGAATTTCTACCCTCTGCCCAATGGTAGGAGACTATTCTCTGTTTCCTCTGCTGGTGTGGTACCAGTAGACACCAAGTGCAGAGCCTGGTTTTCTACCCTCTACATGGGGGTAGCAGGCTGCTTCACCTGCTGGGGTGGTATCGGTAGAGGCCAAGTAGGATATTTGAATGTCTTCCCCTGCCTTACACTACCAAGGTGATTTTTCACTTGGAGCAGAGGTGATGCCATTGTGTGTGTTGGTGGGAGTTGGGGGGGAATGGGTGATGGTGAATGGAGAATCTATATTCTTACCTTCTACTTGGCACTGAGGTAGTGTGAAGCATCATTTTGCTCCCCACTTTGGGACGTTGTCAGTGAGGGTAAGTGAGGAGCCTGAACTTCCACCCTCATACTAGCATCAGTGAAGCAGTGTTTCAGTTTCCCCAGCAGGGTGGTAAAGAGGCCAAGGAAGGATTTCTGTCCCAATGTAGAGTGTCCAGTGGTGGCAGGTGATGTTCTTCCTCCTAACTAGAGAATGGTGGTAGGATTTTGGAGACAGGGAGCTGGAGAAAGGGATTTCACAAATGAAGCCTTGGCCATATTCTCTGGTGACCCACGTGAGAAACTGACCAGAATTAACAGAGCAGAAGATTTGATACCTGAAACATAGTGTGGAATACTCGCAGGTTTCTAGATGTGCTTTTGGCAGGTTATAAAGGAAACAGACCAAAATAACGCTGCATAGGGTCCGGAAACTAAATTGTCTTAGAGTCACAGCCATATAAGAAGGACAGAACCAGCGTATTAAATGTAAACATTAAAAAAAAATTTTTTTTAAGATTTTATTTATTTATTTGACAGGGACACACTGAGAGAGAGAACACAGCACGGGGAGTGGGAGAGGGAGAAGCAGGCTTCCCGCTGAGCAGGGAGCCCAATGCAGGGCCCGATCCCAGGACTCTAGGATCTTGACCTGAGCTGAAGGCAGCTGCTTAACCAACTGAGCCACCCAGGTGCCCCAAATATAAACATTTTAACTGCGTGCTTTAAAGGAAGATTCAGTAAGTTAAAGAAATCTTAAAACTAACACCCAAAATGTCCAGAATAAAAAAAAAAAAAATCAAACCTTGAACCAGCAAAACAGTTAATAGATGCCAACAGTGGGATGACACAGAAGTTTGAATTTCCTAAAAAGTATTTTAAAACAGTTACAAAAATCATTCAACAAATGATTCTGAACACTGTTGAAACAAATTACAATCTTAGGAAAGAAGCAGATGATAGAAAAAAGAACCAAATGAAATTTTTAGAACTGAAAAAATACAACTGAAAATGTTCAAAAATCACTGACTAGGGCTCAGTAGCAGAATAGGAAAGAGAAGAACCAATAAACTTGAAGACAGAAATGATTAAAAATGGAAAAAAACAAATGAACAGAGACTTAGGGACCTGTGTGATTACAAGGAAGGATCTAACATTTCTGTCTTAGGAAAGGAGAGAGTACTGAAAAATAATGAAAAAATAAACTAAGAAATAAAGATGGAAAAATCCCCAAATATGATGAAGAGCATAAACAAATAGATTGATGAAACTGAATTTTCAGTAGGATAACCTCAGAGAACTCTGACTCTTCACAGTTAACCTCCTGAAAATTAAATACAGAAAAAATATTGAAAACAGATAGTCAGAAAAAAAAATACTAGCTTACGGTATAATGATTGACAGTGCATTTTTCATTTGAAACTACCAAGACCAGAGTAAGTAGCACAGTATTTTCAAGTCCTGAAAAAACTGTTCACTCAGAATTCTATAGCCAATGAAAATATCCTTCACGGGTGAAAGAGAAATTAAGATATTCTTTTCTTTTTCTTAAGATTTTATTTAATTATTTGACAGATCACAAGTAGGAAGAGAGGCAGGCAGAAAGAGAGGGGGAAGCAGGCTCCCTGCTGAGCAGAGAGCTTGGTGTGGGGCTCAATCCCAGGACCCTGAGATCATGATCTGAGCCGAAGGCAGAGGCTTAACCCACTGAGTCACCCAGGCACCCCGAAATCAAGACATTCTTACACAAAAGAAAACTGAAAAAATTTGTCACTAGCCGATGTACCTAGAAGAAAGACTAAAGAATATTCTCCAAATAAAAATGAAATAACAGTAGAACAAAACTTGGAATCATCAGGAAGAAGAAAAGAACAATAAAATGAATGAAAATAAGGGGGGAAAGAATAGATTGTCATTCTCTTACGTTTGAAAAATAATGTTTGGAGGTGCCTGGGGTGGGAGTCATTAAGCGTCTGCCTTTGGCTCAGGTCATGATCCCAGGGTCCTGGAATCAAGCCCTGTATCGGGCTCCCTGCTCCGTGGGAAGCCTGTTCTCCCCCTCTCCTACTCCCCTTCCTTGTGTTCCCTCTGTTGCTGTCTCTCTCTCTCTCAAAAAAAATACATAAAATCTTAAAAAATGAAAAAGAAAAAGACTGATAGTTGAAGCAAAAATTGTGGCCTCTTCTGTAGCTCCATATACATTCCATAGGAGTTTTACTTTCAGAGTTACCCACTGTTAGTTTCTTTGTTGCACTTCTTTCTTGGCTACTTCTTTCTTTTGCATACCCATTTTTATGAAATGTTATGTGGGTTTGTCATTGGAGGATGAGGAAGTCCTACAACTACAACTGCAACTACAACTACACTATACCTCTGTGTATGAACTAATTTGCAGTGGCCTGTCAAAGTTAGAAAGAAGTGGTATAATCAGCTGCTCATCGTCGGCAGCATTTATGTTACATTAGTGAGTTGTGGACTGAAGAGCCAGCCACAGAGTTTGTACTTCATGCAATTACAGTTAAATGTAATTTGTGGTAACTGGAATTTGTGTAGTGTTGGGAGTATGGTGTTATTCAAAGTATAGTATTTGAACTTGGTGCATATAAGATCTGTGCAAAGCAAAGACTGTATCTGATTAAAGACTTGAATCTAGAATATAAAGAACTCTGAAAGCTCAACAGTAAAAACTGACAACAAATTTAGAGAATAGGGTAATGAAATGAACAAATGGATAATTCACCAAAAATGATTTGTGAATGGCAGATAAGCTCAAGAAAAGATGTTTAATGTCTTTAGCCTTTGGAGAAATGCAAATTAAGTCCACAATGAGCTATCACTGTACATCTATTAAAATACCTAAAACAAAAGTGGTGATAATGCTAAATACTAGTGAGGATATGGAGAAATTGGGTGTTTCATACACTGTTAGTGAGTATGTAAAATGTAAGTCACCATGGAAAATAGGCGGTTTCTTATAAAACCAAACGTGTATCGTATGACCCAGCAGTCATACTTGTGGGCATTTATCCCAAAGAAATAAGAACTTGAATTTATATAAAAACCCTTATACAAATATTTATGTGATTTTGTTCATAATAGTCAACACCTGGAAACAACTCAAATATTCAACAGGTGAATGGTTAAGCAAACTGTACATCTATATAATGTAGTACTACTCAGCATTAAAAATAAATGAACCATTGATGTGTGTGGTAACTTGGATAGATCTCAAGTGCTTTATGTTCATATAAAAATACCATCTTTAAAGATTACAGACTTTGTGATTCCATCTTTATAATATTGTCTAAATGCCAGAATTAGAGAGATGGAGAACAAAGTAGTGATTGCCAGGGCACAGGGTTGGGAGGGAGGGTGACATGTAGCTATAGAGGGGGTAGCACAGTGGAGTTGTTTGGTGGTGGTGGAGTAGTTTGGTAGCCTGATTGTTCTGGTGGATGCATGAAAAAAAAAATATATACATATGATAAAATTGTATAGAATAATATATACATGCATATACGTGCACATGTGCACATGTAAAAGCTGATAAAATCTGAGTAAGGTTTATATTCTTTTTAACAGTATTATACTTTGTCATTTTCTTGGTTTTGTTAGTGTACTATTATGTAAGATGCTGCCATTGAGGAAAGCTGAACCAAGGGTACATAGTACTCACTGTATTATTTTTGTAACTTTTGGGGAGTTTATAATTATTGCAAAATAAAAAGGTTTTGTGATTTTTTTTTTTTTTCTTAAAAGAGGCCCTCTTCCTGAGGGCCACGTATACATCACTTAGGTGAGATGGAGGTGCTCACTTCCCTGCCATCCCACAATGCGAGGCAGTGACTCAACTTCCCCAGACCTTTTTGCCCTGCCTTTGGCAGCCATCCAGAGTCCTTTAGCTGGATGTAGGGGGAGCATTTCACTGTTGTTTTATTCTGAAGAAGCAGGATGTGACATCCCATAGATGTGATTACTCTGCTAGGAGCTTGGTCTTTTTTAAGAAAGGCTGATTCATTTCAGTACTTGTAACTGGGGAGAAAATCCATAGGTAATAGATGAGCAGTTTGGAGCTGACAGCTGCTCATCATTCTACTTTTTATAAATATTCGTGCCTTTTAATTTTTCTGGGAAGATAGAGACATAAACCACTGTGATCTTCTGGACTCTATTTATAAGCACTGTCCTCTAAAATTGGGAAGAACATGGAAGTGTCACATGTATAAAATATCTAATTAAAGTCTTTTATTCACCTCCAGCATAATTTCATTTTTTAAATTTTTGTATGTGTGTGGGGTGGGGAAGAATTGAGAGAAAATTGAGACTTGAGTATAGTACATACAGTAATTTAGCCACTTCAAACAGTTGAACAAATTGTACACCTGTAGTTAGATCGACAGTAATGACAGTGATTTAATTTTCATCAGCAAATTGCTCCCACTCTGACAGCTCTTTACCCGCAGTTGCCTACATCCGGGTTTCCCTAAAATGTTGCTGGACTGGGCAGGGCAGAGCAAAGATATTAAATGATTGTTGAAGATACAGAACCAAGGTGCCGATTACTCCACCTTAGCCCTCAGCCTTTTCAGCTGAGGTTAGGGGTTGAAGGTGAGCTTGTATTTCTTCCCCTGACCTCAGCAAGAAGACTTTCCATTCTTCTTGAACATTAGAAGTCAGACTAGAAAGTGAACCTTGGAAAATCTTGAGTGTGTTTCTTCTGTGGGCATCTTAGAAGGTATGGGTGTGCCTTGAGTATGGATTTGGTTCTAGACCACTGCAATAAATCAAGTCAGATTAATTTTCTGGTTACAGTGCATGTACGAGTTATGGTGACTCCGTACCATGGTCTACTAAATGTGCAATAGCATTATGTCTAAAAAACAATATGTGTGCCTTAATTCAAAAAGTACTTTATTGCTAAGTCAGTCAGGGTAAGGTAATTATCATATGATCTCTCTGATATAAGGAATTTGAGAGTCAGGGTGGGGGTTTATGGGAAGAGGGAGGGAAAAATGAAACAATGGAACCAGGGAGGGAGACACACCATAAGAGACTCTCAATCTTAGGAAACAAACTGAGGGCTATGGGGGGGTGGATGAGGAGGGACAGGGTAGCTGGGTGATGGACATTGGGTCGAGTATGTGCTATGGTAAGTGCTGTGAATTGTGTAAGACTGATGATTCACAGACCTGTGCCCCTAAAACAAATAATACATTGTATGTTAATTTTTGAAAAGTACTTTATTGCTAAAAAATGCTAAACACCTCGAGCTTATAAGTGAGTTGTAATCCTTCTGCTTGTGGAGGGTCTTGTGTCAATACTGATGGCATTGACTGATGCAGGTGGTGGCCGCTGAACATTAGTGTAGCTGTGGTGATTTCTTAAAATAAGACAGCAGTGACTTTTGCCACATCGAACAATTTCCTGAACAGTTTCTCTGTAGCATGTGATGCGGTTTGATAATATTATCCCCCTGTAGAACTTCCCTTAAAATGGGAGTCAGCTCTCTCAAACCCATTAACTGCTTTATCAACTGAGTTTCTTTAGTATTTTAAATCCTTTGTTGTCATTTCAGCAGTCTTCACAGCATGTTCATCAGGAGTAGATTCCATTTCAGGAAACTACTTTCTTTGCTCATCCATAAGAAGCAACTTTTCATTCATTAAAGTTTTATCATGTTGCAACAGTTCAGTCACATCCTAAGGCTCCACTTCTAATTCTCTTGATATTTCTATCACATCTGCACTTATTTCCCCCACTGAAGACTTGAACTTGTCAAGTCATCCATGAGTGCTAGAATCAAATTCTACTAAACTCCTGTTCATGTTGACAGTTTGACTTTTTCCTGTTATGTTCTTAATGGGATCTAGAATGGGGAATACTTTCCAACAGGTTTTCAGTTTACTTGGCCCAAATCCATTAAAGGAAACACTATCTGTGGCAACTGTAGCCTTATAAAATACATTTTCTTCTTATTATAATTAAGACTTGAAAGTCTAAATAACTCCTTGATCCATGGGCTGCAGAATAGATGTTACGTGAGTAAGCATGAAAACAATATTAATCTCGGCTTACATTTCCCTCAGAGCTCTTGGGTGACCAGATGCCATGCCATATCCGTAAGAAGTAATAATTTTGAAAGGAGGTTTTTTGGTTTATTTTCTGCCATGTCTCAATGTTGGTCTTTTTTTTTTTTTTAAGATTTTATTTATTTATTTGTCATAGAGAGAGAAGCGAGAGCGAGCACAGGCAGACAGAGTGGCAGGCAGAGGCAGAGGGAGAAGCAGGCTCCCTGCGAAGCAAGGAGCCCGATGTGGGACTTGATCCCAGGACGCTGGGATCATGACCTGAGCCGAAGGCAGCCGCTTAACCAACTGAGCCACCCAGGTGTCCCCTCAATGTTGGTCTTAACATACTCAGTAAACCATGTTGTAAATAGACAAGCTGTCATCCAGGCTTTGTTGTTCCACTTATAGAGGACAGGCCAAGTAGATTTAGCTTAATTCTTATGGGCCCTAGGATTTTTAGAGTAGTAAATAAACATTGATTTCAACCCAATGTCAGCAGTTGCATTAGCCCCTACCAAGAAAATCACTGTGTGCTTTGAAGCCGGGCATTGACTTCTCTGTAGCTATGTAGGACCTAGATGGCATCTTCCTCCAATAGAAGGGTACTTTGTCTTCATTGAAAACCTATTGCTGGGGCGCCTGGGTCGCTCAGTGGGTTAAGCAGCTGCCTTCGGCTCAGGTCATGATCTCGGGGTCCTGGGATCGAGCCTTGCATCGGGCTCTCTGCTCAGCGGGGAGCCTGCTTCCTTCTCTCTTTCTCTGCCTGCCTCTCTGCCTGCTTGTGATCTCTCTCTGTCAAATAAATAAATAAAATCTTAAAAAAAAAAAAAAGAAAAGAAAAAGAAAACCTATTGCTGAGTCTAGCCACCCTCATGGATTAGCTCGACCTTCCAGATAACTTGCTGCATTTTCTGTATCAGCACTTGCTGCTTCACCTAGCACTTTTCTGTTATAGAGATGGCTTGTTTTCTGAAACCTCATGAACCAATCTCTGCTAGCTTCAGATGTTCTTCTGCAAGCTCCTCACCTCTTTCTGCTTTCATAGAATTAACAAGTTTTTTAAGACCTCTGGATTAGGCTTTGGTTTAAGGAGTTGTTGTGGCTGGTTTGATCCTCTATCCAGACCACTAAAACTTTCTCCATGTCAGCAATACTATTGTATTGCTTTCTTACAATTTGTGTGTCCATTGGAGTAACTTTTCAGTTTCCATTAGGAATTCTTTGCATTCACAACTTGGCTAACTGTTTGGCATAAGAGGCCTGTCTTTTGGTTATCTCAGCTTTTGATATGCCATCCCCACTAAGACTAGTCATTTCTTAGCTTTTGATTTAAAATGAGACATGAGACTCTTCTTTCACTTGAATACTTAAGAGGCCATTATGGGGTTATTAATTGGCCTAATTTCAAAATCATTGTGTCTTGGGAAATAGACCAGGCCCAAGAAGAAGGAGAGCAGTGGGGGAATTGCCTACCAATGAGCAATCAGAATACACAAATCATTTATCAGTTAAGTTCAGTGTCTTACATGGGTGTGGTTTGTGGCACCCAAAACAACTACAACAGTAATATCAAATACCACCAATCATAGATCACCATAACAAATATAATAATGAGGGGTGTTTGGGTGGCTCAGTCAGTTGGGGTCTGCCTTCGGCTCAGGTTATGATCCCAGGGTTCTAGGATCAGGTCTAATGTCAGGCTCTCTGCTCAGCAGGAGTCTCTTCTTCTCTCTCTCCTTCTGTGCTCTCTCGCTCTCTCTCTCAACAAATAAAAAAAAAAAATTCCTTAAATGAAGCACAAATATAATAATGAAAATGTTTGAATTTTGCAAGAATTACCAAGTGTGACACAGACACACAGAGTGAGCAAATGCTGTTGGAAAAAATGATCCTGATAGAGTAGCTAAATGCAGGTTGCCACAACCTAACAATTCTAAGTGTGGCAAAGTGAAGTTCAGTAAAATGAGGTATTTCTGTGGGAGGATATTTTGATAGTACAGATGAAAGAAGGTTTTGAATCCGGGAGCAGCAGTCCTTTGAGAATGGACATCCATGGTAGATAGCAACTGTCTCGGGGAGATGTCCCCAGTTGATCTACTTAACCCCTTTGCTTCAATTTTTTTTCTTAGGCAAGGCAAGCCAAAGTTAAACGACTCTTTCGCCCCATCGAGGAGCTGAAGAAGGACTTTGAGGAGCTGAATGTTATCATTGAGACTGACATGCAGATCATGGTACGGCTAATCAACAAGTTCAATAGTTCCAGCTCCAGCTTAGAAGAGAAGATTGCTGCACTCTTTGATCTTGAATATTATGTCCATCAGGTATTGTATTTCTCTGTCCATAAATCTGACTTTTAAGTAACATCTTCAACAGCAAACCTCCCTATCCTAAATCCTAAGAAAATAGCACCAGCATCTTTACTCCTCTCTTAGGGCATCTAGTATTTTTAACCTAGGCCAATAGCTACTGTAGTAAGATCCATTCTAAAAGAAAGGGCCAACCTCTTTTTTCATTTGCTGTGTTACGTCCATTATATTTTCAGTACCTGTTACACAGCAGGGGCGAAACAGCCATGGTCCCTGTTTTATGTAACTTACAGTCTGGAAGAGGGAACAATGAAATCATGAACAACTGAACAATGAACAATTAACAATAAATTTAAACTTAAGATTGTGATAAAGGCTCCAGAGAGTAGTGTGGGAGTTTATAACAGGGGAACTTAGCCTAGTCAGAGGTGTTGAAGAAGGCTTTTGTAGATAAAGTTTTACTGGGACACAGCCACATCTATTTCTTTATGTATTGTTCTGTTGTTTTGGGTTGTTTCTATGCTACAGTGAAGAGTTGAAAGCTTGTGACAGAAACCCCGTGGTTCACAAAGCCACAAATCATTACTGTCAGACCCTTTGGAAGACGTTTGCCAGCCCTTGAATCAGAGTACCACAGGCAGAGGAACAGCATATGCAAAGATTTTGAGGTTGAGAATCATTGAGAAGATATGATAGCATAGATAAAGTGGGAAGGTTAGAGAGTCATAGAGGTGGAATTGGGAGTATTGTGCTCTTTATGATTTTATCCTTGATTTTAAGACCCATTGGAGAGTTTGCGGCAGGGAAAGGACTGATCACACTTGTGCCATAATTATAATAGTTAATATTTATTGAGCGCTGTTATAGAGAGGGCACTTATTCCAGTGTTTTGTATAAACCAATTTATTGACTTCCACAGCTGCCTTATGAGTGGATGCTGTTACTAGTTCCATTTTATCACTGAGGCAAATAAGACACAGGTCACACCTGATATTGCCCAAGGTCATCCAGTTAGTGAGTGGTAGAGCTGGGATTTGCAAGAGGGTCTGTCTGACCCTAACCAGTGCTCTTAACCTTTGATCACTCTGTCTCTCCTAGGATACTGGAATCATTTGAATGAAGCTCAAAAATATCTATTAGGTAGATCTAAGGAAAAGGAATAAGAGAAGTCATTTGTTTAAGTAAATTAATTTATTGCATCCCTGTTAAGTTCCAAGAGCTATTCCAGGCACTTAAAATACATCTGTGAACAAAATTGTGGAGCTTAGCTTCTAGTGGAGACAGGTAGATAATAAACATAACTAATAAGTAAATTATGGGTGTTGTGTTTAAAGTTGATAAATACTATGGGCAAATAAAAAGTAGTTAATGGTAAGGATTGGCAGTATTGGAAAGGAGCGTCTCAGGAGATGAAAGAAGGACATAGACGAAACTCAGATAAGGAGGGAAGATCATGGTCTGCCTTGTCAACCATGGAAGCGAATATGAAACTGGACATTATTAAAGGCTTTTGAGCAGAAAAAAAACTTGCTCTGACTTACTTTTAAAGGATCCCTCTGCTTGCTTTGTTGAGAATTAGACTGGAGGCAGGGGGTGTGGGCACAGAAACCAGATAGAAAGCTATTGCCATAATTCAGACTAGGGACGATGGTGGCCCAGGAAGACTGTGTAATCATAATCAAAAGCTTGTTTGAGATCCTCATCAAGACACAGATCTTCAACATCCTCCCACTCATGACTGCGTCCTTGTTCTCTATAAACTAGGCTAAAAGACATTCTTTCTTTCTTTAGGATTTTGCCAGCCTTTGTGGTGAGAGAGGATGAGTGTATACTGTATCTGCAGGAATTATGATGCGGCCTCTTCATCTTCTTCCTTTGCTCCTAACTGTTTCTCAGGACTCAAATAGCAGGTCTATGATCCTCTTAGAGAAAAAGTGGGCCTGAGTTCTCTTTCCTCTTTCCTGTGTTTCTCTTCAGGGTGAAAAACAAGAATTCCAACAGCTTTTCTGTTACAGATATTTAAAGGATTAAGGATCTTAGGGGTTATTGGCCAACTTAGTCCTGCTCTGATCTTGGCAGCTTTTATTTTTTCTCATTTAACATACTTGGGCGGATCTTTAGGTATCAGGTTTCTACAGACTCTTCCTTTAGCTGAGCATGAAAGGCCAAATGACTAGAGAGCTGATTATACCTAGAGGGGAATGAGTATACAGGAGGCCAGTAGGGCCCTGACAAAATGTTTTTTTTTTTTCATGCAAGTCTGGTGGTTATCTGGCAGTGTTACCTCTAGGGTGACATCCTATTCTGCTTTCATGGATTATGAAGTGGGGTAAACAGTTTCTTCAACATCACCTGACTCAGTCCCTAGGTCAGACCAAGAACCAGTTCTCTGGTGAGGCTTAACTTGCTCTCTTCAGAGGCTCCTGCCATATTGGAATTATTAAACAGGGTTTATGAAAAATATTCTGTGTGTTTAGAAAATGGTTGTGAGTTGCTTATGAGGTGCAGCTTCTCTCTGCCCAACATTCCATAGGGCAGTGTGTTTGCCTTTCCTCAATGTCTCCCTTTCTCTATTTACTGTTGTCTGATTGTCTGGTTCTCTCTTTTCTTCTGGAGTGTTGGCACAGTTCCTACTGTGTCCTTCCTCATACACTCCCTCCCTCTACCTTGAGTTTCTATCCACCTGTCTCACCCCGTCCTGAAGGCAGCCTGGGGAAACCTGTGGCCTTAGACCTAGATGTGGAGCTGCAGACCTGGGCCCTGATCATGACTTCTGTGTGATACTGAGCAGGGCCCAGATTTTGGAGCTTGATCTTCTGTGTATACAGTGGGCAGAATGACTCTTTTCTTCCTCGTTTTCAGTGAAATAACAAGTGAGAAAATGTATTGAAAAGGTTGAGAGGTGTATATAAAAGTTAGAATTTATAATCCCCTGAATTGTCTTTGTAGTAATGAAGATAAACTACATCTGCAACAGAACCTCTGTGACTGTGTTGCTTTGGGGCTGTCAGACTGGCAGCCATTCCATTAGGAGATCCTACCAGCATCGAGAAGTAGCCACCCCAGGCATTTCATGACAGGAGTCTGACCCATGGCTTTGTTATCCAGAAAACTTGGGGGAGGGGATCAAAAAGAGGCAGTGAGTTTTTAGATTTTAAAGCTGTGAGAAAGGAAGACTCATGAGGTATTATTGTACTTACCTCAGCAAACACCCAGCTCGGAGCCTCCCTATTTGGCTGGCCTATGGTCCAGTAATAACTCTTCGTAAGGACAGATTGAGATGGAAAAATCCCAGCCCTGACTTAGGGGCCCTGATAGCAGAGCAGACTCCAGAGTTCAGGACCCTGGATTGGCCATCTCTTCGGGTTTCTGGTACCAAGGACCCATTCATTTTGTTGGCACAGATACCCCAGGTTGCCTTTTTAACTCAACTAAGTATATTATTGAGCGCCTAAGTATATGCTCAGCACTGTTCTAGTCACTGGGCCTATAACAGTTGACAGGCAGACAAAACCCCTGTTCTTGTGGAGATTATATCAGAATATATAAAAATGATCCTATAAGTGATGAAAACGGTCTAGGTCTACCCAGAAACAGGTAGAGTCAAAGTCCTTCAAACTCAATTTCTCTGTTACAGTCTTTGTCTAGTTTGGAAGGGCCCAATCAGGTAGGAAACAGAGGCATCTGGAGGAAAAGGTGGATAGCAGTCACGGTGTTGGGCTAGCTTTCTACATTTTCCTGATGATTCGTAGAGTGGGATCAGACTGTGGGCAAGAGGCAGTCTTTGTAGCAACAGAGGTGTTTCCAAGGGAGACTGTAGTACTACATGGAGAAAATAGGATCCAGTGACCTTTCTGAACAAGTTGAGTTTTCTTGTTCCAGGATACTAACTAAGAAAGCCTGGGGAGTGAGATACCCTATAGAATAAAAGGGTAATACTTTAGACTGTCCTTGGAGCTTTGGACCTGAAAGGGTAGCCTAGACCAGTGCCATTTGATAGAATTTTATTTGATTATGGGAATGTTATGCACTCTTCAATAATAGCCACTACCCAGCAACTCAGGCCTAGAGAACCACCTTTGAGAGAGAGAATTCGTGCAGATTTTATCATGAATGTCCACAGAGTCAGTCAGCCTTAGACTGTATGAAGTGAGGAAGAGAGAGGACTTCTTTTTTTTTTAAGTGTTTGCTGCTTCCATTCCCCGCACTAGGACTAGACATGAACCGGAAGCATGACACCATTTAGAAGTCCTGATGATGCCAGATCTTTGTGTTAGCAGCTTGTTAGGAGCAAGCTTTGTGATTCATGATGGTTATAGAATTTTTCCAGGACATGTTTGGCATAAGCAAAAGCTAGGTGCCATTTCGGCCATTTCCCATGCAGGTGCTCATCAATCATGTTAGGTGAATTTGGAAGTCTCAAATTTAAGAATATAATTTGTTACTACAGATCTTTTCTAGCTGGTCAGAATGGCCACCATTACTTTTTACTTGACTTTTTAGGGGTTTTTTGAATACTCACCAAAAGAAAGGCAATAAATAAGAAGGGCTTTTCTTTGCTTGATGGCTGTATATACTAAGCCGTGCTTTTGTTGCAGATGGATAATGCACAGGACCTGCTTTCCTTTGGTGGCCTTCAAGTGGTGATCAATGGGCTGAACAGCACAGAGCCCCTGGTGAAGGAGTATGCTGCATTTGTGCTAGGAGCTGCCTTTTCCAGGTGAGCAGCACGGACGGACATCCCATTGGCCAGGATTGTTAGGGCCCTTCAGGTGACGTCTAGCTTTACTTTTGGCCTGATTGGCCTGGAGAAAGGTTACACTTGAAGTCTTGCATATCCCTATCCACATTTCATTGTACTCCTAATGAAACTAGGGTAAGAATTTGATTCTGTCCTTACTCCAAGTAGATAAGCATTTTTACCATGTTGTTACCGTGTGTGACTCTGTGTTCCCTCTCATCTTTTGGACATACAATAATGAATTTTAGGTCATATTCTCTGTTGCATTCAGAGCTAAAAAAAAAGTTAGACTACCCATAGCTGGTTGAGTGGAAGGGAATGAACTCTAAGAGTTGATCCTTTTGCAATCTACATCTAGTAGATGTATCTAGAAGCTACATCTAGTGATGAATAAATGTTGAACCCGACCCAGAAGAGCTTTGTGGGGGGGAATATATGCCTTCTCCTTATCATGTCGTACCAATCAACATGCAGTCAGGTATTTGTACTCTTTGGGTTGGGATTTGTTTAAATTTTAGTTAGTTTGGCTTATGTTAGAAGAGTGATAAGGCAAGAGAAATGGGGATACGGCATCACTTAAGACTGGATACAGAAAGATGTTTGGGCACCACATCATAATACTAAAAAAGTCAAGATGTCTTCAAGCGGTAGTTGGTCCATGGAGCCGTAGTTCCTTTAATTTTTGAAAATCTGCTCTTAGGACTATTTGTGCTTCTAAAATAGGAACCAGTCAGTATTCAGATTCTTGGTGTAAGGGCATGGGTAGTAGCTATGAGGGGATGCTCTGCTAGGGTGCAGGGATTACGATGTTGCAGGAGAAAGGCTATTGTAAACAGTTTTGCCGTTATAGGCTTTGTTTTTGTTTTTTTGTTTTTTAATTTTTAAAGATTTTATTTACTTATTTGACAGAGATCACAAGTAGGCAGAAAGCCCAGCAGAGAGGGAGGGGGAGGCAGACTCTCTGCTGAGCAGAGAGCCCGATGTGGGGCTCGATCCCAGGACCTTGAGATCATGACCTGAGCCAGAGGCAGTGGCTTAACCCACTGAGCCACCTAGGCGCCCCTGTAGGCTTTGTTTTGAAAAGATTTTCTTTGTCTTTCATCCATGCTTATTGTTACTTAATCAGAATCTCAGACTGGTGCCTCCTCACCGTGAAAGGCTGCTGGGTTTTTTCTCAGTAAATTGAGGGGCAGAGCTGGTAAGGCTGGAAGAATCTTTCCATGGGGAGGCTGAGGACTCTGCAGGCCTTCGTGCCCCTTATCACTAATCTGCTTGGATCTTCAGGCCCTGGTTATCCTGTGGTTATGTTCTTGACAGTGTAGGCTGTGGCTTCCAGGGCACTCTGCCTCCCTTGGTCTCACCTACCACACCCAGGCAGTCTCTCAGGAAGCCCAAGGAGATGTTTGCCTGTACATCTACTGGAAGGGTGGAGAATCTGTAAGTTTATCATAGGTCTCTGTGATTTCAGCCCTAGACTGAAGTCCAGGTTCTTATCCTTATGGCTTCAGAGGCTTGAGAACTTATGGAAGCTCACTTTTTATTTCTCAAGTCATGAAATAACTAAATCAAACATTATTAACCTCTCTCCCCAAACTCTTTTCGAAATTCTTTCCTCTAATCCCAAGTACCTTCTTTCCGTTTTCAAGATGAGCAAATTATCCTACATGTCCCTTGCCATTGCTTCTGGAAACACATTTCTTGGGGGAAACAGTAACATTTTGATGTTACATCTTATTTAAAGGAGACTAACCAAATGACTTGAGAAGCATGCATTAGGCCTGCTTAGCAGGCCATAACTCACCCAGGGGTGTGCCAGTATGCAGTGTTATTAAGACTTATCCATGATTGTATTAGCATAAGACCATGTTAACATTTATGTGGCATCACTAAAATTTAAATAGAGATAAATATAAAATACCGCAACTTAGTGTTTTGGTGACAAGCGAGCTGCTGTACTCAAAACATTCTAGCTGGGCTTTTGATGGCCCACTGGAGGGCAGTTACAGTGACAGCATGGTATGGCGCCAGAGCTTTTGGAAGCCAAAAGCAGGCTCCCTAAACATGAAAATGTCAGTGTTTTATGCACAGAGGAAGTTGGTACAAGGTAACTCTTTCTATGCAGAGAAGCAAGCTTCCGTGCTCTAGTCTCATATTCATTATTGACTCCTAATGTCCTAAGGGTTGGTTTTATAGCTCCCTACCTGTCCCGAGCATACAGTGTGTGTGTGTGCACATGCATGCATGTCTGATTGGATGAAGTTGCTCGTTGTCAAGAAGGCATTCAAGGGATAGTGAGCATGGAACCATGGAGTTCCAGGGTTTGGGGGTGTTATTTAGATAGCATTCCTTCTAGTTTTCTAGGAATACTGCTCATTCAGTCCAGATGTTTGAGTATATGGGAGAATGAGGCAGACCACTGCAACAAGAGTCAGAAAATCCAGGTTCAAGTCTAGTGTCCGTTATTTACTGACCGTTTATGCATGGACAAGTGATTTCACTGAGCCTCACCTTTTCATCTGTTAACTAAAGGCAGTGATAGCCATTCTCTGTATTTGGTAAGGTTGAGTGAACATGAAGTAACATACAGGTCCCGTGAAAAAGCTTATAGAGCTCCTGTCAGTGATGAGTGGTATTACATCATTGTATTCACCATGTGTTCTTTTTACTATGAATTTTCACTATAAGGCAATTTTTACTTCTTATGTTTTCACAGTACGAACCTTTATCTTCCTGATTTTCTTTTCAGCTTATGTTCTACCGCATATATTTCTCGGAGCTAATTTTGATGCATCATGAGGGTGTTTACTTGCTTACTTGGGTTAATTGCTTAATAAAGCCTCCACACACAATTCTGTGGATAAAGAGATATCTTGCCTCGTGTTAACCATGAAGCAATTATTCCAAGATCAAGAAGAAAGAGTTGACATAAATGTAATTGGCATGGCCACTGAATGTTACATGGCTCCTGAAATAGTCTGTTCCCTTATTTAAATATTATTCACACTAATTTAGGGGTCACAGACACTCATTTTCTGCTGTTTGTTGCCTTTGTGTAAGGCAGGTCATGCTCTTGCATAAGAAGATATGCAGAGATAAGGAGAATGGGGTCTGATGCCTTTGACAGCTTCATCTTTTCATGGTTTCTTTCCTTTCTTACATGCTTCCCCATCTCACTGCCCCTCTCTCACTCCCCACTCTCCATGTCCCTCCTCTTGCCTTCTCTCTCTCCATTCCCTCTCCTTTCTTCTTTAAGTCACTTATTTTCATTGGCCTTTCCCTGACCTGATAACATCTCATGAGGGCACCTGTGTGTACTATCTACAGTCTGACCTACCAGGAATCTTGGAGTCCCAGACAAGTCATTGTGCTTCTATGTGTAAGAAGTCTCACAAAGGTCTTGTGAATTTCAGAGGGCCTGCAGCCTTCTGTAATCTGGTTTTGGTTTTATTTCTCAAAGTAAGAGTTCTTTGGCTTCTCAGCCAAACTACCAGCTGCCTATTTTTATCTCTTATCTCCCTCTATGTAGCCTTTACCATTTAACTGTCAGGAGTTAAATTATCAAGAAACCGGTGTGCTTGCCCCAGGGAGCCCTGGCTTTTGCTCTCATGCTCCTGTCTCCATCATTTCTCATGTTCTATATCCATCTTTAGTAACTCACATTCTCATCTGCATATGTATGCATTATTATGCAATTAAATGGGATTGTAGGTTCTCACTGAATGCAGTACTTCTGTTTGAACTGTCCACAGTTTGCAGGGGTCATGGACCTGTGCCTGGTGCGAAAAAGGATGTACATGTGCCATCAGTCACACTGCAGTTATGTTCTGTTATGATGGATCTCCAGAATAGGATTCTGTTCTAGCCTCTCTTCTTGGCATCTGCCTTGGAACCTCCTTAGCAGATTCTGTGTTAGTTACATGTCTTTATAAAATGAATGTCTCCCCGACTCCCGACCCTGCACCCCCTTTTCCCATGCTTTGTTGGCTCTCTGGTTTCCTGTTATACTCCTCCCACTAAAGTTTTACCAATTCATTTTTTAACAAAGATTTTATTTATTTATTTGACAGACAGCACAAGTAGAGGGAATGACAGGCAGAGGGAGAGGAACTGAGCAGGGAGCCCGATGTGGGTCTTGATCTGTGGACCCCAGGATTATGACCTGAGCTGAAATCAGGCACTTAACTGACTGAGCCCCCCATGTGCCCCTTACTGATTCATTTTTAACCATTGGGCCAGTGTCCTTTCACCAATTCCCATTTCCATCTATTGACCTTCAACTTCGAGATTTCGTGGTGACCTTAGTGAATTTTAGTGCTCTCCTTCTTGATGGCTTTTGTGAGTTTGCTGGGCATTAACGCTCTCACCTGTATTGACCTTTATTTTTACTTCTCTTATCTGCTAGATATCTTGAAATTCATTACCCATTTATGTCAACATCTCATGTTCACTGACCACCTCCATATTCATATTTTCATCTCTCCTGTCGAATCTAGTTTTTAGCCTTATCATGACCTTTAGCCTCTGCACATTTTCCTGTTTTCCCATTCCATTAGTGCTACTCACCCTTTTCCCTCTTTCTAGGCTCCTTCCTCTTTGTCCACAATGTTCCCAGTTACCCACTGACCCCTTCCCACCACTACCTTAACATTGCCTCCAACATGACAACCTATATTTTCCTTCCCTTCCAATGTCCTCGAAAGAATAGGTAAAAAGGGATTCAAGTAAGTGCACATGACCATTATGTTCCTACTGTTCCTTGAATTTTTCAGGAGTATTTTGGAATCATTAACATCTATGTAGCAGTCGGCAATGTCAACCAGTATATTCCTTTGAAAAATTTACTTCTTGGGGTACCTGACTGGCTCAGTCAGTGCAGTATGAAACTCTTGATCTTACGGTTACGGGTTTGAGGGCCACTTCTAGAGATTACTTATAAGCTTTTTAAAAAAGAAGAAGAGGCGGGCGTCTGGGTGGCTCAGTGGGTTAAGCCGCTGCCTTCGGCTCAGGTCATGATCTCAGGGTCTTGGGATCGAGTCCCGCATCGGGCTCTCTGCTCAGCGGGGAGCCTGCTTCCCTCTCTCTCTCTCTGCCTGCCTCTCCGTCTACTTGTGATTTCTCTCTGTCAAATAAATAAATAAAATCTTTAAAAAAAAAAAAAAAAGAAGAAGAAGAGGGACGCCTGGGTGGCTCAGTTGGTTGGACAACTGCCTTCGGCTCAGGTCATGATCCTGGAGTCCCAGGATCGAGTCCCGCATCAGGCTCCCAGCTCCATGGGGAGTCTGCTTCTCTCTCTGACCTTCTCCTCGTTCATGCTCTCTCTCACTGTCTCTCTCTCAAGTAAATAAATAAAATCTCTTAAAAAAAAAAAAAAAGAAGAAGAAGAAGAAGAAACTTTACTCCTTGACTGCCATGTGATTATGGTCCCTTGGTTCTTGTATCTCTGGAATTAATTATTCCCTCTTCCTTACCTTTTATGGCAACTTCATCATCTTACTGTCTCATAATTATAGCTGTTCACCAAGATTTTTTTTTCTGGCATTTTCCCTTTTCTCTCCCAGTGGTTCTGTCTATTCCTGTGTTTCAAATCCTGCCTCATTGTGGATGATTCCAATATCTATGTTGAAGTCCAGCTTTTCCTCTCAAGTTGTATTCTCCATTTCTACCAGACTGTCTGACTGTACCTCAAACCCAAGGAGAAGAAAGTGGAATTAATTTTTGTCTCTCTAACAAACTAGGTTCTCCCTCCCACGATCTCTTATCTATTTTTGGCAGTATGATTTCGTAGTTACCCAGGCTGAAAACTTTTGAGGGATATTTGAGTCGTCTTTGTCCCATTTTAGTTGTTTAGTTGGTGAATGAATCTTTGGATTTTTATTTTCACTATTGTGTCTACTAAAAACTATTTGCCTTTTTTAAAATCTGTTTTAAGGAACCTTGATATTGTAAGGATAGCAACATGTTCAGGGAGGGGGTTCCCTCTTCCAGTGCTAGGAAATGAATAATCTGAACCAAAAACAGTAATCTCATTCTTTGTGCGTGTAGATTGATTTAGCAATGGGCATGTGACCTGGTTCTGACCAAAGAGATGTAAAGAGATGTTTCTTGAGAAGGTTTCTGGAAAGCTTTTTTTGCTTTCTTATAAAAAGAGAGATAGTAAAGAGACCCTGCCTACTCCTTCATGCCTTGACTGCATTTGTCTTAGAGCCTCAGCAGCTGGCTTAGACCCCTGAGGTGAGAAGCACAAGGACAAAAAGCCAACATGCTGAGGAATATAAACAATAGAGGGGAGAAGACAAGGAAGACTAGGTCCATTATGATATAGTTTAGCCACTACACTGATTTAGGAGCCAGCTATTTCCAGACTTCTGTTGTGAGAGATAAACATCTTTGTTTTTTAGAAATCACTGGTAGTTTTTGTTTTGTTACTTGTAATTAAACATATTCATATTAATAAAATTTCTGAACTGTGGCATAAATTCTTCATAGCATTCATCTCAATTTCCAATTATATCTTTGTTTGATTACCTGTTTATTTTTATTTATTTATTTAATTTTCTGGGAGGTTGGGGAGAGGCAGAGGAAGAGAGAGAATCTCAAGCAGACTCCAAGTCCAGCATGAGCCTCATGCAGGGCTTGATCTCAAAACCTCAAGATCGTGACTTGAGCTGAAATCAGGGATCAGATGCTTAACCGACTGAGCCACCCAGGCACCCGTACCAGTTTATTGTTGATGACCTTAGACTGTATGAGAAGAATAGGATTTGTTCTCTATCTTCATCTTCTTGTCTCCCTAGTATATAGTACAGAACCTTGAACTGAAAGCTAGGAAATAATGAATGATGAAATTAAAGGGTAAACTCGTACCTAGGAAATGAAGTGTTTCTCCAGATAGCATATGAGGGCTGAGTGGTAGTGCCGTTATGATTAATGATGCAATAGTGGATGATTCAGATAGCATTGCTTGACCCTTTAAGATCTGAAGTTGTGGAAATAAGTATGTGCCCCCCACCCGTGGCTGAAGGTCCAGAAAATTGAAGGTTAGAGATTGGGATGAGGTCAGGCACTGGAGATGCCAACATTTGATAGAAATCCAGGTCTGACCCCCTAGGACTAGTTCTGACCTCTTGACTCCAGGAGCTAACTGTTCACACTCCTCCTGTGACAGGGAGGTGTTCAAACCATTTTATATCTGATAAATTGACCCAGGGAGGTTGGATAGCCATCGCTCTTAAAGCTGCATTCAAAGTCTCATATCTTTTCTCAAATGGCAATTAATGACAAATAGAAAGTAAGCTCTAAGCCTGACCAGCCACCCGGACAACTGCAGAAACCAAGACTTCATTCTGGTGTGGGAGGCACCACTTTGCTTTATGAACTTGTCCTTTCAGTGTTTCTTTTGAATCTATCTCCGTGATGTGCCCCTGACTCCTCCACATCCTCTGTGTGGCTGCCTTCAAATATTTTCATTTATTGACTACCTCCTTCTTAATTTGTTCCTTGTGTAACTCCAGCCCACAAAGTTCTAACTTTTCACTTTATTATTGTTTGTTGTCTGGACTTCTTTTTTTTTTTAATTTTTAATTAATTATTTATTTAATTGACAGACAGAGATCACAAGTAGGCAGAGAGGCAGGCAGAGAGAGAGAGAGGAGGAAGCAGGCTCCCCGCTGTGCAGAGAGCCCGATGCGGAGCTCGATCCCAGGACCCTGGGATCATGACCTGAGCCAAAGGCAGAGGCTCTAACCCACTGAGCCACCCAGGCGCCCCTGTTGTCTGGACTTCTAAACTGATTCTTAAATACCTCTAATTCTCTGTGTATGCCAGTTCTTTCCTTTTCCCTAATAGAACTGAAAGCTTCTTGAGATTGGAAACTGGTTCCCAATTCTATGGGACCCACAGAACTTTATAGAGGGTATGTTTTAGAACATTTCGTGGTACAAACTAAATGGTCAACATGAAAGCTGAAACCACCAAAAGTCGGTGGGAGGAATCAAGCTCCTAACAGCAGGGAAGCTTTTTCTTTTCTTTTCTTTTCTTTTCTGTTTTGTTACATTTTTGTTCCAATGAATCTATATTATATTTATAATTAAAATTTAAGTGATAAGTAACAAAACAGAACTGGAGAACTTCTGTATCTAAAGAGTGGTGGTTTATATTTTCCAAGGAGCATTCTTGGTTCAGAATACTGGAAGATGGGGCGCCTGGGTGGCTCAGTGGGTTAAGCCTCAGTCTTTGGCTCAGGTCATGATCTCAGGGTTCTGGGGTGGAGCCCCACATCAGGTTCTCTGCTCAGCAGGGAGCCTGTTTCCACCTCTCTCTGTCTCTGCCTATTTATGATCTCTCTCTCTCTCTCTGTCAAGTAAGTAAATAAAATCTTAAAAAAAAAAAAAAAAGAAGAAGAAGAAGATTGGAAGATGCTGGATTGAATATTTAAACCTTTCAGGGTGCCTGGGTGGCGCACCTGTTAAGCGTCGGCCTTCAGCTCAGGTCATGATCCCAGGGTCCTGGGATAGGCTCCTGCATCAGGTTCCCTGCTTGGCGGGAAGCCTGCTTCTCCCTCTTCCACTCCTCCTGCTTGTGTTCCCTCTCTCGCTGTGCCTCTCTCTGTCAAATAAATAAACAAAATCTTAAAAAAATTTTTTTTTCAATCTTTCCTTAAATACTCAGTTGATCTAACAAACTATAGGGCCACTGTTTTGTATAACTAAAGGGGGAAATTAATAGCATCATAGTATATGTGGTGTGGTGGCCCTGCAAGAAAATGAGAGAAGTCCTGAAGACAAATAAAATGGAAAACAAATCCCAAAAGATACAGAACTTAGAACTCTCCTGGGGATGCTGCCATTCCCTAGTGGCCAAGAGTTTTGATTTCATGGCTCACTAAGCTGGGGGACAGGAGACAAAGGCTACAGTCCATGAAAAGAAGAATCAGAAAAATGAGAATTTCTTTTTTTTTTTTAAAGATTTTATTTATTTATTTGCCAGAGAGAGAGAGAGAGAGGTGAGCCACAGGCAGGGAGAGTGGCAACAGAGGCAGAGGGAGAAGCAGGCTTCCCGCCGAGCAAGGAGCCCAATGTGGGACTCGATTTCAGGTCGCTGGGATCATGACCTGAGCCGAAGGCAGCCGCTTAACCAACTGAGCCACCCAGGCGTCCCAGAAAAATGAAAATTTCTACCCAAAAGGAGATACTAAGACCATTTGGCTTTGAAGAGAAGGGAGAAAAATTCCCCAGAAAATTCTTCACTCAAGCCAGCCCTACAGTGCCTTTAGGCTGGAACTCCTATTCCTTGTATGGCCTGAAAATAGTCAAGCTATGAATTTAGTCTAAAATGGTTTCAATATGGGGCGCCTGAGTGGCTCAGTGGTTTAAGCCTCTGCCTTCGGCTCAGGTCATGATCTCAGGGTCCTGGCATCGGGCTCTCTGCTCAGCAGGGAGCCTGCTTCTCCCTCTCTCTCTGCCTGCCTCTGTGCCTACTTGTGATCTCTATAAAAAAAAATAATAATAAAATCTTAAAAAGTTTTTTACTAAAATGGTCTCAATAAATAATGAACTATAAAAAATGTTTGCAACTTATAAAGCATTAATACTCGTAATATTTATAAAGAGCACCTAAAAATAGAGAATAAACACAATTAATAACCCTGTAGAAAATGAGCTAGACACACACAGTTCACAGAATTTAAAAAATGTAAATGGCTTAGCCACGTGGAAAAAATACTCATAAGCAGAAAAAAACAACCAATAAAAACTACACCAAGATACTGTTTGTCACCTATCAGATTGACAGAAATCCAAAAATTGATAGCATACGTTTTTTGTGAAGTTGTCAGGAAATATGCTCTCTTAAGCATTGCTGGTGGAATTCCACCAAAATGGTACAGTCCTTATCGAAGGAAACTGGACAGTACTTAGCAAAATTGTATATATTTTCTTCCCCTGAAATGATACTTCTATTTCCAGAATTCTGCCTTGAGAATACATTGGTTAAAATATAAAAAGATACGTGTTTTGAAGGTTAGTCATCATAGTACTGTTTGTAAAAGCAAAAGGTGGCAATGTCCATCAGTAGGAAACTGACGAATGAACTGTATAACTTATTTCATGGAGTACTACATGGTCGTAGAAAAGATCGAAGAATATTTCTATATAATACATACTATTTCTACTGTTACATGTTCTAGGATATATTAAATGACAAAAAGCAGGTCAAGTATGAATAACTGCAATTAATTGTGATATGCTTATATTTAAAAAAATGAAGAATAGAAGGTTTATAGGGAGAGGGACTTTCTAATTATGCTCTATTTTATATAGTCTTAAACGCAGAATGTAAAAATCAAGAGCTAAATGAAATGTTTGGATCTATTTATAGAATTGGTGGCATAAGCCCACAGGGAGAACTATTTTGTATGATTTTACAACCTAATAATTTGTATGTCTCTGTTTGGATATATCCTAAAGACCAAAAAAGCCTGCAAAACTTCAGACATCTTACTGTTGATGGAAGTGTTGGTGTTGTTATTCTGAGACTGAGTTGTGGGATAAAGCAGATGAATAATTATGCTGGTTTCTCTGAGAAGCAGGATTTTCAACACAACAGAAGGGAAATACTAATGTAAAATTGGAGATTGTATAAAATCCCTTTTACTCCTGACTTTGAATTGGAAGTACTAGTAAGAACTCACGATGAATTTTTTCCTTAAAAGTGTATTTGTGGGGATGGGGAGCTCTGTCCTCTGAAAGGATCTAGGTAAAAAAATAAACCCAATACCAATGAGCGACTCTTACTCTACATTGTATTTTCTAAATACCATTTCTGTCTAAAATTGCATTTGCGACTAAAAGGAACCATGATTTTTTGGAGAAATTGCTGATGTCAAGTCTGTAGTAAGATGTGTACAGAATGATAGTGAATATCTTATCATGACAGAAAGTAAGGAAGCTCTCAAAGGCTGGTAGGATCTTGTGTGAAGGACTCAGGAGTCATTGTGAAATAGTTTCCATTGACTATAGATGGGATATTTTGAGTTTTAAGAAATGTAATAACTGCAATAAATTGCAGCAAATCAAATATATTTAAATCCCCAAGTTCATCATGATTCTTAAAAAAAAGTTAGGGCACCTGGGTGGCTCAGTGAGTTAAGCCTCTGCCTTTGGCTCTTGTCATAATCTCAGGGTTCTGAGATTGAGTCCCCCGTCAGGTTCTCTCCTTAGCGGGGAGCCTGCTTCCCCTCTCTCTCTGCCTGTCTCTTGGCCTAGTTGTGATCTCTTTCTCTCTCTATCAAATAAATAAATACTTTTCTTTAAAAAATTTCTTAAAAAAAAAAGTTAAACCCATCTCATTAGTCTTTAGAGAGTACCGTAGGAAACCAATAATGAAGAGTACCAAATAAATAGAAACAGTGAAGCATTTATCCTACCCTTCCATATGTACTAAACCTCAGTGTACTCAAATAGTTGATGAGGGGAAGTTTATAGAGAAATTCTAGCTAAAAAAGGAAGAATGATGCAATTAGAATATCATCATTTAGAACCTTTTTAAAAATATATTTTATTTATTTATTTGACAGAGAGAGAGAGCAGAAGCAGGGGGAGCAGCAGGCAGAGGGAGAAGAAGAAACAGGCTTGCCATGAGCAGAGAGCCCAATGTGGAGCTCGATCCCAGGACCCTGGGATTATGACCTGAGCCTAAGTCAGACATCTAACCAACTGAGCCACCCAGGCGCCCCGCTGACTTCATAATTTTAAAAGCTGATTTATGGGTCTAGGGAAGATTATTATACTGTTCATTCTCTACTTGAGTGTATATGAAAGTTTATATAAGAAAAAGTTTCTTTCTTTTTTTTTTTTTTTTAAGAATAGAGATAGAGAGATAGATAGCAGATAGCACAAGCAGGGAGAGGGAGAAGTAGGCTCTCCGCTAAGCAGGGAGCCCGATGAGGACTGGATCACAAGACTCTGGATCATGACCTGAGCCAAAGGCAGCCACTCAACCGACTGAGCCACCCAGGTACCCCATTAAAAAAAGTTTCTAAAGAATGTTCCAAGTTGGCAGAATTTATAGGTTACTAGTAGAACCATATATAAATCCTCTTTTGAGGAACAAATCTTAAATCCAAGCCTGAAAGCATCTCCACAAAGAAAAGAACTCCAACGATGATGAGCTCATAATCAAAATATCACAGAACAGTCCAAAAAATAAGACATCATCTGTGAAAGACAACAAAAGTAATGTAATCAGAATGGAGAAACTATAGAGAGTAAAATTCTGAAAGTACAGAATATAAAATAGTTCTTTTAATATGTTCAGAGAGATAAAAGATTTTATCAGAAGTATGAGTAAAGACGAGCACCTGGGTGACTCAGTCAGTCAAGTGTCAGCCTTCAGCTCAGGTCATGATCCCAGAGTCCTGTGACTCCCTCACCCTCTTCTGCTCCCCCTGCATGTGGTCTCTCTTTCTGTCAAATAAAATCTTTAAAAAAAAAAAAAGTATAAGTAAATAATAGTACACTATCAAAAATGGCAATGTCCAGGAAGATTTGGAAAAGAAGTAGAAGATAAAATAATTGCAGTTAAAAATTCAGTATTGCTAATGCAAACAACTGGTCGGACACAGCTGAGGAGTGGTTAAGCAAACTGGAATAAAGAATTGAAGAAATCGGGTGCCTGGGTGGCTCAGTGGGTTAAACCTCTGCCTTTGGCTCAGGTCATGATCTTAGGGTCCTGGGATCGAGACACACATTGGGCTCTCTGCTCAGCAGAGGGGCCTGCTTCCCCCTCTCTCTCTGCCTGCCTCTCTGCCTACTTGTGACCTCTCTTTCTCTCTGTCAAATAAATAAATAAAATCTTAAAAAAAAAAAAAAGAATTGATGAAATCACCCAAGGTGCAGGATGGAGAGACAGAAATGGAAAAAGGAAAAAGAAGTTAAGAGATAGAAGAGTACGACTAAAAGTTTAATGTGAGTTCCAGAAGGATAAAGAGAATGGGGGAGAGGCTATATTAAAAGAGTTTTGGTTGATACTTCTCCAAAATTGTCAAAAGACATGAATTCTAATTCAAGAAGCCTACTGAATCTCAAGCAGGATGATTAAGAAAACAATGTTTTCTGGCAACATAGTGAAACTATGGAAATGTGGGGTTATGAAAGCAGCTGGAAAAAAGACAGATTTGCTGAAAAGTATTAGGAGTAGCTCTTGGCAAAAAGGAATATTCTTAGCCTAGTTGCCTGGACTGAAACTTAGGCTCTAATGTTCTTTTCATCAGCTGTATGCAGTAGTTGCCACCATGATTCCATTGCCTTTGACATTCCTTTCTTGGTTCTATATGCATTCCATTAGCATCTGGATTTAAGGAAGATTCTCCCCCAAATTAGGGGTACTTAAGGTCTGCCACATTTCTATTATTAAGTGTTTGTTGATAGGCTGAGATTATTGAAAAGAGGATAATTCAGCTTTTTGAGGAGAGAAAAGAGTGGAGCTACAGTCTGGTAGAGAGGCAGCCAGGGATTTAAAAAAATTATTTCATCCCGAGGTTGCCTGGGTGGCTCAGTCAGTTAAGTGTCTTCCTTCAGCCCAGTTCATGATCCCAGGGTACAGGGATA